>NC_090311.1:5891250-6507500 GCF_039906515.1 Pseudorca crassidens | reverse complement strand
CAAGTCAGAAAAAAATATACCTCCTAGAGCAGTGGAATAATGGCGGGAGGCAGGGGTGGAGTGGAGGGAACATATCATACTCAAGGAAAATTCAAATAATTAAGGTTTTGAAAATTTTCTATTCAAATGAACTACAGTCAATTATCCCGATTATGGTAGAATGCCATCTAAGGCCACATTCTTATCTATTCACATCTTAAAGGTAGAATCGGGAGGAAAATGGAGTTTGATATAAATATTTTGTATCACAGTTTGGCTACAAGGTATTTGTTCTTACGAAGAATGCAAACACTTTACCCAGAATACATAATAGTAGCTCTTAAAGCTTAAACCAGTACTTTCGTGGTACTTTTTTTAAGGTAGAAAGGGGAACAGCCAAGATGAGGATTGAATATACTTGAAGGGGGATTCAGAGTGATGTTTATTGGGGACCTCACTTTAAGAAAAGCAAAAAAAAAAAAGTCTTAAAGATTGTAGAGAAAATATGATTTATTGGAGCTATCCCTTGCTTGCATGCTCTAATATGAAGCCTCCATGTCTAATGCAAGTAGTATAGAAAATGGAAAGGAACAGTCAGATTTATTGTTATGTATGAGCACGAATAATTTTTCTTTTTATTGCTTTCCCACTTCAGATTAAGTTGGAATTTTTCACTTTTGACCAACGGCTTTTGTCGGGTTTGCAGAAAATATAGCAGAGGTACATGAAATGTAATATCTATTGTATACGTTTGTAATGGTGTAAAGTAATTGAAGTAATAATTTAGAAGTTATGGTTAGGAATTTTAAATAAATTTAAAGTGATAGCTTAGTAATTAACTTATAAGTTAAATAATTGTGTGATAATCTGTGGGTATGTTCATTTAGTGATTTCAGTGACCAAGAAGGAACACACTCAGGCTCCTTAAGAAAATATCTGACAAACTAGAGGGAAGATAATTTTCATAAACAATTCAGAGGGAGAAATGAACTCACTATAAACTTGTATAAGGGTGAGTCCTGGGTAGTATCGAACCTACCACAATCTTTCTCTAAATAATGCCATACCATTTTACATTATGCATAAGAATCTTACAATAGCATACTTCTATCCTCCATATCCTTTGTACTCTTGTATTTTTCTCCTATATATCCTATTAACCTCCCAATACATTTCTATAAATTTTACTTTAGGCAGATGGTATATTTTATGTTTACCCACACATTTGCCATTTTTAGTGTTCTTTATTCCCTTGTGTAGATGCAGATTTTCATTTCGTATGATTTCTCTTCTGCCTGAGAAACTTCCTTTAACATTTTTTATGATTTGGGTTTGCCGGTGATGAATTCTCTTAGCTTTCGTTTATCTAAAAAAGCCTTTGTATTGTTTTTATTTCTTAAAGAGATTGCCACTGGGTAAAGACATTCAGTACTCCATGCTTTGAAGATGTCTCTACACAGTGATCGGCTTACGTATTTCTGAGGAGAGGTCTGCTGTCATTCTTATCTTTATTTTTCTATACTTAATTTTTTGTTGACCTATGGCTGCTTTCAAGATTTTTTACTGAATTTCAACAATTAGATTAGAATTTTATTTGCCATCATTTTCTTAAGTTTACTTTGCTTGAAGTTCTTGAAGTTCTGTGGGTTTATACTTGTCATCAAATATGGGAAACTTTTGAAAAAAAAAAGAAAATATGGGAAACTTTTGGCTTTTTTTTTTTTTTTTTTGACTTAACACAAACTTATTATAGGCCTGGAGGCTCTGCTCCCCCTGAAGCCTGTAGGGGAAGATCCTTCTTGTCTCTTCCAGTTTCTGGCGTTCTCCCAGAAATCCTTGATGTTCCTTGGCTTCGAGATACATCACTTCAACCTCTGCCTCTGTTGTCACATGGCATTGTCCTTGTGTCTGTCTGGGTCTTTTCTTCTTAGGGCATCAGTCATGCTGGACTTTGGTCCCACTCCACTCTGTTACGACCTCATCTTAACTAATTACATCTGCAATTACCCTATTTGCAAATAAGATCACATTCTGAGGTTCTGGGGGTTAGGACTTCAACATATCTTTTTCAGGTATACAGTTCAACTCATAACAGGGAAAGAAGTGAAGATGTAGGTAAAAGAAAGTCCTGAGTTTAGTTTTCTATAAGAAAAATAGAAAAGCTAAAATCCATAAGCAAAATTAAGTGGCATATGATGGGCAGTCAGGTTTTAGTACTTCGTATTTCCAGCTTGCTTGCTGAAATGTAGGAAATATTTCCACATGTTTTTTACTTTATTTTATTAAAAAAATTTTTTTAGGCTCCTTTATTTAACATCTTTATTGGAGTATAATTGCTTCACAATGGTGTGTTACTTTCTGCTTTATAACAAAGTAAATCAGCTATACATATACATATATCCCCATATCTCCTCCCTCTTGCGTCTCCCTCCCACCCTCCCTATCCCACCCCTCTAGGTGGTCACAAAGCACCGAGCTGATCTCCCTGTCCTATGCAGCTGCTTCCCACTTGCTATCTATTTTACATTTGGTAGTGTATATATGTCCATGCCACTCTCTCACTTGGTCCCAGCTTAGCCTTCCCCCTCCCTGTGTCCTCAAGTCCATTCTCTACATCTGCGTTTTTATTCCTGTCCTGCCCCTAGGTTCTTCAGAACCATTTTTTTTTTAGATGCCATATATATGTATTAGCATATGGTATTTGTTTTTCTCTTTCTGACTTACTTCACTCTGTGTGACAGACTCTAGGTCTATCCACCTCACTAAAAATAATTCAGTTTCGTTTCTTTTTATGGCTGAGTAATATTCCATTGTATATATGTGCCACATCTTCTTTATCCATTCATCTTTGATGGACACTTAGGTTGCTTCCATGTCCTGGCTATTGTAAATAGTGCTACAATGAACATTGTGGTACATGACTCTTTTTTTTGTTTGTTTGTTTGTTTTTTGCGGTACGCGGGCCTCTCACTGTTGTGGCCTCTCCCGTCATGGAGCACAGGCTCCGGACGCGCAGGCTCAGCGGCCCTGGCTCACGGGCCCAGCCGCTCCGGGCATGTGGGATCTTCCTGGACCGGGGCACGAACCTGTGTCCCCTGCATCGACAGGCAGCCTCTCTACCACTGCGCCACCAGGGAAGCCCACATGACTCTTTTTGAATTATGGTTTTCTCAGGATATATGCCCAGTAGTGGGATTGCTAGGTCATATGGTGGTTCTATTTTTAGTTTTTTAAGGAACCTCCATACTGTTCTCCATAGTGGCTGTATCAATTTACATTCCCACCAACAGTGCAAGAGGGTTCCCTTTTCTCCACACCCTCTCCAGCATTTATTGTTTGTAGATTTTTGATGATAGCCATTCTGACTGGTGTGAGGTGATACCTCATTGTAATTTTGATTCGCATTTCTCTAATGATTAGTGATGTTGAGCATCCTTTCATGTGTTTGTTGGCAATCTGTATATCTTCTTTGTAGAATCGTCTATTTAGGTCTTCTGCCCATTTTTGGATTTTTTTTTTTTATTGATATTGAGCTGCATGAGCTGCTTGTGAATTTTTGAGATTAATCCTTTGTCAGTTGCTTCATTTTCAAATATTTTCTCCCATTCTGAGGGTTGTCTTTTCATCTTGTTTATGGCTTCCTTTGCTGTGCAAAAGCTTTTAAGTTTCATTAGGTCCCATTTGTTTATTTTTGTTTCTATTTCCATTTCTCTAGGAGGTGGGTCACAAAGGATCTTGCTGTGACTTATGTCATTGTGTTCTGCCTATGTTTTCCTTTAAGAGTTTCATAGTGTCTGGCCTTACATTTAGGTCTTTAATCCATTTTGACTTTATTTTTGTGTATTGTGTTAGGGAGTGTTCTAATATCATTCTTTTACATGTAGCTGTCCAGTTTTCCCAGCACCACTTATTGATAGAGGCTGTCTTTTCTCCATTGTATATTCTTGTCTCCTTTGTCATAGATTAGTTAACCACTTGTGCGTGGGTTTATCTCTGGGCTTTCTATCCTGTTCCATTGGTCGATATTTCTGTTTTTGTGCCAGTATCATACTGTCTTGATTACTGTAGATTTATGGTATAGTTTGAAGTCAGGGAGCCTGATTCCTCCAGCTCCATTTTTCTTTCTCAAGATTGCTTTGGCTATTCGGGTTCTTTTGTGTTTCCATACAAATTGTGAAATTTTTTGTTCCAGTTCTGTGAAAAATGCCATTGGTAGTTTGATAGGGATTGCATTGAATCTGTAGATTGCTTTGGGTAGTAGAGTCATTTTAACAATGTGGATTCTTCCAATCCAAGAACATGGTATATCTCTCTATCTGTTTGTATCCTCTTTAATTTCTTTCATCAGTGTCTTATAGTTTTCTCCATACAGGAAGTTTGTCTCCTTAGATAGTTTTATTCCTAGGTATTTTATTCTTTTTGTTGCAATGGTATATGGGAGTGTTTCCTTAATTCTCTTTCAGATTTTTCATCATTAGTGTATAGGAATGCAAGAGATTTCTGTGCATTAATTTTGTATCTTGCTACTTTACCAAATTCATTGATTAGCTCTAATAGTTTTCTGGTGGCATCTTTAGGATTCTCTATGAATAGTATCATGTCATTTGCAAACAGTGACAACTTTACTTCTTCTTTACCAATTTGGATTCCGTTTATTTCTTTTTCTTCTCTGATTGCTGTGGCTAAAACTTCCAAAATTATGTTGAATAATAGTGGTGAGAGTGGGCAACCTTGTCTTGTTCCTGATCTTAGAGGAAATGGTTTCAGTTTTTCACCACTGAGAACGATGTTGGTTGTGGGTTTGTCATATATGGTCTTTATTGTGTTGCGGTAAGCTCCCTCTATGCCTACTTTCTGGACAGTTTTTATCATAAATGGGTGTTGAATTTTATCGAAAGCTTTTTCTGCATCTATTGAGATGATATGTTTTTTATCCTTCAATTTGTTAATATAGTGTATCACATTGATTGATTTGTATATATTGAAGAATCCTTGCATTCCTGGGATAAACCCCACTTGATCATGGTGTATGATCCTTTTAATGTGCTGTTGGATTCTGTTTGCTAGTATTTTGTTGAGGATTTTTGCATCTATGTTCATCAGTGATATCGGCCTGTAGTTTTATTTCTTTGTGAACATCTTTGTCTGGTTTTGGTATCAGGGCGATGGTGGCCTCATAGAATGAGTTTGGGAGTGTTCCTCCCTCTGCTATATTTTGGAAGAGTTTGAGAAGGATGGGTGTTAGCTCTTCTCTAAATGTTTGTTAGAATTGGCCTGTGAAGCCATCTGGTCTTGGGCTTCTGTTTGTTGGGAGATTTTAAATCACAGTTTCAATTTCAGTGCTTGTGATTGGTCTGTTCATATTTTCTGCTTCTTCCTGGTTCAGTCTTGCAAGGTTATATCTTTCTAAGAATTTGTCCATTTCTTCCATTTTGTCCATTTTATTGGCATATAGTTGCTTGTAGTAATCTCTCATGATCCTTTGTATTTCTGTGGTGTCTGTTTTAACTTCTCCTTTTTCATTTCTAATTTTATTGATTTGAGTCTTCTCCCTTTTTTTCTTGATGAGTCCGGCTAATGGTTTATCAATTTTGTGTATCTTCTCAAAGAACCGGCTTTTAATTTTATTAATCTTTGCTATAGTTTCCTTCATTTCTTTTTCATTTATTTCTGATGTGATCTTTATGATTTCTTTCCTTCTGCTAACTTTGGGGTTTCTTTGTTCTTTCTCTAATTGCTTTAGGTGTAAGGTTAGGTTGTTTATTTGAGATGTTTCTTATTTCTTAAGATAGGACTGTATTGTTATAAACTTCCCTCTTAGAACTGATTTTGCTGCATCCCATAGGTTTTGGGTCATCGTGTTTTCATTGTCATTTGTTTCTTGGTATTTTTTGATTTCCTCTTTGATTTCTTCAGTGATCTCTTGGTTATTTAGTAGCATACTGTTTAGCCTCCATGTGTTTTGTATTTTTTTTTACAGATTTTTTCCTGTAATTGATATCTAGTCTCATAATGTTGTGGTTGGAAAAGGTACTTGATACGATTTCAGTATTCTTAAATTTACCAAGGCTTGATTTGTGACACAAGATATGATCTATCCTGGAGAATGTTCCATGAGCACTTGAGAAGAAAGTGTACTCTGTTGTTTTTGGATGGAATGTCCTATAAATATCAATTCAGTCCATCTTGTTTAATGTATCATTTAAAGCTTGTGTTACCTATTTATTTTCATTTTGGATGATCTGTCCATTGGTGAAAGTGAGGTGTTAAAGTCCCCTACTGTGATTGTGTTATTGTCGATTTCCCCTTTTATGGTTTCTAGCATTTGCCTTATGTATTGAGGTGCTCCTATGTTGGGTGCATAAATATTTACAGTTGTTATATCTTTTTCTTGGATTGATCCCTTGATCATTATGTGTAGTGTCCTTCTTTGTCTCTTGTAATAGTCTTTTTTTTTAAAGCCTCTTTGGTCTGATATTAGAATTGCTACTCCAGCTTTCTTTTGATTTCCATTTGCATGGAGTATCTTTTTCCATCCCCTTACTTTCAGTATGTATGTGTCCCTAGGTCTGAAGTGGGTCTCTTGTTGGCAGCATATATATGGGTCTTGTTTTTGTATCCATTCAGCCAGTCTGTGTCTTTTGGTTGGAGCATTTAATCCATTTACATTTAAGGTAATTATTGATATGTATGTTCCTATTCCCATTTTCTTAATTGTTTTGGGTTTGTTATTGTAGATCTCTTTCTTCTCTTGTGTTTCCTGCCTAGGGAAGTTCCGTTAGCAGTTGTTGTAAAGCTGGTTTGGTGGTGCTGAATTCTTTTAGCTTTTGCTTGTCTCTAAAAGTTTTAATTTCTCCTTGGAATCTGAATGAGATCCTTGCTTGGCAGAGTAATCTTGGTTGTAGGTTTTTCCCTTTCATCATTTTAAATATGTCCTGCCACTACCTTCTGGCTTGCAGAGTTTCTGCTGAAAGATCAGCTGTTAACCTTTTGGGGATTCCCTTGTATGTTATTTGTTATTTTTCCCTTTCTGCTTTTAATACTTTTTTCTTTGTATTTAATTCTTGATAGTTTGATTAATATGTGTCTTGGCGGATTTCTCCTTGGATTTATCCTGTATGGGACTCTCTGTGCTTCCTGGACTTGATTAACTATTTCCTTTCCCATATTAAGGAAGTTTTCAACTGCCATCTCTTTAAATATTTTCTCAGTCCCTTTCTTTTTCTCTTCTTCTTCTGGGACCCCTATAATTCGAATGTTGGTGCACTTAATGTTGTCCCAGAGTTCTCTGAGACTGTCCTCAATTCTTTTCATTCTTTTTTCTTCTTCTCTTCAGTAGTTATTTCCACTATTTTATCTTCCAGGTCACTTAACTGTTCTTCTGCCTCAGTTATTCTGCTATTGGTTCCTTCTAGAGAATTTTAATTTCATTTATTGTGTTGTTTACCATTGTTTGTTTGCTCTTTAGTTCTTCTAGGTCCTTGTTAAACGTTTCTTGTGTTTTCTCCATTCTATTTCCAAGATTTTGGATCATCTTTACTATCATTACTCTGAATTGTTTTTCAGGTAGATTTCCTATTTCCTTTTCATTTGTTTGGCCTGGTAGGTTTTTACCTTCCTCCTCCATCTGGTGTATGTTTCTCTGTCCTCTCATTTTGCTTAACTTATTGTGTTTGGGGGTCTTCTTTTCACAGGCTGTAGGTTCTTAGTTCCCATTGTTTTTGGTGTCTGCCCCAAGTGGCTTTAGTTGGTTCATTGGGTTGTGTAGGCTTCCTGGTGGAGGGGAGTAGTGCCTGTGTTCTGGTGGATGAGGCTGGATCTTGTCTTTTTGTGGGCAGGACCACATCCGGTGGGGTGTTTTGGGTTGTCTGTGACCTTAGTATGATTTTCAGCAGCCTCTCTGCTAATCGGTGGAGTTGTGTTCTTGTTTTGCTAGCTGTTTGGCATAGAGTGTCCAGCACTGGAGCTTGCTGTTTGTTGAGTGGAGCTGGGTCTTAGCGTTGAGATGGAGATCTTTGGGAGAGCTTTCACTGTTTGATATTATGTGGAGCTGGGAGGTCTCTGGTGGACCAGTGTCCTGAACTCAGCTCTCCCACATCAGAGGCTCAGGTCTGAAACCCGGCTGGAGCAGCAAGACCCTGTCCGCCACACAGCTGATATTAGAAGTTCCAGAAGGCTCCTAACCAGTCTCAGCCATGGAGTGTCAGCTTATTGCCATGCTCTGTGACTTTGTAGGAGCCCCGACCCCCGCCTTGCTGTGGGCTCTTCCGGCTCTGCACCAACCCTCCTTCCTCCAGGTGCTGGAGGCAGTGCCCTGGGCTTTGTATGCCTTTTACAGGTGGTAAATGGAGGCTTGGAGTGCAGGTCAGCTGAGGTCACACCCAGACCCATGGCCAAACGAATGCAGAGTCCACTAAGCTTGAAGGTCCTTTCCAGTTCAGAGGGTCGGCTGGCTACAGTGAGCTGGAAGCTGGTGAGTTTCACATGTTTTCTTTTCACCAGCTGCTGTGATTATGACACTCTTCCTCTGTATGTATATTTCTATTGCATTTCTATGGATTTAATAATAATAAACATTACCTATAATGGAGACAAGAGTGATAAGGAGTTTCTTACACAAAGTTGTTACAGTAATCTCACCTTGGGAAAAGAAAAAAGGTTAGATGAATATGTTTTGTTTTAGAACAATATGTTGAACACAGCTATTGAAATCAGTGTGCTGCTACTGCTCAGCATGACCTGGCCATGAAGATGCACAGGCAAGATTTAAACATTTGAGCCAATAATGACCCTCAGATCTCTGAGTAGGTCTTAAAAGTATGGCTGTTATTTCTTTAAATAATTTTCTGTCTCCTTTTTCTCCTTCTTGAACTACAATTACATGTATGTTGAACCGCTTGATGTTCTTTCAGGTCAGTGATGCTGTTCTCATCTTTTCTCATGATGCTTCATTTAATCAATTTTGTGTTGCTATGTCTTCTAGTTTATTGGTATATTTTCTGCTGTGTATACTCTGCTGTTAAATCTATTCAGTTTTTCATTTCAGATGGTATCTTTCAATTCAAGAAGTTCCAATTTGGTATTTTTATGTCTTCTGTCCTCATCACATTCATGTTTTTCTTTATCTTCTTGAATAGTTAGATTAGGTAATGTACTTGTTTATGAATTCTGGCTATGTTATTTCTGGGTTCATTCCTATTGATTTCATGACAGGTCATATTTTCTGCCTTTTGCTTATTGGTGGTCTTTCCTAAAATAAAGATTATTTTTTTATTACAGTATAAATTTACAAAAATAGTACACGATTCCCACATAATCCACACCCAGTTTCCCCTATTGTTAACATCTTACATGTATGTTGTACATTTTTACAAATAATGAACCAATATTGATAATTATTATTAACTAAAGTCCACACTTTATTCAGATTTCCTTAGTTTTTACCAAATGCCCTTCCTCTAGTCCATGATCCCATCCAGAATACATTACATTTAGTTTTTGTGTCTCCTTAAGTTCCTCTTCGCTGTGACAGTTTCTCAGACTTTTTCTTGTTTTTGATGACCTTGGCAGTTTTGAGGAGTGCTGGTCAGGCGTTTTGTAGAATGCCTTTCGATTGGGATTTATCTGATGTTTTTCTCATGATTAGATTTAGTTTATGGGTTTTGGGGCAGTAAACCAGAGGTGAAAATGCCATTTTCATTACATTGAATTAAGGATACACACTGTCAGCATGACTTAGCACTATTCATGCATACATTTTAATCCACCTCGGCTGAGGTCCTGCTTGTCAGGTTTCTCTGGTTAATGGTAAAGTTACTCTCTTTTTTCCCTACTTTTCCTACTGAACTCTACATGCAGCCCACCCTGAGGGAGAGGAGTTATGCTCTATTTCCTTGAGCACAGAGTATCTCCATAAATTATTTGGAGTTCTCCTGCATAGATTTGCCTCTTCTCCCACATTTATTTATTCATTCCTTTATTTATATTAGTGTGGACTCATGGATATAAATTTTATACTTTAAGTTATAGTCCAATACTCAATTTATTTTGTCACTCAAATGTTCCAGCTTTGGCCATTGGGAGGTTTTTTGTTTTTTTTCCCCAGTTGCTCCTATGTCTCTTTGGCATACCTTTTGGCCATGGTGTGTTTTTGTTTTTGTTTTTCCCAGCATTAACTCACTTTCTGGCACTCTAAGATGCTTTAGACTCGTCTCATCCTCCACGTTTCCTGCCCCATTTCTAGAATCAACCCTTTCTCCAAGGAGTCCTCGTTTCCTTAATTGAAGAATGGTGTTAGAAACCAAGATCTCTGGGCTAGATGAGCTTGTTGCTATTGGCATGTCTCTGCTTTTAGACCCTCTCATCTGACAAAGCAAGGAACTATAAGAGTGTACATGCATACACCTAATATTTGTGTATGTAAGTTAAGCTAAACATGAGTTCATACTGATGTCTCCAGCTGTAATTCACTAACATATGGATCATTCTAACCACCTCTCCCTGCTTATCTGTAAACGCCCACTCCAACAGAGAGAACTCTGGCTCCCACCATCTGCCATCCATTTACTTAACTATCTACATCTTATATGCATGAACATCAATATCAGAATGGTTAACCCGTACCCGTGTGAGAAAAAATGTTATCAACTAGCCTATAGTGCTTGTGTACAGTTTCTTTGGCCTTTAGTTTTAGAGACTCTGCTTGTTTCCAAAGTTACGTAGGGCAGAACCCTTTCCCCTACCTCAATTAGGTAGTTTTACACATTTGTAATAGCGTCAGGTTGTTTTGTCACATTCTGTTTTCCACCTTGAGATTCTGCAACCACCTGAATGATTTTTTAAAATTTGCATACATTAAGCTTCACTCTTTGCGCTGTAAGGTTCTGTGGTTTTTGACAAATGTATAGTGTCATGTGTCCACCTTTACGGTATCATAGTTTCACTGCCATAAATAATGCCCCTGTGTTTCACCTATTCATCCCTCCTTCCCTCTCCTGAAACCTCTGGCAACTATCTTTTTACTGTCTCCATAGTTTTGCTTTTTCGAGAACATAATAATTGGCATCATACAGATGTATCTTTGTCAGACTGGTTTCTTTCATTTAGTGATATGCCCTTAAGATTCTTCCATGTTTTTCTCACAGCCTGATAATCCTTTCCTTTTCATTGCTGAATAACATTCCATTGTAGGGATATACCACAGTTTGTTTATCCATCAAAGGACCTATTGTTTCTAGTTTTGGGCCATTATGAACAAAGCTGTTGCAAACAGTATCATGCAAGTTTTTGGGTAAACGTAAGTTTTCATGTCAACTGAGTAATTACCTAGGTGCATGATTGCTGAATCATATGGCAAGACTATGTTTAACTTTGGGAAAAAATTGCCAAACTGTCTTCCAAAGTGGCTGTACCATTTTGCATTTCCACCAGCAGTGAATGAGAGTTCCTATTGCTCTGCATCTTTGCTAGCTTTTGTTGTTGTCAGACTTTTGGATTTCAGCCATTCTGACATATAGTGCATAGTAGTGTCACGTTGTTGCAATTTGCAATTTCCTAATGATGTATGATGTTGAGCATCTTTTCATTTATTATATGTCTTTTGCCATCTGTATTGTATGTCTTCTTTGGTGAGGTATCTATTCAGCTCTTTTGCCAGTTCCTTAATTGGGTTGTTTTCCTATGGTTGAGTTTTAAGAATTCTTTTTGTATTTTGTATATGAGTTCTTCATCCAGCATATGTTTTACAAATATTTGCAAAATACTTTCGTTTTTTATTGGTAAATGTGTTTATTCTTGTTTCTGAAGGGAATTTTTACTGACTATATGGTTCTAGGCTAACAGCTAGTTTTTCTTTTCTCTCTGAAAATATTACTGTATTGTTTTCTGGCTTCCATTGTTGTCCTTGAGAATTCTGCTGTCATCCTGATGTTCCTTTTTAAGGGGATGTGTGTTTTTTCTCTAGTTGCTTTTGGGGTCTCATCATTGCCTTTGATGTTCTGTTGTTTCATTTTTGTGTCTAGGCATGTTTTTTCCTATTGATCCTGCTTGGGATGTGTTTTGCTTCCTAAAGTTGTAAATTCATATTTTTAATTAGTTATGGTACATTTTCAATGATTATCCTTTAAATGTTGCCTCTCCTCCATTTTCTTTATTCTTCCTTTCTGGCACTTTGATTAAATATATGTTAGATCTTCTCATTCTATTTTTTTTAACCTCTGTTTTATACATTCAGTCTTTGCTTTATTCTGGGTAAATTGGGTAAGTTCTCCAGATATATAATTATCTTTTCATTTCTGCTTACTTTGCCATTTTACCCACCTACTTAGTTTTGTATTTCAACAATTATATTTTCATTTCTAGAATTTCCACTTTTTTCCTCAGATATTTTTGGTTATTCCTAATAGTTTTTTGTTATATATTCAACTTTGGAAATAATTCTTTTATTTCTTTACAACTTTTGTACCTGACTCTTAGATATTCTTAATGTGACAATTTCAACCTCTTCAGTTCTTGGAGGGTGTTTTTAAGTGGGCTCTGGATTGGTTATTTTTTCATAGGAAAAGTGCACTGGAGGGCAAATTCACCATCTCCAGGAATCAGCTAGGCCTGGGAGGGACGGTCTCCCCAGGGTCAGTAAGGCCCCAGATGTCTGAACAACAGAATAAAAAGACATGTTTACTGCAAGGGCCTATGTCTCTGACTGTGCGCCTGCTTGCCTTCCTTTGTATTTGGTGATCTTTGACCTTAAAATGTGTGGCTAAGCTGGGGACTCTTTCCTTAGGAGATCATTTTCTTCTGCCCTGGAAGTAGCCGAGGGGCTTGTGGGAACTGTGACCACTTTGGAGCCCCTGGAGACTCGTTCAGAACAGGAGCCTCTGGCTCAGCTGCTGCTGCTGCTGCTTTTCCAGTTCAATATCCCGGCAGCAGGGTTGCTGCATTACTCTGGCCTCACGGTAACCTCATGCCCTGCTGCCTACAGGCCAGGCTAGCTCTGGTTCTCCATCCCTCTGACTGCCCGCTTCTTTGGTCCTGGTTCCTGTTCCTAGGTTCCTTTGTTCCAGGTTCCTTTGTTCCTGTTTTCTGGGTGTCCCTGTACAAGAAGACCTCAGCGATATTGTGGGTTCAGGTCCAGGCCGCTGCAATAAGGCGAATATCACAAAGTTCATTACTCGAATGCTCTGGTTTCCCCATGCATGTGAAAGTTACGCTTAGAATATACTGCTGTCTATTAATTGTGCATTAAGAGTTATGTCTGAAAACAAAACAATGTACATACCTTAATTAAAAAATACTGTGTTGGGGGTTTCCCTGGTGGCGCAGTGGTTGAGAGTCCGCCTGCCGATGCAGGGGACGCGGGTTCGTGCCCCGGTCTGAGAAGGTCCCGCATGCCGCGGAGCGGCCGCTGAGCCCGCGCGTCCGGAGCCTGTGCTCCACGACGGGAGAAGCCACAGCAGTGAGAGGCCCGCGTACCGCAAAAAAAAAAAAAAAAAAAAAATACTGTGTTGCTAAAAAATGCTGTCATCCGAGCCTTCAGTGAGTTGTTGTAACGTCAAAGATCACTGATCACAGATCACCATAACGAATATAATGATAATATAGAGCAGGTTTGAAATATTGGGAGAATTACCAAAACGTGACACAGAGACAGGAATGAATACATGCTGTTGAAACAATGGCACAGATAGGCTTGCGCAGCGCAGGGGTGGCACAAACTTTCAGTTTGTAATTATTTTTTAAAGCCAAATCTGTGAAGCACAGTGAAGCCAAGTGCAGTTGAAAGGAGGTTGAGGCAGAGATTTCTGTTCCCTCTGGTTCCTGAATGATCTGAACCCTGCTCATATTTTAAAATTTTTTATGGGGTGGGGAGATGGGGAAGAGGTGAGCTGTCTCTGGGTAATTCTACCTTTTGTGAGACCAGCAATGTCTCAAAGGATGTGTCCCATCCTAGGTCTAACTGTTGTGGAGTGGACGGTCCTTCAAAGAGTCTGCTGTTTTTTTGTTTTTTTTTTTTGGCGGTACGCGGGCCTCTCACTGTTGCGGCCTCTCCCGTTGCGGAGCACAGGCTCCGGACGCGCAGGCTCAGCGGCCACGGCTCACGGGCCCAGCCGCTCCGCGGCACGTGGGATCTTTCCGGACCGGGGCATGAACCCATGTCCCCTGCATCGGCAGACGGACTCTCAACCACTGCGCCACCAGGGAAGCCCTACTATGTCAGTTTTTATGCTTGTTTTTAAATTGTGTTGTGTGTCTTCTTCTTATTGAGTTGTAATATAAAATATATTAATAATTATATTCTGGACACAAGTCATTTGTTAGATATATGTATCATTAGTATTTTCTCCCACCCTATATTATCTTTTTATTTTAATAATGGTGATTTTCAAAGAGTAGAAGCTTTTCATTTTATTGAAACTCAACTTATCAAATTTTTTCCTTTTATGGTTAATGGTTTTTGTGTCCCGTGTAAGAAATCTTCGTGTAGTCTGTGGTTGTAAAGATATTTTCTCCTAACACGCAATGTATTTTGCTTATTTGTTAAGTGTCTTTTCCCCCCATCCATTAAAACATAAACTCCTTGAGGTAGAGATTTTTGTTGAATTTGTTTATTGCTCAATCCCCAGTATTACATCAGTGCATCATTCATAGTAGGCTCTCAGTAAATATTTACTGAATGAATGAATGTTTTTATAATTTTCTTACACATGTGTATATAAACAATACATTCGATTATTTTGCATATTTTATAAGGTAATATAGTGAATATGAACTGAAGAAAGAAGCACAGTGGTTCCAGGTGGCATCTAAATAGAAGATACCATTTATTTTTATATACAGTATTCTGTAATAGAAATGAACCTCACTCTATTCTCTTGCTGAGAAGGCTATTTCTAGTTTTTCATTACTGTGTTATTAATAATGCGACAATGGTTTTACCAAGTTGTCTTGTACATTTCTGTGTATATGTTTTACCTCACACCTGGTTTGGGGGGTTGATAATATTCTTGTTTGCCTGGATGGGAGAAAACCAATCTCTCCCGCACAGTTGGTACATTGATAATTGCTCCTTTTAAAGAGCATTTTGACAATGTGCACCAAAATTAAATATATACACATCCAAAGACTCAACAATTCTACTTCCAGGAATTTGTCTTGTAAAAATATTTGCATCACTGTGTAAAGTTAAATGCAAAAAACTTTTTAATTGAAGTGTTGTCTGTAATAAACAATTGTATACAAAGAGTAGTTTGTTTTTAAAAATTGAGTTAAAGTCACGTGTATTAATATGCAAGAATCTCAACCAATAGCCTGTTAATTGAAAAAGGCAAACTGCAAAACAGTTCCTTGAGTTTAATGCCCTCTTTGTAAAATTTTATGTATCTTTGCTAAAGAAATCGTTGAATTTTCATCAAGCTATTGCTGGTGGTCATCTCTGGGGAGGAGGTTATGAGAGAACTTTTATTTCCTGTTTCAGTATTTCTGTATTGCTTGATTTCTAAAAACTCAGTGAGTAGGTATTGCTTTTGTATTCGAAAAAAGTAATACTATCACCTTTTGGGGAAAATGTGCTTCACTGAGAGAATTAGTTTTCCAAGTTTCCAACATCTGAGTAACTATCTTTGTTTCTTTTTCGAGTTAGCACAGCGTGCTTGTTGAACTTATTTTACCAGATGGTATTTATTACCTTCCTTGTTAATTGAGGTTATACTTGAGTGCCTAACATGTGCCAATTTTCATTTGTTGGATGATTCTGTAATTTTGGTTTTTGAAAGGGACATACATTTTCATGCTATAGTAAGACTGTGAATGAAAACAAAAGCTATGAGTTAAAGATAATTTCAAGTAGAGATCTCCTAAATAATTTTAGGAAGTTTAAGAGTTGAAGGGTGGGGATAGGGGGTAGGTGTGAGAACAGTGGGAGGAGGTTGAGGGGTAGGGAGCTGGAAAAGGGTGAAGAGGGAAGCAGCGCCCGATGGGAAGATTAAAAAGATTCACTTGTGCTCAAGCCGAGATCAAAGCCACACATTTGTCCCAGCTTGCCCTTCCCCCTCCCATCCCCTTCCCCCTCCCCTCCCCTTCCCCCTCCCCTCCCCTTCCCCCTCCCCATATCCTCAAGTCCATTCTCTGGTAGGTCTGTGTCTTTACTCCCGTCTTACCTCTAGGTTCTTCATGACATTTTTTTTCCTTAAATTCCATATATATGTGTTAGCATACGGTATTTGTCTTTCTCTTTCTGACTTCACTCTGTATGACAGACTCTAGTGACAAAGCGAGAGACAGGCATGGACATACAGACACTACCAAACGTAAGGTAGATAGCTAGTGGGAAGCGGCCGCATAGCACAGGGAGTTCAGCTCGGTGCTTTGTGACCGCCTGGAGGGGTGGGATAGGGAGGGTGGGAGGGAGGGGAGACGCAAGAGGGAAGACATATGGGAACATATGTATATGTATAACTGATTCACTTTGTTATAAAGCAGAAACTAACACACCATTGTAAAGCAATTATACTCCAATGAAGATGTAAAAAAAAAAAGCTGCACGTTTGTAACTAGTGCAGAGAGGGGAAGTAAATCGATTTCCAAACCATTTCTTAGACATTGGAGGAGAGGCTTTTTGGAAGGAGAACTCTAACATACTAGCTGCCTTTGAATTTTGTTCGCTGAACGGGTTTGCTTACTATTTACAGTGAAGGGTCTGACAGTGAATCTTGCCTGTTAAGACATGCTTAGAGGCAGGAAACAGGTGAATATGAAAGCAGTCCCATAGTAGAAGCGGGGATTTCTCATTCAGGACTTCATTCTGATAAATGCAAAGAACAGTGACCATTCTTTACAATTAATACTCGATTTATGATCCTGGTTCTTTGATTAGTGGCTGCGAAAGTACAATTTATTTTTCCGTGTACGCCCTGGTAACCTATTTAGAATGAGTTTGGAGAAATTTATGGTTAAAAATTTGTTTTTATATGGTAAGTTATCCAGCGTTTCTGTTTGTTCTTTTTGTTGCAAACCATTGCTGTTGGAGAACCAGGGACATGGTTATAAGTTATAAAATAACCTCATTTGGGGCTTCCCTGGTGGAGCAGTGGTTGAGAGTCCGCCTGCTGATGCAGGGGACACGGGTTCGTGCCCCGGTCCGGGAAGATCCCACATGCCGCGGAGCAGCTGGGCCGGTGAGCCATGGCCGCTGAGCCTGCGCGTCCGGAGCCTGTGCTCCGCAGCGGGAGAGGCCACAACAGTGAGAGGCCCGCAAAAACAAAAAACAAAAAACAAAAAAAACCCACCTCATTTGGAAGCACATAGTATGTGGCAAATATTATGTATTGACATATAATGAAAATTGCAGTGATTTCATTAATAAATTACAACTCTTAAAGATTCCTATTTATCAGCTATGTTGATAATGAGGGTTGAAGTTTTCTATGGAGGTCTTAATGTTAATTGGACCACTCTAGTCCTTTTAAAATTATCTGATTTATTTTTAGGTTTGGATTTGCATTCCGAGAAGGTTGCACTGCATGTTACTGTCAATGTTAAGTGGAATGATGTGTCCTTTTTCTTGCTGTAATGTTCTTCATAGCCCTTTCTGGGCTGCATCTTTGAGGCATCAGCTCAAATGTCTCTTGGCACCTTGGTCTTTTTTCTTTAGAGCAATGATCACAATTGTAGGAATTGTTTTGGGTTCTCGTGTCATACGTTTGCATCAGCTGCAAGACCAGACTCAGTGAGAACTGGACCCGCCCGTCTTGTCCTCCCATACTCTCAGTACTAAGCAGGGTGTCTACCACATAGTAACATTCAAAAAAAGATATTGACAACCAAAGAACAGAGAATGGTTAGAAAAAGGGAGATTGATGGGAGAGGGAACAGAGAAGGAAAGCAGCGGTTGAGAGAAATTTAAGACCATGACCCCTGATGTAATCACTCTTTAAACTGCAGAATGTGCTAAAAATCTGTAGGGTTTCAAAGATTTTTGTGTCAGTATGCTTTATTCCATTATATTTGTGTGAATAATAGAGGTCCATAACAATACAGTCGATTTATGTTACGAGCTGGATTGAGTTAGCTTTTATAGGGCTGCCTGGAAGGCAACTAACAAACATCAGAGTCAAGAGACAAAGCATCACATCCTATGGGGTGACCCATGTGAACTAGAAGATGGGCAACATGATGCTTTGAACTCATGAGACAAACACTGGAGGACCTCTCTTTGCTTATTGGAAGTTTCTATTTTTCACACCTACTGGTAAATAATATGCAGTCTAAGTATTGATAAGCATTGACAGCTGTAGAATAAAATATTCTAAGTTATATATTGTAAGTTAAGACACTAATCTTTCACGGTTAAATTATTTGCAACATTTTAAGGAGTAATACAAAATCCCTTGAATATTTGAATAATGTCACATTGGCTTGGATCAAACATTAATTGAATGATTTTGGGGATAGAAAGTGAAGGGACCTCAGCTCGTCTCCTCAAGGAGCTTAGAGTCTAGTTGGATTGAATGTGTCATTGGAATGTAGAAAATATTCTAGACTTGAAACTCAAGGATTTCTGAAATTTAAACTGGACCACCTTTATATAACATTTTAAGGTAGTTTTGAAGAACAGGTTAACTGGATACCCATTTACTTGGGAGATGAGTAAAGACAGTAGGATATAAATACATCCATGCATGCAGTACCTTGTTCTGTTCTTTTATTAAATAGTTCAGGCATAACATATATAAAATAATATAATAAATATTCATGTGCCACCACCCGGCTTAAGAAACAATACGTTGCCAATAAAATTATTTTTCTGTCACTCCATTCCTTTCTCTCTCCCTCCTTTTGATATAGGTTTGTTTTCTCGAGCCTTAGGTAAATTGTATCATTCTGTACATATCGTTTCACAACTTGCTTTAGTGATTCAACCCCTCTCTGCCCCCGATTTATTAATGTAGATATATTTAATTGTAACTTTAATCTTAACTGCTATATAGTATTGCAGTGTATGATTTTATTCATAATTCATCCAATCCTCTCATGCCAGCCATTGAGCTGGTTTTCAATTTTTCCCAACTGCAAACTTTCCATGAGTATTCCTGTATATCAGCGACTGTAGCCGGGAGTGGAATTCCCACTTCCTGAACTTTACGTCACTTTGCCAAGTTGCTCTCCAAAGAGATTTCCCAACTTGTGCTTCCACTGGCAGTTTAGGAGTGTTGCCTCTGTTTCTGTTCTCTGACATTGGCAGATTTCAGTTTCTGTAAGTTTGATGACTGTGCAATCTCGCTGTTTGAATTGCATTGTTCTGATCATTGGTGAGATTGCATGTGCTGCATTGGTATTCTGCTTCTGCTGAGTGGCTTGCTCAGACCCTTCAGTGGTGGGGTTTTCTTAAGAATGTATGTATTCTGTAAAAAAAACAAAACAAAACGACCAAAAACACCCCAAAAATAACCCAATCAAAAAATGGGCAGGGGCCTCCCTGGTGGTGCAGTGGTTGAGAGTCCGCCTGCCGATGCAGGGGACACGGGTTCGTGCCCTGGTCCGGGGAAGATCTCCCATGCCGCGGAGCGGCTGGGCCCGTGAGCCATGGCCACTGAGCCTGAGCGTCCGGAGCCTGTGCTCTGCAACGGGGGAGGCCACAACAGTGAGAGGCCCGCGTACCGCAAAAACAAAAACAAAAACAACCTATGTATGCTAAGCAGATGTGTTGTGAAAAATGCCCTATCACCACTGTTAACACATCCTGCCATTTCTCACTATAAATTCATTTTAAACTTCAATGACATGCTCTGTGTCAAAAAGAAAATAATCAGCAATTTGATTTTGCTTGTCCGATTGTGGAAGATGTTGTCTCATGGGGATTCATTGTTGGTTTCCATCGAAGAGCTCTGAGGCTCCACACCACAAAGCCTGAGCCTGAGAGCACAGACTCTGCGTTAAGAGGCCTGGGCTGACAGCCCTGCTCCCCACTCGCGGGATTTGAGGACCTGAACAAGCTGCTTTACCTCTTCGAGGCTTGGTCAGCTCCTCTCCCTTCCTCGTTGTGAGGTTTAGACACATCGTTGACCAGTACGGTGCCTGCTCTGAGCCAGCCTGCAGTAACCTGTAGTTATTATAATTAGACAAAAGAAATAGCTTGGAAGAACACTTCTTTGCCTATTACCTATTAAACTATAAAATTCCAAGCGGGGTTTCCATGTAGCAAAAAGTATAAAATAGGTGAACATTTTCAAAATTGTTACTACTGCCTTATATCTGTGAAGCCCTTATCCATGTCAATTCACTTTTCAGTGTTTTTAAAATCACATTATTTTTTCTTTGCAGTAAATCTGACAGGGAGGGTGGGAAGGTATTATCCCCGTGTCCCTGATGAGGAAAATCTGTGGTGGAGTCAGGGCAAGAGGCAGTGTTTCCCGATTCTTTTACTCTAGGAGGTTTTGTATTTGTTTTTGGCTTGTTAGTTTAGTTTTTTTCGTTTGGTTTTTGATATCTGAAGTGACTTTTGCCCTTGAAGAGCTTATTAGCAAGGCTGGGAGAAGCAGCTTCCAGCAGTTTGCATTTTATCTTGTTTTCTCTTAAAAGATAAGGGTGCTTGGGAATAAAAACATGAGAGAATTTTCTAAGGAAACAAATGTTTTCAACAAATGATGTACTCTCTGCCCACAGGCTCTGCTAGACTCATCCCCCTCATCCTTCAAAACTCACTTAAGGGCACCTCACCCCCCAGATTAGATGAGGGGCCGTCTCTGCACCTGCCACCTCCCCTTTCCCAGTGGCACGTCTCTGGTTTGTATTTCGTGCCAGGGTTCCCTGCTGGTCCCTTAGCACCCTTCCCCCCTCCTTGGTGGTGCTTGGGCCCTTGGGATACAGAGTCAGTGTCCCACCAACGTGCTGAATGAATGGCTGAAGACTTACTCCTTGGAAATAAATGTGATGTAGAATATCTGCTTGACACCAAAATGGTCAATAAATTGAACCAGAGGGTAATTGAAATGTCTCATGTATGAAGCACCCACATTGACTTAATTCTTGGTTTACTTTTATCAGACTTGTTTTGGTTATATACAAACAAGCTCAGGGAGGAAGAATCTAGACTGCTAGTTTATCTTGGCTGAATTTTGTTTTCATTAAGAATAAGTGAAAATGCGCAATTCCATTTTTCTTATTCAATGCTATTACAACATTAAAATTTACCAAAAAACGAGCCATAATTCTACCACTCGAACTGTATTTCATTTTTCTAAATTTTTTTCAGTTCTTCTGTCCATATGCATCTGTAGATTTTATCATTATAATCAGTGTGCAAATTTGTATTCCTCCCTCAGCATATCAAACGTACTTACACTAGTATATATTCCATGTGGCTTTTTAGTGGCTAAATATTTCTGCATTTAAATGATGTACTACAGTGTATATAACAAATTCTATATTCTTAGACATTTATATTGTTTCCAGTTTTTATTACTATCAATGATGCTAAAGTGATTCTCTTGGTTTTTATGTTATCATTTATGTATCTATGTACTTAAACACAGGCATGTAGTAGATTGCATGTAGAGAGCTTGAGGGCATGGTTCTGGAGTCATATTGCCTGGGTTCAAATCCTTGTTCCGCTGATTCCTGGATGCCCTCCCTGGAAGGCTGTGTGACCTTCGTGTATCTATGGTCCATCTCTAAAATGGAGGAAATTCAAGTGCTTCCTAAGGTCGCTATGAAGATTAAATGATAAAATATATGTAAATTGCTGAGGACACAGTCTGATACAAAGTGAAGGCTAATTAAAATTTAGCTATTAAAACAGCACTATTTACAATAGGCAAGACATGGAAGCAACTTAAATGTCCATCAACAGATGAATGGATAAAGTTAATGTGGTACATATATACAATGGAATATTACTCAGCCATAAAAAATGAAATAATGTCATTTGCGGCAACATGGATGGACCTAGAGATTAGCATGTAAAATGAAGAAAGAAATATCTTATGATATTACTTATATGTAGAATCTAAAAAAAGGATACAAATGAACTTATTTATAAAACAGAAATGGACTCACAGACATAGAAAACAAATTTATGGTTACCAAAGGGGATAGTGGGGGAGAGGGAATAAATTAGGAGTTTGGGATTAAAATATACACACTACTGGGCTTCCCTGGTGGCGCAGTGGTTGAGAGTCCGCCTGCTGATGCTGCTGATGCAGGGGACGCGGGTTCGTGCCCCGGTCCGGGAAGATTCCACATGTCGCGGAGCGGCTGGGCCCGTGAGCCATGGCCGCTGAGCCTGCGCATCCGGAACCTGTGCTCTGCAATGGGAGAGGCCACAACAATGAGAGGCCCGCATACCGCAAACAAAACAAAACAAAACAAAAAACACACTACTATATATAAAATAGATAAACAACAAGGACCTACTGTATAGCACAGAGACCTATACTCAGTATCTTGTAATAACCTATAAGGGAAAATAATCTAAAAAAGAATATATATATAATGGAATCAATTTGCTGTATACCTGAAGTTAACACAACACTGTAAATTAACTGTACTTCAATAAAAACTTTTAGCTATTAAATAATCCACGTTTGAGGGACGGATGGAGGTAAGTGGAAGCATAGATGAAATAAGATGATTATCAGCCATAATCATGCTGATAATTGACGAAGCTGGGTGTAAAGTACAAGGGGATTCACGATACTATTGTTTCTACTTTTTTATATGTTTGAAATTTTTTAATAAGTAAAAGTATACATAATAAAAACATTTTAGCTTTTAAGTTTATTTTTTGGTTTTGAATTATTTTCTTTGGACATGTTTCTAGGAGTGGGGTCACCAGGTGGGATATTTTCATAATCATTGTTTTGAATATGGCCAAATTGCTTTAGTAAAGGATTGTTTGATATATGGTGCTATCCACAAACTCTAAGCAAGCCAGTTTTATCACAATCTTAAACAGCATAAGATATTACCATTACATGTTTGTCATCCAATTTTATAAATAAAAATGACACCTCACAGTTATTTCCCCCCTTTTATTTTTTAAGTGTTTATTTTTGGCTGTGTTGGGTCTTCATTGCTGCGCGGGCTTTCTCTAGTTGCGGTGAGTGGGGGCTACTCTGTTGCGGTGCGCAGGCTTCTCGTTGCGGTGGCTTCTCATTACAGAGCACGGGCTCTAGGTGCATGGGCTTCAGTAGTTGTGGCACACGGGCTCAGTAGTTGTGGCTCGTGGGCTCTAGAGTGCAGGCTTCAGTAGTTGTGGCGCACGGGCTTAGTTGCTCTGCGGCATGTGGGATCTTCCCGGACCAGGGATTGAACCCGTTTCCCCTGCATTGGCAGGCGGATTCTTAACCACTGTGCCACTAGAGAAGTCCTCCCCCCTTTTAAAGTTAATAGAAACTTCAAGCATTTTCTTAATTGTGGTTACTGGTAGTTATCATTTATAAATTTTAAAATTATTTACTTCTGTCCTTGGTCCTTTCATCTATAAGGGTTTTATAGGATTCATTTTATGACAGCAGTATAATAGTTTGGTGGAATGAAACTCATTTTAACTGTCATATTTCACTTTTAAGTGAAAGGAGAAACTGTCATCACTATGCAGGTATTGTGATATTTGATTGAAAAAGTCCTTCTTTAATATGTATTCACGGCAAACATATTTTTTGACACTTTTAATGATTATGATCTACACGTCTTATTTATCTGGAATATGTTCTTGATTTATGGCTGCTGTAAATACATGGTCAAGCCATGATGAATTGCACTGAGGTGGCTGCCACCACTGTTCTTTATATAGCGTTCCCGCAGTGTGCTGTCATCCTGATTGTGGACCATCTGCCACCAGAGGCCAGGCTGCAGATGTCCCTTGTCAATGAAATTTGACCTCAGTAAATTTGCACGTGTCTTTGGAAGGGCTGGGAGTCTACCATTCTGCTTTTACGGTATTGCATGTTTATGATGAACATACTCATGTTTGCTTTCTCTCTTCATCAGTCCCTGCTTTTCATGATACTAATCAGAATTGCTAATTCCAATACAGATCATGATCACAAATTCTCTGTAGCTCTTAAAATGTGTTCAGCTGCCTATCATTAAGATACTGAGTAATGTTTTTACTCACCTTTTCAGTTTCCTCCTACGGGGCTGGCACATTTCTGTTACATTATTACAACCTACATATTTAAAATTTTAGAATAAGGCCTAATATTGTTCAGTGGTTTATTTAAACTTTATAGTTTTCTGTGTTTAAACCTATAATTTGTAAATGATAGCTTTTAAAAATGGATTTCTGGTGCACTGGAGAGCCACGTTTTATGCCATTTTCGTAACCATAGGGACTGAAAGGTGACAGTGTACGAAGCCCTCTATATTTCATTTTCATATTATTTGTTACTTGACAACTGGCAAGAGGGGCATAAAATTGTTTTGTCAGATTTGCACAAGAACTTTCTTACAAAAAGCTTTTATAGTACACAACACGTACGTAAATTCTCATATAATTGTCCTTTTAAGATCAGCCTGGTAGTTTTGTTGCTGTTTTTTCTTTTTTCATTTTTTTGGAAAACTTTTTTTTTAGTATATATCTATATTTATTTTATTTAGGAATAATTGACACCAGGTGTACAACATAATGATTCGACATTTTTATACATAGCAAAATGATCACCATGATAAGTCTAGGTAACATCCGTCACCATACAGTTATAAGCGTTTTTCCCTTTTTTTCTCGCGATGAGGACTTTTAAGATCTACTCTTAGCAGCTTTCAAATGTGCAATATTAACTATAGTCACCATGCTGTAGGTTACATCCCGGTGACAATTATTTTATAGCTGGAAGTTTGTAACTTTTGACCCCCTTCACCCATTATACATCCCGCCCGCCCCGCTCCCACCCACTCCCACCAGCCCCTGGCAACCACTGTCCTCTGTTGAAAAACTTTTTTTTTTAATTTATTTAAATTTTTGAATTTTATTTTATTTTTTTATACAGCAGGTTCTCATTAGTCATCCATTTTATACACATTAGTGTATACATGTCAACCCCAATCTCCCAATTCATGTGCCCCACCCCCCACCCCCGCTTTCCCCCTTGGTGTCCATACGTTTGTGCTCTACACCTGTGTCTCAATTTCTGCCCTGCAAACCAGTTCATCTGTACCATTTTTCTAGGTTCCACATATATGCGTTAATATATGATATTTGTTTCTCTCTTTCTGACTTACTTCACTCTGTATGACAGTCTCTAGATCCATCCACGTCTCAACAAATGAAATGAAAAACTTTTAAGGTTAAAACAATCTGCCATGATGGAAAGAGCCTATCAGTTGTTTAAAGTAAAGATGTGAAATTGAAAGTAAGACTCCCCCCCGCCTTTTTTGTCAGTAATCTTTAGAAAAGTTCAAATAAACTTTAAGCCTGAGTTTGACATAAGATTATGTGATTGGCTAAATGTGGTTATGAGACTTAAATAAGCAAAAGCACCTTTTAAAAGATCTGATACTTATACTCAGGAAAAAATAGAGTTCTAAAACTTTTATATAAATCTAAATTGTGTCTACGAATATGTGTTTGTGGGTATGTTGTATATATATTTTATAAAACTTATGAAAACAATTCCCAAAATAGCGTTTCTACTTAGATAAATATAAATACAAATGTGGATATAAACATCCTGGTTAAACAAAGAAATAGAAAAAAGGTGAGCTTTTGAGTTTTTCAAAATGTTGATTGTAGTCATTTTAGGAAAGATGTATTATTACTTGTCAAACAGCCAGTAGGTTCATCCCAGAGTAGAGTGAGTCAGGGCTGTCCTCCTAGATATACTTACCTCCCCTTGCAATTCTAGCTTCACGGTGAAACTTGAGGATGATAACGTTTAAAATAGAGGAATTTGTTCATGTGCTGGTAGTAAACTCAATTTAGCATGCTTTCCTGATATAGTCCCTGTTCCTTGCCCTGGTACAAACACTCTTCTCAGATTATCAATGAGTTCTCTCTCTCATTGTTTTACCCACATTTGAGGACCTTCCCTCCTCTGCATTCCATGCTGAACATACAGAGGCACCTGTCTGACTTCCTACCCACTTCACAGTGTCAAGGTGAATGTGGCCAAATCTGTCTGCTTCTTGGCCTCCTGTGGTCCTCCTAGACCATCTTATCTTCCTTTTTATGGACCGAGTCCCTGAAGACAAGCAGCCTCCTGACCCCGGTGCCCTCGCTCCCTCGTCCTGCTCGGACGTCCCCACACTTCATTCATTCAAACAATCACCTGGCTTTCACTATCTTCCCTTTCTCTCGTTAAGTTCTCTTGGTCATTTAAAAATATGCTTGGGGTTCAAGCGGGTTCACAGGTCAAACCTGATTTAAAATGAGTGACTGGAGCAAATCTGGAGCTCTAACCAGTAGTAGATTTTTCACTCCACGTCTGCGTATGGCATCTCTGTTGCTCAGAGGCAGCCTGTGTTTTAACCCTGGTTCTGCCAGGTACTGCGCTGTGACCTTGGGCAAGTTACTTAAACTCTCTGTGTCTGAGATTTTTTATAATGGAGATGATAAAAATCCTTATAGAGTTGTAGTGGAAATTAAATGAATGAATAAAGCATCCATGATGGCGCCTGTCAGAAAGTGAGTGCCACGTAACTTGTACTGTAGTCATTGCTGTTCTCCTCCCAGGAGTGGGCCTGTTACTTGTCATTTCTGTCAGCTCTCCTGGAGGCTCGGAGCTGACCCGGGACTTGTCGTTTCTGTCAGGGCCTCTCTTCCCTTGGCACAGTGATGTTTGCACTTTGGCTAGTGACCTGTTCCTATGTTTATTTTAGAATCCATCCTAAAACTAACATCCTCAAATACGTGTATTAGCTGGTCATGACAAAAATACCAGAATTTTTATCAAAGAGAAAACACAAGCTGCAGTGTATGGGCACAATGCTGTAAGAGTTAAAACACACCCGTCAAATGACTCTAGGTTGGCTGAAAACCGAAACAAAACAAGTTTGCTTTCATCCCCTATTTTCTGGCCACCTAGAAAGCCAACAGCTCTCACCTGATGGGGACATTCACTCATGGGCTGACCCTCTGGGTCCTGTATGGCGTTAATAGTTTTCTGCCCAAAGCTGCTCTTGCCTAGCTGGAGAACTGCATCTTGATAAGCTGTGCTTCAAAGTAAAGAAGACGCAGATCATCATTGCTGGTCAGCGCACTGACCTTCGGGGTCTGGGCGAGTTAAGTGGTACAAAGTGGTGTCTCGGGGTCAGCCAAGTCCGTGCTGTGACGGCCGTACCTTCAGTCAGTTTTCATTCATGGGTGCTGAGCCTCGGAGAGGCTGTGGGTCTGAGAAGCTTGGATCACTCCTTAAAAGTGAGTAACAATAAATCAACTCTCTAGACACCACCGCTTTTCCGGTGTACCAGATCTGGAGGGGGTGACGACTAGCAGTGGGGGCTCTGACTCTGTCCTGAGCCTGCAGCTGGCGGTGGACCATCTGTGGCCAGTGCCAAGCTAACAGGTAGAGGTCTCAGGTTATGGGCCTGTATCAATGATTAGTAAAGAGCAAAAGGCATGGGAGACACGTGCATAACTGGGAATAGTATCTTTTTATTCCTCATGTAAATTTGCGGTGAACCATTTGGTTGGTCCCTTTGGAGATTTGGCATTCGTTTAGAATTTCTTACCTATCTTAATTTACAATGGGATTGTTAGTTTTCTCTTTTATAAAAGTGAAGTATAGTTGATTTACAATATCATGTTAGTTTCAGGTGTACAGCACAGCAATTCAGTTATACATGTGTGTACATATATATAATATATATAATATATATAGTATATATAATATATAATATATATAATATATAATATATAATATATATAATATATAATATATATACTATATATATAATATATATAATATATAATATATATACTATATATATAATATATATATTATATATATTCTTCAGATTCACTTCCCTTATAGCTTATTACAAAATATTGGGTATAGTACCTTGTGCTATACAGTAGGTCCTTGTTGGTTCTCTATTTTATATACTGTATAGTAGTGTGTATATGTCAATCCGAGTTTTCTAAGCTAGATGTCTTTGATTGAGGGTAATCCATGACAGTCTACCAGTCCTGGTCTTTGAATGGTTTTAGGGGGCTCTGAAAGAGAAAGAACAGAGTTGCTCAGCGACAGTGTCATAATGTAAGGGTGTGAGTCACCCTTGTGTTCCCCAGCCAGAGTTGCTGGGACAAAATGAGATGAGTCATGTTGAAAGACCCATGTCTGACACGTGGTATGTGATCATTAATTCCTCTCCCCATGGCGTTAATTAGTACTTAGAACACTGAAATAGGTTTCACTAAGAAAACCAACAGCTCCATAAGAGCAATGTATAGCATTTATTTTTATAGTTATTTCTTAAAAATCAATATTGCAAACATACAAAAATAATTGAAAATCAGCATATACCCCAATGTACCACATAGGTTTCAAATGTTAAAATTTTGCCATAAATGCCTTAAATTCTCAATGGCATGAAACCTTACAAATATAGTGGTAAGTCACCTTCCCTACCTGAGCATACCTCATCCTTTCCCTGACTCTTGCGAGAGAACTCTATCCTGGCGGCGTGCATTCTCCCCATCAGTGTTTTTAACTTAGACTACATACCTACATATTCATAAATAATACATAGTGTTGTATGTTCTATAAAAGTTTACGTAAGCAGTATAATAACGTAGTGCATCCTTTGAACCTGTGTTTTTCACATACTCATTTGAGGTTTGAGTGTAGAACTACTTCCTTTTAGCTGCTGTGTAGGATACCATTGCCTGAAATATTCCATAACTGATTTAGATACTTCATATATGTTATTTATTTATCACAAAACACTGTGAGGGGGCTTCCCTGGTGGCGCAGTGGTTGAGAGTCCGCCTGCCGATGCAGGGAACGCGGGTTCGTGCCCCGGTTCGGGAGGATCCCACGTGCCGCGGAGCGGCTGGGTCCGTGGGCCGTGGCCGCTGAGCCTGCGCGTCCGGAGCCTGTGCTCTGCAGTGGGAGGGGCCGCAGCAGTAAGAGGCCCGCGTACCGCAAAAAAAAAAAAAAACAAACAACAACACTGTGAGGTGTTTTCGACTGGGTTTCAGAGCATGTATTCAAACCCAGGTTTCTCCAATTCCATTAAGCCATGCTTTCAATAAATATCAACAAAATAAAGTTGGAAAGAATGGGCCAGCAGACTGTCTGCTAGTGTGTATCTCTGGGATCTGAACGTAAGGGAACTTGGTGGTTATCTCTCCTCCTGGCCTGGGGCCGGCAAGCTCAGGGCAGCCTAGTCTGCACTGGGGCTGCACTGCAGGAGGGCCCAGGGTCGGTGGGAGTCAGCTGCAAATGTGGTAAAGCAATGACATTTAGAAAAAAATTGATTTACAATGTTGTGTTTCAAGTATACAGCCAAGTGATCCAGTTATACATATATAAATACGTACATATACTCTTTTTCAGATTTTTTCCACAGATATAGTTCCCTGTGCTATACAGTAGATCCTTGTTGTTCACCCATTTTATATATAGCAGTGTGTATCTGTTCATCCCAAACTCCCAATTTATTTCTCCTCCCCACCTCTACCCCCTTTGGTAACCATAAGTTTGTTTTCCACGTCTGAGTCTATTTCTGTTTTGTAAACAAGTTCACCTGTATCGTTTTTTTTAGATTCCACATAAAAGTGATATCATATGATACTTATCTTTGTCTGATTTTTTTCACTTAGTATGATAATCTCTAGTTCTATCCATGTTGCTGCATATAGCACTATTTCATTCTTTTTAATGGCTGAGTAATATTCCAGTGTGTGTGTGTGTGTGTGTGTGTATACACGCCACATCTTCTTTATCCATTCATCTGTCAATGGACATTTAGGTTGCTTCCATGTCTTGGCTATTGTGAATAGTGCTGCTGTGAACACTGGGTACATGTATCTTTTCTAATTAGCGTTCTCTCCAGATATCAATAATATTTTTGAGGCCTAAAAGACCCTGAGGGACAGAGAGAGGTTTTAAAAGAAGTGTTAAGTCATGGACCCAGCCCTCAAGGAATTTAAAATCTAGCAAGGGAGACAAAACTAACACGAAACAGAACAACTGGATGCAGAACAGCTCGGTGTGTGCTGTGCCCCCTGCCATCTTTTACAGAAATGGGATATCCTGTATCCTGTATTTTTCCCCGCGTCTTGATTTCTCCCTCAACAATACCTTCTGGAAATCCTCTCAAGGTATCTAGCATAGAACTAATTTATTTTTAAAACCTGTGTAATATTCCCTGCTATGGACGTATCATCATTTATTTGACTATTCTCTTATTAATGGGTCATCTCCTATTCACTGTTAATGGCTAAAAAACTTTAATAGTTAATGTCCTTGTATATATGTCCCTGTGTGTTCAGATTTCGGCAGGAGAGTTTACCAAGAGTGGCATGATTGGAGAGGAGGGCATATGTATTTTTAATTTTAATTGATGCTGCCAGATTGCTTTCTAAAAAGGCTAGAATTCATATTTCCCCACCACCAATGTATGAGTGTCCTCTCCTGACACTGTTACTTCTAATAGTTACCTCTCTTTTTAAGTGTCTGACAGTATATAAAGTTATATCCAATTATCATCATTTTCTGCAGCCACTAGGGAATATAAATGCCTTTTTTGGACATTATGTTGGTTATTTTTGCTGTGCTGTCTACTGCTCGTCTTTTGCCTGGTTGATATTATTAGCCTTTGGGTTTTTCCTTGGTTAGTTTGTAAGAGCTGTTTATATAGAACAGATATCAACACTTTGTCATCTGTATTACAAATATTTGGACCAGCAATATCATTTGTCTATTGGCTTTGTTTACCAGCCAGATCACTGAAGGATGATAGCAGCAAACTGTGTTTCATCAGCTCAAAGAAAAATCTAATTAGTTCCATAAGTTAAGTAACCTTTTGGAAGGGTCCATGAGTGAAGTATGATGTCAATGGGTATGGTACAATCTGCTCGTTGACGAATGTGGTAACTCACTGCATCACCCAAATTTTCTATCACTCATGCTTTTCTGATGTTCTTCAAGCCACAGGGAGGAATACTCACATGTGTGCCTGACGTATAGGAAAACACAGTTTGATTTTCAACTAGCTCTAATGCACTCAGCTGATCTCTCTTCCTTATGGAAATAGAGTCCTGAAATACTGTATCTTTTTTAATTTTTAAATTTTTATCTTTTTAGAAATCACGCCATCCTCAAAGCCTCATCCACCTGTTGTGGGCAAAGTGACTCATCACAGCATTGAATTATACTGGGATCTGGAGAAGAAAGTCAAGCGGCAGGGACCTCAGGAGCAGTGGTTCAGGTTTTCTATTGAAGAAGAAGACCCCAGAATGCACACTTATGGTATCATTTATACGTAGGTGCAATGTTGAACTGCTTAACACTTTGCTTTGATTTCTTGATTAGCTGGAATGGTTTCTATTGTCTCCAAGAAGACTCATTTTGAAATTGAAGGAATGAGTCAGCATCATTTGCATTCATTCTTTTCATGAGTGATGAATTTTGGAAAATAAGGGTGAGCAGTCACTCTGAAATTAAACCTCCTAGACCTTTGAGAGCCCCTTAGGCTTCTGAAATATTCTAAGGGTATATTTAAAAAATCCAAAACGTAGAGACAGAATCAAAGCTGAGCTGGATGAAATCAGATGAGGTTCCCCTCAGGCTGTTCTGTTCTCAGATGTGACAACCTCCCGGACCTGGAAGTTGTTCCCTTGTTAACTCTTTCCAACCAACCTGCTACCTCTCTCAGCCTCCATCAGAACCTGTCTTTTTTGCCTTTTCCTTGAATGCACTTCCTTCTATTTTCATACAGCTGGTTCCTTTACACCATGCACATTATTATATCAAATACTGGCCCCTCCTCAAAAGGCCACCTGAAGTAGCCATTCTTCCACCCAGCTGTCCTCTCTGCCATGACCTTGTTTCATTTGCGTTGTGAAACCTAGCTCAGCCGGAGTCATTTTACTGTTTACTGTTCATTTGCTGTCTCCCTACCAGCATCTAAACTCCACGAGAAGCAGGTAAGATTCCTGCTTGCTTAAGGCTCTTTCCCCAGCTCCAAGACAGTGTCAGCACATAGGAGGCCCTCAAAATATTTGTTGTGTCAATAAATAAATGAATGCAACAGGAATAATCAAGAAGTCATTTTTTTTTCTTAGCCTTCACTTCAATCCTTATTTCTTCCTTTGACAGCTTTACTGCTTGCAAAATAACTTTGTGTTTTAGGAAGAAGACCAGAAATGAGTTGCAGATACGGTTTTATATTAAACTTTTAATTTTGACATAATTGTAGCTTCACATCTGGCTGTAAGAAATAATACAGAGAAATCCCATGTACCTTTTACCATTTTCCCCAGTGGTAACATTACGGAAAACTGTAGGGCAATATCACAGCCGGCATCCTGGCACTGCTGCAGTCAGGGGACAGTTGCAGCGCTTTGCTGGACTTTTCTCCAGGTGGCGTTGTGGTAAGGGTGCTGATGTGAGGGTACATACGCAGGCTTCGACTGTTACCTGAACCATGGTATCCCTGCGATTTGATGAACGATTCTTTGTACGTAGAAAAGAAAACATGCATTTACCTGAAATGTAGTTGCCACATGAAAATAATTCCTGGCCCGACTACTTGAAATATTATTTTAATCATGTCATGTCATGTGTTATTCTCTGGTAAGTAGTTTCCACCCAAAAGCATGAATGATGATATAACAAGTATATCTGTGGAGAGAGAAAAAGGTATTTTATTTACCGTGTTTCTCTTGCACCACAAACCATGCTTGGGCAGGTTAGGTGGGGCTGTCCTGGGTGCTCCGTTGTGTCTCCACTTCTCCTTTGCTGGGTGATCAGCCATGCCCACTGGCCTCCAGCCTGTGTGTCTCTGTGTTGTTATGTTTTCCCCAGAGGCCTGAGTGCTGTCTGGCCCGGGAACTCACCTGGACGGTTGCCTGGCATTGCAGAGCCAGCAGCGAGGCCTTCAGACCCCAACCCTAAGCGAGGTTGTGAGATGCTCACTTTCCCTCAGAGAATTAGCACAAACCTTGACACTAGGTGGCAGAGTTAGACTGTGTTAATCTTGACCTCTTTTCTCCATTATATCGCTTTTCCCTAGGTGTATCGTTAAAACTAGCAAATGCCTTTCTTTGAAAAAGCGATTATCTAGACTATCTGACCTTGGGATTGTGGATTTAAGAACTTCGTCTTGACTTGTCAGTTTCTGTTCATCTTCTCCAACAGCCAGTCTTGAATCAGTGCTGTTGTCTTTGACACGGGCTCTCCTCACAGCCAGTTATATCTAGTTTTCATGAGTTCTCCCTTTGCACATCCCTTCTATGCTTTCCCTCGTTAGATTGTGGCATTTCCCCTACTAGGACGCAAGTAGGATCTGTTTTCTGACTAGTCACTGCTGAATCCCCAGGTCCTACAAACGTCCAGCTTATTTGCTGATTGAATGAATTGGCCATTGCCCTCTCTCCCTTCCTTCTATCTTGCTAGTTTAATTTTCTTTTTAATCTTCCTTTTGTCAGATTGTCTTTGATGGGTTTCCATTGTTTGAAGAATGAAGGTCCAACTCCTTACACTAACATCTGATGCCCTTCACAGCTTGCCCACAACCTGCCTTTCTTGCTGTCTCTTATTTCTGGGCATAAACCTTCCCACGAAATCTGCTTTACCGTCCTTCGAGTATGCCTTGACTTCTCCTGCATGTGTGTTCAGCTGTTTTCTCTGTTCAGACAAATCTCCCCTGCTCCATCCTTTCTTCCACCCAAGTCAGATCTCTACCTCGACTGAGAAGCTCCCTTTACTATCCTATTATCTACCCCGCTGAATTCCTATGATAATTGGTACCCTCATCATGCATTTGATTCATTCTGTCAGCACCTACTATGTGCCACACACTGTTTTGGATCCCAGGGATACAGCACTGGACAAACAGACAAAAATGCCTCCCTCGTGATGAGGAAGACAAGCGATGAATAAGATGCAGAAGTAAAAATATAGTGTGTCAGGTGGTGGTTAAGTACCAAGTGGAAAGCAGAGGAGAGTAGTTGGGGGCTTGGAGTGGAGGTGAAGAAGGCTTCACTGAGAAGGTAATCTGTGTAAAGAAGCAAGTGAGGGGTATCTGGAGCCTCATGAGCCTCATGGAGGAACATTCCAGGCAGAAGGCACAGCAGGCAGAAACGTCTGGAGGCGGGATCGTGCCTGGCCTTCCAGAAACACTGAGGAGTGAAGTGAATGAGTAATGGGATGGGGCCAGCGCGGGGACGGGTCTTGGGGGCTGTCACTCTGTGCGGTGAGAAGCCACTGGACACTGATAAACTGGGGAGGGGTCTGGTGCATATGCTCCGTGAGGGTCACTCTGCCTGCTGAGTGGAGGACAGGCTGTGAGGAGGGAAGGTGGCCAGAGCAGGGAGGGCTAATTAGGAAGCTTCTGCAATAATTTAGGTGGGAGATAACAGAACAGTGTGAAAAGTGGTGAAATCAGGGCTTGTGAAGATAGATTTGAAGAATTTGCTGGTGCACCAGATATGGGATGTGAGAGAAAGGATAGTCAAGGGGCGTCAGTAGCATCTCAGGATCGGCCCCATTGGGCTGCAGGAAGCAGCAGCTCCGGAAGCTCAGTGGCTCCCAACGGCAGCCGTGTATTTCCCACACGGAACACCCGTGGTGTGTCGCCAGGCTGGTGGAGTGGCCTCTGCCTGAACGTGGCTACTCATGGTGCCAGCAGAGGCAGAGATTGGGGCTCCCCGTTTCTTGAAGCTTCCACCCGGAATGACACGCTGCACCTCTGTTTATACTTCATTGCTCAGAGCAAGTCCTGCCACGTCTGAGCTCCACAGCACAGGGATATAGAATCCTTGGGAGGGCACCAAGTACCTGTGAGCAAAATCCAGTCTTCCACAGGTGGCACCAAGGTTTTGCCCTGAGCAGCTCAAACCATGGAGACTCGGGATGCAACGGAAGCTCGTTTGGGGACGATCAGGCATCCAAGTGGAGACATCAAGGAGGCAGTTGGGGAAGAACCAGCCAGGGGAGAGTCTGGGCTGGAGAAATGGATTTCAGAGTCATCAGCAGGTGGCGGGATTGGAAAGCTGGGAGTGAAACATAGTGGGAGAAGAGAAGTCTGGGAACTGAGTCTCTGGGCATTTCAGTACTTACTTTGTTATGTTTCATGTTTGCTCAGCTCTTGCATCAGATATTTGCTTTGGCTGATAACAGAAATAATGGTATGCTTTACACTTTGATATATTTCCTCTACTGGAAATAGAACTTGGAAAAGTTCTAAGATTGCTTCATCCTTTGAGCTACCATGCCTGGGCCGTGTAAAGAAGTGCATCTCCAGACGTTCGATACACGGCTGCTCTGAGACATCCCTGTGTCTGTGCTGCAGTTGGTGTCACCCCTGTGTCTGCATTGTAGTCGTGGAGGACCCTAGTGGGCAGCTGTGTCTCTGGTCCTCTCCGTGGGGCCACTCTACTGATGCTGTGAGAGCCTCCAGCCTCCAATCACTGTGCCCAGTGGCATCTGTTTTCTCAGACGGTTCTGTAATTTATCTTTCCAGGGGTTATGAAGGTGCTGTTTGCTTCATGGTGATCTTATGACGTTTAGCACCATTGGATTTTATTGGGGGCCCTTTTAGTTTTATTTTGGTCTAAACCTATGTTAAGTCTTTGCCACCTGGCAATTAAATTCCATTGAGGTTTGAGCATTGTAGTCTCACTGAGCTCCTAAAGATCTTTTCAGATGCCACAAATTGAGGGCTCAGTTTCTATGATTCAAATAGCTATAGTTATGCACCTCTGCTCATGTAACAATAAAACCCACCCACTCACAAGATTACTTTGTCCAAGCTGATATATTTTAGTTTATTGTTGTTATTATTTTTTTTTTTTAGACCATATGCAGTTTTTCTGAACATTTGTCTTGGTTTCAGAGCCTTTTCTTTCATGGTAAATACGTTTGTATCTAGTTTTAACACTTCTGTTTTTTCGGCTTCTTAAGGCTGTCGGTATCATTTCCTAATTGTCTTTATTATAGTTTCTTTGTTGTTGGTACATGATGTATCAGTTATCTACTGCTGCGTGACAAACTGTCCCAAACTTAGTGGTTTTGGTCAAAGTGTAAAATACACGCTTGCTCATGATCCTACAATTTGGGCAGTGTGGGGAGGGCAAGTCTCTGTTCCACGTGATCTTGGCTGGTGCAGCTCTTTTGGGGCTGAAGGATCCGAGTGGTGTCACTCATGTGTCTGATGCCTCTGCTGGGGCAGTGGGGACAGTGGGCGGCTGACCGGGCTCCTGTGTTTTCCTTCATTGTCTGGCATCTTCCAGTGACTCTCACCAGGCAACGTGTCCCTCCAGTGGGGAAGTTGAACATCTTTACATGCAATTGGCTTCCAAGGGAGCAAGAGCAGAAGCTGCCAGGAGTATTAGGGCTGGGCCCAGAATTGTATAGCATCCCTTGGCCACATCCCATCCTATTTAAGGGGAGAGGAATTTGACTCTTAACTGTGGGAAGAGTACGTGCAGCTGCAAGATGGGAGGGGTAGCTAAAGGCCACCTTGACTGACGTGGCTTCTTTAGGTGGAGAGAAATATGCTTCAAGGAAGGGTAGTCTCAGTGAAGAGGGCTGCGTCCACCCTTGAAGGGCAGGAGAACACAGGCGAAGGTCAGAAGGGCCTCAACGTCCCCCGCCCGCAACTTCTTCTTGGCTCGGTTAGAGCTCTGCCCAAGAAGTCATTTAGGTTTTGGTGCCTGGAGTAACTTGTGATGCAGAAAAGGGGGATCTCCGAGTATTCTGGACTTCATTTCAGCTTAAAATTTTACGTTTTGGATAATCGACAAAGGGAGAGAAACGCAAAGGGCAAAGGGTCTTTGGAAATCATTTCCTGTTTTCAAACATGGTCCTCCAGGTCTCTGAGCTGAGACTCCTCTCAGGAGCACAGATCCAGACCTGCCTGATCACCCGGCACTAGATTTTTCTGTCAGTTACCCTTTGCTCTCACCTAACCATTCATTCCCCTGGATTCCTTGTCCTTCCAGTCCACGTGGCTTTCTCAGACTGCCTGGGTCCTTCCTTCCCCTGCCTATCCTCCTGTCTGTTCTGGAAGTTGCTTGCCCCATGTCTCACTTTACATCAGAGGCCTCTCTGCTAAGGACATGCTTTGGGGCCCCCTCTCCCCTCACTCACTCCTCACGGTAGAGGAATTGCTTGTCTGATGGGTGAGTTTGGGAGCTAGAAGGCCTTCTGGGTCGTCTTAAACTATCCTGAAGGGTTCTCCTCCCCCTGGAGCAATGGTGGGCTTGGCTGTCTATGCACTGGGCACTGTGCCTGCATCTTTGGGGAGACACTACTTTTCCAGTGGGTTTATCAGTAATGATGGCAACTCCAGCGCTGTCATTTCAGCCTGATGCAGCTGTCACGCCTCACTGTCCTGGACTGCCCCTGTTCTTGCACCCATCAGCAAGAGTTGACAGATGCATCTCGGCCCTGAACTGGTCCAGGGCTGCATCCCCAGCCCAGCCCAGCACCTCCCAGGTAGTGGGCACTAGATAGGTTTGGTGAGTTGCATGGAAAGGAATTGATGTATACATATTTAGGTAGCACATCAATATTTTTGAAAGATTAGTTGTGAACCCCAAAGTATGATTCTGGCCTCTGTACAAGTCTTCTGAGAATGAAGGGAACGTTATAGACAGAAAATGGGAAAAAAAGTGGTAAGCCTGGCCTCCAAGGGGCTGTGGAGAGTGTCCTGAAGGGAGGAGGGCAGGGCCTGGGCTGGGTGTGGAAGCAGGAAAGAAGAAAAGAGCTGGAGATAGCACATCCGCACTCCCTCTCCACCCACCCTGCACACATACAGATCAAGTCTTTGAGGTGTAAGGAGAGAAAGATTTAGATGAAGCCTTCGAAAAGAGATACGTGGAATTTAATCAGATGCTAATAAAGGTTTTCGGCAGCAAAGGGAGCTGAGATTTTGGGACTGTTGGGATAGACATACAACTCCTGGGACCTTTGGAGACCTGGTATCCTAGAAAGTGTGGCAAGTCAAAACCAGACCCCCAGGCCCTGCTTCGTGACCAGAGGGCCGGGGTCTCGGCGCCTTTACTGGGTCTCGGCGTCTCCTGAGCCGGCAGCACTGCCCGCCTGCGTTTCCTGGTGCTCGTTTTTCAGCTCCAAACGATCCAACTCAAATCTTTCTGCCTGCAGGTTTCCATCACAGCCTCTAATCAGTTTTCTGCTCTCCAAGTGTTCAGCACCTGCTTCCCACAAACGTTTTCCTAGGTGAACCTGACTGGGTGGCGTGATAGGAGAGTCATTTCTGTGCTGCCCACCTCCCCAGCTGCTCGGGGACTCTGACCAGTCACGCCCTCTCCCTGCAGCGGGATTTTGCCCGCAGTAGGTACACAGCGGCGCCCATCCACCCGAAGACCGCACTCAGCAGTCATGTATGTGCTACGTGGACTGCCGAGCTTAGCTTTCAATTGTGAAACTTTGCCGTATGAGGACAAAAAAAAAAAAATCATGGGTTAACGTGATCATTTCTCCAAAGTACAAAATCGCGAGCCAGCTGTGCGTCGCCCTGGGGGAGGGGGGCTGCGGCATCGAGGGCACCTGCCGGGCAGGGGTGGACGCCTGTCCTGTCCTCCGTGTTCAAGAGTTCAGCCCAGGGTGAGAGACGGACAGCCACCAGGGTCAGCTGTGTACTGGGGGTAGACAGTGCTCAGAAATCCCTTCCACTCTCCCTTCTAATACCTTTCAGAGGACGCTGCCCCGATTACCTGGTGTCATCATCACGTGTGTCTCCTTCCGTCTAGGGGATATGCGACTAAGCATGTTGTGGAAGGTCTGGACCCACGGACGCTGTACAGGTTTCGACTGAAGGTCACCAGCCCCTCCGGAGAGCATGAGTACAGCCCGGTGGTCTCGGTATCTACGACCAGTGAGTATGCAGAACTCGAAACTCATTTGTCTAAAGGTGACAAGCAATGTGAAGGTGAAGGTATTCTGCTTTGTGCTCGGCCTTGCCGGAAACAGAAACCGTTCCATTTCTAAGCACTGTGATAACATTGTTCACTGGCCGGGCCTGGCCGTCACATAAGGGAGGTTGAATTACGCTTGAACAAATGCAGGAGCTGTTTTTGAGCCAGCGCTTCCCTGGGAGGGCACGTTCAGGAAAAAAGGATGGAGTCACCTTTCTCAGGAAATGGGCCAGAAGGGTGCGGGCCGAGCAAGGGTTCCCACGCGGAGAAACAGGCTGCCCCCCGGGCGACCTCAGGTGAGAGGTCCACTCAGCGTTTCGTCCCTTTTGGACAGCTTCAGTGTATCCGTCAAGACTTGACACAGCAAGTGTCAAGTTGATCCCTGGGAACCTGTGGGTGAGGAACAGTGAACAGCGAACAGCGCTGCTTCTGTCCACAGGACGCGGGGAGGGGGCCCACACAGAGGTGGGGACAGAGGCCGCATCCTTTGCCCAGGGCAGATCTAAGGGTGCAAATATTTTCTGGAATCAGTATTTTCTTTCTTTTTTTTTTTAAAGAATTTTTGTTTTTAATTAAGTTATTTTTGGCTGCGTTGGGTCTCTGTTGCTGCGCGTGGGCTTTCTCTAGTTGCGGCGAGTGGGGGCTACTCTTCCTTGTGGTGCACGGGCTTCTCATTGCGGTGGCTTCTCTTGTTGCGGAGCATGGGCTCTAGGCGCGCAGGCTTCAGTAGTTGCAGCGCATGGGCTCAGTAGTTGTGGCTCGCGGGCTGTAGAGTGCAGGCTCAGTTGTAGCACATGCACTCAGTAGCTGTGGCTCGCGGGCTCTAGAGCGCAGGCTCAGTAGTTGTGGCGCATGGGCTTAGTTGCTCCGTGGCATGTGGGATCTTCCCGGCCCAGGGCTCGAACGCGTGTCCCCTGCATTGGCAGGCAGATTCTTAACCACCGCGCCACCAGGAAAGCCCCTGTGATTGGTATTTTAAAACATTCTGAAGGTGTGTGTGTATGAAGTGCTGTCTTTGAACTAGAATATTGTGAAGATTAAAACGGTCAGAAGTGTTTTTCACTTCTGAAAATACCCACCCACCGAAAATACAGGCAAATCTTTTTTTTTTCTTAAAGAAGACGTTGGGGTAGGAGTTTATTAATTTATTTATTTTTGCTGTGTTGGGTCTTCGTCTCTGTGCGAGGGCTTTCTCTAGTTGCGGCAAGCGGGGGCCACTCTTCATCGCGGTGCGCGGGCCTCTCACTATGGCGGCCTCTCTTGTTGCGGGGCACAGGCTCCAGACACGCAGGCTCAGTAGTTGTGGCTCACGGGCCCAGTTGCTCCGCGGCATGTGGGATCTTCCCAGACCAGGGCTCGTACCCGTGTCCCCTGCATTGGCAGGCAGATTCTCAACCACTGCGCCACCAGGGAAGCCCTCAGACAAATCTCTTTTTGATTGCACAAAGGGAGTTAAACATTATTTAAAATTTTTGTGAGTTAAACGTTATTTTAAAATTTCAGTCAATGTAGCATTTGGCTTGTATACATATATATATATATATATTTTTTTTTTTTTCTGTGACTTTCAGTTGTGTCCTTTAGGCATTTACTGATGGACATTTTTGTGCAGATGAAAGGTAATTCAGATTTTGAGTTGGTTCATAACACTTTCCGTTGCAAACAAGGCATTAGGGGATTGGATCTCAATTTAGCGAACTGAGAATTTAGTTAAAGCTGAGGGTGGTGATGCCATATATGCCCCCAAACAGTGCTCAGCTAGCCGTGGAGAAATGGAGTTTCAGAGGAGACTTTTGATGTGAAATGGTCGATTCCAGAGATGCAGGTCAGGAAAGAGGGCTTGGCCCCGAATCTGGTGAGGGTGAAAGCATTTGCTTTTCTATGGGAGATATTGAGCTCCTGGAGTTTTTAGGGGTAAGAAAAGAAGGCAGTGCCTTACTTCTTTGTGTGTTGAGGGAAGGCACAGAGAAGGGAGGAGAGGGGGCAGGAGAAAAGTGGGCAAAGGGAGCCCAGCGTGTGGAAAGAGGCTCTGGAGGGCAGCTCCTCTGGGCCGCCTTTGGGCTCCCTCCCGTTCCCCCCACCCCCAGCCACTGCTGCACTCCTCTGGCTCTGCCCCTGCATTCTGGGGTGCCCTCCCTCCCCACTGCTGGGCCTACCGCGCCCACTCCGGGGCAGAGCTCTGTTCCAGGCCATTCCTCGTGTGGCTTCCCCTCGTTTGCTCTGCACGCTGCTCCGCTCCCGCACAGGGCGCTGTCTCACCACCTCTAGTAACGCTCCTTTGCCTCTTATTTTACGTATTCGTTCATCTTCTTTGTCTTCCACCTACCGTGCATGCTCCTGAGGGGCCAGGGTGATGGGTCGGTCATGTCTAGTTATAGAAGATCCTTAAGAAACGGTTGGATGGATGGCGAACGAAAAGCCCCCAGTCAGTACTGGGAGGAGGAGGAGGTCTGATTGGCTCAGCTTGCCTTCCTGTCTCTTGGGAGATGATGGGTCTGGTTGTCACTGGCTGGGGAGAGGCCCCCTGAACCTGCCAGGTGAGGGTGAACTGGGCATAGAGCCAGTTGCGGTAGGCGGCCCCTAGGATCCTTCATACCACATCAAAGCCAGGGCAGGGGCTCCTGGGCCTTTGGCCAGAGGTCACATGGGGTCAGGGCAGCATCTGGAGCTCTTCTAGGAAGGCAGAGGCCGGCGCAGCGCTCGGTCTGTCAGCTGACGAGGGTGGTGCCTGCAGGCCAGGTGCGCCTTCTCCTTGCTTCTGAGAGGCAGCCGCGGAAAATTGGTCCAAGGCCTTTGTCACTGCAGCCCGTGGCTTCCGTGGCTCATCAGACAAGACCTCCTGCGGGGACGAGGGTGGGCCGGGGATGAGGCTCCTGGTGATACCCTGGGAGCCGAGTGACAGGTCACAGCACACGTGCCTGCAGCCAGGATGCGCTCTCAACCTTAGGACGCTCTCCTGGGTGGGAAGGACCAGGTAACCCTCGCTTCTGCCTGCTGCTCCTCAGGCTGCTGCTCTTATCGTGTCCAAAGCAGACTCTCTTAAGGAGGCAGATCAGGCTAAACAAAGAATTAAAAATGTGCGCGTTCTATAAAACAAGTGAAAATGCTTCTGTGGGTTGATCATTTGCATTCGGCTAGAAAGTGCTTTAATGAATCACAAAAGCATGTACTTTGAATAAAGGATGCTCAGCCTTTTTTTCCCCCCCAGGTAAAGGACATGAGACTCTCGTTTAAATGAGGCAGCCTGCAATTTTAATCAGCTGGGCCCTTAAAAAGAAAGGAGAACAGCTGCTGCTTGTTAATTGGCAAATATTTTTTGCCAATGAGCTCATCATTTATTCACTGTTTTTAATAGAGACTTAAATTCCACCAAGGAAGGCATTATCACCACATTTTAATATCTGTCGGGACATGTGCAGCTAAATGACCCTCTTGCAGAGCGTGAGCAGTGGTTTCCCAAAGACCTCTCTGCCCTCGCCCCCTAACTCCTCGCCAGGCGTCCCCTCCTGTGGTCCTGCTCGATGACGGGCGTCCTCACCACGGGCAGCATCGGTTCAGTATTTGTAATAATTGTGACACCCTGGTAAACATTAGAAAAACAAACCCACAAAGGCAAAGCCTGCCTTTTCCATATTCCATTGCACTTATTGATAGCAGTCCCTTGGGCCAGGCCCACAATGTCTTGAAGGATTCGGGGGCAGAGGACTGGAACATTCTGCTCACCCTGGAATGTCCCCTCTGTTCTTCATGACTCCCGCCTAAAGTGGGAGTAGAAAGAACTCTGCCCTGCACACAAGAGCCTCTGCGCTCTTCTGTTCTCTGTCAAATTCCTGTAACCTGTGAGGCTCTGTCGTGCCTCGGTTGATTCCTCTCTGGGCTGGCGGCCATCCTCAGTACCTCGTTGCCTTCCTGGCAGGGGTCTGAGAGGGTTAATGAGTTAATGCTGAGAAAGAGCTTTCATGCCCCAATGATAGTTATTGCTTCCCTTTGCTGGAACTCAGCAAGCAGGGAATGATGAACAATTATGTTGTTTTCCTTCTCTTCCGTGAGATGTCCCTTTGATCCCAGAATAAGTTGGGAGAGCGCTGATGACCCCTCGCAGAAACTGGAATAGGCAATACATTTATTGAAATGATACCATAATATCAAGATACCCTGGTCTCTGTTATGCACGGTCCTCAAGCTTCTAAGCACGAAATGAACTTATTCTGTTTTCTGATATTTGCACGCCGCAGAGCTCCCTGGGTAGGATGGGAAGTGCCCGTACTGGGAGAGCCATGCTGGGCAGGTAAGAGGGATGATGTGGACTGAGGTGGTCAGGGCGTAATGTGCTGGGTGCTGCGTGTGCTTTTAGAGCTTTCCCTCAAATCCCAAGAAGTTAGCACTTTTCCGAAGCTTTCTAAGCTTTAGGCCTCCCCTTGCACTTCGCACTTTGCAGGGGCTGGGGGTTCATGTGTGTGTATTTAAGATGTCTGCTTGTATACAAAATTTAGTAAGAGCGGAAGCATAGAACGGATTGGTCAGCTACCTCGACGTCTATTAAGCCCCAAACGAAGGAGTGTGGCCTTTCAGAAGACCTCCCTTTGAGCTCTGATGTTGCCCCCTCCTATCTGGGTGACCTTGGACAACTCACTCAGCCTTTCTGGCCCTGTTTTGTGGTCTGAAGGAGATTAAAAGCATCATGTGAAGTTCTAGAGACAGCTTAGTTAATTGGATCTAGTTAGGATACCATACTTTAAAATTCAGTAGAAATAGGATGAGCTTCCTATGTCCTTCTAGATGATTCTGTGCAAATCACTTATTTTGGTGTTTTTAGTGGCAGTTGACGTTTGAGAGTCACAGAAGTAGGGGCCATTTGGTGGGATAATGAAGACTTTCCCACCACACCATCCTTCTCCTTTCTGGGAAGTGAGAGGGAAGAGGAACTTTCCATGGGTTTCATTTGCCCACTAAAGTGTGGGTCATGTTAAGTCCGTATGACTCTAGTGCAGCGATTCTCAGCATCTGCATGGTTGGTGACTGGGGCTGCCCCTTGTCTGTAGCATGTTTAGAGGTATCCCTGGCCTCCAGCCACTAGATGCCAGTAGTACCAATCCTTAAGTTGTGACAACCAAAAATGTCACTAGACTTTACCAAATGTCCTCCAGGGGGGCAAAAGTCTGCCCCCTCCCAGAGCCCCTCGTGGAAGCCATGACCTCCCTCAGAAGGCCAGGGACTGCCGTGGGCCTTGTCCTCTGGTGGGTTATCATGATACATTTATTTGAGGCTTTTGGTCTAAAACTATGTGTGGAATGATGAAAAGGAAGTATAATGTAGCTAAGACATCTTGAGGAGATTGGCAAGCTGAAGCAGACAAAATTGTTATTTCAAAACAGTTTTAACTTGGCCTGAATTTATTTTTACCAGAACAGAAGAAAAGGGTATCAGCTAAAGGTCACTCTGACAGGGATCTCTTCATTCTTCTGCCCCACTGTTTCCCGGTTTGTACTTTGTCCAGCGAAAAATCCTCCATGGAAACCAGGAGAAACTCGGCTCCTGTGCCTGGGAACTGGCGTCCCAGAGTTTTTCCACCGTGAGGAGCAGGGACTGGGAATTTTACTTCCCCGCTGGCTGAGACGGCCGGGGGCCTCTGCAGGCCAGACTGTAAGAGGGACGTTAAGGGGCGGGGTGAGCCCCAGGGGCTAGTCTGGGGTTGCGGTGGGAGGATAGAGTGGAGGGGATGTTTTCTTTCAGGGTTGAGAATAGTAACAGCTGCAAGTGGGCCCTGCAGTGTGAAGGGCAAGAGAGGGACATGTGTGTCTCATTCTCTCTGGGGCTCCCAGTGTCAAGACTAGGCATGAAAGGTATACATGAACCTTTGTTGGGGGGCACGGGTTTGATCCCCGGTCAGGGAATTGAGATCCCACATGGTGTGGCCAAAAAACCCCACCACCACCAAAAGATGAAACATTTGTTGAACAAGTGAATGAGCCTTTTGGAGATGGCGGAAGCCGGGGGTTATCAGCTCAATGCCTGTGAGGGCCGGTAGGGTGCTAAGTGTGGGAGGGGGCTGGGCACCAGGCAGGAGAGAAAGGTGGGCTGCCTGGGACCAGGGCAGCCGCTGTTCTGTTACTCTCACCTTGACAACAGATACTTACGACGTACAGGTGCTAGTCTAGCACTTCACTTGTATTGTTTCATTTAAACTTAATCCTAATCATCCAAAAAGTCAGAACGTCACGGAAGGTGAACCAAGCGAAGCCACGAAGTAAACATCCTGACGGATGGGCTTCTTTCACTCGGTCCTGAGCTCGCACACTGCTCGTTTTTGGACTCCTGCCCCCTTCTCTTCCACGAGGAGTTAGTGCACGAAGGGCTGCCCCTCCTCCCATTGTTCCTTTACTGTTTCTCAGAATCCCTCGCCTGCTTTTCTCCACTTGGCAGGCTCGCTCCCACAATCAGGCTTTCTCACAATGTTCTACCTCTCCGGGTATGAGCCCTTTTGCCTCCACAAGGTCACAGGAGGCAAGGCCAACGTGAATGTTATATTTCTGGGAAGGACTGAAATTGTGGATTTCCAACGTTAAAGCAATCTGTCTTTTATCGTTTGTCGTTCACACAGTTTAGCGACTCCTTGGCAAACAAAACCCGCACATCGTGACAATGGTGGGGCTTTCCCTTGCTCGTAAGGGACATTTATTATGTCTTCTGAAATCTGAAAGGATTATTTTCAAATATCAAAATAACATACACACAGCGGTACTTTTATAACTTGAAAATGTCCCAAGCCTTTAGGACAATCTAAATGTTCTTCTCTTAATATGTGAAAACGAGGTCTATTTTCAGTAGGAGTGGAGTATGTCATGTAAGAGATACTCAGCGGAATTGCCAAGTGCCTTCTTGAAGGTGAACGTGAACTTCCACTCAAGGCCACAGGAGGAATAGAGCTGGAAGGAACCTTCTTTCATTATATTTTGGATGACTGCTTTCCATCTACTTTCTTCAGGAGAACCCATAAGTAGTGAACACTTGCATAGAGCTGTCAACGTGAACGATGAAGATTTGCTGCTTCGAATACTACAAGGAGGGTGAGAGAACTCTGCCTTTTAAAAACTTAATTTTTTTTTTTAAATGCCCAGTAAGTGTTTAGAAATGCGTTCATGCAGCTTAACTTTATTTTCCTAAAATTGCCCACGGCTTTGAAACTGGCTCCAAAATTGACCTCAGGTGACTGGTGTGAGTGCAGCATGGCTCTTAAAGATGACCGTAGACAGCCCCATGTAAATGGTATATTTTGTCATTATTTAATGAACATTGAAAACAGATACGACAAGTCTGGGTGTCATATATTCTTCCCAGAAATAACTTATGACTCTTGCTTATATGCCGTAGCATTTAGGCAAATTTTGCCCCTAAATGCCCGCGTCTAATTCCTGGTGAAATTAAGGAATCACTAAATCAGCTGTTTCTAACTCAAAAGGCTGAAAAAACCCTAGAGGGAAAATGTTGAATACAGTTGCCGCCAATGAGATACTTGAGGCTGTCTCCCAAATGAAAACAGGACAACGTTATCTAGATCGTTTTTGAATTGATAGTGTTGAGAGCCTTAGAAGACAAGTCACGCGTGAATTGAGGCTCTGTTAGTTGGAGAAGGTTCCCGAAAAACGCCACAGCTTCTAAGCTGCTATTGAAGAGCTGGGCTCTCTTTCTTTCTTTTTTTCTTTTTGCGGTACACGGGCCTCTCACTGCTGTGGCCTCTCCCGTTGCGGAGCACAGGCTCCGGACGCGCAGGCTCAGCGGCCATGGCTCACGGGCCCAGCCGCTCCGCGGCATGTGGGATCTTCCCGTACTGGGGCACGAACCCGCGTCCCCTGCATCGGCAGGCGGACTCTCAACCACAGAGCCACCAGGGAAGCCCGAAGAGCTGGGCTTTCTTCTTTGAGCAGCAGTGCTTTATGCCCAGTGGGTGCAGTGGGGACCAGGCTGGTGTTGGGTGGAGCTGAGAGCCTGCAGTGAAGCCACTGTGTCCCCCGCTAGTTTAGAGGGGCCGTGCTCTTCATAGAGGATTTTAGCAGATTACGTAATGGTTCTGAATTGAAGGAAGTGCCTATTTTAAGTGAAATTACAGCAATTTCCTCTTCTTTCCTTGTGAATTTGAATCCTTTAAAACATTAGGCAGGGCAGTCTAAGACAACAAAAACTTAATGGTGCAGAAGGAACTGGAATTTTCAGGAAAATGAACCATTTTAACCACCTGTGCCCTGAAAGAGAAGTCAGCTGTGAATCCACAGGGAGCCGTGTGGGCACGTTCATCTCTTTTTTTTCCCTCTGTGTTTCCCCCAAGCAACGTGAAGGTTGATGTTCCCAATAAGTTTGGCTTTACCGCTCTGATGGTCGCTGCCCAGAGAGGATACACCAGGTACGGCGCTTCCCTCTGCATCCCTTAGGGGAGGGGTTGAGCCCCTCGCTGATCCCAAAGGCTCCTCTCAGGACGGGGACGGGAGGGGAAGGGCCGTCGGTGGGGGAGCGGGGGGAAACCCAGCTTCAGTTCTCTTTCCAAAATTGAGCCATGTAGGGGCTGAACAGAAGCTCAGCTGCTTTTATCATAAAGTCACACAACATGCAGGAGAGGGTATAAAAATGTATAATCATGTGATAAGGAAGAGAGGTAGCCATTTAAATTACATTTTGCAAGGTATTTTATATGTCCTGGGAAAACTGGTTATTAGAATGTGAATTTCTTTAAAAAAAAAAAAGGGGGGGGGAGGGATATTCATTCTAGAAAACAAATTTCCCTGATAGGTTGCTCAGATATAATTTCCACTGACACAATCTATTTTCTCTACTCCTCACGGAGATACACATAAATATTAAGAGCTTATTTTTTCCAACATATTTATATTTAACTAAAATGCCATTTTTAAAGAAATAGAAATGGATTTTCATTAGATTCTACCATTTGAAAATGTATTTCCAATGGTCATTAAAGTGAGAGTGAGTTAGTTTCATAGTCTAACTTGTTCCATGTGGTATAGTTTTTTGTTTTCAATGACTAATTCACGTAAAGGGTAAAAAACTGTTTGTTTGTTTTTTTGGTGTGGAGAGGCAGTTTCTTGGTTTCGTAATGCCCTGTCTTTAAAGCCAGCTGCCTCTGAAGATGGAGAAGAGAGAGTTGCCAGGACAGGTCTTAAATATAGAGTCGTTCATTTTTACTGGGTTATCGTGGGTTCCTATTCATCAAAGCTACTTATCCAGCGACTCTGAAATTTGTCTTGTTTAGGCTTGTGAAAATCCTCGTTTCTAACGGCACAGATGTGAATCTGCAGAATGGAAGTGGCAAAGACAGGTAGGTATGGAACATGCTCTAAACTGTTCCCATACTTGTGTTACTAGGCTTGGGTTTTTGATTTACCCAAATATTTTCTTGTTTCTTTTGACAGTACTGAGAGGTGATAGGTCTCAAAGGAACGATGGCAACTCAAAAACTGGCTTATTCACTTGTCCGCTTATTCTTCCACTCAACAGGGTATTTTGGGGGATATCCATTATAATGCATCTGCCTTCCCTAGCTTGAGCCCAGCAGACACTAAGCGCTCAGTAAGTGATAGTTATTGAAGCAGTTTTCTCCAGCCGTGTGCTGGGCATTTGGTTGTAAGTGCCTGTGGCACTTTTTACCTCCCTAAGGGCTCTCATTGCATGTCGCCTGACTCTGTTAACTAGAAGTCTTCGGTGTTTCCAAGGAAGCAAAAGGCATTCACAAAGATACAACCCAGTTACTTCCCTGAGGTGAAAGGGCTGAGTGCCTTGCAGGAGAAGTTTGTGGAAAGAACATGATACTTGGAAACTTGTTCTTACAATGACGAGAGAATGTTGTAGAAAGACCTAAAAATAATCACTAATCTAGTAATTAAGTTTAATTAATTCAAATCAACCAATATTTATTGAATGACTACCACATGCCAGGCTCTGTGCTTGGCACTTGGGTCGAACAGTGAATAAAATGCAAAGCCTTTGCTCAAGGAGCTTACAGTCACGTGATGTGTGCCGATCAAAGGTTTATGCACTGCAAACTAGTATGTAAGGAGTAGCCACAAAACACTGAGCAAATATGGTAGGCCACAAAGAGGACATCAGTTTCTAAAATCAGAAAGCCTACCTACCACACTCTCTGGACATAGTGCAGCAGTAGATTTTAGTAACATTGAAAAAATCACTTAAGTTTAAACAGCAGTTTTTCAAATAACTCTTAGGTATTTTTGGAACTAAGCCATCAATTCAAGAAGTTTGAAAAAATAATACTGCCATTTTAAAAAGAAAAACTTGAGAGGTATGAAAGAGAAGAATTTTTAAAAAGTAGAAATTGATTATAAAATAAAGATTGTTGAGAAATGTAAGAGCTACCTCTTAAACCAAAGCTACACAATAAAATGGACCAATTTTGTAAATCTCAGAGGAAAGAAAAAATTAGAAATCTGAAAGTATTCATAACAGTATAGAGCAAATTCAAGCATGAAAAGAAAGTGGTACGCTTGCATCTAAAATAGATTTGATCAAATCACTGAAATGGGTACTTTTTTAGAGAAAATTTAAACCATCAAAATCAACTCAAGAAGTAGAACATCCAAAATAGCCAATATCCATACAAGAAATTAGAAAATTTATTAAAAGATCACCTCCAAAATAGCCTCTGTGGTTGGTCTGTTCTACCAATGAGCTTGTTCAGATTTTCTAGGTACTGATAATAACCTTGAACTTTTCCACAGCAGAGAGGAAGCTGGGAAGCTACAGAGGATAGCCTTATTGATAAAATCTGATAGAAAGAAAGCTATTTGTACATCTTTATGTGGAGACATTTATGTATCTCTTCCATCCTAGCTAAGGGACCATACAGGAGGGTAAGGATGTCTAGATCAGGAAATTTCTTAATGCTTCCCATCAGTAGACTGAAGGTGAAAAAAAGCCTGTGTGTGTGTAACTGGTCCTCTGTCTCTTTTTTTATTTTAAAAATTTTTTCTTATAGCAATGACTTTTGAGGAGACGGGATCAATTATCTTAGAGGATGCCCTGCATTCTTGATCTGCTCAGTTGTCTCCTAGGTGTGAAGGAGGCATTTAACTTGTTCATTATTTCCAATAAAGTTAAAATTAGGTTTAAAGGCTTGATTGGATTCAGGTTAACACTTTTAGCGAGAGCACTTCAGAGCTGGTGTCGTGGCTTCAGTTTGCCTCTGTCAGGCCTGTGATGCAGGTTGCCCCCCAGCTGGTGATTCCACTTCTCATCCTTTGCTGAGCGTGTAACAGCTAAGTCTTTCCTTTGTAAAGATATAGCTTCCCATTGCAATTAGAAAATAGTCTATGGGTTAGAAATTCAGTACAGTGTGAACATCCTGTTCTCCATTAAACTTTCATTCAAAAATTTTAGCATCTACTGTGATCCTTGCCTGAATCAATTATTTAATTGGGACTTGCCAAAAAGTGATTTTCTAATTCCATGATTCCTCCCATATTTATTAGCTGTGTAGTCTTCTGTTAACAAGAGCTTTCCGTCATCAACTGGAGATGGACTACATTGTATTCTATAAAGACAACATAAATGTTTATTTAAGTACCAATATTTAGAGTAAGGAATTGGTTTAATAGTTATCTCTAATAATGTCCAATGAGATTTTTTTCTTTTTCTTTTCTGAATATCATCATGGACTGGTAGATGTTTTTAAATCCAACATGTTACTCTATTACAGTGATTATTCATTTTTTGGAGGTATAATTCACATACCATAAAATTCATTCTGCTACAATGTACAATTCAGCGTTTAAAAATATATGAACAAAGTTGTGTAGCCACCATCACTGTCTAAATCCAGAAGATTTTCGTCAACACGGAAAGAAGCCCTATATTCACTGGCAGTCATTTACCATCTCCTCCTTCCAGCTTCAGCAACCGCTAACCTGCTAGTTCTGTCTCTATGGACTTGTCTATTCTGGACATTTCATATAAATGAAATCATACTGTGTGGCCTTTTGCATCTGGCTTTTATTTAGCGTAATGTTTTAAGGTTCATCTACATTGTAGCATATATCAGTACTTCACTTCCTTTTTATGGCCAAATTATATTCCATTGTATGGATATACCACAATGTGTCTCTTCATCAGTTGATAGACACATACATTTTATGTGAATAATTTTCATGGCTTTTCCACCCAAATTAGGATTTCTCTCTTAGGTTTAAGCCAGGGGGGGTAAATGTAGACCTGAGTGTGGAGACCCCACTTATAGCCAAATGCTTCTTCTGCTGTGTGTTGCAGTCTAATGCTTGCGTGCTACGCAGGACACCTAGATGTTGTGAAATACCTCCGAAGACACGGTGCTTCCTGGGACGCTAGAGACCTAGGAGGCTGTACAGCTCTGCACTGGGCTGCAGATGGAGGCCACTGCAATGTGATTGAGTGGATGATAAAGGACGGCTGTGAGGTACGATTGTCCTTGTCAACTACACACGTAGAGTTAAGAACCTAAATGCTGTTCCACAGGGTTTAGGACAAGCAGGGCCTTATGTGGATGTCTTTTGATTAGTTGAACCTAGAAATGCTAAAGAAAGTTCTCTGACTTATGAGCAAGAAAGTTCCTGAAGCCTTGGAAAAAAAAAAGATCGTTATAGAATTGTTATGCTAATGAGGCTTCAGATTGTCATGGAGGTTCATCGCGTGTGGGGGAAAAAGAAACAGTGCTGAATCCAGAGCTGGACCTGTTGCTTCTTCTACCTTGCTGATTCCTTTGTTCATTCCCTACGCCAACAAAGCTTGATGGTGCCTCTACAACACACCAGATACTGTGGGAGGTGCTGGACGCACCAAGATGTTCAGAACTCTTACAGCCATACTGCTGCTTATTGCTTTTAGAATTAGATTATTTTTATTCTTGGGTTTGCTTTAAAGATTAGTCATTAAAAAAAACTTCCGAAGAGCAAACACTATATCAAGAATAGAGCATTGCAGGGGCTTCCCTGGTGGCGCAGTGGTTGAGAGTCCGCCTGCCGATACAGGGGACATGGGTTCGTGCCCCGGTCCGGGAAGATCCCACATGCCGCGGAGCGGCTGGGCCCGTGAGCCATGGCCGCTGAGCCTGCGCGTCCGGAGCCTGTGCTCCGCGGTGGGAGAGGCCACAACAGTGAGAGGCCCGCGTACCAAAAAAAAAAGAATAGAGCATATTCCAGCTCTCGTGTCTTTGCTCTGAAGCAGGCATGTTGGTTTGATTCTGGTTTCATGTCATCAGAAAGCACAAATTCTACTTGGCAAATGGAAGTAGAGTTGTTTGGACTCTTCTAAAGATATTTGAAGATGGGCAGATAGAATTAGCTCCATTAGGGTAATTGCTGCTAACTTTGAAAACTTTAGAAGATTTCAAAGAAGTTAAATAAAAATTTCAGGGCATGGAAATAAGGAATGATGAACAAAATTCTCTCCTAATTGTGATTGCCAGATGGTGTAGACTACTGAGAAGTTAAACTGATGACCTGGAAAATAAACTCGAATGGAGAAGAGTTATGTCTCCCGGAAGATGTCTGTAGATTTGTCCTAGTTTGTCTCTGAAGTGTGATTGAGCAAAAGCAAGGCTTAAGTTGTGGGATCTCACTGGTTCCTGCTGCTGCTTTGAGAGGGCTGAGAAGAGGGCCCCTTGGAGGAAGAACCTCAATCAAGATAAATCCCTTTTATTACATTTCTTGTTTTGTTTTAGACACACGCACAAAAGGTCAGAGGTATCAGCCTTCGCGCCTTGGTGGTTAGGGCCCACACCTGCCTTGGGTGGTGGTGACAGCCACATTCCTCTTGTTTGGTTTATGATGAATTCTGCTCATGCTTTGGACCCAGTAAAAGTCTGTAGCTGAAAATGAAGTTTGACCTTTGCTGAAAGAAGGGCAGGTCTCTGCCATCAACATGTAATACTGGAATTTTGGAAGTGTAGTCTCTCTGGGCTTTAGTTATGGACACACTGATTTGGGGTGAATTCCATCTTTTTCTGTAGCACTGGAACTCCATAAATGTGTCCACAAAAGATTTCTGTGTGGCTGGTAGATGATATCAACACGAGTCGCTCTCTGTTCTTGGCAGGTGGTGGATCCGATGCTTTGGAAGACAGTGGGTTGGATCTGGGAGCAAAGTGGGGCAGTCACCCTCTTCTCGAATTGAATGATCTATACTGAGAGCGAGTTATTTGCATGGGGAACCATTTCTACATTTAATGAGCCATGTGACCTCAGGGAAGGTATTCGACTTCTCTGGGATTTGGTTTAAACATTTGTAAACCAGGAATAAAAATAGCTACCCCTGTTTCACCCTCAGGACCAAAGAGAAAATGTGAGTGGAAGCGCATTGGAAATGCATAAAGTACCTCGTAGTATGAGGTGGTTATTTTATTATTATTTAAATATAATGGAATGGACCTCGCTGCCCAAAGGTTATTTGTTATTTGCAAGAGGAAGAGCTGCACATCTTAACGGTGTTGCGGTGGCTAATCTCATACACACAAATCACCTGCAAGGTCCTAAGGCCCTACTGGCAGCTCCTTGTTTGTTATTCCGGTCTGATGCTTCATACTAAAGCTGCAGAGAGCTCTGAGTAATTCTTCTGTAAGTAATTCTTCTGAATTAGACCTGTGTGTGCGTCCATGCGTCCGTCTGTGCACGCGTGTATATGTCTACTTCGGTACCACTCTTCACGGATGGATGAGGTCCTTGTTGGGATTGGAGGAGGCAGTATCTACATTTCATTATTCTAGAATATGTCTTAAAAAGCATGAAACTGAAGGATCTTAATGTCGGGCAGGTTATTAGAAATGGCCCATCTTACTACCAGGCAAACTACATTTTGGACGAGGCTTTAGGTTGGCTGACTTTTCAGACTGGGTTTCATGTAAGAGATCTGGTTGCTTTGTATTTACTCCGGCTGTAGTTCTCCTGCTTAAAATGAATACCTATTGGTAAGTATCAGGGTGGGCGTTTATATTACTGTCTTGTTCCAGAAGGGATTTAAAGCCGCTTACAAAGACGCTTAAAAGTAAGCAGCAGACACCCTTTAAAAACCAGACGAGGAAAGTTAGGCACGAGAAAATAAGGCAGGGCTCACATGGGGCCAAGGAGGAGGTGATTACATTTCATTTTTCTGTCCCATCTTTTTTCCATTTGAACAAAATGTAAATGAAGATGCCAGTGGGTGGGGAGGGGCCTCCTGGGGCCTCTCAGCACCCTCTAAAGTGGCCCAAACACAGCTGCTCACTGTGTAAATGTGAACTGAAATCACGGTCCAATCAACTCTCACCGGGTCTAGAAAGACTGCTATCTAAATTGTGGGGGAATTTGGGCAAGTAGACATTTCTTTATAAGTTTCTGATGAGTGATTTTCAGGAAAAGAAAGTGGGCTAAGAGCCACTCTCCCTGTGGCTCTCCAGGTGGACCCCACGGACGCTGGCTCGGGGTGGACCCCGCTCATGAGAGTCTCTGCGGTCTCGGGGAACCAGGAGGTCGCCTCTCTGCTGATTGACGCAGGCGCGGATGTGAACATGAAAGACAAAGACGGCAAGACCCCTCTCATGGTACGCCTTGCTACGCACAGCAGCCTGGCTTGACAGGTGGAATTAAGGTCAGAGCTGGCCCTGTAACAGAAATTCTTGAGAGTGCAGCCACATAAGAGCACTGGGGGGCTTCCCTGGTGGCGCAGTGGTTGAGAGTCCGCCTGCCGATGCAGGGGACACGGGTTCGTGCCCCGGTCCGGGAAGATCCCACATGCCGTGGAGCAGCTGGGCCCGTGAGCCATGGCCGCTGAGCCTGCGCGTCCGGAGCCTGTTGCTCCGCAACGGGAGAGGCCACAGCAGTGAGAGGCCCGCGTACCGCAAAAACAAAAAAACAAAAAAACAAACAAAAAAAAGCACTGGGTTTTGGTTGCGTGTGTATTCCCTATCGGCCTGTGAATTAAGATATGGTGATGTCACCATAGCATTTTTTGGGGGGTGGGGGGGTCACTCTAGTATTTTTGTTGTCTTTTGACAGCTTTCTTGAAGGATTACCAACCCCAGTCCCTGGGGCCATTTTAGGATCAAAACAAAGAAGTGCTGTTCTCTGTCCTGGTTTGGCCTGGGACTTGTCAGGTCATCCCACATGGAGAAAAGCAGATTTCCTTTCCTCTTCCCTTGCAGCTGCCATGGCGGTGCAGCGAGGTCCACGCACCCGTCCTGCAAAGCCACAGCGGCCCCAGACAGCTCTGACCCTTGAGTGTGCTGCTGGTGGGTGTCCTGGACCTGTCCCACCAGGCACCCGCTTCCGCTCACCCCCACTGTTTGTCTCCTAGGTGGCCGTGCTGAATAACCATGAAGAATTAGTCCAGTTACTTCTTGACAAAGGGGCAGACGCAAGTGTGAAAAATGAGGTATGTAACTCCATCTCCATCTAAGGATTTTTTCCTGGTGAGGAGGAGAGAACATAGATACAAAAGAATTTTTCTTGTTTTCTCTTTCAGTTTGGCAAAGGTGTCCTAGAAATGGCCAGAGTTTTTGACAGAAAGGTTGGGATGTTCTTTCTGCCCTTTGAGGCTCATTTTGCAGCACTTAAAAAAAACACAAAAAAACCCAAACCTTGGATTACATGCACCTGTTTTTGTTTATCTAGAATGTAGTCTCCTTATTAGAAGAAATGAGAAAAAAGCAAATGCCGAAGAAGTCATCTATTCGCTGACTGGGGCACCTCTTACCTCCCTCCGAAAGCCAAGTGAAACGAAGCAGAACAGGACTTGAACTGGACAGATGAAATTCTGCATCTTTGAGGGCTATGCATTTGATTAATTATTTGGTGAAGATTCACAGTACTTTTGTAACATACGACTGTTCTCACTTTGAAATACATCTTTTGACCTAAGTACGCGTGGTGGTGGTGTCGTCATCGGGCGTCTGTAGAACGGGGATATTTTCTTGTGCTCGGGCCTTTTGGAGTTAGACGTGAAGCAAAATATTTATGTCCCGGAGCTGCACAAACATACACGGGCCTCCCACTTCCCGCTCCTGCCCTCCAAGCTGTCCTCCGAGCCACTCCAGGACCCGATGGAAATTCCTTCTCCCATGTGTTTTTAATTATGTCCTTCCTTCCCAACCTAAGGCCTTCCAGGCCGTGTGGTCAGGCTGGTGCGCCCTCCTGAGAGACGCTCCTCCTGAAAGCCCAGGAGGCCACGTGAAGAGTTTTCCACTCAGCCGTTGGCCTCACATCAAAGCACGAGATGCATATTTCAAGACTCCGATTCTGCTCCATTAGAGCAGTCCTTTTAGAACAGACCTGTCTGAGGATGTGTTTGCGTACACTCAGGCCCGGACAATGAAAGAGCCGGCCTGCTGGCCTGTTGACAACTTTGCCAAAGAGGAGTATATTATTACATCGAGTCCTCGGAGCAGAAAGGGTTTCGATGCTGATCACTCAGTTCTAGGACAAGTAGGACTGAACAGGTCTGCTGGTTGGGAGCTCAGACACAAACGTGTTCGAGCTTTAGTTTGGCAGACACACTTAAAAATCAGTAAAGAGGGGAGCGAGCCGACCGCATGCATTTCGCGTCTCCAGAGACAAGCTGGTTAGCTTGACCCCAGGAGAAGACCAGCTACAGAGGTCTGCACGGGACTGGAATTTTCTCTGCAGGGAAAGAGCAATTAAAAGGTTATTTAAGTGCCAGAGCTCTGGGGGAAGGGCATAGAGAAGAAACACACCATCAGTTTTTTGATGTTGGCAGTTCTCAGCTTTATTCCATACAGCTTAGACTGTCCACCTTAGGACCTGGATCTGTGGCTCATATGCAGTCCTCTCCTTAGATATTTCACTAGCGTTTTACCTTTCGTACAAATGCTTATTCCTTTAGATTTGTTGGAATGGATTTTAAAAATCTCTCTAGGGCTTCCCTGGTGGCGCAGTGGTTGAGAGTCCGCCTGCCGATGCAGGGGACATGGGTTTGTGCCCCGGTCCGGGAAGATCCCACATGCCGCGGAGCGGCTGGGCCCGTGAGCCATGGCTGCTGAGCCTGCGCGTCCGGAGCCTGTGCTCCGCAACGGGAGAGGCCACAACAGGGGGAGGCCCACGTACCACAAAGAAAAAAAAAAAAAACAACTCTCTAAAAATCAGAGCATCGTCACGACGTTCCAAGGCTCCTTTTCCCCCCACCATGATCAATGCTGACATTCACCTCAACTTCATTCCTTGGTCTGTTGTATATACTATTCATGACCTACGGGAAGAGGGCACACCCCTTCTTGTGGAGGTCAACTTTGGCCATATAATGGGGCTGACTTTGGTCAATGAAACGTGAGTGGAAGTGGCTCCTGTCCCTCCGAGAGGAAGCTTTAAGAATCCCCAGGTCCCTCTTGCCTCTGCCACAAGACAGCCGTGATTCGGATGGTGGCCGGTCCATCAGCCCAGGGTCCTGAGACACGAGCGAGCGCTCACCCAGAACGGACATGACATGTGAGTGAGAAATAGCCCTTTCATGTCCTAAGTCACTGAAATTTAAGAGTGGCTTGTCATCTCAGTGTAACTTAGCCAAAAATGACTGCTTGTAAGGTCCTAGCTTGTATCTGTGAATTTAATTTTCCACTGAAGCACCTCTCAAGTCCTTTGGTTTCCAGTCTTATTTTATTCAGACTTTAAATTTTTATCTATCTACCTACCTTTCTACCTACCTATCTATATTCGGACTTTTTAAAATTCAGGAATGGATATTGAATTTTATCAAATGTCTTTTGTAGCATCTCTGGTTATCATAATATGGCCTATTTCCCTACAAGCTATTAATTTGCTGACTTGGACTACTCGATTTTTAAATATCGAACCATCCTTACATTCCTGAGGTGATCGCATCGGGTTACAGTGGGCTGCTGAGTTCTATATGCTCAGGCGCTATGTGTGTTTGCTTTTTAATCTTTTTCCTTAATAAGATTAGATGGTGGTTTATCTTGTGTTTTTAATTTTCCCAAGGAAGCAACCCATGCTTTTATTAGCTTCATGTTTCCCAAGTAATTTATACTTTTTATGTCTGAATTGGAATTCCCTCTGGATTGGAATCTCACGGGAAAGGGCACGAGCACTGGATTGTCACAGCATCCCAGGTGAGTGCTTCTAATTCAAGGAGTCTGAGAAACATGGCTGTAGTGTGTTATCACAAGTGGTTTCATTTGCTATTTGCTAGATAATCTGCTATTCAGCTTTGACTCGAGTCATTGCATTTCTAGGGCATAGATTGTTTTTCTACTTTTAGTGCATTTTATATATATATATATATAAAATCAACTGAGCTACGTTATTAACTATGAGGTCTTCTATGTACTTATTTTTTGCCTGCTTGGTTTCTCATGGGTAGAGGGTGGTAAGAATAAGGAGACTTGTTACCATTCTGTAAATCTATTTTTCTCGGTATTCACTGCAGTTCTTTATGAAATTGGATGCTAGTTAAAAAAAAATTTGTAATGCGTTCCCATTGCAATTAGATTTTTATTCTGGATATGCCTGATGTAAATGTTTCTAATCCTGCTTGCTTTCTTTTTGAGTTTCTCTCTTCTATAAATAAGGTGAGTTTTTATGTATCACATCATTCAAAAAAGTATTAGGTTCCCCCCCCCCCACCCCCGCCCCACAGTGTGTGTGAAAAGGCATAAAGGCAACTTCTTCCATCCTTGTCCCATCATCTGACTGGCTCATGTGGACTGCAGCATGCATCCCCCGACCCTCCAGCTCACCATCCTTCTTAGTTTCTTATGCATCTATAAATGAATGAGAATATAGATACATTTTTCTACATGAGCGTTCCCCCTCCCCCATTTTGGTAACATGCTCAGTCATGAATGAGACACATCTTTATATTAACCTGTATACCATTTATTGGATATAATATGCGTAACATTGACTTTTTTCTATGGAAAAGCAGGCTGTGTTACCTGTAGACCCCCAATATGAGAAATGTGTACAAAGGTAACAGACTGTAACATAAAAAGGTATGTGAAAAAAATTAGCAAACCAAAGCATGATAAATGGATGAAGCACTATAAAAATGAATGTACTGGTTTAGTAGCTGTAACTTTGTACTGTGCTGAATAGCCTGTAGCCAAGTTTTACAGAGTTATACTTATGTGCCACACACATTCCAACAATGCACCTCCCTTAAAACCTCCCCGCTTGACCTGATAGACGGTACAAGAGCGCAGTGAGCTCTGATGCTACTTGTCCTGCTTGGACTCTTCGAGGGTTTTCTCTTTCTAGTTTGATATATTTTTTCTATCACTGTCCTTCCTACTTACGTACTTGCTTATATAGGCCATGAGCACAGACATCATTCCACTTCTTTGTAAAACTAAAATGATCACATGAGATTTATCCTTTTATTCTGGATTTACAGTGTGCTAAATTGAGAACTAAAAAATTATCTTATGGAAGGAGAATCACAGGGAGAATACAGGACATGTGTTTTGGAGATGATATGGAAACATCAGGGTTGGTTACAGAGGATTGAACCTGGAAGGGCCAAATCACATTGAGGATTCCTTTAACTGTGTGTTAAATCTTATGGCTGTCACAATCCACTATTGAATATTATGACAATTTTATATGCAGTGTTTCTTCTCCTAATTTTTCTCATATAGAACAGGCTCTTCTTAATGGCTGGATTCTAAGCCACCACTGCTGTCCCAAAAGTAAAGAGGGGGTTTTCTTTAAGACAGGCAGGGAAACGGTTTATTCATGTGCAGGTAAGTGGCTTCTGGAAGCATCACTGCACAGAAATGGTTCTCAGCCTGCGGCTCACGAATCTTCCTTAGCTTGTTGTTACTGGTATGACTATCAGAGTTTTCAAATAGGTTTAAAAGAAAGAGATGTCAGTGGGAACTGTAGAGTGAGTCGAGAGAATTTTGTAATTGGAGGTGAACTGATTTTCTATGGCCAACTCCCCCTTCTAATAGACAGAAGTCTTTAGCGTCCCTCCTGGGGGAGGGACGCTGCTGGAGTCCAGGCTGGTGGGGGAGCTGGCAGCGCTGCTCCAGGCTGCGGTGCTGGAGGAGGCTGGGCTGTGGGTGTCCGATGGGTGGACTTGTGGGGCAGCTACCACTTTGGCTGACCTGAAGTAGCTAAAAACGCCGAGATCTGTCAGAGATGGGAGAGGCCTCGGTGCTGGGTTGGGCCTGGGGAAGGAACTTGTGTCTGGGTGATAAGAAGTGACCAAGAGACGTATTAGCCTAGGCTGCCTGTGTCCAGATGCGTTCATGGCCTGCTCGTGAGTTGTGGGAAGGAGAAGAGATGGCAGCTGGCAGCCAGCCATCGTGCGGGGGACGCACAGCCTGAGTCACCCCCGGGGGTCGGCACCGGCAGACTTCCGGGTGTAACGTTTATCTGGGTTACTTGTGTCTGGTTGGGGTCAGTTTGATAACAGTGAGGAAGGACCTCCAGACCGAGTCAGCCCTAGGCTTCCTGCTAGGGAACACCTGGGGCGCCCTCCAGAGCCCACGTTTTAAGCGAAATAAGCCTCCTGCTGAAAGCCTGCGAAGGGTCAGGCTGCTGCCCAGGCATCGTGCCCTCTTGGGTGTCGGGGTCTCAGTGGCTCAGAGTGCTTTGTAAACAGCAGTGGAGAGATGGCAGGGAGATGCTTGAGAATTCCCGCCGGGCCAGCACCAGGTTCTGTTTAGCACCATGGAGATCACAGGCTCCTAAGCACGGTCTGCCCCAGGGCAGAGTTGGAGCTGCTCTTCTCTTAGGGGTTACACGGATGTGTTGTACTGATTTGCCGGAACAATGGACTCCGGTTTCAGGCTGAGAATGCCTAATAAAGTTAAGAAGGCATAAAAATGTCCCCTTTGAGACTAGTCAGGAGTATTTATTCTCATGTAGTTTAATTTGCTGCTCTTGTGGTTTTTTGTGATGTCATCCCACATGTGTAAGCTGGAAAAATCCACACTGGGAAGCGTAATCTCTATATGCATATTTTGACAATGGAAAATGTTATGTATTGTTTCTCTTGGTTGCTACACATCTGATTCCATGTGTCAGGAAAACAAACTGTTACACAAAATTTCAGGCGATAAATTTTTCAGTAGGATGCCTGGAAGATTAGCCATCTACTTCTCAGTAAAGTGGGGTCCTATAACCTACAACTCTCAGAAGATGGAGGAAGGAAAGTGACTACCCTTAGGGCCTGCTCTGTGTCGAGGCACGCTGACTTTCTCAGCGAGGGCCTTCTAAGCCCCCGTCAACTCTATTATTCATGCCTATACAATTAAAAAAATATTAAAAATAGACTGCCATTGAAATATAAGCATTAACTTTTGTTTCTATCATCTATGAGGATATAAAAAGGGGGAGGAATAGCTCCCCCCCCCGAAACAACCTGGTTATTAGTTACTTTCCTAAGTTATATTAAAATGAAAGTTTAATATGCTTCATTTGATAAATATTGCATTTGGAAGTATTGTTCCTCTAATAATATTATCTGTGTATTGTAAGGGGATATTAGGTTTAACTATGTTCTTTTCCAGAAATAAATTGCGTGGCTCTGGAGAAGCACTTAGTACTGTGGAGAGAGAAGAATGTGTCATCAGCCGTGGCCCCTAAGCGGCCATTGATGATGAAATGTAAAATCACAGCATTAATCTCCTTTAATATCAAACTATTCCTCGTTCTCTGAAATAGAAGCAGAGGAATTATAATTAAGGACAGACAAAAAAAGTTCACATCCTCTTCCTTGCACTAGCAGAAGGGGCTACAATGCCAGATGCAAGGGTTTGGGCATCTACGAAGACAATACCCACATGATGCACCATAAAAATTCTGTAAACTTTTCAACAGCATATGTTTTGGCCTTAGTATAGTTACCAAATATAATACCAGTTATAGTAATTCTGTATGTACTCCTCAGCAGTAATAGTTTCTAACATGGCTTTATAGTTTTAAGAAATTAATAAATGTATAATGAACAGTTACATGCTATAAGAGTTGGAATGTATTAGAGCCGAGTTCCCTTTTGTGTGTGTGACATGGATTTTATTGAGTTTATCCACGATCGTGAATACTGTGTTGCCTGGATACAGTGGGAACACGGGGAAAGTTAAATGCACTCTTGTTTCTGGAAGGCAAACCAAGATTCTTGGTACGTTTTGTCTTTCTGCTTCAAGGCGTAGAAAAACCATTGAAATGACCCCAGATGAAGTCCCTCTCATAAAACAGAGTGGATTATGGAACTGCTGTCAGTTGCCTTCTAATGTGAAAACCAGTCGCACGTGACCCCACTAGAAGGCAGACAGAGGCATAATCGCACTTTACCTCGTCTGAGTCATTTTGTAATTTTCATGCCCTTAGATACAAGCATCTTCAAGATCTCCTTTTGGAAATGGCTCCCCAGTCAGACGTCTGAAGAGTGAAAGGCTGCTGAGGCTGCTGCCCAAGACTGCACTTCGTGAGTATTGATCAGGACTTTGATTTCCTTATCCCATTTCTGTGACGCTCAACAGGTAAGTTGTAAGTGCTTAAGAAATAGATTCCGACTCTGTGCCAAAAACATCTTTTAAAGATTTCCTCAGCCAAGTTGGGAAAATAAGATGCCCCAAAGAGAACTTAATAGTAACTTAGGGTTCTTCGTTCAACATGTACTAACAAGGATGGCAGACCCTAACCTGTCCCGATGAGCAGAGCATTCCATTTGGTTGCAGTTTTTGCAAGCCTAGGGATTCTGCCTAATTTTCAATAAGTTGAACCTTGTGGTAAAAGAAGAGTTTTAGCTACAGAATTGATTCACTAGATCTGGTTACTGGTTCACATCTGAAAATAGTTGTGCTCCACGGAAAGCCTCATCGATCTGTCGGAACACAGAGTCAGTCATTGTATTATAGTCGAGAACACAAGGTGGTAATTTGTGTAGCTCCAAACAGTACAGGGAGATGGAGGTTTGCAGTGCTTGGGCAGTAGCTGTCTTGTAGAAACACCACCTTTCCCAATCTAAATAAGGTGCTGACGCCAGCACTCCTTAAAGGGCAGCCAGGGAAAGAAGTTCTTGGTGTTTCTATAAAGCAAACTTCTCTGCCTGCTCTCCAAATGCTCTCAGGGCTGGTGAGAGCTCAAGGTCAAGTTTCTGGCTGGCCTCGTGTTCCAGTCTCTATACTGGTGCGGCCACACCTTAAAATTCCTTTCCGCAACCCAGGTTCTCTCCAAAGCTTCCTGGCCAGAAGCCAGGTCCTTCCCTGTTACCCTAGAGCTTCAAGGGATAATAACCCTGGTGGGCCAACCTATCAGCTGTGACAGGGCCCAGGTTATCCCCGCAAGCCAAGCATAGGCTGGACCAGAAGCCAGGCTCTGGCCTGAGAGCAGGGGTTCCAGAAAATCACTCGAGGCTCTACCTGGGGTCTCTTGAGCTGTGTCTGGTACCATAACCACAGCCATGGGTAGCTGGGGAGTTGCTGTCCAATACAGCCTCCTTCAAAAAGTAAACATCCTGTCCAGAATCCCATAAAGCACGATATTTCAAGTTCACTAAACTATTCAAAGCACAAAAAGCCTTCCTTCCATGGAAAACTCAGTGATGGTTTTAAAAAAAACACACAAAAAAAACGCCCACTACAGCGCACTGCGCTGTAGCAAGCATTCTGCATAAATTAATAATTTACAAGTACCTGAGCAAGTAAAAGTATACACAGCACCATAGCACAGCACAGCACCGACGGCAGTAGCTCAAAGTTCTTCAAATCATGGTGTTTGAAACATTAAAAAAATTCTAAAAGTTGGTACAAAAAGTAACTCCAACTGGAGTTGAGAGATGGATAGTGCAAACTTCTGTCTTCACTGTTGAACAACGCTGTTGGCTTGCTTCTCACTTTGCATAGGCGATGTGGGTGGCTCTGGGCACTTGATGGGGCTGTTTGGAAGCAGGTCTGCAGGAAGAGCAACCAGAGAGTAGGAAACAAAACTATAGTTAGAGGCCCTGCCAGCGATTTCTGCAGACACAGACACCCGGGTTGGAGATGCCTTTTCTTGCACTGTGACGCGCTTCCAGGATCGGACCCCACCCCCTGCCCTGGGGGCTGGAGACCCCTCTTGCTTTCAGCAGGAATTGCAGATCCCAGAAGGGACCTCGCTGAGGGCTGCAGCATCTTCAGCCGTTTAGGACCCTTTCCAAAGCTACTGCTCCCGTCCGTCCACAGGAGAAGAGTGCCATTCAACAGAAAAATGGTGCAAGCCACAGAGGTGAGCCTCACGTGTAGCTTTAAATTTTGTAACAGTCTTAAGTAAAAATAGATAAAACTTTAGTTATGTTTCACTTAACCCACTCTATCCAGAGTAATAGTATTTCAATGTGTCACCAACATACAGAATTATTAATGATATAGTTGACATGTTGGGGTACTGACTCTTCAAAATCCACTGTGGGGAATTTCCTGGTTGTCCAGTTGTTTAGGACTCTGTGCTTCCACCACAGTGGGCACGGGGTCGATCCCCGGTTGGGGAACTAAGATCCCGCATGCCGCGAGGTATGGCCAAAAAAAAAAAAAAAATCCAGCGTGTATTTGCATTGCCAGCATACCTTATCTTCCACCAGCCACAGTGTGCCCAGCGGCTACTGTATTAGTGCAGCTCCAGAGCAAAGCTGGGCATGTGGGATCCCTCGGAAATGAACATACAGAGGGTTCTCCTTCCAGGAGGAGACCAAAGCCAGCTTGCACTGATGTCAGCAACTGGCCGCTGCTTGAGGTCCTTTAAAAAGAGAGCCTTCCCCAGAGGATCTAAACAGACATTTCTCCAAAGACGACACACAGATGGCCAAAAAGCACATGACAAGATACTCAACATCACTAATTATCGGAGAAATGTAAATCAAAACTACAATGAGGTATCACCTCACACGAGTCAGAATGGCCATCACCAAAAAACTCTACAAACAATAAATGCTGGAGAGGGTGTGGAGAAAAGGGAACCCTCCTGCGCTGCTGGTAGGAGTGTAAACTGGTGCAGCCACAATGTTAAAAAACTAAAAACAGAGTTGCCGTATGATCCTGCAGTCCCACTCCTGGGCATATATCTATCTGGAGAAAACCATAATTCGAAAAGATACATGCACCCCAGTGTTCACTACAGCACTATTCACAACAGCCCAGACATGGAAGCAAACCTCCACGTCCGTCAACATAGAAATGGATAAAGAAGATGTGGTATATACGCAATGGAATACTACTCAGCCATAAAAAAAGTATGAACTAATGCCATTTGCAGCCACATGGATGGACCTACAGATTATCATACTAAGCAAAGTAAGCCAAAGACAAATATCATCTGATATCATTCACGTGTGGAATCTAAAATATGACACAAATGAACTTATCTACTAAAACAAAAACTCAGACCTAGAGAACAGACGTGTGGTTTCCAAGGGGGAGGGAGGGTGGGGGAGAGAAGTGGGAGTTTGGGGTTAGCAGATGCAAACTATTATATGTAGAATGGATAAACAACAAGGTCCTACTGTATAGCACAGGGAACTATATTCAATATCCTATGATAAACCACAATGGAAAGAATATGAAAAAGAATATATGTGTAACTGAATCATTTTGCTGTAAGCAGAAATTAACACTAAATCAACTATACTTCAATAAAATAAATTTAAAAAGAGAGGCCCTTCCCCTCTTCATGTCCATGTAAAGTGGTGTTTTTTTCCTTTTGAACAAGAAAAGTAACTGCAAGCTCAGTGGACAAACCACAGTGAAATAATTAGGATGCTCTGGAGTTTTTCTGTACTTGTGTAGTCGGGAATTAAACCACTGTCCTGACCCTTTGACCGGCTTTATCTGAGCTATATTAGGCAGCTATCTCTTTCGTGGGCCAAACAGTTTTCCTAAGAGCTGTAATGAAATCATGAGCGTGTAGCATTTCCCTTCAGAGATGCTGAATTACTGAACCCAGGGCCTGGCCACCACCTACCTTTGGTTCTTTGCAGCTCACAAAGCAAGCTGCCTGCTCAGGGGGTAGATGTTTTGGCTGAGGGTTTAACCCATCTGTGTGCTGGTAAATGTTTAACTACCCACCACTGGGGGGAAGGTAAAGATTTAACCATAGCATTTGCTGATTTCCACGGTATAAATACTCATGCTCCCAACACGATGTGACTGAACATGGAAGAGATGTGCAGTGGCCACCATGGCATGGCATTTTCATCACATAGGAATGACAGATACAGTAATCTCAAGAATGTGGGTTGCGAGAACTACCATATGACCCAGCAATCCCACTACTGGGCATACACCCTGAGAAAACCATAATTCAAAAAAGAGTCATGTACCACAGTGTTCACTGCAGCACAATTTACAATAGCCAGGACATGGAAGCAACCTAAGTAAGTGCCCATCGACAGATGACTGGATAAAGAAGAGGTGGCACATACATACAATGGAATATTACTCAGCCATAAAAGGAAACGAAATTGAGTTATTTGTAGTGAGGTGGATGGACCTAGCGTCTGTCCTACAGAGTGAAGTCAGAAAGAGAAAAACAAATACTGTACGGCTAACACATATATATATGGAATCTAAAAAAATAAATGGTTCTGAAGAACCTAGGGGCAGGATAGGAATAAAGACACAGACGTAGAGAATGCACTTGAGGACACGGGGAGGGGGAAGGGTAAGCTGGGATGAAGTAAGAGAGTGGCATGGACATATATACACTACCAAATGTAAAACAGCTAGTGGGAAGCAGCCGCATAGCACAGGGAGATCAGCTTGGTCTCCCTAGAGGGATGGGATAGGGAGGGTGGGAGGGAGACACAAGAGGGAGGGGGATATATGTATACGTATAGCTGATTTACTTTGTGATACAGCAGAAACTAACCCACCATTGTAAAGCAATTATACTCCAATAAAGATGTTAAAAAATGTGGATTGCTGTAAAATATAGTAAAAAAAAAAAAAAAAAAAAAAATGGAGGTGAGGCGCTTTGAGCATTTCTTACCTTTGTTTTCAGTGTAACTGGTATCACTGCCAGCTTATATAATTTTGAAGAATGGCTAGGCTTAACACCTAGCTTGCAAAATTCCTAGAAATTTAATAGTTCTTGCAAAGCAGTGTGGGTTGGCTCCAGCACACCACTGGGTTGAGCCTTGCTGCCCAAGCCCAGATTCAGGGCTGTGCCCTCAACCCCTCGGGGAGGGCGTAGGACATGACCACAGCTGCAGCTGAGGCTTCAAAGGTGATTCCTTGTGCCGGCTGAGGGGGAAGCTCCCAGTTACCCCTGCCCAGCAGCTTCTTTAGCCTGACTTCTTACATTCCCCTTATTTCATCCATGACCCTCCAACCTCACCTCGTGTCTCGGGATCCCAGGGGTTGGGCGGAGGCCATCAAGGTCCAAGTGGGATTTCTGGAGGTAGGTGTCCAGCTTTCATAATATCGCACCACTTGCTGGCTTTCTCTCCCTTGGGGGACATGACGCAGCCCAGATCAACAGGCACGGCTCTGAGGGATCTGTTCTACTTGATCTTGAGTTGATCTCACGGGTAGGCTGGGATCATTGCTAAGAGTGACATGTGATGCCTACAATTATAGCTCCCAGCTGCTTCCTGCTTATTCTTTAGATTCGTCCTCACGTCTGTTTTATATTGTTCCCAGGGGTGGGGAGTGCAGGACGCACAGCCGCCAGCGCCACCCCCATGTCCTCCTGTGGCTTGAGAAGCATGGCTCGGTGCAGCTGCGCCCACATAGTTTTGGGGAGAAAAAGAGGGACATGGGTGCATCACACCAACCTGATGGGCGCCCGGCGGAGCCCAGACTCCTGCTGTCCCGGGGTCCTGGCAAGCCGGGTTGTCCTGCTTAAAGGATCTGCAGGCAGAGGCTTCTGAGGAGGGTTTGGCTTACGAGTTCCCTGCAATAAACCACAAGATTATGTCTGATCACCGGCTCCATGAACTCGGACAAGACACTGACCTCAGGAGCTGTTAGAGTCCCCTGGAGAGTGGGATAGAGAGAGCAGAGTGGTTAGGTTGCTACCCAGCCCAAGTTTCATTTACTGTAATCTTTCTGAATACGATCATCTAACAGCACAGGTGTGGTGGTGGTGCGTGTGTGTGTGTGTGTGTGCGTGTGCGTGTGTGTGCGTGTGTGTGTGTGAGGGTGGGTGACCTGTGTTAAAGATTTAACCATAGCATCATTTAGTTACAGTCACTCAAATATGGGTCTTCAGCTGCCATGCTGTTCCCAGGCCTTGGAAGTATAGTTGATGCTGGTGCTTCTGGGCCAGTGTTACCCAGGGGATGTAAACTTCCCTGTGCTTTTAGGCTTCTTTTCAATTTATAAAGGCCTAACATGAGAAGATGGTGAAAATCTTTTCAAAGAACACATTCATTGCCTCAAATTTGCCAGAATCCTGTAACAGAACTTGTTCAGCTGTGGGCGAACCAGACAATGAAGGTGACCATCCTTCACCCATCAGGATGGGGTCAGTAACATCCTTCCATGAAATACACAAAGGTTCTGCTACCAAAATATTTTCTAATAGTTCATTCAGAGAGTCACAAACTGGCTTGGAAAATGACACCCAGAAGGAAAACCCAAGACACAGTGGTTTGAGGGACAGATATTGTTCTGTAAGGAAGCTGATGGGGGCGGTGCTGTATTGACCAGAGGCCAGTGAGGGAGTTGGCAGAAGGTGGGCAGAGCATGAACTTGGAGTATCTGCTCTGGGTTTTGTACAAATACCAATACTCTGGGACTCGTGCAAGTCACTTGACTTCTCTGAACCTCAACCTCTCTGTCTGTAAAGTGAGAGAAAACAAGACCCATCTCATAGCACTGTTATGAGGACTAAAGTAATGTATGGGAAGCTCCCAGAATATAGATAACAATGATTAGAAGTCACTTGTGGGACTTCCCTGGTGACGCAGTGGTTAAGACTCCGTGCTCCCAATGCAGAGGGCCCGGGTTTGATCCCTGGTCGGGGAACTAGATCCCACATGCATGCTGCAACTAAGAGCTTTCATGCGCGACTAAGGAGCACACCTGCCGCAACTAAGACCCGGCACAACCCCCCCCCCCCCCCCCCCGCCGCAAAAAAAAAAGGCACTTGTGTTCCTGGGGTCCCTTCCTTGGCTACTGTGAGAGTGGGGCTCACTGGAGCCAGGTTGGAAAGTCAGTGAGTGTTGATAACACTCTCTTTTGGGCCCAGGGTGAACATAGGCATCAAGGCACCACCTGCGCTGGTCCTTGGAGCATAGAAGCACTCACACATATACAGTCTGTAGGAAATGGTGCTAGAAACTCAAGGAAGGCAGGACATCCTAATAAACAGATGACCTCATACACTGTCATGGAACTCAGTATTCCATACATCCAGAATACTCAAGATGATTTAAACACATACGAGTTGAATTTCTCATAGTAATCATCCCACTAAAATTATATCTCCGCAGCAATCGGAGCTCAGTTAAAAGAAGGCGACAATATAGTCACAATTTAACATAGCTTTATAAAGCAAAGGAAGCTACCACAGGAGTCTGTCAACCACAGCTGTATGGAAAATACAGCAACTTGAAACAATGGGGAAACTGGGATAGGAAGGAGCCACCAAACAAGGAACAGACTTACAAGTGCCATTTCTACATCAGCTCTCATTAATGGAAATATTAACAGCCTGTTGAATGTAAAATAGAACACAACGTTCACTGGAAATACAGACCATACAATGAGCACAAGCACCGAAGTCACGCTGTTTGTATACCCAACCAGGCTCTGCGCTTACAAGCTCTGAGAGCACACAAGTTATTTAACTTCTTTAAGTTGTAGAGAGGAGATGATGTGAGGGTTCAGGGAGAGATTACCTGTTAATCTCTTAGCATAGAGCCTGGCACACAGCGACCAATACGTGTTAGCTGCTACTGCTTCACAACTACTATTATTGAAGGAGTGAATTCAACCATCTAAAAGCACCATAATCCTCCCAACAAACACTGGGTGATAAACCATGGCACTAAACCAAGCTCCATTTCCTAAAAGGTGGTAGAAAATAATGAGCACGCTAATATGTGGATGTAAAGATGAATGCACGCACCCACATCTGAGGATTAAAGAATTCATTACTAAATGATACTAGCTTTGCCGCTAAGTATGAATAAATATCTAGTCTTGGTAGTAAAGATAATGTCAGGTTTTTATTACACTACTGGAGAAAAAATGAGATGTATGTTACAGTGTATCACAATATATTTGGATTTATCACGGAACCTTAGGAGATAGGTTGGCCATTCATTCTGGTTTTGCCTGGAGACATTCCCAATTTACGGCTGTGTTTAATTTATTAATCATAGACTTTCTCATGTGCCCTGGTTTAGAGGACAAATTATATGGTCACCATAGTGATAAAAGCCCAAACAGTGGAGATATTGATTGAAAGTTCTGATTCAAACCTGGGCTCAGCAGAGGCACCAAGCCCCCTCCCTCCTGCCATGCCCATGACATGATGGTTTTGATGGAAACATGAAACAGGTAGCTGCCTAGGTAAGATGCCAGCTTCCCACCGGGCCCAACTGGGACAAACTGGCATCATGGAACAGCGGGGTTAGTCAAAGATGATGTATCCTCCTTCCTCAGGGACCAGGCATGAAGCCCATGAAACATTTGCACAGAAGCACCAGCTGCATGTGCCCTGACCTTGCAGAAAGGGGTGGGACTTCCACACTCCCTTTTAGGCACTGCTCTTCAAGCTGCCTTTGCAAAACCTGAACCTGGGCTTTCCCAATGACGTCCGATCCAGCCTGGCCACAAAGAGCCATGGAAATGGAGCTGAGGAATGACTCCAGGCCAAGTTGCTCACACTCAATAAACATTTCTTTAGACTGATTTTCATTTTAAACAAGGAAATGAGTTCAGACCCCCATTTCTCTGCCTTCTCAACTTCTAGGTACCGGAGAAAAATCGAGATCTGTTATTAAATAGAGTTGTCTCATTTCTCCATTTTCTGCTCATGTTTCAGCAAAAGCCACATATTTCAAATTTTTTAGAGGGATGAGAACAAATTTTTAGATCCAAATATAGCCCCTTGCTTTGACCATCACAGAGAATTCTCAGCTGTTATCTCCTTCTGCATGATCAGCAAGAATAAGCGCGTCCTGCTTGTCCAGAGGGATCTCCCCAGGAAGACTCGGTGTTATCACAGGAAAACGCCAGAGATGCCACAGAGATCCCTGGTGAGCTCGTGCAGGGCCGGGGGGCAGCATAAACACTACTTACCATCTGGCCTATCCCTGGCCCTGTAGAAATACACACTTCATGATAACACCAAGGACAACTGATTCTCTGGGAAATGCCTCAACTTTTTACTCTTTATTCAGAAAAAGCAGAGGTCCTTTAAAGAGCACTTTTACACCTAGCTGGAAGATGTCCCTGGTCCCTTCTTTCTAAAACCACCTGAAAACAGTAAAGAAAATGCACAAGAAGCAGCAAAACTCCACCTCTGAGAAAAATGTATAGCCCCACATGAATATATGAGAAAAGGATGCAAAGTGTCCAGCAGGCTGGGCTGAGGAGAGACCACGGAAGGGACACCTACGTGGCCAACCTGGTGAATTGCAGAGGGGGAGACATCCACCTTGCCTGCCGGGGATAAGAGTACAGAGTGAGCAGATGATGTATGTGTGTCAGGGCTGAAGGAGCAGCAGATGAGCCCAACCATCTATGCACACCTGGAGCAGGGGAGGGGACCTGGCAGAGTCTCTGCCGAAATCAGGGGAGGCCAAACCACCACTATCCCTCAAAGCCCTCTGTCCCATGGCCCCCCATGAGGTGGGCAATTTGGAGGTGGCCCTGAGTTCTGACCTGGCCTTTCCCCCAACTGTCCTGCAACTGGTTGTTTTTTCCAGGAAGACCTCGCTTTGTTTAAAGAGGAATTTAGATACATTAATCAAAACTACTGAAAGAAGGAAGGAAGGAACCATGATAAACAAAAGGCAAACTAAGAAGCCACTGGCAAAAATGTATACATAAGGACATGAAAAAGGAGCTGGCAAAAGTCAAGTGAAAAGGGAAAGGAAAAAATAAAGCAACAATGCAAACCAAGGACCAAGATGGTACTGAACACAGCGCTGTGGGGACCAGCTTGAGGGAAATGAGGAGAAGTTCAATGGTAAATGACAAAGACCACAGACAAAGGTGATACAACATATACATAAATGGTGTCACTTACGGGATCTGAACAAATAGTAAAGAGAGAAAAGATACCCAGATTTATTTTGTAACAACTTTTCTGGAAGAGTCAAGCCTATGGATTGAAAGTGTACACTGTTTCCCTGGGTGAAATGATTCAGACTCATCAGAATTAAGACATAATTAATAGGATACAGAGTCATGTCACTTACAAGGAAAAAAGAAAGAAGCCAGCTTCTGATTTCTTCAGAGCAGACTGAGGAAGCATGCATCTAAGAGTTTCAGGGAAAGAAAGTGTGATCCATGAATTTTATGCCTAAAGTGTCATTGAAAAAATAAAGCAACAGCCAAGTGTCTTTGAACATACAAAATTCAGGGAATATACCTCCTAAGAACTCTTCTGGAAGGAATTCTGGAAGTCCAATAGCATGAACTTCAGCCAGCCAGGAAAAGAATGGCTCAGTGGCAAGGAGATTAAGCACTAAATCCCTTCAATGTAGACCTAAGGGTAACAAAATTGTGGGAATTATGGCTACAAAACAGAAAGTAAATGTTATTAGCCATAATAATATAGACATTCTAGAACTAACCAAAGTTGGGAGGTGGACCATCCATTTCCAGATATATGGCAGGCTGAGCTATTTTGTCCTACCTTCTCTCTAAAATTGTTTGATAAAATGTATTTAATAGAAGAAATGGACAAATTCTTAGTAAGGTACAATCTCCCAAGACTGAATCAGGAGAAGCAGAAAATATGAACAGACTAATCACATGTACTGAAATTGAAACTGTGATTAGAAAACTTTCAACAAACAAAAATCCAGGACCAGATGGCTTCACAGGCAAATTCTATCAAACACTGAAGAAGAGTTAACACCTATCCTTCTGAAACTCTTCCAAAAAATTGCAGAGGAAGGAACGCTTCCAAACTCGTTCTATGAGGCCGCCATCACCGTGATACCAAAACCAGACAAAGATACAACAAAAAAAGAAAACTACAGACCAATATCACTGATGAACGTAGACTCAAAAATCCTCAACAAAATACTAGCAAACTGAATCCAACAACACATTAAAAGGATCATACACCATGATCAAGTGGCATTTATCCCATGGATGCAAGGATTTTTCAATATCTACAAATCAGTGATACACTATGTCAACAAACTGAAGAATAAAAACCATATGATCATCTCGATAGATGCAGAAAAACTTTTGACAAAATTCAACAGCAATTTATGATAAAAACTGTCCAGAAAGTGGATGTAGAGGGAACCTACCTCAACATAATAAAGGTCATGTATGCTACAGCTAGCATAATACTCAATGGGGGCAAGCTGAAAGCATTTCCTATAAGATCAGGAACAAGACAAGGATGTCCACTCTCACCACTTTTATTCAACATAGTTTTAGAAGTCCTGGCCATGGCAATCAGAGACGAAAAAGAAAGAAAAGGAATCCAGATTGGCAAAGAAGAAGTAAAACTGTCACTGTTTGCAGATGACATGATACCATACATAGAAAATCCTAAAGATGCTACCAGAAAACTACTAGAACTCATCAATGAATTCGGTAAAGTTGCAGGATACAAAATTAATACACAGAAATCTGTTGCATTTCTATACACTAACAATAAAAGATCAGAAAGAGAAAGAAACAATCCCATTTACCATCACATCAAAAAGAGTAAAGTATCTAGAAATAAACCTACCTAAGGAGGCAACTACTCCAAAAACTATGATGCTGATGAAAGAAATCGAAGATGACACAAACAGATGGAAAGATATATCATGTTCTTGGATTGCAAACATCAATATTGCCAAAATGACTATACTACCCAAGTCAATCTACAGATTCAATGCAATCCCTATCAAATTACCAATGGCATTTTTCACAGAACTAGAACAAGAAAATTTTAAATTTGTATGGAGACACAAAAGGCCCTGTACAGCCAAAGCAATCTTGAGAAAGAAAAACAGAGCTGGAGGAATCAGGTTCCCTGACTTCAGACTATACTACAAAGTCATAGTCGTCAAAACAGTATGGTACTGGCACAAAACAGAAATACAGATCAATGGAACAGGATAAAAAGTCCAGAAAGAAACACACGCACCTATGGTCAATTAATCTATGACACAGGAGGCAAGACTATATGGAGAAAAGACAGTTTCTTCAGTAAATGGTGCTGGGAAAACTGGACAGCTACATGTAAAAAAATGAAATTAAAACATTCTCTAACAGCATAAACAAAAATAAACTCAAAATGGATTAAAGACCTAAATGTAAGACTGGATAGGCAGAACACACTTTGACATAAATCACAGCAAGATCTTTTTTGATCCTTCTCCTAGAGTGATGGAAATAAAAACAAAAATAAACAAATGGGACCTAATTAAACTCAAAAACTTTTGTATAGCAAAGGAAACCATAAACAGAATGAGAAGACAACCCACAGAGTGGGAGAAAATATTTGCAAATGATGTGACCAACAAGGGATTAATCTCCAAAATTTACAAACAGCTCACGTGGCTCAATATCAAAAAAACAAACAACCCAATCAAAAAATGGGCAGAAGACCTAAACAGACATTTCTTCAAAGAAGATATACAGATGGCCAAGAGGCACATGAAAAGATGCTCAACATTACTAATTATTAGAGAAATGCAAATCAAAACTACAATGAGATATCACCTCACACCAGTCAGAATGGCCATCATCAAAAAGTCTACAGACAATAAATGCTGGAGAGGGTGTAGAGCAAAGGGAACACTCTTACACTGTTGGTGGGAATGTAAATTGATACAGCCACTATGGAGAACAGTAGGGAGGTTCCTTAAAAAACTAAAAATAGAGCTCCTATATGATCCAGCAATCCTACTCCAGGGCATATATCCTGAGAAAACCATGGTTCAAAAAGATACATGCACCCCAATGTTCATTGCAGTGCTGTTTACAATAGCCAAGACATGGAAGCAACCTAAATGTCCATCAACAGATGAATGGATAAAGATGTGGTACATATTTAAGATGGAATATTACTCAGCCATTAAAAAGAATGAAATTTGGACGAGGGGATGATGGCGGAAGAGCAAGATGCAGAGATCATCTTCCTCCCCACAGATACACCAGAAATACATCTACACGTGTAACAACTCCTACAGGACACCTACTGAACGTTGGCAGAACACCTCAGACCTCCCAAAAGGCAAGAAAGTCCCCACGTACCTGGGTAGGGCAAAAGAAAAAAGAATAAACAGAGACAAAAGGATAGGGACGGGCCCTGCACCAGTGGGAGGGAGCTGTAAAGGAGGAAAGGTTTCCACACACTAGGAAGCCCCTTCGCGGGCAGAGACTGCGGGTGGCGGAGGGGGGAGCTTCGGGGCCACGGAGGAGAGCACAGCAACAGGGGTGCAGAGGGCAAAGCAGAGAGATTCCCACACAGAGGATCGGTGCCGACCGGCACTCACCAGCCCGAGAGGCTTGTCTGCTCACCCGCCGGGGCGGGCGGGGCTGGGAGCTGAGGCTCGGGCTTCGGTCGGTCGGAGCGCAGGGAAAGGACTGGGGTTGGCTGCATGAACACAGCCTGCAGGGCGCTAGTGCGCCACGGCTAGCCGGGAGGGAGTCCGGGGAAAAGTCTGGAGCTGCCGAAGAGGCAAGAGACTTTTTCTTCCCTCTTTGTTTCCTGGTGCGTGAGGAGAGGGGATTCAGAGCGCTGCTTAAAGGAGCTCCAGAGACGGGCGCGAGCCGCGGCTAAAAGCACGGACCCCAGAGACGGGCATGAGACGCTAAGGCTGCTGCTGCCGCCACCAAGAAGCCTGTGTGTGAGCACAGGGCACTATCCACACCCCGCTTCCGGGGAGCCTGTGCAGCCCGCCACTGCCAGGGTCTCGGGATCCAGGGACAACTTCCCCGGGAGAACGCACGGCGCGCCTCAGGCTGGTGCAACGTCACGTTGGCCTCTGCCACCACAGGCTCGCCCCTCATCCGCACCCCTCCCTCCCCGCGGCCTGAGTGAGCCAGAGCCCCCGAATCAGCGGCTCCTTTAACCCCACCCTGTCTGAGCGAAGAACAGACGCCCTCCAGTGACCTACATGCAAAGGCGGGGCCAAATCGAAAGCTGAGCCCCTGGGAGCTGTGAGAACAAAGAAGAGAAACGGAAATCTCTCCCAGCAGCCTCAGAAGCAGCGGATTAAAGCTCCACAATCAACCTGATGTACCCTGCATCTGTGGAATACCTGAATAGACAATGAATCATCCCAAATTGAGGAGGTGGACTTTCAGAGCAAGATTTATGATTTTTTCCCCCTTTTCCTCTTTTTGTGAGTGTGTATGTGTATGCTTCTGTGTGAGATTTTGTCTGTATAGCTTTGCATCTACCATTTGTCCTAGGGTTCTATCCGTCCATTTAAAAAAATTTTTTTTCTTAGTAATTATTTTTTATTTTAATAACTTTATTATATTTTATCTTACTTTATTTTATTTTACTTTATCTTCTTTCTTTTTTTCCTTCCTTCCCTCCTTTCTTTCCTTCTTTCTTTCTTTCTTTCTTTCCTTCCTTCTTTCTTTCTTTCTTTCTTTCCTTCCTTCTTTCTTTCTTTCTTTCTTTCCTTCTTTCTACTTCTACTAATTCTTTCTTTCTACTTTTTCTCCCTTTTATTCTGAGCCGTGTGGATGAAAGGCTCTTGGTGCTGCAGCCAGGAGTCAGTGCTGTGCCTCTGAGGTGGGAGAGCCAACTTCAGGACACTGGTCCATAAGAGACCTCCCAGCTCCACATAATATCAAACAGCGGAAATCTCCCAGAGACCTCCATCTCAACACCAGCACCCAGCTTCACTCAACGACCAGCAAGCTACGGTGCTGGACACCCTATGCCAAACAACTAGCAAGACAGGAACACAACCCCACGCATTAGCAGAGAGGCTGCCTAAAATCATAATAAGTCCACAGACACCCCAAAACACACCACCAGAATGGACCTGCCCACCAGAAAGACAAGATCCAGCCTTATCCACCAGAACACAGGCACTAGTCCCCTCCACCAGGAAGCCTACACAAGCCACTGAACCAACCTTAGCCACTGGGCACAGACACCAAAAACAGTGGGAACTACGAACCTGCAGCCTGCAAAAAGGAGACCCCAAACACAGTAAGATAAGCAAAATGAGCAGAGAAACACACAGCAGATGAAGGAGCAAGATAAAAACCCAACAGGCCTAACAAATGAAGAGGAAATAGGCAGTCTACCTGAAAAAGAATTCAGAATAATGATAGTAAAGATGATCCAAAATCTTTGTAATAGAATAGACAAAATGCAAGAAACATTTAACAAGGACCTAGAAGAACTAAAGATAAAACAAACAACGATGAACAACACAATAAATGAAATTAAAATACTCTAGATGGGATCAATAGCAGAATAACTGAGGCAGAAGAATGGATAAGTGACCTGGAAGATAAAATAGTGGAAATAACTACTGCAGAGTAGAATAAAGAAAAAAGAATGAAAAAAACTGAGGACAGTCTCAGAGACCTCTGGGACAACATTAAATGCACCAACATTTGAATTATAGGAGTTCTAGAAGAAGAGAAAAAGAAAGGGACTGAGAAAATATTTGAAGAGATTATAGTTGAAAACTTCCCTAATATGGGAAAGGAAATAGTTAATCAAGTCCAGGAAGCACAGAGAGTCCCATACAGGATAAATCCAAGGAGAAATATGCCAAGACACATATTAATCAAACTATCAAGAATTAAATACAAAGAAAACATATTAAAAGCAGCAAGGGAAAAACAACAAATAACACAGGGAATCCCCATGAGGTTAACAGCTGATCTTTCAGCAGAAACTCCGCAAGCCAGAAGGGACTGGCAAGACATATTTAAAGTGATGAAGGAGAAAAACCTGCAACCAAGATTACTCTACCCAGCAAGGATCTCCTTCAGATTTGATGGAGAAATTAAAACCTTTACAGACAAGCAAAAGCTGAGAGAGTTCAGCACCACCAAACCAGCTTTACAACAAATGCTAAAGGAACTTCTCTAGGCAAGAAACACAAGAGAAGGAAAAGACCTACGAACCCAAAACAATTAAGAAAATGGGAATCGGAACATACATATCGATAACTACCTTAAATGTACATGGACTAAATGCTCCCACCAAAAGACACAGATTGGCTGAATGGAAACAAAAACAAGACCCATATACATGCTGTCCACAAGAGACCCACTTCACACCTAGAGACACATACAGACTGAAAGTAAGGGGATGGAAAAAGATATTCCATGAAAATGGAAACCAAAAGAAAGCTGGAGTAGCAATTCTCATATCAGACAAAATAGACTTTAAAATAAAGACTATTAGAAGAGACAAAGAAGGACACTACATGATGATCAAGGGATCGATCCAGGAAGAAGATATAACAATTGTAAATATTTATGCACCCAACATAGGAGCACCTCAATACATAAGGCAAATACTAACAGCCATAAAAGGGAAATTGACAGTAACACATTCATAGTAGGGGACTTTAACACCCCACTTTCACCAATGGACAGATCATCCAAAATGAAAATAAGGAAACACAAGCTTTAAATGATACATTAAACAAGATGGACTTAATTGATATTTATAGGACATTCCATCCAAAAACAACAGAATACACATTTTTCTCAAATGCTCATGGAACATTCTCCAGGACAGATCATATCTTGGGTCACAAATCAAGCCTTGGTAAATTTAAGAAAATGGAAATTGTATCAAGTATCTTTTCCGACCACAACACTATGAGAGTGGATATCAATAACAGGAAAAGATCTGTAAAAAATACAAACACATGGAGGCTAAACAATACACTACTTAATAACGAAGTGGTCACTGAAGAAATCAAAGAGGAAATAAAAAAATACCAAGAAACAAATGACAATGGAGACACGATGACCCAAAACCTATGGGATGCAGCAAAAGCAGTTCTAAGAGGGAAGTTTATAGCAATACAATCCTACCTTAAGAAACAGGAAACATCTCGAATAAACAACCTAAACTTGTACCTAAAGCAATTAGAGAAAGAAGAACAAAAACACCCCAAAGTTAGCAGAAGGAAAGAAATCATAAAAATCAGATCAGAAATAAATGAAAAAGCAATGAAGGAAACAATAGCAAAGATCAATAAAACTAAAAGCTGGTTCGTTGAGAAGATAAACAAAATTGATAAACTATTAGCCAGACTCATCAAGAAAAAAAGGGAGAAGACTCAAATCAATAGAATTAGAAATGAAAAAGGAGAAGTAACAACTGACACTGCAGAAATACAAAAGATCATGAGAGATTACTACAAGCAACTCTATGCCAATAAAATGGACAGCCTGGAAGAAATGGACAAATTCTTAGAAATGCACAACCTGCCAAGACTGAATCAGGAAGAAATAGAAAATATGAACAGACCAATCACAAGCACTGAAATTGAAACTGTGATTAAAAATCTTCCAACAAACAAAAGCCCAGGACCAGACGGCTTCACAGGCAAATTCTATCAAACATTTAGGGAAGAGCTAACACCTATCCTTCTCTAACTCTTCCAAAATATAGCAGAGGGAGGAAGACTCCCAAACTCATTCTACGAGGCCACCATCACCTTGATACCAAAACCAGACAAGGATGTCACAAAGAAAGAAAACTACAGGCCAATATCACTGATGAACATAGATGCAAAAATCCTCAACAAAATACTAGCAAACAGAATCCAACAGCACATTAAAAGGATCATACACCATGATCAAGTGGGGTTTATTCCAGGAATGCAAGGATTCTTCAATATATGCAAATCAATGTGATAAACCATATTAACAAATTGAAGGAGAAAAACCATATGATCATCTCAATAGATGCAGAGAAAGCTTTCGACAAAATTCAACACCCATTTATGATAAAAACCCTGCAGAAAGTAGGCATAGAGGGAACTCTCCTCAACATAATAAAGGCCATATATGACAAACCCACAGCCAACATCGTCCTCAATGGTGAAAAACTGAAAGCATTTCCACTAAGATCAGGAACAAGACAAGGTTGCCCACTCTCACCACTCTTATTCAACATAGTTTTGGAAGTTTTAGCCACAGAAATCAGAGAAGAAAAGGAAATAAAAGGAATCCAAATCAGAAAAGAAGAAGTAAAGCTGTCACTGTTTGCAGATGACATGATACTATACATAGAGAATCCTAAAGATGCTATCAGAAAACTACTAGAGCTAATCAATGAGTTTGGTAAAGTAGCAGGATACAAAATTAATGCACAGAAATCTCTGGCATTCCTATACACTAATGATGAAAAATCTGAAAGTGAAATCAAGAAAACACTCCCATTTACCACAGCAACAAAAAGAATAAAATTCCTCAGAATAAACCTACCTAAGGAGACAAAAGACATGTATGCAGAAAACTATAAGACACTGATGAAAGAAATTAAAGAGGATACAAACAGATGGAGAGATATACCATGTTCTTGGATTGGAAGAATCAACATTGTGAAAATGACTCTACTATCCAAAGCAATTTATGGATTCAATGCAATCCCTATCAAACTACCAATGGCATTTTTCACAGAACTAGAACAAATAATTTCACAATTTGTATGGAAACACAAAAGAACCCGAATAGCCAAAGCAATCTTGAGAACGAAAAACAGAGCTGGAGGAATCAGGCTCCCTGACTTCAGACTATACTACAAAGCTACAGTAATCAAGACAGTATGGTACTGGCACAAAAACAGAAATATAGATCAATGGAACAGGATAGAAAGCCCAGAGATAAAACGACACACATATGGTCACCTTATCTTTGATAGAGGAGGCAGGAATGTACAGTGGAGAAAGGACAGCCTCTTCAATAAGTGGTGATGGGGAAGCTGGACAGGTACATGTAAAAGTATGAGATTAGATCACTCCCTAACACCACACACAAAAATAAGCTCAAAATGGATTAAAGACCTAAATGTAAGGCCAGAAACTATGAAACTCTTAGAGGAAAACATAGGCAGAACACTCTATGACATAAATCACAGCAAGATCATTTTTGACCCACCTCCTAGAGAAATGGAAATAAAAACAAAAATAAACAAATGGGACCTAATGAAACTTCAAAGCTTTTGCACAGCAAAGGAAACCATAAACAAGACCAAAACACAACCCTCAGAATGGGAGAAAATATTTGCAAATGAAGCAACTGACAAAGGATTAATCTCCAAAATTTATAAGAAGCTCATGCAGCTCAATAACAAAAAAACAAACCACCCAATCCAAAAATGGGCAGAAGACCTAAATAGACATTTCTCCAAAGAAGATATACAGACTGCCAACAAACACATGAAAGAATGAATGCTCAACATCATTAATCATTAGAGAAATGCAAGTCAAAACTACAATGAGATATCATCTCACACCAGTCAGAATGGCCATCATCAAAAAATCTAGAAACAATAAATGCTGGAGAGGGTGTGGAGAAAAGGGAACACTCTTGCACTGCTGGTGGGAATGTGAATTGGTACTGCCATTATGGAGAACAGTATGGAGGTTCCTTAAAAAACTACAAATAGAACTACCATATGACCCAGCAATCCCACTACTGGGCATATACCCTGAGAAAACCATAATTCAAAAAGAGTCATGTACCAAAATGTTCACTGCAGCTCTATTTACAATAGCCCGGAGATGGAAACAACCTAAGTGTCCATCATCGGATGAATGGATAAAGAAGATGTGGCACATATATACAATGGAATATTACTCAGCCATAAAAAGAAACGAAATTGAGCTATTTGTAATGAGGTGTATAGACCTAGAGTCTGTCATACAGAGTGAAGTAAGTCAGAAAGAGAAAGACAAATACCGTATGCTAACACATATATATGGAATTTAAGAAAAAATATGAAGAACCTAGGGGTAAGACAGGAATAAAGACACAGATCTACTAGAGAATGGACTTGAGGATATGGGGAGGGGAAAGGGTAAGCTGTGACAAAGAGAGAGAGAGGCATGGACATATATATATACTACCAAACGTAAGGTAGATAGCTAGTGGGAAGCAGCCGCATAGCACAGGGAGATCAGCTCGGTGCCCTGTGACCTCCTGGAGGGGTGGGATAGGGAGGGTGGGAGGGAGGGGGACGCAAGAGGGAAGAGATATGGGAACATATGTATATGTATAACTGATTCACTTTGTTATAAAGCAGAAACTAACACACCATTGTAAGGCAATTATATTCCAATAAAGATGTAAAAAAAAAAAAAAGAATGAAATTTGCAGCAACATGGATGGAACCGGGGACTATCATACTGAATAAAGTCAGAGAAAAACAAATAACATATGATATCGCTTATATGAAGAATTAAAAAAATTATACAAATGAACTTATTACAAAACAGAAACAGACTCACAGGCTTAGAGAATGAACTTATGGTTACCAGGGGGTAAGGGTGGGTGGGGGAGGGATAGACTGGGAGGTTGGGATTGACATATACATACTACTATATATAAAATAGATAACCAACAAGGACCTACTACATAGCACAAGGAACTCTGTTCAATATTCTCTAATAACCTTAATGGGAAAAGAACTTGAAAAAGGATAGATACATGTATATACATGTATAACTGAATCACTTTGCTGTACAACTGAAACTAACACAACATTGTTACTCAACTTTACTCCAACATAAAATAAAAAATCAAAAAAATAACACTAATAACTCATTACATGTTAACATAAATAATATTTCTTAATGAAAAATTATAGTTTTTGATATAAAAATAAATTCAGTGAGAAGAAAAAAATATTAAAATGTTTCTTAAAAGCATCAAAGAGCTACAAGATAGCAAGATGTTATCAGGCCAACATCTAAGTGAAAGGAGAAGCCCAGAGGGGTAAGTAGTCCACTGAAGCTATAGGCATTTGCCAAATTAGGGAAACCTCGGTTTTGGTTCTGATACTCTTTTAAGGTGAGGGATGCAAGAGTCGAAGGTCAGCACCTGCCTCAGTTCAGTAGGGCACCATCCTCTTCCTGACCTCTCCCTGATAAAGCTGGGCCCTGCAAAGGACTGTACCTCAGGGTAAGAATATTCTAGAAGCAAACACATACTACTGTCCATCCCTAGCAGACACAAGAAGAGTTCTCTTGGTGCTGGGCAGACCAACCTATAACCACAAATTGCCCCTGAGGACCTGAAGCTGACATCACATCATCTGGGTGGCTCATAAGCCCTGAGCCATTTCAAGGGGCCTCAAGCTGGTGCTGCCCTGGGCACCTGACAGAGGCAAATTACACCCTCTCTGGAGGAACAGACTCCATCCTAGACCTGAAAGAGCTCCCAGAGAATTTTCCAGAAAATTTAGTAGCTCACAGTAAATGACCAAGCACCCAAAGAAGCAAGGGATCATGAGAGAGGGAGAGAGGGAGAGAGGGAGAGACGGAGAGAGGGAGAGAGGGAGAGAGGGAGAGAGGGAGGGGGGGGGGAGCAATTAAAAAAACTCAGCAGCAACACACCCAAAGAGTTTAGATTTGGGAATTATTGGAACAAATTTTCTTACTGTATTTAAAAGACAAGCCTCATGTCTGAATAAGAACCAAAGAGAACGTCCAGAAACAAAAAGTAAAACACAGCTGAGTTTAAGTACACATTTTGTTATGCTTACTTTAATACCATTTATATAAACTGAAAAACACAAAATACTATATATTTTTACGTATACCTATTTACGTAAAAATATTTGAAAAGTGCTATAGACAATCAACACCAAACTTAGGACAGAGGTTATACCTGGAGGGGGGCTGAGGTAGTCTATATTGTTTAATTTTTCCTTTTTTAAAAGAAATGTATGCATATTATATATCTGAAATTTAAATAGGTGTATACATAGAAAAACAGGTAACAATGGTTATTTCTAGTATAAATATGGGTGAATTTTAGATCATTTTTACTTTTATATATTTTAAATACAGGTATTCCCCAATGTTTGAAAGTTCGCTTTACCTCACTTTTACAAAAGACCTACATTAGTACCTGTTTTCACTTAACTGAAAGAAATCCAAAGAGGACCTTTGCTTTTACAAGAACAGGCAAAAAGCAAAAAGAAGCTTTCAGCATTTTTTTGGGCAGCAGCCATTGTAGAGACAGCTCACCCTGAGCAGAGGGAGGGGCCCCACTAAGGTCCTTCCCTGTGAACTACACTCAGCATCTCAGCATCAAGCTGCCAGAGCTTTGAACTGTGTCTGCGAGCATCTGTGCTTTATCTCAATCTATTTTTTGCATCCCTTAACAATATGTGTCCCAAGGTAATCGCTTCTTTACTTCATGCCATTTTGGCTTATAAAGGGTTTCACAGGAATGCTCTGCTTTCAGATAGCAGGGAAATCTGTATTTAAAATATTAACAATAAAAGAATTAATTTTCTTTTTTATAAATTTATTTTATTTTTGGCTGCATTGGGTCTTTGTTGCTGTGCATGGGCTTTCTCTAATTGCAGCGAGCGGGGGCTACTCTTTGTTGCGGTGTGTGGGCTTCTCATTGCGGTGGCTTCTCTTGTTGAGGAGCACGGGCTCTAGGCGCACGGGCTCGGTAGTTGTGGCACACGGGCTCTAGAACGCAGGCTCAGTAGTTGTGGCATATGGGCTCAGTAGTTGTGGCTCGCGGGCTCTAGAACGCAGGGTCAGTAGTTGTGGCGCACGGGCTTAGTTGCTCCGTGGCATGTGGGATCTTCCCGGACCAGGGCTCAAGCCCATGTCCCCTGCATTGGCAGGCAGATTCTTAACCACTGTGCCACGAGGGAAGCCCCAGAATTAATTTCAATCTTTGGGCCAAAGGAAAAAACCAAAGAGAAAACATAGACTATTTAAAAATTATAAATATGGAAAACACTACAAGTTAGAGTAAGTACAGACAGAGCAGTGTTTGGGAAATTCCTAGACTTACATGCCATGTAATCAAGTATGAATAAAAGTATGAATAAAAATGAAATAATGATCTAAGAAGTTAGAGAAAGAAAATAAACCTAAAAATGGAAGTGATAAAGATAAAAGCAGAAAATAATTAGTAAAATAAAAAATTAATTACTATCATTTAGCAAAGACATTACAGACATTCTAATAATGTTAGATATTTTCATTCAATTATCACAAAGTCCAATGAGGGAGATGTTATCTCAGATTTGTAGAGGGGAAATGAAAGTAATGAAAGTAATGTTTCTGTGGTCTAACAATAGTAAAAGGAAAGTCATATATAAAATCTAGGGCTGGTTCTTTGGGGGTAGGAGGAGTTGAGGAGAAACCAGGTAAATCTAATAAAGAAAAGATAAGCCAATAATGGACAAATAAGTACACAAATACCATGAACAGTGTTGAGGGTTAGTTAGGTGGTCATCTAGAAAAATAAAGTTGGATTCCTACTTCATTTTATGCACTAAAGAGCAGATGGATCAAATATTAAATGTGAAGAAAAGATCATGAAGGTATAAGAAATAGAAGAACATATTTGTAACCTTTGGGTAGACAAGCCTTTCTAAACATGACAATAAAAAGTGGCAGGGCTTCCCTGGTGGCGCAGTGGTTGAGAGTCTGCCTGCCGATGCAGGGGACGCGGGTTCGTGCCCCGGTCCGGGAAGGTCCCACATGCCGCGGAGCGGCTGGGCCCGTGAGCCATGGCCGCTGACCCTGCGCGTCCGGAGCCTGTGCTCCGCAATGGGAGAGGCCACAGCAGTGAGAGGGCCGCATACAGAAAAAAAAAAAAAAAAAAAAGTGGCAAAGGAGGCGACAACACAGTTTATGAAAAAGGGAAAAAAACAAATGGATTTTAAACCTGTGGAAAGATCTTACATCTCATTTTTAGGAAGAAAAACGTAGATACTTTTCTTTCCAACCTATCACGTTGGCAAAGATAAAAAAAAAATCTCTGAACGCACTATATTGGTGAAGACCCGGGGAAGAGAAATTGGGACGACTCCTTTAGAAGCATTTCTGCCTCATCTACCAAATTTCTAAATGCATATGGCCTTTGATCAGCAATTGTGCTCCCAGGAATTTATCCCACGTCCATCGTCATGCATCGGCCCAAGGTACCTGGGCAAGACTATGCCTGTTTGAAGTAGCAAATGATTGGAAACCACCCATGTGGCCATCAGTAAGGGACTGGTTAAAGAATCTACGGTGTGGCTCTACCGTGAAATACTACACAGCCAGTGAAAAGGATGGGGTAGATCTGGAATAACCAAAGTGGAAAGAAGTACAGAGTGTGCTGCCATTTGAATCCAAAACAAGGATCTAAGGTTTGAAATAAGAGTGATAGCAAGGTGATGGTCGCTGAAGATGCGTGACGGGCGGCCAGGTTTCACTGTACCTTCCTCTCCAGTTTTGAGTGTCTGAAATCTCCAAAGTTTCCATAATCTCTCACTCTGAAGAGAGAGACAGGTGGAAGAGACTTTTCACTGTATTCTAAATTACATTTTACAAAAGCCTAGTAGCAATGATTGCTTCTGGGAAGGGAGCCTGGTGACAAAGGTGGGAGAGAGACTGTTTTCTAATAACCCTTTACACTGTTGCAATTTTTTACTTATAGGCATCCATTGTTTGTTACAAAATATAAAGGTAAAGTATCAGGCATCCATTTTTTTTCATGTACAATCTGGGTGTTTATAGTAACAGAAGTGAGTGGAAAACAAACATGCCATTGATTACTGTAATGAGTTAAACGGCTTCCCTCTGAAGTTATTTCTCTCCAGGGAGATAAGGGTGCTTCCACGTGCAGTACCTTTAGAGACATCAGATGGGTTTGTCATGTAAATATTAGCGTAATTTCTACAACATTGCATTTCTTGTGGTTGTTACTGGTATAAAGTCAAGTGTCTTCAGTGCTAAAGGCTCAGAAATTTTTCTTAAACTGATTTCATGTCCTATGCAAGTGTCTCCTACAACCTGCATGACTAGTACTTTGTAAAGCTTGGTTACGCTTCAATTGCACATAGTATTTTTTAAAGAAATGTATTTTTATTTAGATACCTTCAAAGTTGAATTCCTCTGTGTGAAGCATTGTAAAATGCTACATTTCTCTTTTGAGTGTCATTACGGTTGTACAAAGGTTTTCTCTGGTTCTGTATTTCTAGTTACTGACAAGCATGTAACACTGACTTTATCCTACATATAGTTGGCGTTTCAAATAAACGGCTTGGATAGAGAAAAAAAAATCAGTGTATGATATGAAACCCAACAAATTTTAGCTGAAGTTTCTGGAAGTACTGGGCAGGCAGAGGTTAGCAGGAGTCCAAAACCTTGGTAACTACACTTTACATTTATAGGAGTTAAGTGACTCTAACGTCTGCTAACCCATGACTCACTGATATGGCAGCCCCTCCCCCCCCCCGGGAGTGAGTGAGCCAGTGACAAGGCTTATTATTTACTACTGAAAATTCACATCAATTCAGCATATTTCCTACACGTCTACTGTGTTCAAGGGCCTGGGTTGAGGTGTACCTGGAGATGAATAACTCAGTCTTGCGCCTTCTGAAACGGGGCAGGACAGGTGTCCGGGTAACTCTGCGCTGAGGCAGCAGGTGAGTAAGGAGACCCCTGGGAGGACTACAGAAAGGCTCGGGGGGGGGGGTCTCAGAGAACACCTGGGCAAAAGGGTGAAATCTGGGGAGCACAGAGAAGGCACAGAGGACGCTTCCCAGCACGCTTTCTCGGTTATTAGCTTTGGGTTTCCCTAAAGTAACGAAGGCTTTTATAATGATCAGTTTTCTTGTATCAACATCTCACTTCTTTGGGAGAACATCTTGATGAATGGATTCTTGTGAGTGCTGGTTTAAGTATCGGACACCCACACAGGTCACAAGGGTGCAAATCCTCTTTCAAATCCATTCAGATACTGAATTCATTCTGTTGAAGATGACTTTGAACGTTTGGGCTCAACCTCAGAGCGACCAGCTATCACCTGATGGTTCCTCAATCATGGTCTAAATTAATATTTTTGGCTCCTATTTATATCCTTATAAAGCATTTATGAATGAGTAGTTATTCTCACGAATAAGAGCCTGTGTTAGTTGTTCATCGCTCTTTGTGTGGCCTGGGAGAGGGAAGGCTCCTTGAAATAGCTCTCCCCGCTCCCTCTGAGGCTACTGAAGCCAAGTCTGAGTGCTCTACAGTCTTAGAAGAGATGTACAAGGTTGGCTACTCTTGTTTTACAAAATACGGTGTGTTGTATGTTCTACAGACACAGGTAAGGTGTGGATGAGGAGAAATGTCACGTTTGTCAGAAACGCTGGACTGAAAATCTCCACCTCTACAAAAAACGCATGGAGGATTTTTCATTTAAGATGCTGCGAATGTCCGGAATGCAATGCAACTACTGCTATGGTTCTGAACAAGGACTGGTTCCAAGAAAGACAATATTAGACAAGAATGGCTGGAGTATGACACTGTTACAAGCAAAAGCAAAGAGAAATGCAAGATTTTCTTGTTATAGTCTGAGGCTCTGCACGATGCCAGAAGGTACCCCCCCACCACCCTTCACCTTTATCTCTGTGGCAAAAGTGGGGAAAATGAACGAAAGATCATCAAGGGAGTCAGTGATCTGAAACACGCACATCATGCCAGTCCTCCTGCAGTTTCTGCCTCCCTCCCCTCTCTCCAGCCACCTGCTCGTGCACCCATTTTAAGACTGCAGGTGGAGAGCATGGGCTTGAGCCCTGGCTCTCCTGCTTTGGGAGGTCTTGCTAGTTGGCCTCACTTTGCCTCGTCTCCTCCTCTGTCCAGTGGGGCTGTTGGCACTGTCTGCCCCGTAGGCCTCCTTGAGCGCGTTAGAAATGCCTGCCAGGTGCTTAGCCCGGGAGCATCAGCCACATAACTGGCGCTCAATACGTGCTTTGCTGTTTCATAACAATTCAAAACACAACTGAGAAGCTCCTTATACCAAAACACTTAGTGAAAGAACTCAAACACACATAGGCATTTATAGACCACTTGGTTATAAGAATAAAAATGAATCCTGCCATTGCTGAAATTTCTGCAGCACAGACCAGTTGTGCCAGAAACAGGGCTGGTAAATATTCTCACAGGCCCATCTGCCATCTCAGGAAAGGACTTTAATTCGGCAAAAATCTAAGAGACAGATTCGGTCGTCGTTTTTTTGCTTCCTATTGTTCTAGTAAAGAAGCTAATCTGACTGGAAAAACAATCTTAACCAGTCAGTTCAGTAGTATGACTCACTGATAAGATTCCGCGGAGAAAAAGCACGTCCTAACGTTTTCCAGGAAACTAAGGGCTTAAAAAAATAAAACAGTCCAGATCACGTATGACCACACATCAGCACGTCTAGTTCAAATGCCATTTTAAGGGGCAAACCTTAACAAAAATACAGATAAATGCTAAGTGATGCTTTCATGCGATTTTTACGTGTTAGAAGAATGGCCCATCTATGGATTGAAGGTGCCAGTTACACTCCCGTTAGAATCATGGCACATTTCAGACTGACAGCAGAAAACTGTTTTGATCTCCAACTTCTCAGCACAGCCTTCTCTAGACATAATTCTGTGAGCAGAGAAGTCTATTTCGTAGATGTGACATTGAACGTGTTTTTATTTAAACTTTAAGTGAATGAATGAAGCCTATTAATTATAATAAACTGCGTAAAGGATTTCAGTTTGCCGCATCCTAGAAATTTAACGAAACTCCCAGAGTTTGTCCCCGATCCTTTCCTTTTCTCATCCGGGAATAAAGTTAGGCTCACTGGTGTTGGTGGGTAAGAATGTCACCTGAATGTCTTCACATTTTCTAGTCTTTTGAGTCACACTTATTTTTAAATTCATATTTAGTAACCTGAGACCCTCTCTTGTGTGATGGTATCAGGGTCCCTGGGTGGTGTCTGTGTCGGGGGGCTGCGCCTGCCACCTCCCACCCTGTGCTCCTCCAGGTTGCTGTCTGGGTCCTCTCCCCGCAGCTCAGGCCTGACTCTGCAGGAGGCCGTCCTCCCCCTGCACACATGCCCCTGGTGAGACTGCAGCCTCTCCTTCATCTGCCGACCAACTCAAGACCGGCACGAGGCCGCGCTGGTTAGCCCCCCGCGCTGAGGTTTGGGGATGTACGGGCAGAAAAGGGAAACATAAAACTCGGTGTTCGATGTTATTTCTCCTAGAGTCGCTGGCTCTCCCAGTGCTTCTTGGGCCCCCTTTCCTCCCGGAAGTCAAGTCGGTTGACTTTACAAACGATGTCTGGGGTGAGAGAAAGTGATCCTTTCGCTCTATGAAGCACAGCTCTTGAGCTCACGTGCCCCCATCTCTCCCCCTACCTGGGCGTCAGAGCTCAAGCCTGCTGCCTGAAGACGCCCCTCCAGAATTCTGCTCAAGACACGTGTTCGGTGTGCATGTGTATTTCCTCCCCTTATTATACATTACTCTTTAAAAAACGATCATACAGTAAAATTGACTTTTCTGGGGTACAAAATTAGATGATTCTGAACACTTTTTTAATCAGAGAAAAAACACCTAAAATACCTTAAGGTTAACCATCATCAGAAAGCCTCTCAAAGCCCTCTGGGAACCTTCTGTAGCCACTCCTGGAACTTGCCCTGTTCTCCTTTCCTCCTCTTTCCCTTCCAGAGCCTGAGATAAACGCTCTATCCAGCAGCTGTCAGTGCAGAAGACCTCCCCTGGTGCTTCTGTCGTGGCTTATAAGATGGAAATGGTTGCTGGTTTGTCTGATCTCCTCATTTAAGTGCCCATTCCTGGTGGATTGCTAACCTAATATACAAGGTAAGGCAAGGGCCAATGCAATGCCAAGCAGAGCAACGACGGTCTATCATGCTCCCTGCCTATGCACACAATTGTAGGTGCCCACACACCCCCTGTGACCTCTTATTTTTTTCATCATTTTTCTAGCCATTTCTCAAGCCCACACTTTGCCTTTCGCGCTCAGGCTGTGGTTCAGAACTTGGCAGCAGTCAGCTAAAAGCTAGATGAATACACTGAATTATTTTCCTCTAAAAGAGCTGACAGGATGAAAAGGAAATGAAAGTTCGTTTCCTCCATCAAGGCTGAGGAGTCAGTTTGAGAAGCTTGAGTTCCAAGGCTCATTTCCCCGAGAAGGAAATGGTAGCCCAGAAAGGCCCATTTGTGGACAAGAGAAGGAGTTGATTCAACTGTCCTTGATTTTTAAAAATCACACAGAACATTTGATGGAAAGATCAAACATTTTCTATAAAGAGCTAACTTACCCTTCAGATGTGAGGCTGACCACTACTGTGGTGTTTATGATAGCATTTTCCTTCCAGAAAGTGTAGATGGTAAGTCTGGATGAACAAGGCAGGGCTGGCCATGTAGCCGTGTGTCTGTCATGTCATGTGGGACAGGGTACTAGTAATGCTAAAGTACAAAGGGTCAGTGGATTCAATCCGTGTTGCCAAACCAGAGCCACCTCCGAATAGGCACCGCACTTGCGTGGAATCAACGCCAGTTCCCTGTGTGTGATGGGAGGGCAAGTGCGAGCTTAATCTGTATCGTATGTCTCGGAAAAGCTCCAGACAGACAGACACCAGCCTGGAGTGAGAAGTGTGGATTTTTCAGTTACTCATGTTTAAAGGGTAACGTTTCCTCAGTTTCATAAAACAGAATGAAGACCTTTTTCGGGGCCTGCTTTAAAGGGAACTCTTGGAGGCGTCGCTTCTGTAGGCATTCACTGCTGGTAGGAAAGATGACACCAGCAAGTAGAAATATCCTTCTTATTAGAGACAGTCCTAGTTTCACATGGTACACAGGCAAGCGGCTTAAACAGAGACAGGAAAAGCCTCAGTACCAGGGAATCCTTGGGGAAGCGGCTTATGGGCTCTGTGACTATCTGAAATTTGCATACAAAATATCGAGTAGTGGTGCATCTTCTGACGGTTCATAGCCTTCATCAGATTCTCGAATAAGTCCAGAAAAGTTTAGAAGGTGCCCACCCCTTCCACCCATGTAAATCCAAGACAGGTTCAAAAACCAATGTTGACAGAATGGTCAACAGACAACAAAATAAACAGAAGTTATAGGTGGATGTTAACTGACTGAAATGGGAGAGGACTTCGTAAGCGCAAAAGGAATGGGCGAATTCACCAAAGATTAATAAATTAAATATTAAAAACTGGAATTTCTTTTATACCAAAAAATAGCATAAATAAATAAAACTGAAAGACAAATTAGGGAGATGTTTACAGTAAATTACTGGAAAAGGGTAAATATTCTTAACCCATTAAGCAAATGAACTGTAACAAGAGGGAGGAGATATGGGGATATATGTATATATATAGCTGATTCACTTTGTTATAAAGCAGAAACGAACACACCATTGTAAAGCAATTATACTCCAATAAAGATGTTAAAAAAAACCAGACTAACAAATCAGAAAGAAAAACTCTCTCTCACAGAGAAAAAAAACAGGCAAAGGATGGGAACAGACAACTTACAGAACAAATACAGTTAATAGCAGCTGTATGCTGGAGCTAGCTGTAACCAGCTCATGTCAGCTGATTCTCTACTTCTTGTTCAGTGACATCACGTTAATAACTTGAAATTGATCATGGGGGAGTTTTTACAGCCGAGAAGTTACCTACAAATCAAGGCTTCTTTTTTGGACAGCCAATTTACCAGCACACCATTTGTTAATAGATACACAAAAAGCAGTTTAAGTGTCCTGGCAATCAAAGAAATGCAAAAAGAAATGAGATCTGGACAAGATGGAATAAGCACATTTCACCCTATTCCTCCTGCAAATTATAACAAAAAAGCCTGGAGAAAATTCATAAAGCAGCTGACACTCTAAAAGTTGCAGGAAAGTAAATGGACTGGCTGGGGACCTCAGAACTCAAGGAACGACCCAGTAGTGAGCCCTTGTTTTTTGTTTTCCCCTTCTTTATATCTTGGCCTGGGCTCTGGAGAGGCCCCCATCTGGAAATGCCAGTAGCAACAGACACACACACACACACACACAAGCTGGAGGAAAGCCTGCTACCTTTAGCTAAAAGAACAGGAGAAGGGTGACCCAGTAAGAGCAACATTTGACCATACCTGACCTTACTCTACCTCTGGGTGGGCACTAGGAAAAAGCCATGCCCTGCTGTCCCCACTGGGCACCACATCCTGGGGCTGGCAGAGCCCTGCTTTCCATCCCTCCTTGCAATAACAGACCTCATCTCTTCCCTGGAACAGAGACTGTGGATGGAATTTTTCAGTGGATTTCTCATCACCATAAAGACCAGAAGGAAGCAGAACAACAGTTTTCAAATGTTGCAAGACTAAAACAGTTAACCCAGAATTCTATATCCATTGAAAATATTCTTCAGGAATAAAGGTGAAACAGACATTTTCAGATGAAGGAAAACTAAGAGAATTTGTCACCAGCAGACCTGCTTTTGAATGGCTAACTCGAATAGCTGAAGGAAGTTTTTTCAGACAGAAAGGAAATGATAACAGAAAGAAACCTGGAACATCAGAAGTGAAGAAAGAATGGAAAGGGTGACTATATGAGTAGATACTGTAAACCATTCTTCTTAAGTTTAAAAAAATTATGCTCGATGTTTGAAAGCAAAACTGACAACATCTGAAGTGGTTCTCACTACATAAAGGTAACACTTAAGACATCCATATCATAAAGGGAGAGGGATAAAGGGACCTAAAAGGAGGTAAAGTTTTTACATTCCACTTGAAGTGATGAAATATTGATACTAGTAGACTGTGATAAATTATGTACCTATATTGTAATCTTTAGAGAAGCAGTTTTCAATCAGGGGTGACTTTTGTCTCTCAGGGAACATCTGGCAATGTTTAGAGACATGATTACACATGCTACTGCCATCTATAGTTGGTAGAAACCAAGTTGCTGCTAAATATTCTATGATACATGGGTCAGTCCCATACAACAGTCATCCAGCCCCAATTGCCAACAATGTTGAGGTTGAGAAATCCTGCCCTGGGGCAGCCATACAAAAAAGTGCAGACAGACAATATAAACACTCCTGATGAATCAATATGGAATAGTGAAAAATGTTCAACAAACCCACAGGAAGTCAGGAAAGAGGAGTATGATAAAAACGGTAGACTTCAATTCTAACATATCAATACTTACATTAAAAGTAAATGGTCTATACACATCAGTTAAAAGACAGTGACTGACAGAACAGATGAAGAAATACACGACCCAACTATATGTTGTCTCTGAGAAACTCATTTCAAGTAAAGTGACATAGGTCGATGAAAAGTAAAAAGATGGGAAAACACATACCTTGCAAACCCTAATCAAAAGAAAACTGAGGTGAATGTATTTATGTGAGATAAAGTAGATTTTAGGACAAAGTCATCAGAGCTAAAGGACATTACATAATGATAAAAGGGTCAATTCACCACGAAGACACAATGATCCTAATTGTTTTGTACCACGAACAACAGAGCTTCAAAGCACATGAAGTAAAAACTGATGGCCGAGAAGAGACGCCTTTATAGTTGGAAACTTCAACATCCCTTTCAGTAATTTACAGAACTACTACACAGAAAAAGGTATTTTGTTTCATGCATCAAATGCGCAAAGCTTTGAAATGTTAATACTTAGTACTAGTATGCTCTGTACTGTATGGGAATGCAAGTGCATATCCATCCTGAAAAAATGTTTAATTTATACATTAAGACGCTTAAAATGGTTGTACCATTTTTCAACCCAGTATTTTCACTCTTAGGAATCTCTCCAAGGGAATAATTAAAGTGGTCCAAAATTTATCTATCTAGACCTTCATAAGAGAGCTATTTATAATAGCAAAAATTGGAGACATCCAAACATGCCCAGTAATTGGCAAGCACTTAAAAAAGTATTCTATATACACATACAGTGCTGTCGATAAAATAACATTTTAAACAATTTTTAATGCCATGGTAAATGGGAATGACTTTAAGGCAAAAAAGTAGTATATATATAAATCAATATACATATAGAATAATCTAAATTATGTTAAATAGACATTTAAGTAAACAAAAATTGATAGAAGAAAATATAACATTGATAGCAATGAAAAATGACCAGTGATTATATCTTTGTGCTTTTCATTTGGTTGCTTTTACTTTTCTCCCCACCTCCAGTTTCCTGTTGTTCATGTCATAACAAACTGTTACTTCCAAAAACAGCATAAAAGTGAGGTCATATACACAAAGTGTCTTATACACTCTTGCATCTGGTATGGAGAAACTAAATCGGTGGTAACATTTTTGTAAATAATTTCTGAAGGTGAAAAAGGTAAGAAAGTATGCCCATTATCATTCCTAAAGTGATCATCTCTGTTTTACTGCCCAGGCCTAATTATTCACAGTGCCACCTGTCATTCTCAAAAGTGTCATGGTCTAGATGACAAGTTGAATGGGCACCCTCGCTATTCTGAATAGAAAAGATAAAAATATTCCTAATAATAACTAAAATCTATTGCACCATAGCTAGACGCCAAGCACCGTCCTAAATGCTTTACCTGGATGGTCCTGTTTATCCATCTCAGGAGCTGAATTATCTCCATTTTATACAGGTGCTGAGAACTTAAGCAACTCGCCCAAGTTCAGACTGTAGCAAGTAGCAGAGTCTGGATCTGAATGACCCGCCATCAAATTAACAGCTGAGGGCGTACCTGGGCCTGTCTGAGTGCAGGGTTGGCCGGCAGAGGTCTGGCAGGGACGCAGGGCACACGAGGAGCCGGGTGCATGGGCGGGAGTCCTCGCTGAGAAGAACTGGGCAGAGGGGCGGCGTCAAGGGCTTTGAGGGGTCTGCTGATGTCCACATGCTGACACTGCGGCAATCTCCTGGGATTGTCCTGCGGGGTCAGAGCAAAGAGCCATGATGTGGTCATTACTGTGTAATCCCTGGAGGGACAAGCAGTGCTAACTCATCTGCTCTAGCTGCAGGGGGAGGGCAGGTGGAGGAGGGGAAGAAATCAAGGAATTACAGCAGAGGGAATCTATAATTATTGATGTCAGCTTCCGGATTCTAACAAACCACCCTCCCCCACCCCCAAACCTGGAATAGTCGGGCTGCTTTCTATCTCATTGTTTAAAAACTGGTTTAATTCGTTAACAAGTAGGTGCAAGGCAACCTTAGGAAGCACCAACACACATGAAGACACAGACCAGATCTTAAGGAAATTCCAGAGGACTTGTGAAAATGAGACGTAATTCAGCGTGCACAAGGCTTGATGAGAACTGAGGAAAACTCCTGGGGAAGGAGCATCGGGGCGGAGGTGAGGGTCTGAGTCTGGAGGACCGTCTCCTGCCGGGTGGCCTTGTTTTTAGCAACAGATGAGAACGGAGGCAGTGTGGGTCTCATGCCCCCTGCCCCTCCCTGCCTCCCTTTTTTCTTCCTTTCTATAAATAGCTTTATTGAGGTTTCATTGACTATTAATTGCATATATTTAAAATGTACAATTTGGTAGATTTTGACATAGATTCACACCCATGAAACCATCACAGTAAGTAAAGCGATGGACATATCCATCAGTCCGTCATCCTTCCCTCCCACCGCCGCCCCCCTTCTCCTTCTCCCAGCAACTATTGATCCGATTTCTGTCACTATAAATTGGTTTGCATTTTCTAGAATTTTATATAAATGAAATCATCATTTTTGGTCTGGCTTCTTTCACTCATCATCATTACTTTGAGATTTATCCAAGATGTAGTGTGGATCAATAGTTGATTTTTTCTAATTCTGAGTAGCATTCCACGGTGTAAATATACCGAAGTGTGTTTACCCTTTTACCTGTTGATTGATATTTGGGTAATTTCTGGCTTGTGGCTCTTCAAGCTAAAACTGCATCTTTGGCTCTTGCAAATGAAGCTGTTTTTCCTGTCTCCCACGGTTAGGGGTGAAAGGGGATAATACTTATTAGGAACGGCTGTCTCCTCTTTGGAACCCAACCCATAGGTACATCAAAAACACTTGGTGGGGGAGCCTAGATATCAGAGTGAACACTAGTCATAATTCACCAAGGTCGCAGGAAAGTGAAGAGACAGTAGGGAACCACGAGGTACTTTGGTTTGAGCGTCCAGCTCTTTGAAGCCATAGGTTGGACAGAGCTTCTATAGTCCAGGGCTGGAGCACAATGGGCCCGACCACGGGTTCAGTGTAACTCTCAGAAATACCCTGGGAGTAGCCGCGGGCCACAGCAGCTCTCCCAAACCCAGTCAGCGGCATTCTCAAATCACAGAAGGGGTCCCATGCAGGAGCCTGCCTGGTCAGCATACCCGGTGGGCCTCCTAGGACTGTGGTCACCTGGGTGACTGGAGGGATGATGACTATGTAGCATGTCCCGCAGGGCACATGGCCTCTGTGGGACCTGGCACCGTGAGCCTCTTCCAGCGCCAGCCATCACCTCGGGAAGCCCCTGTGGTCCCGAGGGTGCTGACCCGGCGTCTCACAGCAAGAGGCTGCGGGGTCTACTCCTGCTCAAGCTCTTATTGAAAAACCTGAGTCTTCATGCGTTTGCTCGCTTCTTTTTCTTTTTCTTTTTTTTTTTTGCGGTACGCGGGCCTCTCACTGCTGTGGCCTCTCCCGTTGCGGAGCACAGGCTCCGGACATGCAGGCTTAGCGGCCATGGCTCACGGGCCCAGCCGCTCCATAGCATGTGGGATCTTCCCGGACCGGGGCACAAACCCATGTCCCCTGCATCGGCAGGCGGACTCTCAACCACTGTGCCCCCAGGGAAGCCTCGCTTCTTATGTTTGTTCAAAACTCACCTTAGGTGTGTTGGAAGGTGGCGGCTTCCTCATCGGCCCTTTGCTGAGGTGGGTAAGGTGAGCCTGACTAGGCTGGGAGCCACTGGACGGCCGGGAAGGGCGCACACACCTGCAATGCAATCCCAGACACGCTTGGCGAGGGCGCTGTCTGTCCCCTCTGCCTGACTTGACTTTTTCTGTTTTGTTCACAGTGACACGCAAAATGCAATTCACTTCTTTTAACTTAGTGTGGTAAACATGCAAGAGAAAAGTTATCTAACACTCTTACAAGATTAAAACATAAATACTGAGTTTCTTCCCCCCAAGCCATTATTCTGTTAAATTAGTTCTTACAATCTAAGGCACACAGCTGGGGACGCCTGGGAGACATTTCGCATGAAGCTGGCATTTTAGCGATGACGTCCTGGAATACATTTGGATCGAAAGCTACCCCATCTGATAAAAATGTTTTAATATTCCACCTTGTAAAAAGTACCAATGTAAGGGTGGGAAAAATACACCAGTGGAATTCATCAACACCCTGCTTATTTATGTAATAAACTGCAAATAGTTTGAAGGGAAAGTGAAGGGGACAGCTGGTCTGGCAGAAATGTTAAAACACCAGAACCAACAGAAAATCTGACCTCTTCTTTGCTAAGGAGACACAGTGCGAAGCAGCCCATTGCACATTCTTTCAAATGCCATTTCTTGAAAAGATGACCCTAACCCAGGGTACCTTAGCTTTTCAATGGTGGTTTTCTTATCTGTAAACAGCAGTCGTATCAATGTCTTCCTTTTGAGATAAACCACAAATCCAGCAGCAAGAAGACACAGGATGGTCACCAGAATTCCTATCGTTAAACCTTGGTTACCTGAAACAAAGCACATTTGACTCAGAGAAGGAGGCATAGAACTAAAATATGGGGAGTGTCAAACTGTGACATTTACGGCAAAATGAACTTTGAAGGAAGGACCAGAAATGGAGTGAGTAAATCCCTGGATGGTGCACTGATAAATTAGCGTCACTTCACAGGTCGTGTCTGAGGTGCAACCTGCCCTGTCAGTGTTCATTTCTGACAAGTCTGGAACTTGCTAAATGGGAATCCAGTCTGGCCAGTGGGACCATCTCCCTGGTCACACGGGCCCCCCAGGCACGACAACAGCAGGGGAATGCTGGCGAAAGTAACAGGGACCTGTCACTGGAATCCCATCAGAATTAAAGTGGTCCCCAACCTGAAATCTTCCCAGCCCCCATTACAAATATGCTCCCGCAGGCTCTTTCCTTCTCTCATTCTTTGGTGTTGGCGCCTGTTTTATTTTTGTTTTTTGTATTTTTTATTTTAGACCAAGACCTTACTTCTGGATATCATCAAATTAGAAGGTGAAAAAGCAAACTCAGTTTAAATGCCCTTGGGTGCTGTTTCGTTATGTTAGGGACTTAAAAACGCAGCCTGTGACGGGGGGCAAACCCCTTCCTCTGGGAGGATGCTGTTTATTTTATCTAAGGAAACATCCCCCCTTTCTGTGATAGGATCCCATTTTGTTTAGTGCAGAGACACGAAGACTCCTCAAAGGTGGAAAGGAAGGGAAAATCAAACCACCCCGCTGGCTTCTAACTGCAGCTGCGGTCAAGGGCCTCTGGGGAGGGCTCTAAACGCCCGGATTTGGAGGAGCCGTAGTTGCAGTTTCACCAGGGCGGTGAGTTCCTTGAGAGCGCAGGTCTCGATTCATTCGTCTCTGTTCTCCTGCTAGCAGCCATCAGTCTGTGTGCCCCCTGGTAGGTGCCCTGCAGTCCTTCCGGGCTGCTGGTGACAGCTGTGGAGGTGGCTTCTGTCACCAGGGCTCTCCCACCCCACCTCCAACCACGACATCCAGCTGGCTGGGAACCAGAGTAGCAGCAGCTCCCACCCAGGGGGAGAAAGACTTCACACCCTCTCTGTTTCTGGACTTCGTCCCCAGCTGACGAGTCCTAAGAGGGATGTGACTGAGTCTAAGGCAGACAATCAACACGGGACCGTCTTGATTCACTTGTAAGTGTTACTGGAAAAGCCTTGCTCTGGTCTCCTGGCCCAGATGTCCCTCTTTCGAGACTGTGGGCTGGCAGTCGCAGGTGCCTCTGGTGAGGATTCTGTTGTCTCTTAACACAGCTCATTAAAAAGCGAGCAGCAACATGCTTCGGCCATACTTCCTAGCTCCATGCTTCCAAATCCCTACGTCTTAAACTGATGAGTCATCAGTCAAACGCTGACTGGCCCGCACACTGAGCTTGCTCCCCCTGCCCCCCAGGCTGCCTGTCTCCACGAGCCGCTCAAGCCAGAACCCCAGGCAGTGCCATCCCCGCATCCAGTGCAGGCGCCGCGTCCCATCGAGCCTGCCCCGTGTCCCCTCCATCCCGTGGCCCACCTTCCTGAGTCTCACTGTCACCCCGCCCATCACAGCTTCTCGTCCGCGCTGTGCCCGCCGAGCGTCTCCCAGGACCCGGAGGAGCGGCTGGTGCCCGACTGATGCTGGAGAAATACTTGCGTCACGAACTTCTGGGCCGCAGGCAGGCAGGCGGGCTGGGGGCACTGAGGCCCAGGGCGCGGCTCTGCCCCGTGCAGCCATCAGCCGGCTTCTCGTGGCCCCTCTTTTGTAGGCGTTTCGGGGGGAGGAGTGTAAACTTACTTTCTTTTATAATACGACGGCAATGGTGGATGAGTCCGGCTCTTCAGTTGCTTCCATTTTTAAAATATTCTTACTTGGTACAACGAAGAACTGGCAACTCTGTGGGTTCGCCCCAAGTTTAGGAAACCCCCAAACCTGAGTCCCCCTGGTGCCCACACCAAAGAGGGACCCAGAGCACGTGGCCTGTCTCCCGCCATCCTGTGCAATTCCTCGAGCGCCACCTGGCTCACTTGAATGCGGAGGATGGAACAGGTGGCAGGGTCCCCGATGCATTAAAAACTAAAACGCTGTTTTTTTTAACAATAACCTCTTGATGGCCAATTAGAAAATTGACTACGTTGCAGCAAGAGGCCAGCCATCAAGGCGGGGACGCTGGGCCAGGCCTGGCTTATTACCCCCGGGATGGATGTGTGCTAAGAGGAAAGACCTTGGGGCCCCTTTTCCACTTGCTGCGGGGCCGGTCTCGGGAGCGGTGTTGAGACACGTCCATCCCTAAGCAGAAGGGTGCCCAGGAGCTCACCTCCCTTCCTCACAACACTGTTTCTCCAGATGTGCCTGCTCAGAGGGTCTCTCCCTCCTGGCCCTGTGCCCCCTGCCTGGTCCCGTAGAGCAGTGTTGTATCTGTTGTCATGGAAACAGTAGCCAAGCCACAGATTCAACCCTTCCAGTCACAGCGGGACTCAGGACGTATGACGTCCTCTGTAGTGGCGTTAGCCACCGTCTGAGCGTCCAGGGGCTCAGGTGGGCACCGAGGTGGCAGCACAAGTGTGCTCGGGACATTCCTGCCTGCCCACACCCCCCTCCCCCACCCCCGGCTCGCGGTGGGCTCTCTGCACTTTCACTTTAAAGTGGGCATCGCTCAGGCCTGCCCCTTAACTGGCTGACAAGAGCTCCGAGAAGACGGTCCTGCGCTAGCAGACCACTTCTCAACATCTTTGAGGAGGAAAGAACTGACAGGCCCAGCACAGCCACCCTTAGGGGCTTCTTCACGGGTAGACTGTGCCTCAGGCTTAGCTGTGTGACTCTGTGGAAGTTACTTAACTTCCCTGAGCCTCGGGTCCCTTGCAAGGAAAGAAGAATAACACCAACTTTTGTAAGGATTCGATGAGCTAATGCATATAAAACGTGAAGCACGGCAGGTAACAGCAGCTCAGCAAAGAGAAACCGTTGCTATCTCTGCTGCTGCTGCTGGGACCCGTCCCTTTATGAAGAGGAGGGGGTCTTTCTAGCAAGAGCTTTAAAAGGCATTTGACTTCACACCTCTTAGCCCTCGTACACAGAGGCTGGCCTTGACAAATTCCTTTGATCCGACAATGAAGTTCATACCCACTTGGCAGTCTGCGGTAGAATGACCTTAGCTAAGAAAATGTCACAGGCTAAGACCCGGCGAACTGAGCCTCTGAGTAAAGCAGAGCGACGAGTCTCTGCAAAGATGAGGCAATGACTAGAGAGTGTCTGGAAACAGAGAGGCCTCAGGCTGTGTGAGGTCTGCGTGGGGTCCTCACTGGGTTTCCGGCTGCGCACCCGCCCGATGGCTGATGAGCCCTCAGTCTTGCTTGGAAGGCTCCCCCAAGGGCCTGGCTTCCCACTGCCCCCAGGAGCTCAGCCCACTCCCTGGGACGCGCCGTCACCACTAACCTGCTTGCCGGATGGGGCCGCTGTCCTTGCTTCCTCCAAAGCCAAACTTGTCACAGAAGGGAGGGGCCCAGTGGGCCTCGCAGTGACAGTTCTTCCTATTGTTACACACCTTTCGGGCAGCAGAGGAGAAAGACACCAAGAGGGAAGCAGGGTTAGGACGCACGTCCCCCTGGGGCAGCGCTAAGTCTCTGAGCCCTAATTGAGCCCGAGAGCAAAGCAAAGGCCCTGTGGTCAGAGCCCCCATCCCACTGATACAGTCAGACTCCGTACACGCGGCTGTGAGGATAAACCCTAAACCCAGCACCACACAGGTGAGCCCAGAGCCCGAGGCTGCGGATTAACATAATGTGCTGCTGTTACATCAGCAGCTACTGAGAGAAGGATCGAGACAGTTAGGGCTCGCCCACTCCTTTCAACCCCTTTTCTTCTCAATCTCCATGTCCCTCTTTTTAAATCCAGGAAACCCTCCTGATCTGGCCGAGATGAGAAGCCCTCTCAGTGGTAAGGAGGGGCCCCTGCTTCAGGGACACGGAATCCATGCCCTTGGGCATCATGGGCCCGACAACCCTGGGCACCTTCAGACGGAAGGCTCGGGGAGGCTGTCACACATGGAATTTGCTGAACTACTACCGGAACCAGTGGAGTACGAGTGTGAAAACAAGAGAGAATTATTTCTATGACAATGAGGCTGAACGCTTTGGGAACGCCGGATAAATGCCAGTCACTAAAAAGAACTTTGGACAAACTTGGAATGGGCGGAACAACTGACAAAGGATCAGGAAAAGCAGCAAAAGACAGGAAGGTTGCGCGTTGAGTGTCTCCCTTCCGCTTAGAGCAACAAACGGTACGTCACAGATGGCGCACTTTGGATAATTCGTGTACTGAAGTCAGAGCCGAGCTACGGATGCGGGATGAAGCCAAACACACACTTTTATATTTTAAGACACGATAAATGTTCCGGGCATTTCTCTCACTTGCGATGTTTCCCTGCTTTCACAGACTCTTGTTTTCTGAATCAACCACCTGCCCCAGATGCTTCCAAGAAGGCCAACAGTCAGGAACGCCTACGATAAGTGAGAAAGTGTGTTTCTATGAAGCTGACGCTAAGCAGAAGTAACTACCGTGCAGCACAGCCCACGTTGCCTCGAGTCTGCGTGTCCTGCCTGTTTCCTCAGAGATGCTGCTGCTGAGGTACGACTCCCTGGGGCTCAGGCACTGTCCTGCCCGCCCTGGTCTCTCCTGCTGCAAATCACAGTCATGTGCCCTCCTGGCAGCTTGTGGCAGAGATTACAGCCCTAACACCCCACTTGGAGGCGCTGCTGGTGAGCCCGGCCTCGCGAGGGAAGGACCGGGGTCCTTACTTGTTCCCAAGTCATGGCCTCTCCAGTGTGTGGATGTTGGAGAGGGAGGAGTCCAGGGTCCCTGACACAGCCTTGCTACTAACTGGTCGTGTAACCTTGGACGTGTCACTATCCCCACCGGGGCCTGGACCGCTTCATCGGCCAAATAGTAAGGCTGCGCTAGGTCATTTCTTCCAGCCGTTAGAAAGAAATCTAAGATCCAGTGGAGACATTAAAAGATTCCATTTTATATTGACAGTCAGCTACACTCACCATCAACAAACCCATCTGAGGTGACACTGCAATCCTTTATGGTTACAGCACAAGAGTAATTTTATGCAAACCTCCATAATTCTATGTTACAATCATTGGTGAGTGTCTATTTTAAAAATAGAATTTGGAGCACAATATCTGTAGAAAAGGTTTCAGAAAAACGAATGAACCACTGGCATAGCTAGTCAAGATTAATATGATTCCACTGGAAATAATTAAGCCCATCAGAAAAAATAAACTAGGTTTTAAAAAATTAGAATCCTCTTCCCCCCCCCCCCACCAAAATTCTCTGAACTAAAATAACAGCCTTCTTTAGTTGACACCCATTGTATGTGATTTTAAGAACATGTGGTCGGTATGTCCTGTCTTCTTTGTTTTAATTCTTTTTGGAAGTATTTCAATTCAGACACATATTCTGAATGTTGGCTGTAGGAGGGACAGCTCTGTTTGAAACGCTAATGCAAAACTCTTCACGACGGAAGGTTAATGTTAAAATTACTTTGAAGATGACAAAGTTCCCTTTAAAAAAAAAATCCAGAATGTTAATTTAAAAGATAATTATCACTCAATCTGATTTTCTTTGTTAAATAAAAATCCCATTTCTTATGCTATGTAAAGGTCAAAGAAAATGAACGTCTTCAGAAGAAAATATTGAGGAGACACTGACTGCTATATTTTTACAAAGTTATGGATGGCAAAAATCCTTTACAAAGGAATGATGTCGTGCTGAACTTGCTGTGGGCCGGCTACACAAAGGCAGTTCACCTACTCACCCCCCTGCCGTGGCATTGCACCGCACATTCGTGAACACCGAAGACACTTACGTTCTGACACCGACGATTGAGGCAAATCTGGAGAGGAGGGAAACACAGCAAATATCTCAGTCTGTCTACAACCACACGCACATGCATCTAGCTGTGTGTTTAAGAACAGAGGAATGGATAAAGAAGATGTGGTACATACACACAATGGAATGTTACTCAGCCGTATAAAAGAACAAAATAATGCCATCTGCAGAAACATGATGAACCTAGAGACTGTCGTATTGAATGAAGTAAGTCAGACAGAGAAAGACAAATATCATATTGTTTATATGTGGAATCTAAAAAAAGGGTACAAATGAACTCACCTACAAAATAGAAATAGAGTCACAGATGTAGCAAACAAACGTGGTTACCAGGGGTTAAGGAGGAGAGAGATAAATTGGGAGATTGGGACTGACATATACACACTACTATATATAAAATAGGTAACTAACAAGAACCTACTGTGTAGCACAGGGAACTCTACTCAATACTCTGTAATGACCTATATGGGAAAAGAATGTAAACAAGAGTGGACATATGTATAACTGATTCACTTTGCTGTACACCTGAAACTAACAAAACATTGTAAATCAACTATACTCCAATAAAAATTAAAAAACAAAAAGAAAAAAAAAAAGAAGAGAAAGCAAAGGAAAGCTTGGGGAAGACCATCTCTCAGTTAATATGAATAATGCACTTTGCCTCGGACCCAGACATGGATCCTGACGCCTGCCCTCCACACTCAGCCCATTTCAAGACTCACATCAATGTGGACACTATGGAAGTCGTCTATCTTCATGGCATCTTATATGGTTTTGGTCAATCCTGCAATTAGGGTAACTGACCTTCTCATGATTTTTGTTTAGAGCTTGCAATGAAATCTACATATTGCAGCATTTCCCCCTCCGTTAAAAGATGTAGGAGAGAACAAAAGAGACTAGTCCTTCACCTGGCCCTATGCAGACTCAGAGACTCCAAGAATCCTTGAATCTGGTAAGGGAGATATTAAACTATGGGAAATTTTCCAAAATACCGACTGACAAGTACTATCGTCGATGACATAAACCATCAACAGAAATGCTCAGCAGAGTAAAACAGACGCTTCCCTTGTATTTCTCAAGCCTCTGCAGAAGCAGCGATTTGGTAAATGGTACTGGGCTGGTCGAAAGAGTTTAGTCTTATTTCAAAGGTGCATAATATAGTCCAGACTCAAGGGATCAGGTTCTTTATCTCTCGTAAGATGTTACAAATTAGTGGAGTCAAAGGGAGAAAAGTCTAATTTTTAGATTACAGAAGCATTTTTAATCAAATAGGACCTTCCTAGGAGACATTCACCATCTGACCCCAGCAGTTTATCTGAGGCAAGATTAACGCCCTTTGAAAAAACGGGCTGGTCCAAGCAGCTCTCAGGGCTGGTGGGAATCTTGGCCGAGGGGACTGTCACATGCCAGCTAAGAAAGGAAATCGTCTGGGGTTGCAATGCACACAGCAGGACCCCAGGCAGAATCACAGCATATGCGTGCTGCCCTCCCCCAACCCACGGGCTAGGCTAAGGACGGCTTTCAAAGAACTAGTGTTCTGCAGGCAGGAGATCAAAGCACATGGAATCCTGCACATGAAGGGAAAAGCTCACTGATAAATGGAGTCCTTGGAATTTCAGCGTTCAGATGCACCTGGCCTTAGCTGTTCAGACCACAGTTTAAATGGTGTCAGTCTAATGTCAAGGCTTGAATATAAGCCAATGGGTGTGGTTAAGGAGACACCCAGAATGTATAACATGTTTCACTTATCATCCTGTTGCCTTAAGGATAAAAGCATTTGTGGCGTATGGGGCAAGGGGGAGGGGGTGGAGTGGAGGGAACTCCTGTCCTGGTGGGGACTTGTTCTCACCTGGACAGATTGGGAAGTCAGATGTAGTTTCAGAGACCCCCATACAGGGACTCTGCGACAGGAGATGACTCAGCACCTTTCCTTTCTGCTCTGTGACCTCCACGTCAGTAATGATTTCATAATCATTTTGAAAAGGAGGAGCCTAATAAAAGCATCTTCTTTCCTAAAGTGTTTTATTAACTTGCTATCATTCAGTCCGATGAGAAAGTTTGGTGGGAAAAAACAATGTGGCAGAATATAAAAATCTCAAAAAAATTTTTTTTTCGTTTTGGACTTTATTTCTAACTGCCCGCCCCCCAACCCCCAGTATCTCAGTCTACCTTTCCCCCTGATCTCCAAAAGAACACCCTTTGGCTTTAAGCTTATCCTATCTCTTCCCCTCTCCTGTCCCTGTATGGGGGTCTCTGAAACTACATCTGACTTCCCATTCTGTCCAGGTGAGAACAAGTCCCCACCGTGCCAAAAACCCAAACCACATTTCCAAAAACAATATAATATGCTGCTGTGTTTCCTTCCAGCGTAATTTCCTGGCTGGAAGCTCTCATAACATCCAGAGTGTAGACATGACTTATTAACACTAAAGAGCTGAGAAAACAAGCTTGATTTTCCCAAATCTGCATCTCAATGGTCAGACCAGGATCTAGGATTTATTGACTTTTTCTTCTAGGTGCAAAGAACGGAATTTCAGAGGCAACATCCTGAGAAGCGGATTTAGGAAAACAAACCAACCCTGTAACTCGGTTCTCCAACAGGACGTTTCTCAGTGGGCCCCCTTCCAGACTTACATTTGTGATGCAAGGGAGCATATGGGTCTTACTTTTCCATCTGCACACTTTGTGCCGGCAAGCACAAGCCCTGGGTCCGGCATGTCATCGCCCAAGTACACGTGGGTCCCACGGCACAGAATCCGACCTCCTTCCTGCAGGGGGATATTCGTTTCTATGGAAACGGCATTTGTACCGATGACTGGTCGGCTGGCACCTCCTTGACACTGGATTTTTCCACATTTAGCATCTCTGGAAAGGCAAGAACAGACAGTGCTCAAAGAGGGAACGTCTGGAAGCAGCCCTAAGTGATCTGGGAAGTTCAAAGGCACGGCGCGGTCAGGAGGCGGACCCCACCTCATCTCGCACTTGGCGAAGGAGCTCTTGGAGTCTTTGCCGCAGTTGCCGTAAGGGTCGCCTGCAGAGTTGACTCTCTCGAAGCAGATCCCGGGGGCAGGTTTAGCACCTGAAACAGAAGCAAAGCAGCACTTTCACCACCTGCAAGTGTTTTGAACATTTTTCTTGGAACAGCACGAGGCTTTCAGGTTAAGGGAAGATATGTTCAGCGTCCCGAGAAATCACACCTGGCATCTTCGCTGATGCCTGATACAAGCCCCCCTCAGCTCACAGCAAAGCACGCATTTCATCACTCCCTCTTCTGGAGGGCTGCTAACCGGGCCCATGGCACGTGCGGCCTCTCCAGAGATGAGGCCTGGCTCTGGGGCCGCACCCGACCCAACCCCAAAGCGGGCGGCTGGCCGGCTGCGGGGGAAGGGAAGGCTTGCTCTCTTGAACAACTCCCACACGACTCCGGTGAGAAAATGCAAGTTAAAGCAGGTTCCAAGGAATAATGATGACTAATGTGAGGGAGCAAAGAGAGAGAGAGAGAGAACGAGCAATGCGGAGGTCTTACATCACGTTTCCAGCCCCACGAAGCTCCCCACTGGAGCAAGCACTGGCTTCAACGAATGCCTGCGTTTGCAAGGCAGAGACTGCTCTCAGAGGCCACGGAGGCATAAAATCTGATGGTCTTTTTACACAGCAGGACAGTGCCCGGTACAGAGGGGCGTGGAGCCAGAGAGCTCAGGAAATGGCCATTTTAGCACGTCTTCCGGTCAAGGAACGAGAGAACATGTACCTGGGGTTTGCGTTGCCAAGGTTCTGAGGGCTCTCGAATCCTATCATAGTGGTATCTGTTGAAGACTACGTGAGAAAGTCAGGAAAATGTTCTCCATTCTTCAGATAAGCTGTGCCCTGTGTGGTGCCCCGGGACTGCCTTCCTGCCCACACCGGTGTCCTGTCTGGGCTCTTCCTCTCACATCAGCCAGGATGCCAACTTCCCCAAGCCCAGCTCTGCCCCCTGCCCTTCTCTGCACCCTGCTCTGGGGAGGCTCCGCGCGCCTTCCAAGGTGACAACGTCATGATGGGCAATGCTCGCCTCCTCCCAGGGACCAGATGGTGTTCTTATTACTACAACGTCCATCTTTCTGCAACCTGATTCCTCACCAGACACGTTCAGCATCTCATTAAACAAACAAAGCAGCAGACAAATCAAACCAAACAAAATCCCTGCAGCAGTCGAGACCAGCAACAGGTTCAGCCCTTGACCTCTGCACTAAGTTGCCCCCCTCCCAGACCTCTTATTTTCCCATTCTCTGTTTTTTTTAAAAACCATTTAAGAGAGTCTCCCAAACTCCTCCCATAGGGCATTTCCCTGAACTGGACACAAGTCTCTGTCCTAACGAGATTAAAAAATGGGCAAAAGAACTGTTAAGACATTTCTCCAAAGAGGACATTCAGATGGACGACATCACTACACGTTAGGGAAATACACATGAAAACAACAATGAGCTATCACCTCATGCCAATTATGGTGGCTGTTATCAAAAAAAAAAAAAAAGAAAAAAGATAAGTGTTAGGATGTGGAGAAAAGGAAACCCTCATACATTGTTGGTGAGAATATATACAGCCACTGCAAAAGACAGTATGGAGGTTCCTCAAAAAATTAACAGTAGAACTATCATACGATGACCAGTTCAACTTCTGGGTAAATATCGAAAGGAATTGAAATCAGGATCTCAAAGAGACACCTGAACTCTCATGTTCATTGCAACATTATTCACAAGAGCCAAGCCACAGAGGAGGCCTAAGTGTCCACTGACAGATGAATGAATAAAGAAAATGCTAGTATATATGTACAAGGGAATATTATTCAGCCTTTAAAAAGAAGGAAATCCTACCATTTGTGACAGCATGGATGAACCTGGGGGACATGATGCTGAGTGAAATAAGTCAGATACAGAAAGACAAACACTGCATGATCGTGGAATCTAAAAAAGTTGAACCCATAGAAACAGAGAGTAGAATGGTCATTGCCAGGGACTGGGGGGAATGGGGAGGTATCAAAGTGTGCAAAGTTTCAGTTATGCAAAATGAATAAATTCTAGCGATCTACTGTACTTATAGTTGCTAACACTGTATATTTAAAAATTTGCTAAGAGGGTGAATCTTACGTTTAGTGTTCTCATCACATACACACAGAAATAATAGTGAATAATAAAGAGGGTGGGAGGAATATGTAGGAGGGGGTGGATACGGTTACAGCATGGATCGTGGGGATGGTTTCACAGGTGTACACTTACCGCCAAGCTCATCAAGGTGTACACACTAAATACGTACAACTTTTTGTACGTCAATCGTAACTCCATAAAATGGTTAAAAAAAGTCTTTGTTTTCCACAGCACACTCCCTTCATTCTCAGCTTATTTATTTATTTTTTGCGGTACGCGAGTCTCTCACCGCCGTGGCCTCTCCCGCTGTGGAGCACAGGCTCCGGACGCGCAGGCCCAACGGCCACGGCCCACGGGCCCAGCCGCTCCGCGGCCCGCGGGATCCTCCCGTACCGGGGCACGAACCTGCGCCCCTCGCCTCGGCAGGCGGACTCTCAACCACTGCGCCACCAGGGAAGCCCCACAGCTTATTTTGATGCTGACCCTTTTATTCTGTTGTGATGCTGTCAAGGGGAATCTTATTTTTAGGCATAAGTACCCACTCACCCAACAGTGAGTCTTTTGATTTTACTTTTTTCTATTTGCTCAGTGGCTGTATATTCATGATCTCCACAACCTAATCACCCATCCTGTTGCTTGCCAAAGTTAGCTTTTCAAAGCTCTTTTACCAGAAAAAAAAAGTGGAGGCAGGAAGGCACACCCTAGGAATAATAATTAAACAAGGGATAAATGTTCGTCTTTTCTCAAAACCAATTTTGTCAGCTGACCTCAATGAGCCTCTAAACCAGCATTGACAGAGGTTCACGAGGTCCAACGTGCTTTCTCAGCTGGACTGAGATTCAAAAGACACGACGGAGAGCTTAAGAGGTTAGTGCTACTCAGCCATAAAAAAGAATGAGATAATGTCATTTGCAGCAACATGGATGGGCCTAGAGATTGTCGTACTAAGTGAAGCAAGTCAGACAGAGAAAGACAAATACCATAAGATATCACTTATATGTGGAATCTAAAATACGACACCAATGACTCTATCTACGAAACAGGAACAGACTCACAGACATAGAGAACAGACTTGTGGTTGCCAGTAGGGAGGCAGCGTGGTGGGGGATGGATTGAGAGTTTGGAGTTAGCACCTACAAACTATTATATAGAGAATGAATAAACAACAAGGTCCTACTGTAGAGCACAGGGAACTATATTCAATATCCTGTAATAAACCATAATGGAAAAGAACATGAAAAGAATATATATGTATAACTGATTCATTTTGCTGTACAGTAGAAATTAACACAACACTGTAAATCAACCCTACTTCAATAAAATACATTTTAAAAAAAGAGGTCAGTAGTTAAACCATTCTTTCCGATGCTGAATCTTTTGGGAAAACTGTTTTATGTTTGCGCATGTATGGGATCTAAGAAAAACAAAAGCAAACGTTTATCAAGTCTCAGTTCCTTTTGAAAGGCCTCCTCCTGTTTGATTTCTACAATCGGTGGCCGTGCTGCAGCATTGGAAGAGCCGGGGCTTTGAGACTCACAATAATGGGCTGATCTGGTGTCAACCCTACACACTAGGAGACCCTGGTCAAGTTATGGGAACTTTTGAGACTCTGTTCCCTCATTTCTATGACGGGGACAAGGACAGCACCTGACCTGAGGTTCAGTGAGTCCCCCAGGCTCTCAGTAAACCTGAGTTACACTGAGGATGGCCATTGATCATGGGGAAGGGGACAGCTTGGCCCCTGAACATTAAGGATGTGAGGGGAGGGGAGCTCCTTGGAGCTGACCTTGTTTGCAACACTTGCCGTGTTTTAACACCGTAATAGTTCAGGATGGTGTCAGTAAGGGCTTCACACCTGTTTCCTTCACAGAGGGGTGTCCCCAGTGCCTAGCACATCACGGGAAGCCAATGAAGGCTGCTGAGTGACTGGGTGAGGAACTCCTGGACCCTCCTTGGGAAACGAGAGGGAAGAAAGAAAATCTCCTCGTCGGAAACCCTGGGAGGTTCTGTACATACTTTGTATATTAAATAAAAAGTACAGTCATCGCTCAAGGATCTCAGCTTCCCTGCCTCCATCTCCTCCTTACTTGTTTCAGTGAGTGAGGCTCCCGCTTCCCTGAGTCCTGTGCTCATTCTGGGCCCCCCCCCCCCCAACCAGGCTGGGCTGGTCCTCCAGAACCTCATCACACCACGCAGACGCTGAGCACCATTTTGAAAGAGGCAGTGGGAGACCTCAAGGAAAGACACTTGAGTTTGACTCCTTTTTATTCCATTGAACTCTGGGAACAAAGAGTGTCTTCCCTGTAATTCCTTTCCTTGCCCTTAAACCAAGAGACACGCTTTAGATGAATGGGAACGTTTTGGCTTACTAACATGCCATTTGTTGGGCATCCCCGCTATTAGTTACTGTGCTGGGCACGGCATGCAGTAGCAGTCAGTGCATAAAGAAACAAAGCTGAGTGGGGTCTGACCAGTAAAATTTACTCCACTCTGGTATTAATTTGCCCAGTGGCTTGAACAATGCAGGGTTCTGAGGGTTAACTTTCTGTCTCTTGCAAGAAAGCAGTAACTGTCTATTTCCAAGAGTTTTGTTCATTTCAGCTCTTATCCAAAACTCAAGGGAGTAGGAGATGCCACGTCACACTCTACTGTTGATGTATCGGCAGGACATGTCATCAGTGGGGCATAGCAATGACAATGCTGGCTACAATGTGGCAAAGGAAACTCACATCTGGATGAGTAGCACATCATGATTTCATCGGCTGCATATGCTTAGGGATAGGCTAGATAGATATTTCTGAAATCAAAGACCAGAATGCATACCTGATCCCTTGTCACATAATTCCTTCATTCTTTTATCTGGAGGATTAAGGGAAAGTACACTATGATGGGTAATTCATGGTTAACCTTGATGCTGTAAGCTCGTTTGCATCTCCATCCTCAAGTACTTAGGGATTGAAAATTTTCATCAACTTCGATCAACTTTCATCAATACTCTGAAACCGCTGTTGTTTCGATGGCATGGGGGAGGTGAGTGACAGAAGTGAGAGAAGGATGCGGCGGAACCCCACTTACAATGCCCATTCTCATCCAGTTGACTAACATTTTCTTACCCGGAAGTCTCCACGTTGGGATGAGAAATCTTGCATGAGAAACATGACGTTTAAAGACCAAGGGGTTTAATAAATGAAACTTAAAATAAATGAAGAAGTATATAAGCAGTTGAAACTCGATTCAGATCGCAATATGCCCTATTGCTGCCTCACCTCCAATTTCAAGCTGTAGGACACTGTCACGCAGGGTTTCGGGCCACCTCCTGGGGCCAGCAAGCTCCCAGCTAGAGGTTGGGCACTGCTCAGCCCCACCTGGTACCACCAGCGGCCCACTGGCCATGCCCTTCCTAGACGGTAACCTCTCTTTATAGGAGAGCCTGTGTGTGTGCGTGCGTGTGCGTGCGTGTGTGTGCGTGTTTCCTCTGGTGGTTTGGAGCAATCGTAGAGATTTGTGATTAGGAGGTGCAGAGTAGAAGGCTTGTGATTACTCAGTTGTTTGCTTTGTCTAATACCTCTCCCATATCCCTTTTCCTAGGAGCAAAACCTGTTTTCTTATGGGAAACCTATTTTATATGGTTCAGGTAGGGTTAACGTTCCCAACAAATGCCAAAGGGATGGGCATGAAATTCAAGTCTGGCCCATCGAGTGTGCCACGCCACCGGTCATAAGACTGGGTCATGATGGATACATGACCAAAGCCGGGTGCAACAGCATCTTCCTTGGAACCCAGCTGCTCGAGCTGGTTGGATGAGGGGCCTGGGCTGCTGTGTTACTAGCCATCACTGGCTGAGTCCTTCAGGGTCTCCCTCCATCACCACCTTCCCTCGAGCCTGGGGACCCTGCTGCTCTCAGTTATCCCGGTGGGATGTCCCCTCTTTGCATCTATCACACTTGCTTTTGCCTTTTGTGACGTCTCGAGGCTCCTGCCTCACTGTAAAAGCCCCTGTGGACTGAGATGGTGCCTCAGGCCTGCACAGAGCAGGTGTGTTCCAAGAACGAACGAGTGAAAACCACAGGGAAAGCAATTTAGGGAAAGCACATCCTGTCTCCGCCGGCCTCCCCAGAGGAAGTCAGTTGTGGTTTCCGTAGAACAAAGCATCTTGGGTAAATGAACACTGTCTCCTGGCCTGCCTTTTCTGTGACTCTGGGTGTTCACTTATTCATTTACATCACATGAAGGATTACCGTGCTGTCTTAAGAGGAAAGAAGATATAAAGTCACGAAAAGACAGACATTTTACTTCCTGGAAAGGAAAACTGTCTTTCCCTCAAAGTTTAGACGAAGTAAGAAATCCTATAAGCACGGAAACCAGAAAGGGGGTTCCGTGCTGACCTCGGGAGCAGGGACAGCTCTTGCAATAAAAGAAAACATCATTATAGGAAACAGACTAGAAGATGCAAACCCTGAGTGCCCTGGCTGTCAGGACCTACTGGTGCCGGGAAGGACAGCGGAGGAGGGTCCGGCCAAGCGTTTCGCGTGGCTTCTGTGTGTGAGCAGCCAGCTGGCGTCTATCTTAGAGACAGAAGGGTCAATAATCTAAAAGGTGTAAATGACTTCTATCCACTTGTAAGACGTTACAAAGGTACAGGTCTGGCTTCAAATCTGCTGCACTTAAAGGTGTCTGTCTTCATGAAGACGAGACACTTCGTGTCTGTCTCATGAAAAAAAGTGACAAGTTTTCTTATCACCGCTATATCAATTTACAGCCTTTGAATTCTTAATAACGGAGCTCTTAGATGTTCTGCCGTTATCAAAAGATGAAATTTAGCCTTTCAGAGGGAATTTTGACATCGTACCGTATTTTATAATTCTATAAGAAGCGATGGAATTTAATTACCAGGTTTATCTTCAGAGTTATATAACAATTATATTTATAATTGTAGTTTGGGAGTTCCCGATGTCATTATGTCTCTTGAAAGAGAGATGATGACATCTTGTACTAAGCCCACAATTTACTTGATCTAATCTTTTCCTTAAAACGCACATCCGTTATGCAAATGCACGTCCCCAATTCAGTCACCTCAGCTTCTCCCCCATCACTAATTTCCCCAACCCCTGTCACTAATGTCCACAGACAAAGGCATCTTCACAGCAACTGAAGCCTGCTTGTTCTCCCCATAATTCTCCCTCTGTCTTGCTTTTCCACATTGACCTTCAGGTCCATCGGAAAATGAAGTCCAAGCAAACACATTCTATCATTCCTTTCTCGCACAGTGGGACAAAAAGGAGACTTCCCTGCCTCCTACACATTACGACTCTTGGCAAAAATCCCTTTTCTTCCCATCTGTAGCCACCAGAGTCGTGGACGATTAGTAACTGTACTGCTCCAGGTATGTCGCCATAAAGCAAACTCATTGGAACTAGCCTGGCAGATGAACACTGAAGATGCCCGTAAAAATCGTCTGGCCCGCTCACACTGCATCAATCAGGTGACACTATTTTCTGGTGAGTGATAAAACAGATAGAACTAAGATATTTCAGGACTTCCTCGATGCAGACTGTTTGTGATTCTAGACACACAGTTATCCGTAAGATTAATTTCCAACCGTTTTCAGCGATCATGCTAGTGGTTTGGATAAATGACGTTGGCAAAAATAAATTTTGTGCCTGAAGAAACATATCCAGCTGTGTTTTGGAAGGAATAAAGGTCATGTCACACTGACAGAAAATCTTTGTGGCTGTTAAGACTGAAGTGGACAGAGGGCTAAATACAAGGCATGGTGTGAGTTGCACATAACGTTTATGGGTTTGACATCACCAGATAGTCTTGAGATGCAAGATTTGTGGAGGAAAAATCACTGAGAAAAAAAAAAAGTCAACTCCGGGCCAGCAAGAATATCATCAACAATAATAACTAGGAAAACAAGTGGATGAACAAAAGTCCCAAAAGGTATTCTAAAAGTATATGACTTTGCCAGTTACGAGTTGCAGGCATATGTTTTGAATTTTCTATCATTTATTTGTAGAAAGATTTGGAAGCAGGATTATTTTATTGAAATATAATGCTGGATTGAGAAAAGTCCATCTCAAAAGGGAATAGTTAGCTGGAAGGAAGGGCTTCATCTGGTCAGTGTTTGGGTAGCCAGATTTGGGGAGTGAGTAACTAACTGACTTCCTGAGTGTAACGGAGGATTGTGGCCAAGTTGCCAATGGCGAGGGCCGGCAGAGCAAGAGCTCGGCGACTCCTAGATTTATGAGTTACTGTCTTCACAGGGGGTCAGAAATGACCCCAAAGCAAATGTGGCCCTGATCCCAGAGCGTTTGCTAAAGGATGGGAAATGAAAGATTGCAAATGTATCCTTGACAATAAGTTTTCCTCTTCCGAAACATGAAAAGCTAATTCAAAGCAACCATTGTAACACAGCAATATGCTGCTCTCAGCCTGGCACATCTAGCTGGCCGGGACCTGGCCGAGGAAGTGACCTCTGCCCCTGGAACTGTGACAGTCACATCCCGACTCTACTGCAGAGGTCCAGGTAAGAGTGCACTGGGACTGTGGGAAGTACGTCACTCTGGCAGACCAGGGCTCTTGGTCAGCATCTCACAATAGCAGGACGTCGTTGAACCGTTAGCAAATGAGAGAAGGGGGTAGCAGACGGGGTTCTCTGCGCTCCAGGTCACAGCCCAAGCTCTGGACAAGCAGAAGTGACCGCAGTTCCCTGAGATGGCCCCCCGTTCCTGTGCACCTTAGCCCTTGCTGTTCCACACGCAGGAAGTCCCCGCCTCTCCCACCCCGGCAATGACCACTCCAAGGCAACCTCGGCTTGGAGCCTTCCTGCTTGGCTCCCCTACCCCTTTCACCCCAGGCTGAGCCCCCTCTCTCTTCCCATCAGATCTCAGCCCTCCCCACAGCCCCAGGCACTGCGCAAGCTGCATGCCACTGCATGTGATATATACATGTAATGTACTCACATATACGAAATAGATAATAAGCTATGTTGGAGGGCAATGATACACCCGTGCGGTAGACGTATTACTCTCCCCACTTTACAGACGGGGTACAACAAGGTTGAGTAACCTGCTGAAGGTCACCCTGCCAATAAGTGGTCTGTTCACTGCCTATGGTAGCCGGAAAATGGCCCCCCAAAGGGGTCCATGCCCTAATCCTTGGAACCTGTGACTATGTGACCTTACTTGGCAGAAGGGACTTTGAAGACGTGATTAAGTTACGGATCTTGAGATGGGGAGACGATGCTGGGTGATCTGGTCCAAAATAATCACAAGGGTCCTTACCAGGAGGAGGAGGGAGGGTCAGAGTCAGAGAAGGAAATTTGACCACAAAAGCAGAAGTCAGAGAGAGACAGAGATTTGAAGATTCTGTGCTGCTGGCCTTGAAGGTGGGTGAAGGGGCCAGGGGCCAAGGAGCTGCAGGCGGCCTCTCAAAGCTGGAAAAGGCCAGGAGACAGATTTTCCCCTAGAGTCTCCGAAGGTAACGCTGCCCTGCCAGCATCTTGATCTTAGGACGTCCGACCCCACGAACTAGAAGATGATAAATTTGTGTTGTCGTAAGCCACTGAGTTAGAGCACACACAGGAAACTCACATGGTGCCCTTGAACCTGACAGTGAGGCTGCCACACTGATATAAGGAAAGGAACGCACCACATTTGCAAAGGGGGTGGGTGAAGGCCCTTCCAAGAAGCCCCCTGGTACAGAGGGCCACTGTACCAGTGCCACAGCTGGTGGTGGCACTAAATTCTCTGCTCTCCCGAGGAAGTCTGTGCGGTGATTGCAAGAACTAAGAAGGGGTTGGCCGAGGTAGATGGAACCCCAGGAAGTCACCAGCCTGAGGGGCTCCCCAAGCCTGGTCCCCGTGCTGGTTGTTTCCAGGAACTTGGAATTTCTGACGTCAGAGATGTTTTAGTCTATGTGCCATGGCCCCCTCATGGCAAGCCCACCGTCGCCCGGGCAAAAGCGTCCTCAGTCACCAGGGTGAGGATGGGAGGGGAGAGAAGGGGCCGGCCCGGAGCCCCGGGGAGGCAGCCCCTGCCCTGGGGGTGGTGCGGTCCCCGGGGTCCCCACCCTCGCTCCCAAGGATGTTGAGGGTTCCAAGCAGGTAACTCCACTGCTTTTGAGAAGCTCAGCCTGTGAGTCATGCTGTCAGTTTGTCCGCCTGTCTGGGTCTGTCTCTGGTCAGGCAGCTCGAGAAGGACTAATCGGATGAGATAATGAATACCAGCCTTGGTCACCATGAATCAAAGGCGCGTAGCCAGCTGAGTCACTCGGTGGTGGGAGCTCAGAGGACGGCGGGGCTCCATCTGACTCACTCTGGAACTGGGGCCAGACGCCCTAATCCAGCAGGGCACCAAAGACCACATTTCACTCCAACAGCTCCAAGTGCTGTGTGTGCTCTGGCCACGGAATGCTCCTTGGAAGGGAGTGTCATAAGATCCCTTGTAACTCGAGAAGGGGAGATTACCGAGTCCGGAGAAAGGCTGGGAAGGGACGGCCACTAGGGATGCTTCAGGCCATGAAGCTTTGGCCTGCAGCACGAGTCACTGTCCCAAAGTGACCCCACTTGGCTAAAAGGTGTCTGAAGTCACTACGCCACTCAGAGCCCATACAACCATGTGACGTGTGTACAGTGAGTGACTACTTTGTGCTTGTCTTTGAGGAGCTTTGGAAGCGGTAAGCCCTACCTTGCCTGGGCCCTCCTGCCTAGCCAGGGAGGAGGCCAGGGCCCAAGGACAAAGCACTAAGGCTCCAGGCACCACCAGCTTCTCCTTCCACCTGCCCAAGCACATCCGTGAAACCTGAGGCTCTGGAAGAACTCTCCAGAGAATGGGATAAATGGAGGCTGTGTTAGCCCTTGTTGCTGCATCCAGGCTGCTCTCTCTGTTCCCTCAGAAAGTTCCCAGCGCACAAGGGCATCTTTGGCTTTGGGGGGTGGTGACTGGGCTCCATGACTGGCCCCAGCCCCAAGAAACATCTGCCCCGTTCTCCACGCTTGGGTCACGGCTTTCACGTCACACTGAAAACCCAAGCTCTGAGGTTTAGTCATTGTTTTCCGCCCTCGTTTACTTCCTTCATCACCCCTAGACCCAAAACCTCACCATAAAGACTGACAAAGGCCCGTATCGGACTTCTCTCCCCTGCAGAGCCTGGACTTGCCTGGCCCTCTGCCTGGGCCCGGCTGGTCACAGTGTCCTTGCCACAGCTGGGGCCCCTGGCCAGAACTGAGGTCACCCTGCCACCAACGGGCAGAGGGAGAAGAATGACAAGATAGTTGGGGCCACAGTCTTGGAAAATACCCTGTGGGATTCACCGCCAGAATCCTCAACGCAGGAGACAAGCGGCCAACCCTGGGGTGACAAGCCCATGCCCTGGGCTGCCCACCAGGCCCTGGATCTCCGGCCCCAGAAGACGGGGCAGTGGAGGAGAGAGAGACACAGGGGACTCAGTCTTCCCCGTTTCACATCTGTGCATCCACTTAATTCTAGAGCACCTGTGGGACTTCCGATCACTGGCTCTTTGGGGTGACGGCACAGCGTGAGAACTACACCTGGGCTCTGGGTCACAAGGACCTGGGTTCAAATCCCAGCCTCATGACCTTGGGAAATAACTTCCAGCCTCTGAGTCTGAGCTTTGCCTTCCATAAAGCTGTCGTCATTGTCTCTCCCTCAGGGGTCATGGGAGAGTTACAAGGGCCAAACCATATGGAGCCCAGGCCCAGCGGCCCATGCCCGGGAAGTGGTGGACAGTCTCTAAGGGATCCAATCACGCAGCAGCCGCTTCCTGGCCACCTTCCCACCTGGGTGCTTTTTCTGGGACACACGGGTCTGTCACTCTACCTTCAAGAACCAGAAAGGGGAGCTTCCCTGGTGGCGCAGTGGTTACGAATCCACCTGCCAATGCAGGGGACACGATTCGAGCCCTGGTCTGGGGAGATCCCACATGCCATGGAGCAACTAAGCCCATGTGCCACAACTACTGAGCCTGCGTTCTAGAGCCCATGAGCCACAACTACTGAGCCTGCAAGCCACAACTACTGAAGCCTGCGTGCCTATAGCCCGTGCTCCGCAACAAGAGAAGCCACCACAGTGAGAGGCCCGCGCACTGCAACGAAGAGTAGCCCCCTCTCGCCGCAACTAGAGAAAGCCCACGCGCAGCAACGAAGACCCAACGCAGCCAAAAATAAATAAAACAAAATAAATAAATTAAAAAAAAAAAACTTGAAAAGAACCTCAAAGGTGTTCAGGGCCCTTAAACATCTGTCTCCGTGTTCTTCCTCTGGAGCCCGGGCCTCCCACTCTGGGCTACCCCTCTGCACATCCTTCCCCATCACAGACTCACACATCAGGTCTGCCCTGGGCCTTCCCAAGGCAGCCCCCCGGCCCTCCAGCAGCACTGACTTTCTCTCCAGTACCCTCTGCCCTTGGTTGGGGTCCTTGCTTGGGCTCTAAGAAGCACTAACACAGTCAGGGCAGTGGTGGGAAGTTCTGCCGTCTGTCTGCCCAACTCCCTGTTAAGCTGTCTGAGGGCAGGGGTCCTGGCTGGTTTATCCCTGTCACCCCACGGGCACACAGTAGGTGCTCACACATCTCTGTCTGGACTGGACTGAGCTCCTTGGGGCAGGCTCTGGGCAGCACCCACTTCTGCGTGCCCAGTACCTGGCAGGGCCCCAGTCCCACCAGAGCCAAGCGCTCCAGCTGAACAGAAGGAAGCTTTTTCGAAAGCGCACTCTGGGAGGGATGCTCATGGGAACAGAGAGTGGGCGCCCTGGCCCTGGCCCTCTGCACCCAGGTGGTGGTGGCCACGTACCTGGTCCCCAGAGGGTGATGCACTGCTGCTCGTGGGTCTGGCAGATGCCGTTGTAGCAGTAGCCGTCCACTCCCTGACACGGGTGCCCGTCGTGCAGGTACACGTTGGCCGGGCAGTGAGGACTGGCTCCCGTGCAGAACTCCGGGAGGTCGCAGGAGTTGCTAGAGTCCCTGCACGCCGTTCCTGCAGGCTTCAGCTGAAAGGAGAGAGCCGTTTATAGCTCGTGACTGCGGGAAACGGGGAAGCAGGGTCTCAGCAACACTCCGGACGTGGATAGGAACAGAACCATCCTCTTGTAGCTTCACACAGAGGGGCGAAGATTTCAAAGGAAGTTCCCTTTACCGCAGAGAGAGCTCATTAAATAAACAGCCTTGCTCTGGGCTCTGAGGTTCACCTTTCCATTATGGGGGGTAACTAAGATCAGCCCCTTTTTAATTTCATGCAACATCAGGGTTTTCTGGTGAGCAGCACCAGAAAGTGCCAGGTGGCTGGCACCTGGCACCTCGGTGGCGGGGGGAGCGGGTGCTGCCTCATGGACCCATTGATTCTTAAGAACAAGATCTCTGGTCACCGACACCACCGTGTGTTTTAAGAAGACGTTTGCGCTTAAAGCGTTAGCCTTTGTGGGCAAGGTGACAAAAATAATTCCAAGGGCACACTTACAACAGCGATTTTACTTTGCCATCAAATCATAGAGCTGGAAACCTGTCTGCAGGACTTCACAGGGGCATGTAGAGAAGTAAAGCAAGGGAGCTGCACAGGATGTTAGGAACAACAATGCCAAACGATGCCTCATCTTTTTGCGGTTGAAGAACTTATGGCTCAGGGTGGCTTGTCTGAGGTTACGCAACCAGTGACCTGTCCCACCCCTGAAGCACCCTCCAGGCACCTCCACCACCAGCTGCCTCTTTTAACCTTCGTTCCCCGTAAGTTAATTACAAGTAGGAAGGGGATGAAGGATACTTTAAGCTGAATGTAAAATGTCGTAACGCACTTCGCAAACACTGTGCTCTACTTGGGTCGCTAAGAGGGAGTTTCCTGCAAGCAGAATGCCAAGATCAATTGCTTAATTAAAAGGAAATAAAACTCTTGGAACCTTTGAATCAAAAGCTCAGGCTTTGACTCTGGCAGATCTCAGCTCTGAATAATGAGACAAACAACAGAATTGCCAAAATGAATGCAGGCACGGTGGCAGAAAATGGCAAAAGTATAAAACTGCCACTCTTGGCTGGGCTGGGTCAGCCAGCACCTTCTGTTGGGGGCACGTCAAGATCAAGATGTTGACACAAGATCCCTGGAAAAATCCACGCAGCTCCTCACCCAGCAGGCAGACGTTCTTGGGATGGAGCAGAGGGACCCGGCATGAGTCCCCACAGCAGTGGGGACTGGTTTTCGAAACCTTCCTCCAACAGCAGACCCGGAACATTTAACATGGAGCTGGAGTTCTTTGGTCTACTTACCAAAGAACTCATAAATTATAAATTATTATAATTTATATAATTATTATAATTTATCAGATGACTTAGCATTAGAATATACATTTCACATGAAGATCGGAAGATAATAAAAATAGGAGATAGATGGTACCAACTTGCGTGATAAGGATTACAGTGTCCGCAGCAGCGAGTGCTGGGAAGTGGCCCTGTCCCATCGCTTGCCCTGCGTCACTGTCGAACCAGCTGCCTGCGCGGGTGACCTCGGGGCCAGGAGGACGCTCACCTGGCAGTTTTCACAGCACAGTCCGTGTGCGCAGACAGCACCCGGCTTCAGGGTACAGGTGGTGGCGTTGCAGCAGAGATTCAGACACTCCTGGAGACGGGAACGGGTTTGACAGGGTCACGTGGCGCAAATACTCACGGAAAGCAAAGGTCACACCTTAAGTGATTGAAAAGGGAGGAAAGAACCAGAGGGCCTGGCTCTGGAGATGAAAACTAGCCGGACTGAGGAGTATCTTCCTCTGGAAGAAAGCAAAGCTTCTGGTAAGTGTTTATGAACTGCCTGGGAGGGCGTGTCCCTGGGAAAAGTCAGTAGCACTCAAGCGTCTTTCATGGTGGGGTGAGGGACCCGGACGGGAAGGCTGGCTGGCTCGGGAGCCATTCATGTCAGCAGCGGGTGAGGCTGTGTGTTTGTGTGTGTGTCTGTCTGATGGCTGCTGGCCTTAATGCAGTGAATAATACCAGGACCACTGGAGTCCTATGAACTTACTTATTTAAAAATCTACAGAGATGCATACACACGTTACCCTTCAGAGACTGATCCAGAGTTTAATCTAGAGCATATTGGCAGGAAATGAAGTCCAATCAATTGTGTTTGAAACACAGTTCCCTGCAATCCAACCAGACGCCGTAGCTGGATCCTTGCTCAGCACAGGTGGGCTGTCTCACCTGATGAGACCCTCCTCAGGTCAGAAATGCACCTCAGAACGAGCAAGAGGCTGAGAAGGAGATCCGTGGGCTGTGCCCATTGATCTGCAAAGGATTTAAACAGATCAAAGAGTAGCTGGATTGTCCTCTGTGAAATGAACCCTAGAGAGGAAGTGAACTGCTCTGTTACACTGTGCTTCACAGCCACCTAATTTTTTCTAACAAAATGAAACAAGAGATTGATACCTTTTGCTCAGCTCTCAACAAAAGGCCTGTACATATCTATCCAGGATATTTATGACATCTTGTGCTTTAGAACATTCCAGTAACTTGGAGTTTACACATTTTAGAAGCAATTGATTATCATTAGAAAGAAGAGCTCAATAGAGTCTTCAGGATTGAATTTACCAATGTCCTTTTATTTTATTTAATATGATATGTGCTGAAGAATTTCTATGCTATGGCTAGAGTGAAGCCCATCACATACTATTTTAATAGTATAATAGTTTACTCCCCAAAACCATCTTCCACGAATGAATTTATTAGTATCATAAACGCAATGAATAAAATGTTGATAATCCAGACGGTTTATGGCTCACCAGTATCTGAACTGTACCGTTTGTAAAACTCTATGAACGATGCTCCCTTCTACTGTTTGCTCCTATCATACATACATCCCAAATTATTAAATTTTAAATTTGCTCAAGGACTTTATAAACATCCGGAGTGTGTAATATATACAGTAAGATAAAACTGCCAACCAGAAGTCATAGCTTTCAGGACGGGAAAGGTTTCTAACTCATGGACTTACAATCCGAAAACACTTAGGAATTTGTTTTGTGCTTTTAAACGGAGGCCATCCGTGGCACTCCTGATCAGTGCCATCCCACGTACAGCAGTGTTGTCCCGTACATCATGGTCTAAATGGCTCTCCTAATAACACATTAGCCAACTTACAGACTTCCTTGCACTTCTAAGTTAAATCAGCCATCCTAAAACTGGGTCCTAAGATCCTTTAAGAACTAACTCCCACCCCCCCACCAAATCGCTAAATAACATACGCAGCAGTTCAAATGGAAACACAGCCAAGTCGAATGGTTTTGACTTCAAAGGGGATTGATAATGTGAGAGAGATAACTAAGTTTAAAAGATATTTGCAAGCTACTGGCGTCCTATTGACTTTAAACAAGGAGATAAGGCTGCTTTCCCAACCCTATTAGCTTGGAAGAACGAGCAAGTCGTCAGGAAATCCTCATGGTGGATGTAAATCCAGTGCCCTGGACAGAACGCTTCAGCATTCATTTGCCTTTTAGCTACCCAGCATCTATTCCTTCCGTAGAACTCTATCAGAAGAGACAAATTCTTCATCTGTTGATGCATTTACTAGTTTAGTACTCAATAGAGAAGTTCAGCAGAGCCAACGAACCCTAAGTCTCCAAAGAAGAAAGAGTAATGAATGAAGCCATTAGAGAATTCTCAGTAAATGCCCTAATTGTCATCCTTGGGTTGTAGGTAGTAGACAGAGATTCTTAATCACAATGAACTGGGGTTAAGACAATAATGCACCTTCTTGAAAACAGTGGCCATTATCTCTGGGAGCAAGGGAACAGAAACTGGTTCCAGTCATGAGCTGGGGCAGTTGTTCTGACCCCGTTTACTCACTGATGTGGTGACACTGGAGGGCTTTATGGTCCAGGGGATACGTAGGCCAATATGAAACAAAGGCATGATGGATACTTCCAGGGCCTGAGCACTGAGTGGGGGGTAAAGAACCCAGGTTCACAGGTCTAAAAGTTTTGGTCAGCTTGGAAACTGGGAAATGGGCTTTCATACCCTCAGACACAGTCTAAGCTTAAACTTTAAAAAGAAGTTTAAAAGAAAAATGAAAGATAACTGCGAACTGAGGCAAAAGGCCTGCCTGCGACTTTGATTTCTTGGAAGAAAGAACTTCGGATGATGAGAACGAGAGTTCTCTTCAGATAGCAAGAACTTCTCCTATTAAATATGGACCCTAAGCACAGAAATATACAGTTGGGAATTACATGGAGGGAGAACACGGCTCTTACGTAAGCAAAGAGTTTGAGTTCTTCAAAGCTGTCCTGCAACGAGCTGCCTGGAGAGACAGTAAACACCCTGGGAAAGCTGAGTGACTTCCTGATGGAGGTAAAAGAGAGAAGACCACGACATCAGGCTGGAGGATTTCAGGCACTCGAGCGTTTGCTGACATGATGGTGGCGGTGGTGATGCTAGTGGTGGGGTTGGTGGTGATGGCGGTGACAGCAGTGGTGATGGTGGGGTGGTGGTGGACACGTTAACAGTAGTGACGGGGAGGGTGGCAGGGATGCTGGTGGCAGTGCTGGCATATGGGATAAATGACTGCTAATAGAGTCATTCCAAACCTGAGAGTTCATGGCTCCAGGAAGAGCTGTCAAATTTATTTAGATTAACAAACAATTACAAGGAGTTCAGATAAAAGATAACCATTTCAAAGCCAACACGACCTCTCCTGAGAAACAGGAGTAATTTAAACTAATTGTTTTTTTCTTTACGCAATTAGAAAAAGTCTCCAAGCGATTTCCGCTTTGCATAACCCATCCCATGACGGTTTTAAGTTTTCCTCTGCTAATCTGAAAAAGAGTCTCTGTTAGGACTTAGGACTTTGTTCCTGCATAGTAACCATTCTCTACGCACTGTGAGCAAAGCTGAACGCCGCTGTGGACAGCGCTGTGACCTTGGATGGGCACAGCAAGGGCACAAAAACATTTGATCAAACCACCTTTGCAACCCCCATCCCCTAGAACTTATGGTCACTCCCAATATTCTTACAGAAATGGTCAGATGGAGACCAGGATCATTCCTGCTGATGTGGGAAAGCTCAGAGACTTGGACAGGATGAAGGTTCTATAACCAGTTGTTTGTTTGATGAACACAGGAATTTGAGGGATGTCCCAGAGTCTCAGCACAAGTTCCCTTCCATCCCCGAATCCCCCTTTCAGAGCACCCCTCCCAGGCGTGCTCTTCCTAAGGCCTCATCAAGCCGGTTTGTGAATTTAGCTAAGCCCATCTTGAACTTGACTACCGCTGCAGCTTGCACAAGCTCTCAGGGAGGGACTCCCACATGGAGACAGCCTGCTATACAAATGACTGGCTTTGGTTTATTCTAAATCAACCTCCTTCAAGTTTTGAGGGGGTACTTCTTTCACCAGGTGGTCTCACTGCGTCCTGTCTTTCTCTTTCCTTCCCAAGATTATTCAGAGATTTAAAAATGGCTGTTAGAATTTTGATGCTGGTTAACTTTATCTTGGGCCCTACAGAAATGAGAAAATGTCCTGACACTGGCTGGAAAACAGGGTTAAATACGCCTTTTGCTGGATAAAAATGTTCCCCGCTTTCACTTATTTCTTCTGAAAGCTAAGAAGCAGACAGGCCGGAGCCTGGGCGCCTCAGGTCGTCCATACAGAGGAAGCTGCGGCAGCAGGAGCAGAATTTCAACTTGGGAAGAAGCTCTTGGTTAAAAATGAACGCTGCTTATTCAAATTCCCCTCGGGTGCACACCTTACAGAGAGAAAGACTTGGTACTTATTAGCCATTTGAAGCCAGCATTCCAAGGCTTTCTTCTCTGTCAAACTCAAAGCTAAACGCTTTTTCGTTGTCCTCATCCTGCCTACGCTGCTGCGTCCTTCAACAGAGAAGATTCTTTATCTTTTTAAACCAGTGATACAACTTATTCTATGCAATACTTAAAATTCAAGAAGGCCACCCTGGCTTATGAAGTTTGTTCAAGGTGGTCATGTAGGAGTTTTCCATCCTGCATTTCTAGCACTTTCATTCTACCACACAATTCCTTCAAGTTCTTGCTTCTTGGCCCAGCCGCGAACGCGAGACCAACATTCTGGAAACGTCTGTCTCACCTCCGGTTCGCCACAGTCACACTCCTCTCCTTCTTCGACATATCCATTCCCGCACTTCTGGCCCCCAAAGGACTGCGTCACTTCCGGCAGGTTAAAGAGGCACATACCCATGCCCTTCTCCAGGCTGGCCTCCAGGTCCTTCCTGCTGCAGCTGCTGAATACCATGGGGAACGGGTACCTGCAGGGAAGAGCCAGGACGTCAGTCGTCAGGGCACCGAAAGGCCTCACGCATCCTTCTCGTGCAGCTGTGCATGGTACCCACGGGCACCATCTGCCTGGGTGGCCGCTGTTAGTTTCAGTGAACAAAGGCTTGAGCGGTGTAAAATGAGGCACCTTCGACTACGCCCGGAGGTCCAATCCTGCAGAGTTCCAACACCACTGATGAGGAAGTGCTTTATCCCCAAAGAAATGACCTTTGGAGGGTTTTCAAATCAACAACTTTAGATTGTCTCGTTACAGACATCATTAATAGTTCTGTGTGAAATGATATAATGGAAAGTGAATGCTTAGGACCTGTAGCTTGTAATATGAACACTATGTTCATATTGGAAAGTACAGAGATGAGAAAAGTACATTTAAGTCTTTAAGCCATTTTGAGTTTATTTTTGTGTATGGTGTGAGGGAGTGCTCTAACTTCATTGATCAGAAAGGCCACCATCAAAAAGTCTACAAATAATAAATGCTGGAGAGGGTGTGGAGAAAAGGGAAGCCTCCCACACTGTTGGTGGGAATGTAAGCTGGTACAGCCACTATGGAAAACAGTATGGAGATTCCTCAAAAAACTAAAAATAGAGCTACCATATGATCCTGCAATCCCATTCCTGGGCATATATCCAGAAAAGATGAAAACCAATTCAAAAAGATACGTGCACCCCAATTTTCATAGTAGCACTATTTACAATAGCCAAGACATGGAAGCAACCTAAGTGTCCATCTACAGATGAGTGGATAAAGAAGATGTGGTACATATATATTGACATATACAATGGAATAGTACTCGGCCATAAAAAGAATAATGCCATTTGCAGCAACATGGATGGACCTAGAGATTATCATACTAAGTGAAGTAAGTCAGACAGAAAGACAAATATCATCTGATATCACTTATACTTGGAATCTAAAAAGTGATACAAATGAACTTATTTACAAAACAGAAACAGACTCAGACACAGAAAACAAATTTATGGTTACCAAAGGGGAAAGGCAGGGGCAGATAAAGTAGGAGTTTGGGATTAGCAGATACAAATTACTATATATAAAATAGATAAACAACAAGGACCTACTGTAGAGCACAGGCAACTATATTCGATACCTTGTAATAACCTGTAAGTGAAAAGAATGTGAAAAAGTATATGTAACTGAATCACTGTGCTGTACACTAGAAACTAACATAACATTGTAAATCAACTATACTTCAGTTAAAAAGAAAATAATAAAGGCAATCATTATCCCGAGGGAGGGGGAAGGTACAAATGACTGAGCTTATCAACTCCACAGCTTCACAGACACAATCCCCATGGTGGGTCAGGGCCGGCTGATACTGGTTTGGGCCTAGAAAGGGCAAACCACTGTCTCCCCAGGCACAGCTCTAAGAGAATGGAGGTGGTCAGAAGTGCAGGTCCTGCCCTTGCCTCGAAAACCAGGGCTACATAGGGATGTGGCCAAGTTGGCCAACTTCCCTGCAGAGCTCGTGCTCCCCCTTCCATGGTCCAGAGGGGCTGTACCACCCACCTTGCTCCTGGGTGGGCTGTGTGATAATCCGTGGTGATGGAATTAGCAGAGGGGAAATGACATGCGTCACTTCTGGCTGAAGGTAGTTAAGTAGCTGTTCCCTCCTCTCCCCTGCTGCCAGCTGTGCTCAGACCAGTCCAACATCCTAGGAGGGGGACGAGCCAGACACAGCACCTGGTCCTGACTCACTGACAGCACAGAGCTCCATGGCGTCACATGCAAGGGAAACACATCTCTATGATGGTAAAGCCCCTGGAAATTAGGGGTTTGTTTCCCATGGCAGCTAGGGGTCCCTAACATATATAAAGCATCTGACTCTTTTACGAATGCGCTTTCCCAGGTCTTAGGCAGTGATTACCATAAGTAAGGGCTAAGCACACCAGAAAGCCAGGTTTTATCAGTTGGTGAGGAAGCAGGACTTGCTGACCAGCAAGCCCAAGCACCCTCTCCCATGAAGACAGGATGACATTATAACTGGATCCCAATCAATTGGCCAAACCAGTACGTGCTGCTAGATTTCCCTGAAGACCGCAGACTAGCCACCATTCAATGATGGAGTCTGGCGATACTTCAAGATCATGATGAGTTCCAGGGCCAAACTGGTAACGCTGCGCTATCTCCCCACGTGTTTTCTATCAATCTCAGGCTATTAACTCTGAAGTAGAATGCTAATCTCCAAGTAAATTAGTACATGCAAGTCTTGCTCTTGGATACAAAGACAATAAACCAGGACTCAGCTGTAGTGCTGTAACAGAGTTCCTTTCGAAATCTCTGTAACTTTCCTGGGCAGACAGAGGGATTGTCTCTGGTATCAAAAGTGATGCTGAATAGCTTCAGATGATGAGCCACAGGAAAAAGTGTAATTTTGCCCATTTGAAGAGCTTTGTGTTGAAAAGACGACAGTACATCACACAGGGAATTGAGAGCAGTACTTCTCTTTGCAGTGGAAGAAATGGAATCTTCTCCAGTGTAAGCATTTCCCAGGACGGCTCTATCTCAAGGCCTGACCCAGGAGACTAAACCTCATTCTCACTCAATGATACCCAACCAGGTGCTGTGATGAGCTCTGACCAGCTCATTCTGGGAGCGCATTGATTTCTAGAAAATGTTAAATTAGGAAAGACACAAGGATAAATTGTAAGCCTCGGGAATGGTGTATAAGCAAGATTAACAGCAGTTTATAGCAAGATTAACAGAAGCTCGGTGAAAGAGGGGTATCAATCACCCTGCTTCCCAAGTGAGAAGATGCCCACGAGCGTCCGGGGATTAGAGGGCTGAAACCAGCTCCAGGAACAGCTCCGACGAGCCCTCCTATCTCACTGTCTTTCAAAACAACAAATACATTTTGGGTTTTGGGGGGGATTGACATTAAAAAAAAAAGGGATAGATGGGCTTCCCCGGTGGCGCAGTGGTTGACAGTCCGCCTGCCGATTCAGGGGACATGGGTTCATGCCCCGGTCCGGGAGGATCCCACACGCTGCGGAGCGGCTGGGCCCGTGAGCCATGGCCGCTGAGCCTGCGCGTCCGGAGCCTGTGCTCCGCAACGGGAGAGGCCACAACAGTGAGAGGCCCGCGTACCGCAAAAAAAAAAAAAAAAAAAAAAGGATAGAAACAAGATGAATGAGATCAGTTTAAGTCCAGGATTTAAAATTCAGATTATTTGGGAGAGGAGAACAGATCAACTGTTAGCAAAAAACCGACTCTTTTCGCGTCTGTGCTGGATGTGGTCAGACAGAAGTCGAGTTATCTGCGTAATAATACATTTCTAGTTCTCTTAGTTTTTTCCTATTCTGTTGAAGGACAAACCCCAGGTGCTTTTAAAGTTCTCTCTCATTTAGAATCATCCACCCAATTCACAGCTTTGCAGCCTTGATCTGAGGAACAGCGTCCAGGCGCGAATTCCTCGAGGTGCCTCTGCTGCAACAACAAAGCAGCAATGTTCTCCTCAGATGCCAGACGAGGTGTGGATGAGCTCACCGACACTGAAACTGATCCTCGCTCACCGTCACTCACAACACAGGGCCGGGCCTCGCAACGTGTAACCCGATTTCACCAGCAGGACGCCTGCCTTCAAAGTCAGTATAATTAAAACCTCCAGCAGCTGCCGGCCATGGCTCACAGCTCCTGTGCCCAGAGCACATGTGAATAGGTCCTCTTTCCCTGCAATCTGGGCCTTTCTGACTCGTTCAGAGGGACCCCAGGGAGGCCCCTTGGGGAGGCCAGCGACCTTTCCCCACACCTTCCTGCCCTCTCTGTGGGCTGGACCGGTCAACATTCCCACCTCTACGTGAGGATGGAGAAACATCTCTGCCATCCTCCACGACCTCTCTTGATGACAAACGGCAATGTGTCCGAGGAGCATTTCGTACCTGCAGAGTATCTTTACTGCAGTCATCCTTTCATGATTTCTCATCATGGAGAACAGGTGACTATTTCCCTCTGATAGAATATTCCTGAGCCCTATTTGGGCACTTAGAGAAAGTCAGGCTTTAGAGGAAGAAAAGCAGAGTAACCTGTCACTCATCATTCAATTATCCTGCAAATATTTATTCAATACGTACTATGTTCCAGGCATTGTTCTGGGCTTTGGGGAGATGGAATGAATGAAACATACACAAATCCATCTAGTGGGGCAGCCGAATAATACAGAAGATAAGGGAATCAATTACCTATTAGCAAGGAATGAGCATTAAAGAGAAAAGTAAGACAGGTCAGGGGGAGAGGATGTGCGAGGTGCTGACCTTTTAGGGAGGGTGATCAGGGAAGACTTCCCGGAGGGGAAGGCATTTGGGGCTCTCACCAGAAGGATGTGAGGGAACGAGGTGGAAGAACATCCGGAGGAAGAACGTTCCAGGCAGAGGGAGGAGCCTGTGCAAAGGCGCGTGGGCAGGCGTGACTGGCCTCGAGGACTTTGTTCAGCAGAAAGCAGCAGACTCTTCTGTCAGTAACACACACCCAGAGGGGCGACCCCCTCCCCAGAGAAGACCCCTAAGCCCTTGGAGGTCAGGCTGATGGCAAAAGACTACCATGGAGCATCATTAAATGGGGGAGGGGAGCTTTGCCCTGCATGGACCAAGCTCTGATAATGGCTAAAGATACTTTTCATAAGAATTTCAAACTCTTATTCCCCCACACTTTTTTTTTTTTTTTTTTGCGGTACGCGGCCTCTCACTGTTGTGGCCTCTCCCGTTGCGGAGCAACAGGCTCTGAACGCGCAGGCTCAGCGGTCATGGCTCACGGGCCCAGCCGATCCGCGGCATGTGGGATCTTCCCGGACCGGTGCACGAACCCGTGTCCCCTGCATCGGCAGGCGGATTCTCAACCACTGCGCCACCAGGGAAGCCCAAGCAAACTAATTTTGATGGACAAGCAAGGGTCTGCCCATCATCTCCCTTCTGCCGGGATCATCTTGGTTGATCGGTGTGTAGGAAGGAAGGAGAGAGTAACTAAAATCTATATCTAAACCGATGGCCCTCCCTCAGTAAGCAGAATTCAGTGATCTAAAATGATTTCACGCAAACCAAAACTACACTGAGATGCCACCTCATGCCGGTCAGAATGGCCATCATTAAAAAGTCTACAGATAACAAATACTGGAGAGGGTGTGGAGAAAAGGAAGCCCTCCTACGCTGTTGGTGGGAATGTAAGCTGGTGTAGTCACTATGGAGAACAGTATGGAGGTTTCTCAAAAAACTAAAAACAGAGTTGCCACAGGATCAAACAATCCCACCCCTGGGCATATATCCAGACAAAACTATAATTCAAAAAGAAACTTGCACCCCTATGGTCATAGCAGCACTATTCACAACAGCCAGGACCTGGAAACAACCTAAATGTCCACCGACAGATGAATGGATAAAGATGTGGTACGTATACACAATGGAATACTACTCAGCCATAATAAAGAATGAAATAATGCCATCTGCAGGAACATGAATGCACCTAGAGATCACCATACTAAGTGAAGTAAGTCAGAAAGACAAATACCATATGATATCGCTTATACGTGTAATCTAAAATATGACACAAATGAACTAATCTATGAAACAGAAAGACTCACAGAGAACAGACTTGTAGTTGCCAAGGGGAAGGGGGGTGGGGGAGGGATGGAGTGGGAGTTCAGGGTTAGCAGATGCAAACTATTATATAGAGAATGGATAAACAACAAGGTCCTTCTGTATTAGCACAGGGAACTATATTCAATATCCTGAGATAAACCAGAATGGGAAAGAATATAAAAAAGAATGTATGAATATGTTTAACTAAATCACTTTGCTGTACAGCAGAAATTATCATTGTAAATCAATTATGTTTCAATGAAAAATAAATAAAATGATTTCAACTCTCAAGAGATAAGGGAATTTTATGATACCAAATATCAGAGTCCTGTAATTACAATAGAATCCTAATTTACACACATTTAAACACCTTCTACAATACGTCTAAGTGGTCACTGGTTGCACAGTACCTAGTGCACCGGAGATGTCACTAATTGTTGGCTTAAGGACTCAATGAGCAGTTCATTGGTTTGCATGAAAAATGGGCCAGTGGACCTTGAACAAGACATGGAATCCACTCCCCAGCACGGTGTCAGGCTCCACAGACAGGATCTATCAGCACAATGCTTGTTCAGACTATTTCTCCAATTTGCCCACACAAGAGAACGCCTCCAAGGACATGCTTGCTCATCACCCTGCTTCCCGGATACCAACTCTGCTTCTGAACTTTTTTTTTTTTTGGTGGTACGCGGGCCTCTCACTGTTGTGGCCTCTCCCATTGCGGAGCACAGGCTCCGGACGCGCAGGCTCAGCGGCCGTGGGTCACGGGCCCAGCCGCTCCGCGGCATGTGGGATCTTCCCGGACCGGGGCACGAACCCGCGTCCCCTGCATCGGCAGGCGGACTCCCAACCACTGCGCCACCAGGGAAGCCCGCTTCTGAACTTTTGATGATAGCAGAATGAAACTTTTGGGATAGTATGTTCACTCCTCCCTCATTCATCTACTCACTCACTGGAGAAGTAATTATTATATTTAAAGCTCTGAGGAGGATCCTATGATGATTAAAATATGGCCCCAACCCTTCCCACTCTCCCCTTGCTGGACCTTTGCCAAGGGAACTATTGGACACACCTACTCCCCACACTGCCTCTCCATCCCTATAAATAAAATATTAGAAATACAATACATTCACATACATAAATGCATCATGCATATTTATTCATATAGAAATTATATAAAATATATAAACATATATAATTATATTGAACTGATGACATACACTATACATACTTTTTTGGAATAACTATTTGAGAGCCTGCTTTAAGCTAGATATGATGGGTACTTTTTCATAGTCATATTTTCTTCTTCTTTATACTTTCTTCTTTAAATTTACATTTTAAAACAACACAGTGAGATAGGTATTGTTATTCCCATTTTGCAAATGAGGTGAAGGCCCTTGTTTAAGAGTTCTCAGTTAGGGGATGGCAGAGACTAGATCTGATCCCAAGTTCAGTTATTTACAAAACTTACGTTCTTCACTACAGATACCATGTCAGCCCTGGATCACCTGCAGTAAAACTCCTGAAACATTGGCAGTGATCAATACAGCCTTGATGTGCTTATTTACACACGAAGAAGGCATCCTTCCATCACTCAAACCACCTGCCTGGATCAGGGCCCTCAAAGTGTGGTCCCAGCTTCACCTGGCAACCTACCAGAAATGCAAACGACCTGCCGCCTGAAAAAAAATCGGGGGTGGGGTCCAGCAACTGTTTTAACAAGCTCTCCAGGTGATTTCATTTTAAATTGAGGTAAAATTCACATAACATAAATTCACCACTTAAAAATATATAATCCCTCGGCTTTTAGTACATTCACAGTGTTAGGCAACCATCACCACTAATTCCAGAACCTTTTCCTGAGCCCCCAAAACGAACCGCACCCTGTGAAGCAGTCACTCCTCATCCCCTCTCCCCCAGAGTCCCTGTCAACCACTAATCTGTTTTCTGTCTCTCTGGATCTGCCTAGTCCAGACATTTCATATAAATGGAATCATCCAATATGTGACCTTTTATGTCTGGCTTCTGTCACTCAGCATGAAGGTTCATCCACGTTGTGGCACTATCAGTACCTCATTTATTTCAATGACTAATATTCCCTTGTAAGTAAGACTACACCACAATTTGTTTATCTATTCATTAGTTGATGGTCCAGGTGATTTATCAAATTATCAAAATTAACGCTTGGGAACAACTGACCTCAGTTTAAAATTCAAATGTTGTAAGGATCATATATGGACAAATCCACACCTATTTGTGTGAACAATAAGAAATGCAAACTAGGTGCATTACAGGTCAGCTTTCTTGCACTTAAACTAGAAATAGTTCTCTTTTCCCCTGCGGTTCCATTTTCTAAGAAAAACTCGAGGTACAGCGTTTTGAAACCTCATCTGATTGTAGGCATGTGCTAGAAATTCTAAGAGAATCTGTCTCACAAAGCCAAATTCAAATCACAAATGAATTTTTCAAATATCTTTAAGTGTTAGAGCAGGTTAACTGATTAATCATCACACTCTGTATTAATTAAGGTACCAGCAAAGGTTCTGACTGTGAACAGAAAGGTGTTTCTGTTCTGAAGTTCCTTCCACTTGTTTCAAACTCCAAAGTACGATACTTCTGCCTTCCTTTGGCTCATTTTGTTCCTTTCTTATTTCATAGCTTTATTCCCTGGACTGTTAATGAAAAGAACATTGAATGGGGCCATATAGTTGCTCATGACATTGCAGATCCCGTGTAGCCCACGGTCGGTAGTTTGAAAAGAAAAGCCTCAGTTTCTTCTACAGTTTTTGGCAAACTCATCACAACGTGCTTTTTAACTTTTCATAAATTATCCCAAATATGCCAGGACAGCAGCTAAGTGAATTGACATATAGCAGCGACAGGCTGGTGCAAAGCAATAAAATTCGAGAATTATTCAGAAAAGAACCCCCTCTGCATGACACTTTCCCTTGGCAACAAGGATGCTTTAAAGTGATTATACCTAGGACCCAGAAAAAAGTGCTGCTTTCAGCTCACGGGCAGAGAATTTCTTGCAGACACCTCGCCAGAGTGCCTGGCTCCTGTTCAGATGTGACCTCTTTAGTTAGACACATCTGCCTTTTTTCCCAATATTTACCAACCAAGGACGCTTGCGGGCAAGTTTACCATGCTGAATGCAAGGTTAGAAATAAAAAGCCAATGAAATAAACCACCAGGTGATTTTGGAAAACACACACACACACACAACCCACTTTTCAAAAGAGGAATGCCACTTATGGCTTCCCACCGTAAACGCAGTCACAGCTTAATATTTCAGCCCGTCACCAAGTTGCCAAGTAAAACATTATTAGGCGTTACTTTTACTTTGACACATCTGCAGTCAGAAAATTCTTTTCTTGTAGGAGCCTATTGTGCATCTCACGGCTGTATTCTTGGGGGCGAATCATACTAAGCCCATTTATCAATCTTGACAGTGGAAGTCGGGAGTCATCTGCCTTGCAAAAGCTCTCCGGGAATTATCTTTTCTTGTTGGCAATTAGGCAGCTAGGGGAAGCAGCTGCAAGCAGGCTGGATTCACCAGGGCTGCAGGTCACACTGTTCTTGATGTTTCCTTTGACCGCCCTGCCTCATTAAGAACTGTGTGCTGGGTCCCAAAGAATCCAGGTTCCTCAGCTCCAAGCTCTGGTGGGCGGGGGTCGGGGGACCACAGTCCGCACGCAGATTGCAGCAAAGAAAGGCAAGTGACCGGAGGAAGAAGGATGGAGCAGTCTGGGTAGCTGCTGAGAACAGCTTGGAGCTGACATAACCGTGTGACAGGAAAAGCCAACGTTGCAGAAAACCAGGGATGGGAAGCCATCCAGATTTCTCTGCTTAAATCGATTGAAAAAAACAAAAAAACACCTCACATCTTCTACAGCTGGTAAATGATTAGATGGTAAAGGGATAACTGGTTTGGGGAAATATGTTGCTGACATTCCGCCTCCCACTGATTTCTTCTTGCAGACTGAGATGGAGTTTTATTTTCTCCTGACAGTGGAAGTGACAGAGGCAGCAGGCCTGGGAGGCTACTGTCGATCGGGGCGCATGGCACAGGGCAGCTGGAGAAGAATCGAAACTGGAAGACTAAGTACGAGCACCCCATCTATTAAAACTAAAGCTCAGTTTTAAAACCAAGCCTCAGTTTTCACACCTGCAGGCCGGGAATAATAACTACCTTGCCCGCTGAGGGAGAGAACAAATGAGCTTCAAACACAAATGGGAAAGTCTCTGGTTAACTTCAAAGATGCCAGCTGCCAATACTTGCCTGAAAAAGATGTGTGTCTCTTCCTTATTTAGAGGCGCTGTTTTGGCTATTTCAAATTACGGTTTGCCAGGGTCTTGCACGTTCTAGGGCTTAGAAACATTTTCCAACACGGTGCAGAATTTATTACAATTGTAGCCAAAATGTAGCAATCTTTAAACTGTAAGACCACAAGTACCAGTCAACTAGAGAGAAGGGTGATTCAGGAGGCAAAGGAATGATCAAGCAGTTAATAGGATCCCTCCATCTAATACATACATGGTGTTGAAGACTCTGCTCATCCTGGAAGGGCCGAGCTATCTCTAGCTCAGCCAGAACATGGGCTTAGGAAGCATAAACCACCAACCAACACAAACAAACAAAGACGCTGTTTACATGACTGTTACCCACCATGCCGCTGGCTGTGGTGGCTCTGAGTTGTTGGAACTTTTTCCAAAGGACTTTCCCAAAGCTCTGGTGACATGAGCACCCTGCACGTATTCTTCTGAACCCTTCCTCCACAGCCAAGCTGCTAGGCGGGGGGTCGGAGGGCAGTGTGGCCACAGACAGACCAGACCCGCCCTCCGTTCTCTGACAGCGCGACCTACTGACCCTTCCTCGCTAAATCTGCAATCAGCCTGAAGAGCTTTTCCAAAAGCAAACAATAACACACAGTTCAGGGCCAAGTTCTATGCATTCCTAGATCCTCCAGGAGCACAAGACTCACACTGTCCCCACCTTCTCTTCCTCGGGGAACGCAGGGCCCACGGACACCAACGGGTGCAAGAAGTCTTGGTTGGGATGGATTTGCTCGGCCAACTGTTAACCCCAAAGTTCTCGGGCCATCTTGAGAAAAACCGTTAGGTTTTTCACAATTACGCCCTGGAATAAAAGCTTGCAGTCACCACGCACAGAATTTAGGAGTGACCCAGAGGCACGTCCTGTTGGGGCAGGCAGTGGTGTCTGCACCCGTGGCAACTGGCCTGGTGGTCAGCAGCCTGGCAGGACTGAGGTGCAGCCCAAGGTCACCCCGTTTCAGGGGATTTTGACTTCATCTCGTCCTGCACATCCAGGATAATGAGTAAAAATATTAACAGCACTTACCATTCTCGAGCAAGGGCCTGCTGTGGACCAGAAGCCTGGTGGGCATCCTTGCTCACCGACTGCCCGGTGAGTCAGATTGTATCATTCCTATTTTACAGATGAGGAAACTGAAGCACAGAGCAGTTAGACACCTTGCCACAGTCCTCTGGTTCCAGGGTCAGGACTGAAAACCCAGCCTCCTGATCCGAAGGCCTGCGTTTTCCCTCTGCAGCGACACTGCCTCAAGGGCAGTCAGGAGGCCTCCGGCAGCCTCAAGTGTGACAGGGCACAAATGGCCCGGAGCCAGCATCAGTATTCAGGAAGAGGGCAGTGGTCCAGGAATCTCTGGCTCCCTGGAGTCGGGTGCAGGTAACAGTGGAGCCCACGGTCCTGCCGGCGACTCGGAGAGCACCGTCGAGCACCTCCCTGAACAGCTTTGAGGCCAGGAGAAATGGCGGCCGGAAAGCGGGATTTATGGAGCACACCTGCGGCCACGCACACACCTGAGGGAGGTTGTGAGCTCACGCGGGTCTCAACAAGCTGCGGGCAGAGGGAACCGTCGCCCATCGGGACAGCACGGGACTCTGCCGGAGGACTTTCCAGGTCATGCTGGGAGGTGGCTGTGGACCGAGTCCCACTCCGCCCGGCCAAGGGTGCCCGGCGTGACCCTGAACACGCGGGTTCACTCGACAGAACGGAACCCCGGCGGAGCCCACAGGAATGGAAAGTGACTGCATTAGGACCAAACGCTTGACCCCGTGGGCTGCCAGATGGGCCGCAGACGGCAAGGCAAACCACCGGGCCAGGAGCGAATGATCAAAAACGTCCTTAGAGGACATTTCCATTGTTAATAGCAAACACCTGGGGCCCAGAATGGAGCCATCTGTGGCACGTTATAATTCATGTCTTTAACACGTGAACTTTGACCTCAGCTCCTCCTCCCCGGAAACCAATTAAAGTGTAAATGTAATTTCTCAGAATTTTTAATAAAGAAGGAGATGAACGAGGCCCTGGTCGGTTGAGAGGTGCACAGGCGGCCTCTAGGCGTTATCAGAAAGACCTTTCGGGGCTTCCCTGGTGGCGCAGTGGTTGAGAGTCCGCCTACCGAAGCAGGGGACGCGGGTTCGTGCCCCGGTCCGGGAGGATCCCACATGCCGCGGAGCGGCTGGGCCCGTGAGCCATGGCTGCTGGGCCTGCGCGTCCGGAGCCTGTGCTCCGCAGCGGGAGGGGCCGCAACAGTGAGAGGCCCGCGTACAGCAAAAAAAGAAAAAAAAAAAGATCTTTCGCTTCTGTGCTCTGACGGCTGTTTCCTCCCGAGCCCAGTCCCTAAAGGCAGGGGACTCAGGGCAGGGCACCTGCACCCCACTAAAGGAGCCCAGCCCATCAGAGGCAGTGTCAGACTGGCTTCTCAGCTTCATCACAGGAAGAGGCCGCTGTCTTTGCGTGGGGCTGGTCGGGGATGAGGTTCTGGCAGACATAAACAGATTCAGGGGTTAACAGAGGGCAGTTTACACAGCAAGATAGCTCCGCCCTCTCCTCCTGCCCCAGGAGACAGACCTGTATAGGTCATGCCCGTTGCATCTGCTGACTCTGCAAGTCTGCAACACTTTTAATCAAACATGATAGGAAAAGTGGTCATGGTAGATACTTCCAAGCCACCCAACGAGGGCTGAAGTCTTTTTTGGCCCTGTTCTTACCTCACTGAGCTCCTGATGCTGGGCTGGCCATCAGGTCAGCCTGAAACTCAAGAGCTGTGAAGACTGGCACCCATGTCCCCGTTCCCCTCCCGCTGCCCCAGGGGATTGGGAACCGAAGGTTCCTTTCCTCACAGGGGCCAGGGGATAGGCCAGAGGCAGGAGCCAGAGGCTGTGGGCTGATCATCTTGAGTCTGGCCCTGACCAACCGTGGGGCCTCTGGCCTTTCTAAACCTCAGTTTTCTCATCTGTATGATGGAGGTGATTGTATCTGCCCTTTCCTCTTAGAACTGTGACAGTTAAATGAGAAAGGAGATGTGAAAGTTCTTTGTAAACTGGAGAGTAATCTGTGAGGTCTACAGGGTCTTATTCTTACAACTACTTTTAGTTTTTATATTTTTAACTTCCCATCTCCTACTTCAGCTAAATTAAGCCCAGGCTTGCAGGAGAAGTCACTTATAGAAGAAGTCCACCTTTTGAAAGTAAATTGCTCCTTGGTCTCCATGGAGTTAAAAAAAAAAACAAAAAACAATGGACTCAGCCTCCTATTTACCTGGGGTTTCTCAGTCCTTATTCTTTTTTATTTTGCTTTCGTTTTTCTCTTTATTGTATTGTTTCTGTTCTTGTGAGTTACCGTAACTCCATTGTAGATGATGTGGAATATAAAATAAATGAAAATGGCCATGCTACAGCAAACGCTATAGTATAAAAGACAATGGTCTCCGAATCTTCTCCTTAGAAGTGTAGCCATTACACGAAAGGTGAAATGTGGCTTCACTCTGCACACATCTGATTGTGCTGGAATCACCATCCATCTGTCCATCCACCCAGCCGCCCACGACCATTTATCCATCTGCTATCAGCTCACTCAATCGTCCACCCATCCACTCATCCATCCATCCACCCACTCGCCCTCCCACCCATCCATCCACCCATCCATCCATCTATCCACCCACTCACCCTCCCATCCATCCATCCACCCATCTATCCATCCACTCATCCTTTCAGTCAAGAAGAATTTACTGAAATCTACTATATGTTCCAGGTGCTGGGGCTTCAGCAATGAACAAAACAGACAAAATTCCTGACCTAGTAGAGCTTAAAGCGGGTCCTTCTGAATACTGTTGGTCACAGACAGGCCCAGAATTTACCCTTGACCTCACTCTGTGGCCTCTGTGCCAAAAGTCCTGGGGAAAGGAGGAAGCCGTGTGTGTGTGTGTGTGTGTGTGTGTGTGTGTGTGTGTGTGTAAGTGGGGAGGGATTGGCAGAATTTCAGCGGCAATGTTTTCACACATGTTCTACCACAAATAAAATGCTGGATTAACGAGCAATGACAGGAAATAATTCTCTGCTGTTGTAACCTAAGTTGAAGGAGATTTGCAGAACTAAATGGCTTAAAAATGGGCCAGCCTTCCTGCTTCCCAGAAGTCACACAGGGACAAAGCTCTGTACTGAGAAGGCTTCAGTTCCCGCCTGGAGCCTGAACACGGCACATACAGCCGAGGTGACCTCCACATGGTGAGGACCCCTGGGAGGCAGGATGGCACGGCTGCCCCAATCTCAGCCTCAGTCTGGACCACGGAGCTCCCTCGAAGCCTGCGGTGGGAAGCCAGCACATCTTTCTCTAATACCCCAGGATAGATGCCCTTCTCCTCTTCCTGAGGTTTACAGCTGCTGCACATTTTTATTTGAGATAAGTAATAGGAAGGTGGAAAGTCAGAGGTTTGGCTCCTGGTGACTCAGCCTAACGTCTTGGGGCTTCCACTTGGGTAGTTTTTTTTTGCAGTACGCGGGCCTCTCACTGTTGTGGCCTCTCCCGTTGCGGAGCACAGGCTCCGGACGCACAGGCTCAGTGGCCATGGCTCACGGGCCCAGCCGCTCTGCGGCATATAGGGATCTTCCCGGACCGGGGCACGAACCTGCGTCCCCTGCATCAGCAGGAGGACTGTCAACCACTGCGCCACCAGGGAAGCCCAACTTGGGTAGTTTTGAAAACGTAGGCAATTCATTTAACTTTCTGCTCCTCAGCCTTAAAATGGGTATAACCGCACCCAGCTCACACCACTGACTGGTGAAAGATACATCCCCAGTAATCTCTAGGGTCAAAGTCAAGTCTGCCTCCGTTCACTTCCCCCAAACTGGATATTCAGGGAGCAGTGCTATGTGGACCAGTCTCCGTAGCTTGACCTCTGTTTTGCATCCAGCTTAAGAGGAGAGGACATTCTACCATGCCCTTGGGCAGTGACTTTTACTATCCCGACTCTGCATTAATTGCAGACAAACGCCTTCATTTTCCAGTGAGCAATATCTAATCCTACAGAGAGGAAATAAGAACATGGTCTGTATCAAGGGGTCCTCTTGAACTGCTGTCAGGAATATCTCCTGCCAGTTCATTTCCCCCTTATCGTCATGTCGGTAAGTGGTCAACTCAGTTACTCTAGCTGGATAGTTACATTGATTCTGCCCTGTAGCGTTTTAATGTTACTAGAGTGCCTCATTTTGTTGTTGTTTATTTATTTTTTACTCCTTGGATAAAGATTTCCATTGTTTTCCCTACGGCACCTTGAAGAAGGAAGTGAAGACTTTCTTAAACTTTTCTTTGAGAAAAAAAATAATCACCTTCAAATGAAGAACTGATATGGGGAAACAATTTTCTCCAATCCCATGCTCGTAAAATCCCTTTATAGTAAGTGTATTTCATGACCTCAGATAGATCCTCAAACTTCAAATGGGGGTGTGAGTTTTAATTATGTGTATTCTGCACTGATTTTCAAGAAAGCAAGTGTTTCTTGAGAGGGGATAGCCTTTCCAGATACATCGAATTTCTGTCAATTCCTACCACATCTGAAACTTGGGAACTTTTCACTGAAAAGTGCAGTTGATTTTAGTTTCCCGAATCACATTTTCAGATAGAGGCCTCCTCAAAAATAAATCCAAATTTCCTGTAACATGAGCTAGGAATTCTCGAGGAGGGTCTGCCTAACCCTATGCAATTCTTGCGGGATGGGTTCAGACTGGACTTTACTCCAGAACGTTCCCTGCCCACCACCCCTTCCAACCTTTGCTCCTTGCTCACAATGAATTATTGGTCATTTTTTTAAAGATGTGAGATGCTATTATGGTGATGTTTAAAATTTTCTCCTTATCTTTTAGAGGCACAACTGAAGTACTTATAGATGATGTTATGATACCCAGGATTGTGTAAATAGATGAGATTAGGTGCCCCTGTGGTGAGCCCCATGGCACCCCAAAATGTCCCCTATCAGCCCTGAGCTTCCAGTCTGTAATCAGCAGTTTACTTGCCTGGGATCCCTAGCACAATATAAGGGCCTAGAAATCGAGGTTCCTGCCTTTCGTGTCTGTGGCCCCGCTCTGCACCTTGGAGTCTGGCACACAGGTACCCAGAAAATACAAGCTGAGTAAATGAGTGGTTTTGCTGTAATTGGTCACCCAGCCCTGTTTCCTGAGTTGGAGGCAGGGCCTGTGTCCTCTCAGCTTTCCTGAGAGAAGGTTGAACTTGGGTGGAGGCCATCCAGCTGTGATCCACGTCCAGACAGCTGTGCAGCAGGGAGGTATGCGATGAATGTTTCCTGAATTGAATTATACGGAATCGAATGAGCCAATTATCCACACTTCTGAGGAAGTGGAATGGCAGTGCTTTCACCTTGAACGTGGTGATTTGATCTACTGGTAGACGTAGAATGCCCAGCCTCAGCTGAATGTGAATTATCCACACCCCTGGTGAGCGAGCAGGCGGTAACCCGCGTTCGCTTATTTTCTCGGCCCGCAGTCTCCAGGGCGTTCTGCGCACTGCCCTCCACTGTCCCTTGGCAGCCAGGCAGCACATTCTTTGCTTGAGAGCCGTCTGCCAGTCTGGATTAAACAAAACCCAAACAGCCCCAAGCTCTGCATCTTAGTATCAGCATGAAAACTATGGCTTCAGATATACCAGATATCTAGATCTGTATATATCTCTTCAGATATATAGAGTGTGGAAGTGCTCTTTTGTGGCTGTTGAAGTAGAGCCCTTAAAGAATCTTACTAGAGGAAAAGCAAAGTGAAATCCTAAACAGAAGAGAACCTTTGACATCAGGTCTACAAGACCGCTGAGGTGAGCGGGTGAAGCTGCGGTGCGATCCGCCCCCCGGTGTGCTAGCGCAGGCTCCTGCTTAAGGGATTCCAAGTGCCTAGTAATGACACTGAAATAAAACGAGAGTTTATGTACCATTTCTTTTTTGACAAGAAGCTCCCCCCTATTTTTTACGGACAGTAAACCCCTTAATTTGGCAAACTACAATAGCTCAGATGCTACGCCATCTTCTTAAAAGTGAAGAATTCTTAAAAGAAAACTCAGATCATGCTACTGTCCCGCCTAAACCCCTCCAATGATGGTTCCCTGCCCTAGAGATGAATCCATGTTCCTACCGCGGCGTGGGCTTTGCGTGCTCTGGCCCCTCCTTTCTCTCCAGTGGCATCAGCACCACTTCCCTCCAGCCCCACCCCATTCCGATCCAGCCCCACCAGCCACTGGCTTCCCGTCAGCGATGCTTTCCCTCCTCATGGTGTCCCACCTGCCCAAGCCCATGTCCTTCCATCTCTGCAGGCTCTCCATCCCTCTCTTCCTGTTGGTCTTGGCTTAAACATCATCTCCATGGAGAGGTCTCCCCCAAACCACTAATTAATGTCGGGTCCCCCAGCCCACGTGTCTCCTTTCTATCCTCTTCCTCTTCTTCCTTCATAGCACTTCTTCCAACCTGCAGTTTTTGATTTACTGTTTTTCCAGACTGTCTTCCCCACAAGAACGCAAGTTCCATGAGGGCAAGAAAAGGGTCTGTCCTGTTCGTGGCTGAAATAACCCCAACATCTATCAAAGCAGGTGGCACGCTGCAGGAGCTGAGTTACCGTGGGTTTCCGATCCAGCTGCATCCCCTCAGGAGATGGCTCTTTGACTCCAACTCTCACAGTAACAGAAAATTTTCCGCGAAAAAATAAAAGAGAGCTCTGAGAGTAGTTTTTGAATGTCAATACTGCCTTTCTTTTCTACTCTAGGAAGTGACATTTACTATTATAGTAAATTTTCTTTTCCCAAAGTGCTCCAATTATTCACGTTTTTCTTACTCCCATAAATGTGGCATACTTAGTCCTCAACCCCTTGAAGACCAAAGGCTCCAAGATGCTCATCAATGGGTGGACTCAACTGAGTTCAATCTCCCACACGAATCCCCAGATACTGCTTTTGCCAAGGAGTCATTTCCAAGCCAGGCCTTAATGTTAACAATCCAAAGACACACAACACACTCACACACACTCACACACACTCACACACACTCACAGACTTGCAGTGATTAATGATACAAACTGCAAGGACACCCCCACCAACTATTCCTGTAACACGCGACTGAAGTCATGACACCCATGTTTAAAAGAATTCTCCTCCATCCTCGTAATTTTAGGCCTTTGGGTCCAATTCGTCAACGATAGCAGTTGGTGAAAGGTCAGGGTTAGGATTCTGGAATGTTTTGATAAAGAATAAACAAGGGGTATTAAGGGATGCATTTCTTTCCTTTAAACCATCTGCAGTACATGGTTCTTTTCGATTCTGGGAGACTTTCGTATCGTGAAAGCAGTCCTTGATTCATCTCTTTGCAAGTCACCTTTGGGGCTGAGACTTAAATCACATTTTAACATTTGCCACTCATGTCTGAATCAGCAGTGGGGAGGAAGTTGGGAGGAAGGTTAGGGTGTGGGCCAGTTGAAAATGAGCCCCTCACACAGACACCACGGGCACTTACATGGCACTGGAAGTGCTTTCCAGCAACTATAAGCAGGAATTCTGAAAAAACAAAAAAGCCTTTAACTCTTCAATGGTTCCAAGGTCCCTGTAAGCTAAATAATAATACCTCCATATATTTGTGGAGTGATTTACAATTTACAAAGACACATGATCTCATTTAATCCACTCTCCCACTCTCGTGGGGACTCTATGAGGTAAGAGAATGACCACGTCGAGATAATACTGGAGATTAAAAGCAGCCTGGAAATTCTAAAATGGGTGATGGATGACTGAGATGGCGAGAACAGCTTGACCTCCTCCTTACTGTGGGCTTTTGTGATTAATTCACCCACTTGCTTAGGAAGTTTCTTTCCATCTGAGAAAATTAAAAACACCACTCTCTGGACAGGAATGTGGGATCATAAATGAGAACCAAATAGAAAAGATTTACGCGAAAGCACGAGCTCAGCAAAAGAGGAAACTCAGAAATCGCTAATAAGGTATAAATCAAGGAAAGGCTATTAGCAAACCCCTGGTCAGAAAAAAGGAGCTTTTTAAATGATTTGCTGAGCCCTTAACAATACCATTTCTACCTATGATTTTCAAATATCTCCAGGGTAATTTGGCTTGCAATCCTTAAACGCTGCCATGAAGACTTTCCAATTTGAAGGGATTTACACAGAATTACAGAGAGTACCAGAAAGCAATGCCTTGCTATTGTGCCTCCAGAGCTGTAGGACTCTTAGGGCTGTAGGGTCTTCCTCATCTGTGCATTCTCCACAACAAAAAACACAGGAGTCAAAGGATTTGTTGAATGTGCGAACAAACAAGTGAAAGAATAGGTGGATGAATGAATGGATGGATGGATGGAATGATGAAAAGATGGACAAATGGATGGATGTGTGGATGGATGGATGGATGGAAGGAAGGAAGGACAGAAGGAAGGAAGGAAGGAAAAATAAAGACTGATCACTCATTTTACTGATAAAAACATAAGAGCCAGAGGGGCTACTAATTTGCTTGTTGTACCAAAAACAACTAGTGTCAGAATTGAGGCTACCAGGCCTCTTCAATCCCAGTGTAACATCCCCAATCTAGATTTTCCTCTCTTCCATTCGTCTCTTTTATCACGAGTTCTGGAACATTAACAATATTAACAATCCAATCTTAGTCTTTGAGAACCACTTTTGGAGGCACATAGGCTGGTGCGTTTGTGCCTACTTAATGATCAGGGAGATTAAGCACAGGCTGAATTTTCCGTGGCCACTTGGAGCTCATCAGGAATGAGAAAGCATGAAGACCACTCAGTTTCACGTCACCTTCCTGCCAATCTCCTCCCCAGAGATTCTGGACCCTATCTGGGCTGGTGGAATGTTGGAAACAGAAGACACCCACAGGCCCTGGCCCAACCTCACCCCCTAAGAAGGGATTCTTTGCCCCAAATACCCAACAAGCAGCTATTCTGCCCCTGCCCGGGGAGTTTAAATGACAAGGGGCACTACTTCTGGCAGCAACCTGCCTCCCTTTGGGGAAGCTCCCCTCATTGAGTTTTGCAACATTTCACTTCCTGTTGGTGTTGGGCCTAAGATACTTTCACTTCCTGCTCAGGTTCTAGGCTTCTGTCATCACAGACTCAGAGAGCAAGTTCCTCTACTAGGTCTTGGTGAGTCCCTGGAATTGTGCTTAAGACAGAACCTCGAGCAAAAACAATGCACATCTGAAGGCTTTGTGCTGACGGTGGTGACGGACCGGAGAAGCAGTGCCTTGCTGGGGAAAGACGCCTTATCGACCAGCTCCCGTGAAACGACACGATGTGAGGCATGAAGTTCTGCCCTACAGGCCATTCAAGAGGAGGCCCACGAGGCTATTGGTTGTAAAAGCATAACCACGTTCTGTAACAATCCATCCCTCTTCCGGCACTTTTAAGCAGGTGCCCCGCCCCCCGCGTACACCACGACCTCGCAGAGGCCAGCCTTCGGGCTGCCCGTCCGCACTTGCTTCTTGTTCCCAGTGCTACCTTTCAGCAAACTCAGAGAGCAGACTTGGCCTAGGAAGTGCCGTAAAGATAAAAGCACTGGGAAGGTCTCAAGGTACAAAAAGGAAGCCGGCATCGTAACAAGTGCGTGCTTTCCTCCACTAGTGAAAATCTTCCTACGTTAGCACACCATTCTAGTTTGGGAGGGGCCCGTAGAGGTGTAGGGACACATCGTAATCTGTAATCACTCCAAGTTGCATCTATTTCTACCTCCTCTGAATGCTGCAGTAATGAAACTGTCTTCCTTTTTTCCTGGGTGAATCAAGTCTAGCGTTTCAGAAAGGCATGAAATGAGGAAGAATGACATCATTTACTGAAAAGGAAAAGTCCCATCATTTAAACCTTTAAGATCTGAGAAGGGGATGTGGTATTAGAGGCGGGGACCCTACAAATCCCCAAGCTACTGACACATTTCAGCTCCGCCCCAGGGCCAACCCAGAGGGAAGATGCACGTCCCCGCACGGGACCCATCTAACCGCGCCCACTTTGCCCCGTGGCTTTACCACGCCCAGACGGAGCTGTAGGTGCGAATCAAAACCAGGTGCTGGGATTGTAGGGTAATTCGCGATCTCTGAACAAAGGCGGGATCCGTGCCCACCACTTCTCAGGGAGGCGCTCAGGCCTCATGCCCTGTGCTCTGCAATCTGGGTGCTTCTCTCAGGGAAGCACGGTCCACAGAATTTCTTTCGGGAAGCTTCCATGGGCGCTCTGGCCAGAAAACCAGGGAGCTCTTTGCCCAGCTGTTTCCCAATACATATGTCAAGCTGCATCCCGACTCTCAGAGCAGCTGGAAGCATCAGTACTTGCCCGGTTGAGGGGTTCATGATGCAGCCTCCTTTGTCAGCAGCCGTTCTGCAGCTACAGCCCCTCTCCAGGGTGTCATGGTTCATCCCGAAATTGTGTCCCAGCTCATGGGCCAGGGTCACAGCCGCGCCAAGGGGACTGTCTGAATGGTCCTCAAAGAAAATACAAGAGCACAATGTATAGTTCACATCTTTTTGGCCTCTTTCCCAGCCTCCCCCCTCCCCTCAGCCCTGGCCCCCAGATATTTATCTTTTATAAACATTTAATGGAGTCCAATCTCCTACAAGGACAGAGATAGAGCCCCATTATATAGTTCAAACTTAAAAGAAGATTTGATCTATTTTATTCAACTAGTTTGGGGGCCCCTCTGCTGAAGAATGCATTCCTCATGAATACACGTAGGATTCCTTGTGTCTTTACATGAAATAATCAGGGCAGTCATTTCCCTCTCGCTTCCTACAATCTCTCACAAGACACCATTCTACTGAATGAAGCAAAAAGTTGTCCTGTATCATAGGAAGAAGCAGCTCGTTCCTTCACGGGTAATGAAAGTCCCGTTTTCTCCTTGATTGAGACGATGCTGGGATAAAGTCGTTAGGGGAAGCATCCTTTGAACAGTATAAATAAGATCTGAGCGAGTGTTACTGAGTATGCCTCTTGCTGTCTACTTGGTAGAGAAGGGTCCTTGGAAAATTCATAAGAATGCACCATAAAAGCTAACGACATCGCGTCATCTGTTTGAAGACTCATTGGATTAAGATTGTTATCCAGTTGTGCCTTACTCTTGCTGGCCCTTTGTTTTGTCAGGTAGACTTTGGAAATGGATGGAGGCATCCTGACTCTCTGACGTTTGCTCTTGGGAGTCCACTCAACCTTTTGCTTGGTTTTGGAAGGCGGGTTCTCCACCCAGCAAGCACTGCTTGGCTACCCTTAACTTAGTGGAGTGCCTGCATGGCTTGGCTAAAGAGATATTAGAAATTAAATTTTAAAATATCATTACTCAACTTTAACAAACTAAAATTAGTTGATTTGCAGAAATGGTGCCCATGATTGGTGTTTCTGCAAGAGCCTGCACACCACAGAGTAATGAAGGTAACATTGAATCCTGCTTTGTGCTACCCAGGAAGGAGATAAGAGGCTACCCAAGAGGTTTCCAGGAAACAGTGACACTGTGCTTTAGAGAACGCATTATTCCTGTACAGACAATCTTTGTGGGGCCTCTTGATATAGGTGTGTTCATATAAGGTTTTATAGGCTTGTTGGCGGTTACAGCTGTAGCTACCTTTCTCACTGGCCCTCAGTCTAAGAAAAGAGTGTCATGTCAAGGAACCAAGTTATTCTTAGAATAGATGAAATTCCTAACAAATGACTTTGTTTAGATTTTAGTTTCCTGTTGTAGGAAGCTTCGCAAACGTGTTTCAGGAAATCGATTTTCTTCAATCTAAGAATGCTGAGGGCTGCATTTAGCATGCTTTGGCACAAAAATTCAAGGAATTCATCCTTAAAAAATGACTCTTCATCAGATTCTTTTGTATCACTGAATATCTTGGTTTTGTCTTGAATTGCCTAATTGTTTCGTACCCTTTCACGCATAGGTGATTATACACAGTATGTCTCTTAAGAGACCCTGATAAACAGTTCATATTTCTAATAAGACAAAAACCTATTTCTTTATTTCTGGCGTTATCTCCAAACCGAGACTGTTTTAGTCCAGTTAGATACAAAGGCACGGCTTGAAGTGACTAAAATTAGTGATCTGTTCTATCTTGGAAAACTAGAGAAACAGTACAGAACTCAAATTTTCAGTGTGATTAGGATTCCTGCTTCCTTGCGACATGATCTCCTTCCTCTTAGATTTGTGAGTCCTTGAAAGAGGCACGGTCGTACGTAACACCCACGAATTCAACTTTAGAGACACAATAGGAGAAAGTCTAGACGCTTTAGATCTGGTCAAGATACTGATTTTGTTGATCTCATGAATGTTATAGAAACTGAAGGAGCTGCGGACTTTCAGCCTACATGATGCTTCTCTTCTATGTGGAGTAAACAAACAGTGAGCCTAAGGATGGTCTTTACTGCTGGCCGGCCCATCAGACATTTCTTATTGATTAACTCTGGTTGACTTGATTCCTATTGCAGTACATACATCTGCTTCTATTTCCCCACATTCATTTTGATTTTTTTTTTCTTTAAATAGGCTTCCCTGTCTCCTTTTAAAGAAGGAATCTTGACCAAATGCTTGCATGGAAACAGAATAAAGGACGTGAACTTTAAAAAGTTGCTTAATACCATCAGATGGGTTATAAGAACCTCTGAACACTCCACAGCTGCAGAACCCGCCATACTTATAAGGAATTCAGTTTCAGCTCTAAAAAATATTTACGCCAATTTTAAGTGGCAAAGTCAGTAGCGATGGACCATGGAACCATGAAACAGAAAATGATGCCCTCTTAAAACTTTACGGGCTGCTCTGTAAAAAGACCGTTGGGATCTGACTCGAAATGAACCTGGCATCAACAAAACCCAAACTTTCCAGTGACTTCCACGGTGGAGATCACTGGAAGGCTTCCAGGTTCAAAGGAAACCAGAGGGTAGCCCGTCGAAGCCAGAAGTCCACTGGGTGAGTGCCATCCCTCCAAACAGCCTCCTCAGCCTACACATTCAGTGAATGTTTATGTTAATTACCAGCGCCACCCAGAGAAGAGGAAAATATTCATTGTGGATATTCACTGAGAAGATTAGGCTGGGCAGTACGTGGAGAGCAAATAAAAGTCAGCAGAACGTTACTCCTTCAGCCCTTTAATACAATGGAATATTCACAAATGTTCTGTTTGAAAAACGTGGAGGAATTCATGGTTTCTTGGAAGGGCAAGCTTCTGTTTGTTTAACAGAGATGGTGGAATCGTCTCCGAGGACACGTCCTATCTGAGGGCTGGTGCAGAGGGGACACTCTGTTTTCCCATCAGAGTCAGTGACAGCATGGGGTGAAAACATTTCCTTTAGTTACCTGATGAAGGGGAACCTGTCAAAGTTACCTCCCTCTTAAGTTCACAAGAAACAAGTCCCCAGCAGTCTCCCCATTCTATTTCCTTTTACAGACATATGTAATAGGACGAAATGATCCTTGTAAGGCAATGAACCTAGGTCTCTGCCTTCCAAGGATAAGGTTAGTGTAAAGACAGACTGGACACTGGCTGGAGGTATGTCAAGCATCTGCAGTGGTAAATAGTTAAAAACCTCAGACTTTTGGCTATGGTGCCTGGAGGGAGAACAATCAGAAAGCCATTCTAACGGCAATATTTGGTGAGATCACAGCCCATCCCAGAAGCTGAGCGATGGGGGGAACCCCAGTGACCTGGCTCATCCCAGTGCCGGGAGGAATTCCTGGATGGAGGCGGGTGGATCAAAATCCCACTTGAAACTTGCTCTCCGCCAAAGGTGTAGACTGGCTTTCCCTGGGCTGTTTTCACACACTCAGCCTTCCTGTGTGCGGCGTCACGTGTTTTATAAACAGTCCCTAGAGTGCTGTCGGGTATGGCAGATCATAAGCAGAGCTAGAAAACGGGTAGAATTATATCTAAGCAGCATTAAAGAAAAGGACCTAATTCTACAAAGTCTGGTGAAAGTAGAGATTTCCCGGGAAATCATCAAGAGAATTGGGTCTGGACTTGGCTGTCGGATTCTCGGTGCTCCTGGCTTACCATGACGATTCCCCCGGACTGTTCTGCCGTGCACATGCTCATGATGGGCGCCATGCCGATGGTGGTCCCCTGGAAATACACTCCACTAGAAAGAAAAGAAAGGACTTTCTTAAGTCAGTATAAGGACATTTTCTAATATTTGAAATTTGGCTGGACGTTCCTACATTCCAACAGGAAAACTGCACAAGCATAGGCAAAGACGAAAAGAGCGGCATGAGAGTATGTTTACAGGTGATTTTTATCTTTGGTTCTTCTAAAATTTATCTTCCAGTTCACCATCGTCTCCTAATCCTTTCAGATTTTTGTTTTCAAGACTCGGGACAACAGCTAGTCACAACTTATATGTTTATAAGTTGTAACCTGCTATTTTCTAATGAACTGGGCGGGGAGCTGTTCCTTTGCAACCATGTCTGCTGACGTTAGGGCTGAAAAGAGTCACAGAGAATCACTGTTAACAAGTGAAAGGCATTAGATGCTTTACTAGATTTTCTGTTGCAGCTGAATTTTGCTCTCCTGGGTAACATTACAATTAGGCCAGAAACCCAAACTCCTCCCAAATGTCCTGCTGATATAGCTTGCAAAAGTGAGACTGGCAGAAAAATGATTGACCCTCTGGAGTCAGCATAGAAGTTAGCACCCACAAAGCCTTGGCATCCCAGGAGGAAGCTTCCGGAAGGGGAGCTCATGGCTTAGGCGTGGCTTTTCCCCTATATGGAATCTTAATCAATGAGTAATGACATCAAGGCCTCTTTAATGCAATGCTAGTAATTCCAACCTCATGCATTAAAAATTAAAAACTGTATTTGCTGAATCTCCTTTAAGGGAAAAAGTGACTTACCCATGTTATCTTGGCCATGTACATATATAGCTATTACACAAATTATTTGAAAAGTTATATATTTAGCAGTGCTCAGTTGGATGAAATGGGATAAGTACATACAAAATATAACCTCACCTATGTATGTATGTATCCAATCAGCCATCTATGCATCCAGCCAACCAGCCATCCTATTACACGCATATGTACAGTAGTAGTGATTGCAGCTTTTATATTTACATCTATATAGACCGTTTTAACAGATACAATTATACCTATATATATATATAAATAAGGTTATATAAGAGGCTAATTTACTTCCAGATGTTCAAGTTGGACAGACTCCATTTGGGGGAAAAGAATCAAAACAAAACACTCTGACTCTATTTTTAGTAGTTCAGGCTTAATCAATGCATAAAATATGAGGCCACCACAAATATCCAGGGTGGGAAAAAAAAAACAGCCCCATGAAATGGCCAAAGTAAATCATCAGGGAATGCCCACAGGCTCAGTTCAGAGGAAGGCCTCTGCGAAAGTGAGGTTAGGGTAGGACTGCCTTTCAGCTTCCCATAAATGTTCAGTAAACTAGATCCAATTTGTCAAAGAAAAGTGTCTCTGACCCTAAGGCTTTCAATTCAGTGATATGAGCGACATGAGAACATAATAATGGCATAAACTGTTTAAGAATCTTAATAAAAAGCTGTTCAGTTTAGGGAAAACCTACTCCATACCAACTTAGATTATGACATTTTTTGTTTAACTATAAAGGTGTCTGTAACATGTTACCAATGTATTATACTATATCACAGGTGTGCTTTCCCTCATTTTATTATCTTCACGACCCTCATCACGCTCTGAAATGTCTTTGTTTGTTATTGCCTCCTCCCAGTAAACTGGAGACTCCCCAAAAGTGGGGAGGTTTACAATGTTGGTCACCATTATGTTCAAAGCCCCTAAAACATGTTTTGTTCCTCGTTCGTGCTCAATACACATTGATTGAACAACAGAACACAAGGTTAATCTGCGACACTGCTGGTATTCTCTGATCTAGAAAACCAAGAGTAACAGCAAAACAGGAGGCATAAATATTTTCTTTTTCCAGGCAGCTGACAACGATCACCCTAATGTACTGCCTTCAGATCTTGCATAAATATTTTTCACTAATAATGACAGAACATGAGCTTTTAAAAAATATACTACTCAGGACAACTTTATATCAAGACTAAGCCTAGAGGGAGGGATAAATTGGGAGTTAGGGACTGACATATACACACCACTATATTTAAAATAGAGAACCGACAAGGACCTACTGTATAGCACAGGGAACTCTGCTCAATATTCTGTAATAACTTAAATGGGAAAAGAATTCAAAAAAGAATAGATACCTGTATATGTATAACTGCATCGCTCTGCTGTACACCTGACACTAACACAACATTGTTAATCAACTATACTCCAATATAAAATAAAAATTGAACAAAAAAGAAATGAAAAGGTCGATAAACAAATAAATAAAAACATGAGAGAAAAACATGAAAAAAAGAAAAGTATTTGTGAATGTCAAAATGTTATTTCGATTGTCTTTATGACACATATAATCTGTAAATTAAATTTGAGAAGTCATAATAAAAACCTTCATGGATTAATAGTATTAAAAAAAAAAAAAGACTTGGGACTTCCCTGGCGGTCCAGTGGTTAAGACTCCACGCTTCCACTGCAGGGGGCGCGGGTTCAATGCCTGGCCGGGGATTGAACTAAGATCCCGCGTGCTGTGCGGTGCCGCCAAAAAAGAGAGAAAAAAAAGACTCAGCCTGGAAACAGTTGCATAGAGGAAATGTCCAGGTGTTAGACGAAGGAAATAAGACATCAGCCAGAGGGATAGTTTTCCCAGGGAATGCAGAGAAAGACTTTTCCAACAGCCCCCAATTTCAATCGAGATGGCCTCTCCCCTCCCCCCCACCCCGCCCCCGCAGTGTGGGCTGAGAAGCCCCCTTTGCCCCTGGTCCAGTCAGTGTGTTCTGCTGAATGATGTGCAGCTTCGTGGACTGCCGGGTGAGGCTAAGAGGGAGAGCAGGTGTGCTGAGATCACTCTTTTACTTTAAGCAAAGGAGAGACAACAGAGGCCTTACCTGATAAGCTGTGCGTTGTCATGGGATTTGCGAGGTAGAAGCTTCATCTTTCTCCAGTCCAGAAACTCGTGGAGGCTCGTGAATGGGTCCTGACTTATGGAGCATTTGTCGATGTCGTTCCACACCTCTACGCCCACCAACACGATTCGAATGTTCAGCGGTCTGTAAAACTGAGGGAGACAGAAGACAGGCATCCCTGGGGGATCACGTTAATGAGAACTTACCACGCCGAGTAGAACAGACTGGCAAGTTCTGAACCCCATTGCCGTGACATGAAAAATCTCTCTGTGCTCCTTGTTCCCGTGGCATTAGAACTGGAGGAATATTTTCAGTGTCTGATGCAAGGTGATGTGCTAACTGGGCTCTCAAATGTGGTTGACCAGTTAGATGTTAGAGTCGCCAGTCTTTCTGATGTCAGCCCTAATTTGTAGGGAAGCACACATTTCAACCGATTCACTGGCGATTTGAAGTGGGCGTATAGATGTGTTATTATTGCTAACGTCGTCACATTACGGCTGAAGACTGCCAGTTCACATCTACTGCAAGAAAAACAGTAAGTGAATTAGGGTCTTTCAGACACTCTGCCAAGTGCAGTAATTTGTTCATTTTAAGAGAAATGTTCTACCTGTGAGTTACTGAAAATGAATCTGTATTAATTTTTCAGCAAAAAATCAGATTTTGCTGACCCTGTCATATTCTGTCACCTATAATTGACCCAGAAGGTTTTAATTGAATGAACAGATCAGTATCTTTCAGGGTGATAAAGGCATGCACAGAACCCTTCTCCAGGAACTTTGAGGACCATTCTTCCCACAGCCAGTTCACCAACAGCGTCATGGGAAAGGTCTGGTAAAGGAAATTCCTCTGTTTTCAGGCATACCACTCACTTCAAGTCTTCTTGCTTTTCTGCTCCCCCCACCCCCATCTTTCTGTGTCCTGACTTCAACCTACAGCCCTTTCTCCACAAACAGATCATCTTGGGTTGGAAGCAGGTAGAGCAACTCTTCCGATGTCTATGGGATCGTTTTGTCCCAGACGCGCTTACTAGGGCAGGATGAGGGGTCAGGGTAGAGGTAAGAATTCCCCATTGCCCCCGACTACCTTGCTACCCCCATGGTATCACACAGACATGGAGACGGCTCTTTGCTCAGGGTCCAGGGGGTAAGGAAGTGGGAATCATCTGGCTGGCTGTACAATCTTTCAAAGCCTGCAACGTGTAAGGCAGTGCGCAATGAGAACATCCTCATCTTCTGATACTCCAGGCAGCCAAGGAGAAAGATGTGGCAGCTAAAGTCAAGCTCCAGATGGGAGCAGGTCCTATTCTTAGTTGCTAGAAGCCTCTGAGCCAACAAATAACAAAAATCACAGAAGCTCCGCATCTGATAGTTAAGCCCCATTCCAATGTGCTGAGCTCAGGGGCAATAAACTCCATGAGGCTGAGCACTGACCCCGGGTTCTGACCCACAAAAGGCAGGTTCATCTTTTCCCTCGCTGAGCTCTCCCCAGTCATCTGGTGAGCATTAGGTTAGCAGAAGAATGTGACTGAAGCACAAACTACATCACAGAGTCTAAACTGATCACAGCGGTCCAAGTTGGTTTCAAGCAGATAACAATTATGGGCATTACATTAATAAGTTAATGAGACAATTATACGACCTAAATGCTGCCTTACAGCTTGTTTTTAATCAAGAATTGCTTCGCCTGTGGTATCCACTTGCAAGCTCCCAGCCCAGGCTTTCCAGGCAAAATCAAGGTCCTGGCCCCATCTGGACTCTGAGCGCACATGCCTGGTTGCTATGCTTCCCTGGAGAGCTCACCCTTTCGGCTGTGTTACAGACAACAGCGATCAGAAGGGGGAAACGCAGGCGATCCAGTGCCGACGTCCACACCAGCCTGCCAAGGGACATCCTCAGGGGCAGAGGCCCCGCGTGGGCTGCAGGGTCGTCATCTGTGCTGGGGACGCCATGTTTGCCTCTAGAGAGCGTCATACGGAAGTGGTCGCTAAGGTCTGTCAAGGTCTAACTGTCATCATTTCTCAGAGCTGGCTTGGGGGCTTACTGATCAAGGGTCTTTTCGTAATAGTAATGGGTTGTAGTTTCCATTTATTAGCCGTCTCAAGTCACAGAACAGATTTCATATCTAGAAGCATAAAATACAGTCGCTCCTCTCAACACTGGTGCTACAGATTAACTGTCGCATATGCTAAACTCACGTCATGTCATCACAGCAGTCCCATTGCTGCCTGTTGGGATGCTCTTCCCAGGGCTCTGCTGGTGGCTTCCCTTTGGTTCCTCCTAATAACAATGACCACAGCTAACACTTAATGAGCATTTCCAACGTCCTAGGCACGGTGCCATGCGCTTTCCAGCCCGTAGGTCTCTCGGTCCTCGCAACACTGTGCGAGTCAAGAACTATTATTATTTACGCGTTACGGTCAAGGACGTTGAGACAAGGAGGAACCAGGTAGACCGCTCGAGACATGACTGGCATAGCCGGGTTTAAGCATAGGCAGGCTGGTGCCCAGGTTCTAAACCACTAAGTAACCCAGCCAGGTAAGGGCGAGTACTGAGATTCCCTTCCAAGATGATCCATTGCGACCCCAGGCCCAGAGAGAAGGACAACTGGAGCTTGGCAGCCGTCTGCCTAGCCTATGAATCCCAGGACGCATGTGGACGCCGTCCAAGACCAGCTGAATTGAGTCACCCATTAACATAGCCGCGGCAAGAATCTGGCTGTGTGCTAGGCTTGGCACTGGCACAAAGAGTGAGGATTAGGATACCTTGCTCCCAAATGCTCAGAGGCCAGCATGAGGCTCAAGGCAGGGGATACTTAGCCATTATTCCAGTAAATGCCAAGCGAGTGAACTGCCAAGAAGGGCGCAAACAGGAAGTTCAGGGGATGCCGGGCTTGAGGGCTCAAAGAAGGCTTTCTAGAAGAAGCGGATCTGAGAAAACATGGGTAGGATTACAGGGAGGTCTGCTGGGGTCCAACACGGGAATGTGCACCCCTCAGGCAACTGGTTTGAGAAGGGGGGGACGAGGACTCACACAAGAGGGAAAATACCTGAAGTTAAACGCACGGAAGATGAGTCCTTCAGAAGTAGGTCACAGAGGTGCAGCCTGAACGGATGTGCAGCTGTTGCTAACTTCGTCACGAGTAAGAAGCAGGACAGATTGGAGGGGAGAAGCCAAAGAGGCTATCACTTAACTGGGCAGCCACACACCCCGCTGCTCCCGCCCTGCGGTATAACTGGGGCCTGGGGGAATGTCTTACTTCCCACGTAAAGGGTTTGTCTGCCAGTACAGCATTGGACACACTCTCCGTGTTTCACACACAGGGGAATTGCCTGAACATTTCTGAATGTCACCTCTGTCCCTAAATCACTTCTCGGACTCTCAGTCCGGGATGTGCTTCTCCCTCTTCCCTTCAAGCCAGTGCAGCCGGCCAAGCAGTTACTAGTTAAGAATAGCTAAGAAGAGCCAAGATTTCCGCAAATGAGGAAGTTGCCACTGGAACAGTCATTGTTTTTTAAGCCAAGATGCTCCCACTTGTAGTTGCAAAACTGAACTTTGGCATACTTGCCAGAGCCCAGGGCCCATCAGTTAGTAGACTTGGGTGAACAGGACATCAAGGAGCCTGGGTACCCCAGCGGGTCTTCAGGGTCTGCTGGGGACAGACACATATGTGCGCTCAGCAATTCAGCTTTCTCCTTGCCAGAAACACAGGAACAGGCAGGCTGGTGAGCTCCATGGAGTCTGTCAGGACTTTTCTCAGATACATTGTTCTTTAATCACCAGGGCAGATTATTGACAAACCCCCAGTTGCTCATTTCTGGTTTTGCAAACTGAAGCAAGATATAATACAGAATAATACGTAGAGAAACACAAACATGAAAGACCAAGCACATCACCTTAAAATAGGATTTCAGCGATTACCAGCCCGAGTTTAATATTGTTCATGGCTTCTGTTTACTTCCAAGGCCTAAGAAGTACTTGAATTCTTTGCTTTCATCTGGATGTTGTCCCATCTCACTGGAGGCGTCTGGAATGTACTCGCCCAAGGCCCCACCCAGGCCAATCAAACCAGAGTCCCTGGACTGAGACTTGGAATCAGCATTTTGAAAACAAACATATAGACACACACACACACCCACAAACCAACCAAGAAAACTTTCCAGGGCATTCTAATGCCCAGCCCAGACTGAGAACCATGTCTGACTCCTACTGTCTCTGTCATAACCTCTGGGATCCATCTCTCACCCTCCCTGCCAGAAGGACATGCCATTTACAAAAATTCTCCTGCATCCATTTGACTTCAGGATAAAGTTTAATTTTCAAAAAGTAGCTATTCAACATATATCAGCAAGCATGGGCCGCCTGGGAGTCTGACCTGCCTAAAAGTTCTGGTGGACGAGGACGGAACCACCTCAGGGTGCTATAATCCATCTGTGTTTTTTCCCGCTTTCAGAAGGTTCCATCCAGCCATAGCCTCTCTCTGAGCACCAGGCCCTGATCTCTGACTGCTCAGGGTACCCCAGGAGACTCCCGCTCTCGCTTCTTTGCGTACGAAGCCTCTTTCACCTGTCATCCCAAACTTGGGCTCATTGGGACCCCTGCTCATCTCAGCCTCTGCTTCTGCTCAGTCAAGGTCAAAAACTCCTGCAGAGGAGACCAGGGCTTATTCCTGGTGCTGCCTTTCAATGCTGTTTGAACATGTGCTGATTACTTAACTAGCCTCTGCAAACCTCCGCTATAAAAATGGGAATACCGGTATCCACCCAGGCGTGTCTGCAAAGCACTTAGAGCCTGGCACGTAGCAACTGCTCAATACATTTATTAGGAACCATTCCTTCAAATGTCTCTAAATCCTCGTCTTTCTCACATCCCCACTTGCCCAGCCCCGGGTCAGATCTTCATAATTTCTGTACAATAGACGCCCACCAGCTGTATTTGTCTTTGGGAACTCCATCCTCCACACTAACTGCAGGCACAGCTGTGTGTGATCCTGTGTGTCTCCCCTGCTTAAAAACATTCACCTTGCTCTCCACTGACGGCAGAATAAAATCCCAATGGGGTCTAGATGGCTCCGCAGGGCACTCAAGGCCCAGCCACTGAATCCCCTGCAGCTTCACCTGCTCCTGCCCTAGCTGTGCACACACACACAATTACGCTACACACACACACAAACACACACCGCTTAGTTAGATGGAGTCCAGACCTGTGGGGAGCAAGCCAGGCCCTCCCTGCCTGTGCTCCTGGTGAAACTTCACTCACCTTGCAAAATCGCCTCCCTGCAAAGCCTCCCTGACGCCCAGGAAGAAGCAAGTGATTCTCTTCTGCATCCCCATAGCACCTGATTGACAGCATCGACCTGGTTCCCATCACGCTGGTCCATGCTAAGTGGCTTATGGGTCTGCTTCTCTACGAAGCTGTGACCTCCCTGAACAGATGGACCACATCTGATACATTCCGAATTCTTGATGCACACTGCGCGGTACTGCCCATAAGTCCTCGTAGAATGGAGTTGAATCTCCGGAAGGCTTTTGTTTTCATTTTCCCGAAAGCTTTGAAAACTCACTTTAAATATTATATGATAGGATTGTTTGGCAACATAGCTACCGTGAAGCATCCACAAACTGCTATGTGTAAAGTGTGAGCCTTTCAGAGAATCCCGGCCATGAGAGGTTCAGCAATGAGCCGGGGCCCCTTTCCTCTCCCACTGTCCTCAGAGGCAGGAGACAGCCTATTGCTAAGAATTATGGTTACGTTCAGACGGGGGCTGCCAGCCACATAGCACGTGAGAACCACCTGGGAGCGCCTACAAAGCCTGATGTCCAGGCCCCACCCAGACACCCGAGCAGCAAGGCCTTTGAAAGCTTCAGGCAACGCCAACATGCTCTGCGCTGAGAGCCCTCAGCACCAAACAGCCCGACGCTCTCCCTGCAGGGTCTGTCGCTGAAGGCAGGTGGCGTACGTAGATGGTTCCACCTCCTTGCGAACAGGTCGCGTAAGGAGCATGGGCGAGCAAATACACCTGGGTCAGAGCAGACTTTCAGGATCTCTTCCAGCTCTGAAATCACCTTTGCAAAGGTGAGCTCCCTCCCGAGTTCTCGGTGAGGAATTTTCTGACGGCCGATTGAGCCGAAAGCCGATTTCTGTGTCCTGGGACTGTGGAGCCCGTGGGTCCCTTATCAGTGAGAGCTCACCCTCAGGGGGCCTGTGGGACCTGCCCAGGGAGACCTGAAAAGAGGCCTGCTTGGAGCTCTCAAGAGGGTCAGATGCACCCTATTGGGATGCTGGATCTAACTGGGGAGGTCAAAACGCCTTCCTGGCCAGAAGAGAGCCTGGCGGGAGATGGATGCCAAGGCCACCGAGGTCCAGACAGCGTGGGGTGGCATCTCCTGCAGCTGCTCCAGGCCCCAAGAATTCTCAGAAGAAGGGGAAGTTGGGTACCAGCCCAGGACCGGAGGCAAAACCCGACCTCCCTAAGTCAGATGGGATGTGTTTCATTCCCTCCACCTCATTCCCAAACATTTACATGCTGTGAGTGATCTAATTACCCCCAAGGAACTTACCTTGTCAACGTGATTAGCGATCTCTATTAATCGTTGTTTGACTTTTTCCAGGTCTTTTCCTTGCCTCTGAAACTTAATAATTTTAAATGTCAGCATTAACAATGGCTGGACTATCAATCAAATCTCATCTTCCCAGCTCCTGGAAATGTGAAGTCTCAGGCTCTGCAAATCCCTCAGGGCCCTCCCTGGTTTATGGTGAGGTGAGCTCCCATCCTGCCGAGTAATTTCCCCATCCAGGGACTTTCTGAAACTCCCTGAAATGCACCCAAGCCAAGTGCTCAGAAGACATTAACTTTTGTGAATTTTCCAGCCTCATAAATGATGGAGGCAGTGACATGTTTTGGCATCGAGAAAACAGACACAACCAGAAGGCCGTCCAAAGCCATTCTTCATATCATCAACTTGATTTTAACTTCCTCCGAAATCTCCTTTATATTTGTTTTTAAAAAATTAAAGAGTGAAAGTAATAGAAGCGCATGGCAACAAGTCAAACAATACAGAGAATGGATAAAAAGTTAATAAAGTCCCACTTCTCCCAGCTAATCTGAACTTGCAGAGTGGGAACAGTTGCCTGTGAAATTGTCAAATCTGTTTCATTCATATGCGTTGAGCCAGTCTGGGAGAAAATGTCACCTAATTCATAATAGGTAGTAGAGGCGAGAAAAGGACACAGGGAAGATAATCTAAAAAAAAAAAAAAAAACTAATTAAAAATTAATTAAAAGAAAAAACTAATTAAAAATTAATTAAAAGAAAAAAAAACTAATACAGTATCAAGCCCTACTTTGGAAGGTAGGGTTTTTCTGCTGTGTCTACAGCCTTGATTCATTCATTCATTTTGGTTTAGGACATATCGGACATGTTTAAACTAAACTTTTCTCAAAAGTGTTTTAGAATACATTCTAAAACCATCTGCCATTTCCCACAAATAATTCTCCCTGTTTGGAGAGCTTAGCTACATGGTAACTCTGCAGTCCCTGCTAATATTTGTAATACCAGATACATTTTTAATATGTTATACTTTATAATATCAGGAAACCACTTTTTTCAATGGGTTGTTTACAATGCTTTTAAGGCCTCGTGGAAAATGAGGTTAAATAAAGCAAGTAATAACTTGCTAAACATTTTCTTTTGCCTTTTTTTTTTTTTAAACCAACCAGGAAATTTCAGAAAGTTCTTACCTCTCGGTTGTCTGCCACAATAACGAGCTCTACATACTTGGTCGTCTTGAGGGTCTCTCTTTTTTGCTGCCAAAAGTAAACATGGGTTTAATTTCCCTGACTGCCTCTCTGGGGCTTCCCGAACACTGTCAATGTCTCTCGACTCAAGCACTTGAATTAGGGGGCCCCCCACCGGTCCTACCCACATCACTGGCTCCCACAACCCTGTCCCACCTAGAAGTTCACCTCCAACCCCAAAAACTGCTGTAAAACTTTCTCATTGTGAGCGGCCACTCTCCATTTCCATCTGGGAAATCCTTAAAAAGGGATCTAACCTTTCTGCTGAATCACTGATTATAGGATCAGAACAAGTTGAGATCATTATTAAACAAAACACATATGTAAACAAGCAAAACCAAAGCTCTCTCTGGAACAGGAGCCAATGAACTCTTCATTTCGGGCTGGATGTAGCACATTTCAAGATCACTACAGAAGATGATGGAATCAGGGTCTCACGGGTGTTCCCTTTGCCTTTGTGGTCTAGTTTTGTGATGTGGGAAAAGCCAATATATAAAGTGAATATATTTTGAGCAGGAACTGCATAGCCCTTCTGGGGAAACACTGAGTAGTCCATTCCAGGGAGCTGATTTCTGCAGGTGATCATTTAAAAATCTGGTTAGAAGCAAAGGAAGAATAGGGAACAGCCAGGCGGATAAATGGGGAACAGAGCCAGGCGAGAAGAAGGTGCTAGGAGGAAAACCAGAACGGAACAAGAGAAACAGAATAGGAAGAAACAGTGTCAAGAAAAAAAAAAAAATAGACTGAAACATGCCACTGGAGAAAAAGGATTGGTAGGAGTGCGATAGTTGAGGAGAAGACAGAGATTGTATATCAAGGGATAGGGGCTGAAGATGATGCAGACAGCCCAATATGAACTCCCTCCCAAATCAAGGCAGCCTCTGAAGTGGGTGACATTTTAATCATGTTTCTTCAAAAAACATCTGTACTCTTCCATGAATTACTGGGAGAATCCCAAAGGCACTTTCAGGAGAAAAAAAAGCAATTCATGGAGGGTGGTCTCAAGAAGCAAACATTAAAAACAAAAAACAAAGCCTTCAGTTTCTGCAATAAAATGCAGTCGGAGGAAATGAGGGTTGAACTGGTCTCGGTCCTCATAACTGATATCGCTGCTGTATGAGTTAACTACACACACTGCTTAATGTTGAAAACTTGCATGTTATAACCACGCTTTCAGACAAAAGCAAAAATGACCAAGGCATGCTTTGAATCAGCTTTCCAGTCACATAATCCTGAGGGAAACATCTTTTATAAAACAAATCCCCATCAGTCCGGGATCTTCCAAACAGATTTTTACAGGAAAAATGTTTGTATCATAGCAGTGTTCCTCCTTGCGGCCCAGCTGTGCTGATTCATGAATTTAGGTATCCCTAAAGAAATCTGGAAACCTTATGGAGGAAGGAAAAATAAAGCACCATGAAAGGTATAATTTCTCATACTTTTACAACGTTACAAGGGACAAAAGTTAAGCTTTGTAACTATACGTTGTAGGCATGCTTTACGGTGAAAACGACGTACACACAGAGGAAAGAAGATTAGCCCCAGCGGTACCCACTGGTTTATGCAAAATGAGACACCTTCTCGAAGTGTGAAGATCTTGTCCCTTCTCCTTATTCAGGTTTGGAAAGCAGAAGCCTCTTTTCCCCCCATAATTTCCTGATTTACCATTAACAGATTCAGCTCATCTTACAGAAGAAAATATAGCTCTATTAAAGAAAAAATAAACTAGCCTCCCATTGAAAAACTCATAGGGAGAGCCCTGGTTGTTCAGATGTTTACACCTTTCAGACTGCAAAGGGGTGAAATAAATGACCAGGGGATATTTCCAAATGGCCTTGGATCATCATTTAGAAAATACACAATTCCAGATAATGAAAACAAACACATGAACCCAATTTTCCTGTCTCTGCAGTTTTCAGAGAAGTCCAAATTTTCTCATGAATGCAGAGAATTGCTAGCTCAGAGAGAAACCTAACCACATAATAATAGAAAGCCATGGGGGAGTGGCTGGCTCATGGCCGCAAAGGTTCCTTCTTCCCTCAGCTGCACACACAGAGAGGCTTAAATTACCTCCACATGATTCCCACCTATCTGGGCTATCCGGTTAAAAAAAATCATATTTAAAATGTTTGATATACAGAGCAACACTTGAAACTGGTTGCTTGATTGAATTTTCATTTTGGGAGCGTGATGATACACAAAAGCCCTTCCCCAAACAGATAAGAGTATATAAGCCTCTGAGAATGGCCCAACCGTTCTCTACTCCGAGGTGCAGACCGAGGGGTTCTTTGAGTCTTGCGCAAGCGGGAAGCTGTTCCTGGGCCTCTCAAAGTCATCACAGCCAAGCTCTCAGGGAGAATGACCCCTACACATGTTACAACAAGAACTCTGGCATTGGGAACTTAACTCAACCCGAGTCAGAAAACAAGTCGAGATGAGGGTGACAATAAATTCTCATTGCAACTCTCTCTTCCTATGGGCCAGGTCCCTGAAACAGCACAAGTCCTGAGGCTGGGGAGAGCTTGGAGTGTCGTACCAGTGGGCAGGATGGCTATCGTCTGATGAGTGAGGGAAAAGTGTGGATGAGATGTGGCTGAAGATGGAGACAGAGGACAGGGGCCATGGCGAGGAGGCTGGCCGGTAATCTAATTATCGAGAGCAGTGGGGGACCCTTGAATGTGAGGTTCTTTACACATCACTCTGGCTGCTGGGAGGAGAATGGATTATTGGAGGACCATAGGGGAAGTGGAGGGCGCAGGTAACAGTTTGAGGCTGTAAGGATGGAGACAGGCAAACAGATTCAAGTTGGATGTTTTAAGCAAACGATAACAACAACAAAACAATAACAATGCAACCAGGACCATTTCCATAGACGGTAAGATCAGCAAATTTGATGAATCAGAAGTTTGGTTTAACTTCCTCTGAGTAAAGAAAGATCATCGTTGGCTCAAGCCAGGCTCCGTGCCTTGCCTCTAAGGCCACTTTATGAATAGGTATGAACTGAGTCCTGTCTCTGCTGTGAAAGGTCATCTCTACCATCCTTACCAACGATTTGCATGGGGACCAAGCGCACAGATCATATCTGCGTGGGGTACAGCCTCTGAGGTCTGGCTAATAACACAGGCTGCAGAACCAGCAAGCAAACGAGACAAATGCTGGAAGAATGGGCTGAATCTGATGAACTGAATGTTAATGGGGACAGATGCAAAGTATTGAAATTGAGTCTAAAACGCCAGCGGCAGAAGTGAGAGCTGTTATTTACTCATCTAGAGTTTCAGTCGATACAAGAGTCAATAGGAATCCACACCTGGATATTTTGGAACCTCGGTTCACACTGAGAGATGCTCAGAGCTCAGGGCCAAGGAAGCAATAGCAGTGCTGGCTCTGTTATCCACCAAGATTTAAGAACGACCGAGGCAGTAAAGGAACTTGGTATGTATGGCCTCTTAGAGGTGGTACAGAGGTGAGGGTGGTTATGTTAGAGAAAAATTAAACATGTCTGCTCTAATTAACAAGTTTTCCAGTGGTTCTGGCCAATTGCAGATATTCAACTATTACTAGACTCTACAGAAAATACACATTACTGTTAACACTACTCCCACCATCACTACTGTGACTTCTGTTAAACCAATATGGCAGCCTGTCTAGAAACCCAAAAGCAACAGCCCTGGTTCATTTCAGAGTGGCTGCCTTTGAGGAAACTATGGGGTCTCCCTGACCAGATGTCCTATTTGAACTCAGTAGCCCAAGCAAACGTGGCTTTCTAGAGAAGGCACTGACTTTTACATTTGACTCCTAATTATACATACTGGTGGAGGGGAACAATAGCCCAGATAATCCCTGGAGAGGATAATTCAAAAGTAATTTACATTTGCCTTCGGGATGTATTATGTGATTTTTCTCCGGTAGCAGATTTATGGCCTTCACCTTCTTTAGAGTCTGCTCAGGCTTCTGTTAAAATTCGTTTGCATTTTTGAAGGAACAGCTGATGGACAGGGAGGGATCAGTCACAGGAGGGCTGAGTGGCTGGGGCTCTGCAGGCTGGACTTGAAAAGCTGCAGAGGAGGGAACCGGCGAGGAAGCCCTGTGACTGCAGGCACCCTTCCAGAAGCAACTTGGGTTCTCACTAAAATCTAATGTAAAGCCTTGTAAAAATGACAAACAATAGCTCAAGCTTATCTTATAGCCAGTGCATACCCCGAGTGCAGATTTATTCCTGCTGCTCGTCGAAGAAAAACACACACATCTGCAGAAAAATCTCAGTCTGCAAGCCAATCTGTGCAATAGTTAACATTTAGTAGGGGCAGAAAAATGCTGGGAAAAAGCAAATGCAGTTGCTGCAGTGCATAAATTAGATGAGTTCGATGCAGTTACACTGATTTTTGAGTATAAATAAAGGCAGTGTTAAGTCTGGCAGGTAAGGGGCATAGAACATGAGCATTTCCCTTTCATATTTCCCAAAGGTACTGCCCCAAACTGTCTTGTGTATAATTTCCATTCTCACATATTCCACTTATTTGAAAATTGTTTTTTGTATTGTTTTCACAATATAGATGTGCTTTAAGTCAGAGACATTTTCTCTTCCGTAAAAACAATCCCGACTATTTCTGGAGAGGAATATTGAGAACGGTGTTGAAGTGCATGCAATGCCTCCCCTTTACAATTTAAAGGTTCATTTACACTTGCAGATCATAATTAACAAAACAACATTGTTATTCAGGTTTTCTCCATCTCTCTACACGTCAAAATGACTGGAAATTACTGTGCCAATCCTAGTTCTAGGGAGCCGTAAGCTTAGTTAAAGAATTAAAATATGGCTGGCAAGGCCTGACCAAGTCAGGACTGACTTCCAAATGAGATGGCAAACATATTTGAGTGCCGTTTAAACTGTCAAGTTATACATCGCACAAGGTGGATAACGTGTGATCAACAAGGTACTCAAATCAAGATGCCTGGAAAACAGAATGCAAATGTTCTACTTGTTTATGACTGTGAAAGCTACGGCCTCATCACATCTTATCTGAGGTCTGGAATCAAAGGCAAGAGTAAGCGTGAAACAAACATGCCCTGGGACCACAGAGGCCGGTCTTTGGGATTCCGTCTCTTAAATCTGTCACTCTAAGATGGCTCAGGGGAGGAGAGCAGGAAGGAGATTCTGTCAAGTTTCTGCTGATGGTGGAGGTGGGGGCACTTTTCAAGTCCTTTTCTCGGGGATTGAGATTCAGCCCCCACTACTGAGTGTCAACGTCAAAGTCAGCCACAGTGCCTGACGGGGTGTGATGGGGAAAAACAAGAAAAAAAGAGGTTGCAAGCACCTGCTGCAGAAAACCTTGGGAGCATGTTAACAAACAGAGGAAGTTAGGGTCATATAGGTGGAATCAGGATGGAAAGAATGAATGTAAAGTTAAAATGGAAAGTCCTAAAGCAGTTCAGTTAAAAGCAGGTTAGGGGAACACACACCTCTCCACAGGTAGGAGGAAAATTTTAAGAAGGAGAAGAAATCGCTTAGGATAACGTTTACTGTCTGAATTGAGAAAAATGATTAGGAATAAAAAGAGGCACAATATTTATGAAGTGTTGAGTGGTAAGCAGTGTAACGCTCAAATTAAAGTCAGGAAGGACAAAGGGTGTCAAATGGAACCTTGAAAACATGCCCCCAGACCATCAAATATAAGCACATCGTTAAGTGACATCATATCTAGGAATTCTTCATTTCTTGTCAACAGAAGAACAGGAAAGATAGAGATGAAAAATCAGGAAGTCGTCTATAACTTCCTATCGGGTTGTAGTCTTTTGAGTTCAGGGCCTCCAGCCAGATGTGGCTACCCTTACTCCTTTTTAAGAGTTCTGCTGTGGTCTGTGGAGCCCACGTGATACTGATGTAAAAGGGTCAGGCAGCCATTCGGGGTGCAGGTTTCCTGGTGCTGCACCAGGGGGGGACCTCTTAGTCGGGGGGGACATTTGTGGTCCAGACTCCATTAGGGCAACTACTCTCTCCAGTCCTGCAGCAGAAGGGAAGACCTGTGATGAGCAGACCCAGGGGCAGGTGGCCAGGAAGCAGAGACCCCTCGAGGGGAGTGGGACAGGCGCCCCCTAGTAGGGACTGGGGGTAAACACCACCCCTCAGCCACACTGCTGGACCAAGACCCAGGGCAGGCGAGTGGGCAGTGGCAGGGAATGCTGTGCAAATCCTAATGAAGACCCTAATTATAGGGTCTTATTCTGAAGACCCTAATTTTGCATTGGTAAAAACTCCATATTGTCTGTCTCTTCCTGTAGAGGGGAGAGCTGCCCAAGGGTGTGGAGGTTCCGGTTCAGTTCTGTGTACCATGGAGGGGCCCAACGGTGGGGCAGACTCCTGGGTCTAGGCCCAGAAGTTTCTCACCGGAGACATGATTTTGTATCCTCTGAGCTCAACTCCACCCCGCATAGGTTAATGAGTCTGAGGCTGACGTTTAATACAACGACGGAGCTTTCAGTGTCGGATTATGTTCTGCCCACATCATAGCAACCACCTCCAGGTAAACTGGGTAATAACTCCAGCCCTCAGACACAAATGGCAAAAGTTCTCCAGACGGCCTAGCAGTGGGTGTCCCTAGCTGGAGCCCCCAGCTCCCCAGAGACACCACGTGGGGTTTCCCTCCTACCCTTCTTGTCCAGGTCTGGGAGGGCGGTGGGAGCCTGTCATGCATAGCGAGGCCCGTTGTGTTTGATCCACAGGGTCCCCAGGTGCTCTGCAGGTTCTCCACTGGGAAGAGTTTGTATCTGTTGGTTTCATTTTTCATTGGCTCCAAAATGTAGGTTTTATTTTCAAATGTAATAAGTCCCCTGTTGAAAAAGAAAGAAGAAAAATTAGGTAACTTTTAAGGGCAGTTTCTTGTTCATGGCTAAAACCCAGTTCTTATTCAGAGAATAAAAGGAGAAATACCAATTTATTTATATTCTCAGGTCTGAATTAGAAAGGACATTCCTGTGCCATATGTTTGCATTGATTTATTTTTGCAAATCTTTTGAAAACCAAGTCTGCGAAGTTTTTTGTTTCAAATATTTTATGGTAAAGAATCGACTGTGTTTAGTCTTTACGTTTTTCGTTTGCTTGTTTTTTACTTCTCAAGGATATACTGCTGGGGAGAAGAGTTGACAGAAAAGATGTTTCATCCACTTAGAAAATAACTAGATCTGGATCAGCAGACATGATTCAGGAGGGAAATCTTTTTTTTTTTTTTTAAAGGAAAATTCCTACACCTGAATTATTCATCCTGATCAACTAAATTTCCTAAATAGTTGAAAGGATTCTGAAATACGGTTAAGTATAAACCTATGCTTTTTTTGAACTTACGGTTATCAAAGGCTAAGGGATTGGGAGGGATAAATTAGGAGTTTGGGATTAGCAGATACACACTACTATATACAGTACAGATAAATGACAAGGTCCTACTGTATAGAACAGGGAACTATATTCATTATCTTGTAATAACCTATAATGGAAAAGAATCTGAAAAATAACATATATATAATATATATAATTTATATATATATTTACATAAAACCAAATCACTTTGCTGTACAACAGAAACTAACACAACATTGTAAATCAACTATACTTCGAAAAAAAAGAATTAAAGAAAAGTATGCTTTTTTTGGTATTTTACTTAGTTAATTTGTGGGAGTACTGGGCATATAACCCGAGAAAACCATAATTCAAAAAGAGTCATGTACCACAATGTTCATTGCAGCATTACTAAAAATAGCCAGGACATGGAAGCAACCTAAATGTCCATCAACGATGAATGGATAAAGAGGATGTGGCACATATATACAATGGAATATTACTCAGCCATAAAAAGAAACGAAATTGAGTTATTTGTAGTGAGGTGGATGGACCTAGAGTCTGTCATACAGAGTGAAGTAAGTCAGAAAGAGAAAAACAAATACCGTATGCTAACACATATATATGGAATCTAAAAAATAAATGGTTCTGAAGAACCTAGGGGCAGGACAGGAATAAAGACGCAGACGTAGAGAATGGACTTGAGGACACGGGGAGGGGGAAGGGTAAGCTGGGACGAAGTGAGAGAGTGGCATGGACATATACACACTACCAAATGTAAAATAGATAGCTAGTGGGAAGCAGCCGCATAGCACAGGGAGATCAGCTCGGTGCTTTGTGACCACCTAGAGGGGTGGGATAGGGAGGGTGGGAGGCAGACGTAAGAGGGAGGGGATATGGGGATATATGTATACGTATAGCTGATTCACTTTGTTACACAGCAGCAAGTAACACAACAATGCAAAGCAATTATATTCCAATAAAGATGTAAAAAAAAAAAAAAAAAGGACACATTTGCTAAATATTTTAACTTGCAGAGACAGAGGTGGCCTTATGCCATGGATCCCAAGGCATGTCTGACCTCTGGAGCAGGACAGAGCTCCAGTAGGCTGTGTCCTCCTTCCTGGAAATGAGCCATGTCAGTTTCTTTAAGTGATGGGGGAACATCGGCCTACACACTGGTTTTCCTTTCTCTTTTCCAATGTGGAATAAGAAGTACTTTAACTTAAAAAGGCTCTTCTTGATGTTGAAATCAGTTTTTTCTTTAGAGAAATGAGAACTTGGGTAACAGTAAACTAGCAGTTCTAAGAGTTCCCACACATCTAGCAACTTCTGTTATTGATCAAGTTGACCGCAATCATAAATGCATACAATTTTCATGCAAAATTCATCTGATTGTAAATAGATGCTTCTAACACAGTGACTCAGCCTTTTTTGAGACATGAGCCTCCTTATACTCTCCCCAGAAGAATTCACATCTACATAGATCCACAGTATTTTGCAGAAAATTTCAGGAGATTCCGGACTATGGATGAGGTCCGTGGGCTCCAGGTTTTAGGGCATCAGTTCCAAGGATTTAAGAAATAGCTTAGGGCTTCCCTGGTGGCGCAGTGGTCGAGAGTCCGCCTGCTGATGCAGGGGACACGGGTTCGTATCCCAGTCCAGGAAGATCCCACATGCCGCGGAGCAGCTGGGCCCGTGAGCCATGGCCGCTGAGCCTGCGTATCCGGAGCCTGTGCTCCGCAATGGGAGAGGCCACAACAGTGAGAGGCCCGCGTACCACAAAAAAAAAAAAAAAAAAAAAAAAAAAGAAATAGCTTAGTCCTCAAGCAACAGCTGAAAAAGTCGGGCGCTCCACCAGTTTCTTTCAGACGATCTGAGCTTGTTTCCAAAGGATGGAGCCTGAAAGGTGCTCCTATAACATCCACTATTGCTCATTTGTTCAGCCATTCACTCATCCAATGCTTATTGATGGCCCATTTATAGGTGACTATTTAATCGTTCTTAAATTTTAACGGGACAACAGTATTTCAATCCTCAAATAGTATGGAAGGAAAAGGCTTGATTTGGCAAATATTTATTGTGAACGTGACCGGTGAACCCATCCAAGCTGATCAGTTCATTATTATTCAGCTGGTTTACTCCACTAGCCCTGTTTTGTGAAGTGTTACAGGCAGTGAAAGAAACAGCAAGATCATGTCCAGGATGACCGCAGCCTAACTGAGAAGATCGCGCCGAGACACATGGGGCAGCTGGAAAACACTGGAGAGTTAAGCTGTGTGTTACCAATAATCGCGACACTTAACTGTTCAGAGATGGGGGAGCCAGTGTGGTTTGGCGTAACTGAGAAGTTTTGGCTATTTTCAAATCCCACAGATTGATTAAAAGTCATTACATACAGCTGTTCTCTTCTACACCCTGGCCCCCTACTCTCAACCCCCCAAACTACAGTCTTCATGTATCTCCAAGTAGGTCTATTCATATAGACAGGACTTTGGTCATCAGCTCTGGGGTGGCTTGTATGTTTTTCTTTGAAAAGTTCTTTATGAACTAAAACTTAGATTTCTCAGTTTAGAATGGGTAGTAGGACATTTCTGTTTATTAAAGTTGATTTTGAAAAACCCTAAATTAAGAAAAAGATCTTTAAAAAAGAAAGGCCAGGGTAAAGTGGAAAATGAATACCCTTGAGGGGAAAAGAGAGATTGGCTAGAAAGCTGACTTTCCTGCCCTAAGAAGAAAATGACACCGACATTTCATTTCGCATTGCAACATTTTCTATTTTGCATTGGATTTCAATAAGCTGAACACTTACAGTAAAATCTGTCACCAAGTTCTAATCATGAGAAGCACATGACCGAAAAAGATTTTCTACTTAATGGAAAATTTCTAGAAATTGTTACTCAGTCATAAAAATGTTCTGGTATCTCCTTTTATCTTTTAAGTCATCCAAAGGCCAGATGTTGAGAAACTGGGGTGAAGCCTTTCCCTTTGCTCCAAACAATTGGCAGCCTATAATACATCTTAATTAAATAATTGCTTTGGACTGTCTTGTGTATAATTAATCATTTAGCTCTAGAGATTGCTGGAAACCACAGTGGACACAAAATTCAAGGATTCGGGGTTTCTGAGATGTGAAAATTTGATGTTCTCACAGCCCTTTCTGGCCCCAAACTAGATAAGCGAATGTAATTTAAGTTGAATGTCATAGGTATTTAGCTGTTAACTTGGAGTTGGAAGTATCTCAGAGTGTGGAATTTAAATCCAGCAGACTTTGAAAGTGGGGTTCTCTTCCCACTGGTAGAGCAGGGGCAGAGAGGTTAGAAGACAGTTGCCAATGTTTGGGAAAGATGAAGACTGTGGGTATCTTCTCTATGGGGAGATTAAGAGGATCTGGAGAACACCAGACTGGCCCTTTTGAGGGGAGGATGAGGCCAACTTCCGGGGCAGTGAGTGGTGGTGAATGGGAGAAGCAGAAGAGAGGGGCGGTTGGGGATGACGAGGGCCACCCCTCATGGCACTCTGCCTAGGATCCAGGCTCAGTGGATCCCCATAGAGCACAGCTCGGGTCATTTTCCCTGCTGTCGAGGGCACACAGGTAGCTGGAGGTACAGGTGGGACCCCGCCTCCACCCAGGTATCCGAGGCTTGAGATGTTCAGCCCCTGCACTCTCCTGCCTGCCTCCCTCCCGTGCTGTCTTGAGAGGGTTGTAGGGCCCGAAACAGGGATGACTGTGACAGAGGAAGAAGTCAAAGGGGAAGGGGCCGAAGAAACGGAGCTGCTGCTTTGAAAACAGGCAGGCTTACTTTAAATTTCAAAACCCTATTGTTTTTCCTTCAATGGAAACAAAGAGGAATCTATTAACATTTTAACGGCTTAAATATTAAATAGATTTACTATTTTCTTAGCTTTCAAAGTGATAACTCAGGGGACCTACACTTCCTCAAGATAAGTTTCTGTCCTTCTCGAAATTCAGTTTTTAATCTCCAAAGCAATCGTGAGTCAGGCAATAACACAGCTGAATGGCGTTGTTCTTCATATGATCTTTCTTTCTACTCCCAGGCCAGCAGGGTAGTGGCACATGGATTCTGATGACCTGTAATCAGATGACGATTCAAAAATGGGAATTAACCTTGCTAATTCTGTGTTCAATTGCTAACTGAATTTTCTTGGAAATAGCCTTTGGGGCTCAAAACTGTGCTGCCAATCGTGTTAGAGATGCAGTTGGCATGAAATTGAATTTCAGTCCTTTTTGGGAGGAGCTCACGGGTAAAAGCGGTCTTCCACCTCATCTGTGTTTGATACCCAGTGATGGCAGCAGTATTAGTGAACACGGTAGCACCATCAGGTTTATTTTCAATAAGTAATTCCCATGGGAACTACTCATGTATAATCAAAACAAATATTCATTATCCCCCGCTACGTGCAGAGCACCAGGCTAGCTCCCACGGAACCCATAAAGGCATCTCACCTATGGTTCCCATTTCCAATGTAAGTCATAAACAGGTTTGGGAGACATGACCAAAGAGGTAAAACAAACTGTTATAAAAAATGTGAAGGGTAGCTATTACTACCAGATGCCAACACATATATATGGAATCTAAAAAAAAAATGGTTCTGAAGAACCTAGGGGTTAGGTCAGGAATAAAGACGCAGATGTAGAGAATGGACTTGAGGACACGGGGAGGGGGAAGGGGAAGCTGGGAGAGGTGAGAGAGTGATACTGACATATATACACTACCAAATGTAAAACAGATAGCTATCGGGGAAGCAGCCGCATAACACAGGGAGCTCAGCTCAGTGCTTTGTGACCACCTAGAGGGGCGAGATAGGGAGGGTAGGAGGGAGATGCAAGAGGGAGGGGATCTGGGGACATGTGTCTACGTGTAGCTGATTCACTTTGTTATACAGCAGCAACTAACACAACAATGTAAAGCAATTATACTCCAATAAAGATGTTAAAAAAAAAAGAATAGCTATTACTGGCATATCAATAATAATAATAGCAGCTGCAACTGATGGTTACCCTGGGCCAGGCTCCTTTCTAGAAGTAACAGCTCTATTGAGAAATAATTCACCAAGCATTAAGTTCGCTCTTTCAAAGCATGCGATTCAATGGTTTTTTAGTATATTCACTGAGTTGTACAAACATCACCACCGTCTAATTCCAGAATGTTTTCATCACCCCTAAAGCAAACCCTGTACCCTTAGCAGTCACTCCTTCCCCTTCCCTGCCGCCATGAACCAGGCTCTTGTAGCCTGTTTTCTCTAATATTTACAGCAGTCCTCTAAAGCAGGTATGATGAGCCCCTTTCATTAAGAGGAAGCCAATGACGAGAGCCCATGGTCTCTGTGCTTCCCCAAAAGATATATCCAAGTCTTCATTCCCGTTACCTGTGAATATAAACCTTCAAAAAGGGGGAGGGGACTTCCCCACCAGTCCGGTGGTTAAGACTCCCATGCTTCCAATACAGGCGGCGAAGGTTCGATCCCCTGGATGGGGAACTAAGATCCCACGTGCCGCGTGGAGCAGCAAAAAACAAAAAAACAACAGGGTTTGCAGGTGTGATTCAGTGGAGGATATCAAGATAAGATTATCCTGGATTTAGGGTGGGCCCTCAATTCAATGACATGTGTCCCCATAAGAGACAGAAAAAAGAGAAGACACAGACACACAGGGGCGAAGGCCCTGTGGACAGAGGCAGAGATTGGAGGGATGCGGCCACAAGGCCAGGAACGCTGAGGACTGCCAGGAACCAGGAGGGAGGCATGCATGGACTCTCCCTCAGAGCCTCCAAAAGGAACCAACCCTGCCAACACCTTGATTTCAGGCTTCTGGCCTCCAGAACTGCGAGAGAAGACATTTCTGTTGCCTTAAAGCCCCCCACTTTGCGGTCATTTGTTACGGCAGCCCTAGGAAACCAACACAGGCACACAGTTGGTCAGCGGCAGAGCCAGGATTCCCCAGACGGACCCGGCTCCCAAGCCTGCTCCCTTGTCTTTGGCCACTCTGGATGGTCAGCCCCTCTCCTGAGTCACCGAGGACTCATGCCAGGGTGGGCGCAGCTGAATTCCAAGTGCAAAATGCCAGAGAAACTCAGCGCTGCCCAGAGGCTGGGCAGTCAGCCCAGCGCTGACCTAGGAATGGTTGACAAACAGCCCATGTGAAACGGGGGCCTTGAAGGGAGTTCTGGAGGATGGGGGGGACCTGCAGGTGTGGGGAGCTCAGGGGTCAGGTGAACGGCCTCAAAGAAGCAAGAGTGCAGTGAGAGAAAGGTCAGCGTGTGCTCAGAAAGAAACACTGGGGCTGAAACGGAGACGTGCGGAAGGATAGCGGGGCCACAGAAGGAGGGCGGGCACTGGACCTGGGCGGTGGTCGATGCCAGGCAAGGCGCTCACGTTGGCTTTAGACCTCGGGCTGCACCTGTGGCCTCGTCACCCACCGTGCCGCACACGCTTTGCGCAGAAGACAATATTGCGTCTTCTATGCACTTCCAGCTCCCAACTGCTGGGACTTGTCTCTTGCTGGCCCCTCTTCCTCTGCCTTTCCCCACCTCCATCCCAGGACCTCTATCAAATCCACCGGCTCCTTGCCTTGTAACCGGTGGCAGCCACCCCTCTGGCCTGCGGGATGCAGCTGCTTTGGGGCCACGTCTTCACCCAAAGGCTCCCACCGTTCCCGGGCAGCCCTCGGGCAGAGTCTTCCAGGCTGAAGCATAACCTCTGAGGTCCAGGTTAGCCATACCTCCCTGCAGGATTCCCTGGGCCCTTCTGCCGAGTTTCCTGTGTGGTTTTGTGTACAACTACTTCACGGAACTTGCTTCCTCCTATTAAAATGATGTCTGGCTGCAGTGATCAGTGTGTGAGGAGGTGATGGCTAAACACCCGTGGAAACACTGTTGCACAAGCACGTGGGTGAACAGGGGCTCTGACATGTAGGCCGTGGGGAGCCGTGTGGTTTTGAGTGCAGAGGGTGGCGGGACTTATGTTTGAGCAGTGTTTTTGAAACACGACCTTCTGGAATGTGTAAGACGGATGGGAAGGGAAGGGTGGAGGAAGCATGGGTGCGACGCAATTTGAAAATCCTGGAGGGAGGGAGGGCTGCTCTGGGGTGGCGACGGGGGAATGGGGAAGGGGAGATGGATGAGGGAGATGCTGTAAGGGGTGGGCGTGGGAGGGGCTGGTGACTGCCAGAGGTTATCAGAGATCCCCCCCGGGGGCCAAGCTAGGAGCCTGGGATGGGCTGGACCTTGAATGGAAAAGAGTTCGGGGGTGGGGGGCCAGTCTGGGGACCAGGGAGTTGGGATTTGGACATTCTGAATTTTGAATGAGAGTAGAGCCTGGGAGAACTGAGATTGACCTTGGGGGTCCTTCGGGGGGGGGACCAGAGCAGCCTTGGAGATGGTGCAGAAGGGCTCCAAACGCAGCTGTTGCTCCCACAGATGTTTACACAGGATGACGGAATGAATGTCTCCATGGAGGAAGAGGAAGGGAGAAGGAGAGCCCTCACCAGAGGTGGCGTGGCCTGCGGCGTGGAGGGGAGCCAGCCGAGCCCAGCCCCATAGAAGCTAGGGGAGCAGAAGGTCACAGAACAGAGGTCAAGGTCAAATTAACTTCACCTCCCACTCTAAGCTAATTTCTTTCTTAACGTGATCTACTACACTTGAAAGATTTTTTTAAAATTTGAACTGGCTGGGATTAAGTTTCACTGACCACTTGATGGCTCGGGGAGGGCACATATATTCCACCAATGTTTATTGAGCACCTATAACGTGCCAGGTTCTAGACAGTGCTAGGGTGGGCCCAGGGCCCTGCTTTCCTAGCAGACAGGACAGCAAAGGCAAGTTTATCTCCACGTGCCTGACTTTTTGGCCCCTTAGACCCTTTGCCATGGGCCATTTAGGTTGAGCTGTGACATCTGGAAAACCCACATCCACCCGGATCAGCGAACACTCAAGTCCAGCTGAGAGGTACCAGGGAGGATGGCGGGCAACTCCTCGGCATCCTTGGACATGGCCAGTCCTTCAGGAGGGCTGAGCACTCGCCTCACTCCCTCTGACTTGTTTTCCTCCTAAGATCCTTTTTTCACTTTCTCAGCTGAGATTTCTGGTCAATGTCTTCAAATGGATCAATTCAATGTGTTTGTTAAATTATAAATATCAACACTGCATCAAAGCAGAACTTTTCCTTTCTTTCTTTTTTAAAAAATGATGGTTGTGAGGGCCTGATGGCTAAATTGCAAACGATTACTTTCATTATAATGGTATTTCTGATTCCATGGACCATAACACTGGTCAATTCTACCCTTTGAAAAGTAAGTTGATTGACTACTTTTCAATAGTGTAGTGGAGCAAGAAGTATCCCTGCATTTTGTGTTATATTTGATCTCATTATATAAAACTTGGTGCAGTAAACTTTATGTTACATAATTAAAATCAATGCAAGACATTAAAGGAACACAGCAACGTGTGGACTTATTCAGGTACCAAATAACCTGGCATCTGAGTATTTTTATTTCACTGAATTTTTAAAAGCATCTTGTGCCGTCTCCCACATCTAAGGCCAGTGCTGAGAGCTGAGCAGACGTGTTCCCTATTCTGAAGGTCCTTACAGCAGGGTAGTGAAAGCACAAGGTACAGTAATCGACTGTAAGTGGAGCCAAAGCAGGACGGGCGCCTTAACCCAGGGGTGTGAACAAATCTCTAGGAAGCGCCTGCTATGCTACAGGCACTGTGCTGCGGAAGCCAGGGCTGCCTGTGATGGAACAGGCGAGGCAGGGTTGAGCCGCATGGCAAGGAGTGGCTGGGAGGCCAGGGTGGGCTTTGTGGAGGAGGCATCATTTGATTTGGGCCTTGGTGGGAGGGTGAACCTTCCAAAGCCACTGAGAGATGGGGAGAGGAGTGTGTCCCAGGCCAAGACACAGCAGGGATAAAGGCAGTGAGACACGTGTAGGGCATGTTCCGGAAACATGTAGAAAACAGTGGGGCTGGAATGGGGGAGGGGTTCCTCAGGGTAGAGGACGATGGGGCTGAAAAAGAAGGTTGGATCCAAGTTGCGCCAAAGATCTAGTGGAGCAAATACGGAACAAGGGAGTCAGCCAGACTTGGGTTGGAGATGGAGTTTTGCCCATTACAGCTGAGGGACTCTGGGGAAGCCAGTTTCCCAGGCTTTGCTTCCTCAACCATAATCTGAGGGATGTAACACCTACCTACAGCTTAGGGAGCGTCGCACGAGAACGTGCCAAGGCTTGGTGTCAATGCACGAGATGCCTCTCTCCTGTGACAGCAGCTGTGACTAGGAAGGGGGTGACAGCATCCTTTGCCGTGAGCACCCGCAGCTCCGAGCTCCAGCATCAGGACCAGGCTCCTGGTGACCGAGCCTCAGCTGCTCTGTAAAGCAGTGGCGCTAACACCTGTCCCTGCCCTCCTGAAAGCAGAAATTGTGATGATGGCAAAGAGTAAAGTATGACATAGCCTGCTTGTCATCACCCTTGGGGTGTGTGTGTGTGTGTCTGCGCGTGTGCACCTGTGTGCAAGAGCACATGTAAAAGCGTGAGTGTATAGGTGTGAGTGCGTGTACACCTCGTGCTCAGGTATCCTAAACTCCACTTAAAAATGAAGTTGTCATTACAACGAATACCTAGTTTACAACTCTAGATACCAGTTTCCTCATCTGTTACGTGAATGCTTCCCTTAAGTCGATCAAAGCACAGGTGATTCCCTAAGAAATTAAGCCTCGTTTTAACCACCATGCCAGCAGGGGATGGGAAAACTCTTGGCTCATTCCAAAATTGTGAACCCCCAAGAGTCCTTATGCCAGATTTCCAAGCAGAAGCTCGGAGGTGGAGCAAGAGAAGAGGAAGAAACGGTGAGAGACAGGCTCTTCCCCACTAAGGATCTCACGCTCTAACCAGGGAGCTGGAAGGGGACAGCAATGTGGTGTTTGTGAATCAGATCAGGACACAGGGACATGGCTATTGGGATGCCCTGGCAGGAGCGAGCCAGGACTGAACGTCTGTCCCATTACAAAACACAGCGGCTAAGCTCCTCTGGGACAGGGGCAGAATTCTCTCCGCATCACTGGAACATGGTACCCATGCACGACAGTGTCAAGGAGCATCTGGTGCTCATGGGGATGCTCGTGGGCTTAGGGACGCAGGAGCAGGGCCGAGGCACGAAGCAGCGAGAGCAACAACAGAGACCAGGAGAACCATGGACGCTGCGCGGACACCGTGCTAACGAGGGCTGGGCATCTTGGGGAGACGCATGATATGGTACAAAACTAACTTATGGCCCGAACTTCCCGTTTGACTTGGAGTCCTTTCAAAGGAAGGATAAGCTCTATGGCGGCACTCGTTTTTATGACCTGTTTTCCACGTTGCACTTCATTCCCTCCATTCAAGAGCTGTTTCCTCTTTAATCCCCCTTTCTGCTGGGATCTCCATGCGTTTCTCTCTCCTTATCTTTTCCCCTTCAAGCTTCAAATGAAGAAGGATGACTTGTTTGCTTCCCTCCTCTCTTCTCTCTTCCAGGACAGAGCTTTCCTTGCCTGCCTGCCCATCTTTGATCAGCCTTTTTGAAGCAAAGCAGGATGTTCCTTCTCTGCTTTTTCTCTGCAAAACCGTAATCTGCTGGGCTCTAATTAATGCATCCCCTAGGACGCTCGAGTTTTCCTCCACATTCCTAGCTCTGGATGTATTTGGGGGTCACACCATATTTCACATAATTTTTAATTCTATATTCTTTCTCAAAATTTACCAGGCTGGTGCTCCTCTAGTTGCATTTTTATTTCCCCTCGCGATTGATTCTTTTGCCAGGAAGCAGTTGATCGAACACAGCTTTGTCTCTGGTCTGATTCTCTCCTCGCAAGATCATGAAGTTGACTACATAACTCCGGAATTTCTCTGTTGATGCACGGTCTGCTGCTTTTGTAACAACAGCACAAAGATCTGGGAAATTAAAATTCTCAGGAGCTCCATCCCCACGCAGCAGCTTGCTCCGTCAGTGTTCCCACCCCGTCTTGGTGGTCGACACCAGACGACGCAGCACTCGCTCCCCTGACTCTTCCTGGAACCCCAGCCATAAGTATTTCACAGTATTCCTCTTTGCCAAGTTGTGCTCTGTGCCAGGTACCTGGGGTGGGGCGGGTGGACATTCTCCAGGTGCCGGAGACAGGAGGTGGTCCTGAGACTCAGACGCTCTGTAGAACCTGGTCAGAGAGATGGACCCCTCTGTGAGGGAGAAACCGGGGACCCTGCCAGTTACCTGTGCCTTTGGGGGACAGGCCTGGGATGAAGGACAGGGAGTAGAGAGCAAGTGGCAAGGCCAAGCACAGGGGGCAGATCTGTCCTATTTAAATGTTACTCAGGAATACTCTACCCAGTCGTTCATCTTCATAATTTAAAACTAATTAGTTAATGTCACTGGTTTGCAGATTGTTTTATTTAGTGTAAAAAGGAGCTATTAGGAATTCCCTTGAAGACACCCTCATCTCTTTATCCATCAAGGGTTTGATGCCCTATGAAAACCACCTGAAAGTTAACAGACCAACCCGGACGTCTCCATTTACGCCTGGTCTCAGTTTCGCTAGCTTAGAGTTTTCACAAACATGTGGAAGCTGTTGTTGGAGTTGGCCTGTAGTTTCTGTGTGTCCCTGGCGCTCATCTGTCCTTTTTCTGGTTTTCCTTCATGTACCCACCCTTCTCCCCAACCCGCACCAGCCCCTGAGGCTGGGTGTGGTTCACACTCAGCCTGGCCCAGGGGTTGGGCACATAACCTGTTAAATGAGAGCATCCCACCCACCACTTCCCTGGTGGCACAGTGGCTGGGAGTCCGCCTGCCAATGCAGGGGACACGGGTTCGAGCCCTGGTCTGGGAAGATCCCACATACCGCGGAGCAACTGAGCCCGTGTGCCACAACTACTGAGCCTGCACTCTAGAGCCCGCAAGCCACAACTACTGAGCCCACGTGCCACAACTACTGAAGCCCGCCCGCCTAGAGCCTGATTGTTTCAGGGAGGGGCCCACGACCCAATGAAGGACAATAAGTTACATTTTGAGGACTTTTGCTGAGCTTAAAAGAAGGGTCCTTTCTTCTACTTGCCCTCTGAGGATGTAAGTCTGGAGCTGCCTGAAGACCCTCTGTCACCGCAAAAATAAACAGTGCCTGAGAATGAAATCAACACAGAAGAAGGTAGGGGCCAAAGATGGACAGAGAATGGATTCTGATAACATCAGTTAGGCCCTGTAACCAGTCATACCTGAAGCCGTCTCTGGACTTTTCGACAGCATGAATCTACCTCTATGCTTGGTCTTTAAGCCAGTTTGAATTAGCTTTTATGTTCTTTGCACACAGTGACCTCTATGTTAATTTGAAGGTTGGAAATATCTAGCCTTCAACACAGGTCCATCTTTTAGGTTCCAGAGAGGTGTGACAGTAAAGTTCTGACTTCCCATGTATGTGTTAGAGACTCTCTACTTTCAGGTGTATTGGACACCACACAGGAGAGGGGTGACTGTAATTCTCAGGTGTGTGTGGTCCTGTGTGCTCCACCTGGCTCTCGTAGGAGCAGTGTAGCTCTGCATGGAATTAACCCAGAAGCACGGCATGTTCACACCTCCCTGACTGGCCCAGTCCCAGAATCAAAGAATGTTAAGACCGTCTCAGGTGGCTGATGGTTCTTCCATTGGCTGCTCACTCAAGGTCAGGCACAGGGCTGGGCTTTCCTATGGGTCATTGTACTTATTTTCACAACCACCAGTCTCGGCTAGAGTCTTTATCTCCATTTTAAATACAAGGCAACTGGCGCTCAGAGAGGCCCAGTGACGGGTCACTGCTTGGGCTATTGTGCTCCGGGACATGGACGTCTATCTGATGATCCCAGAGGGCCTACCTCCAATTGGTCTGTCACCTTGGCCCAGATGCCAGCAGGGCTGACCCCACCCTGTCCTTCATCTCTGTGTCCTCCAGGTGCCTGTGCCTGGTTTTCCAGGAGAGCTGGGCCCTTAGTCCCACACAGCCCTTCAGTCCTCTAACTGATCCCACCCTCCTCCCTCTGCCCCTCAAACCTTCCCACTGTGCCCTGGAGACTCATGGTCCTCCTCGAACTGCCCTCCCCCTGACGCGTTCCTGAATGTTCCCATCACCTCCTCGCCCCAGTCCACGTTTGCTGCTGTGGTTTCCCTGTGTGGGACTGGAGCGGGCGAAGGGGCAGGGGAGCCAGTTCTGAACAGACTGTTAGATTCCAATGGTAAATACTTAAAAATGGATCCGGTATGTCAAGGACTGGGGGGACGTGAGGAAACAGAACCCCCGTCCTCTGAGGGTCAGAGTGGAAACCGGGCGGGCACGCTGGCAGGACACGCGGCAGGACTGGGCAGGTCACACCCTTCCCTCCTTCAGGCGCCTCCATTGGAGCCACGCCCGGGTCACGGAGCCTGAGGCCTGCGGGGCCGGTCATTGGCAGCTGAGAGAGACTGGAAACCACCTAAATGCACATGGCGGAGAAAACGAGAGGAAGCGCGGGTGTCTGTGGAACGGAAGTAAGTGCGTGGTGAGGGAAGAGGCCGCCCCTCACGCGCCAGGAAGGATGATGCCCAAACGATGCTGAGTGCAGATGCCGACCGCAGGGCACACGGCGCTGCCCTCCTTCACGTACATGTAAGGCGCGCAGGTGGCCCACGCCACGAAGAACAGCAGCGGCCGGGGGGACACGTGTTGGGGGTCGGCGGGGGGTTGTGTGTGTGGTGTGCACGTGGGGCAGGGACGCCCCAGGAAAGGACGGGCATGGGGATGTGCAGCCGGAGGCCCGGCTGCACCCTCCCTCAGGCCGGTCCAGCCGCCAGCCGGGCCCAGGGCTGCGCGTGCTGACCAGGCCGCGGCCAGACTCAGGTGCTGTTATTCTGGAGAATTCCGTCCACTAGCGGCTGTACTGTCTGTCCGTAAGAGCCGCCAATGCGATTACTCATTAATTCAAGAGTACCTGTAAACGCTCACAGCGCGGCAGGACTCACAGGAGGCGAGGCTGCCAAGAGCGCCGCCTCCGCTCCCCTGCGCGGGGCATCTGTCTCCATCCACAGTCGCTAAACCCCGACCAGGGCCCCTGATCTCCACTTCGCTCCCGTTGTGTTTAGTGTGTTAAGTGTGCTGAGTTGTCCAAGGTGCATTGTGTGCCTGGGGTATGTTGTGTGTGGCATGTTGTGTGTGTGTTGTGTTGATATGTGTGGTATGTTGTGTGCGATAAATTGTGTGTGTGTTACAGGGTGTCTGTGGTGCTTGTACTGTGTGTGTTGTGGTGTGTGGTATATAGTGTGTGGTACGTGTGTGCTAAGGTGTGTATGTGTGGTATGTGTAGTATATTGTGTGGTGTGTGTGGTATATTGTGTGTGTGTGTGTGGTGTGTATGTTGTGTGTGTGGTATATTGTGTGTGGTGTGTATGTTGTGTGTGGTGTGTGTGGTATGTTGTGTGTGTGATGTGTATATTGTGTGTGTGGTGTGTATGTTGTGTGTGTGGTGTGTGGTATATTGTGTGTCTGTGGTGTGTATGTTTTGTGTGTGGTGTGTGTGGTATATTGTGTGTGTCTGTGGTGTGTATGTTGTGTGTGGTGTGTGTGGTATATTGTGTGTGTGTCTGTATGTGGTGTGTGTGGTATATTATGTATGTGTCTGTGGTGTGAATGTGGTGTGTGTGGTATATTGTGTGTGTGGTGTGTATGTTGTGTGTGTGGTGTGTACAGTATATTGTGTGTGTGTCTGTGGTGTGTATGTTGTGTGTGTGGTGTGTGTGGTATATTGTGTGTGTGTGGTGTGTGTGGCATATTATGTGTCTGTGGTGTGTATGTGGTGTGTGTGGTATATTGTGTATGTCTGTGGTGTGTATGTTTTGTGTGTGGTGTGTGTGGTATATTGTGTGTGTGTCTGTGGTGTGAATGTGGTGTGTGTGGTATATTGTGTGTCTGTGGTATATTGTGTGTGTGTGGTGTGTCTTTTGTGTGTGTGTGGTGTGTGTGGTATATTGTGTGTGTGTCTGTGGTGTGAATGTGGTGTATGTGGTATATTGTGTGTCTGTGGTGTGTATGTTGTGTGTACGGGGTGTGCACCGAGGTTCCTTCTCCGCCATGGCATGCAGTACTCGCAGACCCACGGCGCACAGTCCCGCATTCCCTGGGCCGCCGCTGTCCCGGGCCCTCCGTCCTTCCCTCCACAGACCTGCACTCTGGTGGCAGCGGCCAAAGCAAAGCAGGACTTTGAGGACACAAGCTGCTAGTTCACAAACTAGATAGATAAACCCAGTCAAGAGGCTGAGGCAGCTGGGAATCTGTCAACAGACTGGTCTGCCTGGGGAGCCCACAGAGCCCGCCGGGGCCGGTTGCTGCGACTGGAAGGCAGGGCTGGCTTGTCCTCGGCAGCAGAAGGGATTGTTTCCTGCATCGGGCAGGGGCCCCTGCCACCCAGGCCCGTACTCAGCTCACCTGGATCTGTGCTCAGTCAGCCCCTCACTTTGTGTCCTAGTGAGATGAGGCCCTTTTCATTTTTATTAAGCAAGCAGCTGAAATGCTAATACCTAATGTCCTATTTTTTTAACACTGGGAGTTGTTTGGCATCAAGCCACAAAAACAAAAGATATTCCCCAAATCCTTGGCTGCTGAAACCCAGCCAACCTACAAGGCCTGAGAACAGCCTTGAAAGAGGAGCGGCGAAGAAAGGCGAGCTGAGATGGGAGTGGGGGGCTGCGGTGCCCTCCACGTTGCCGGGCAAGGGCTCCTCGGTTCTGCCAGGCAGGGGCGAGGTCCGTCACTCTAGTGCTTTAGAGCGGTTGGAGAAGGGGGTGGTCTGCGGTAGCTGTGCTTAAGGCCAGAGCTGCCACTGTCAAGGTCACTTACCTGAGACCAGAACAAGTGCTGAGACTGACCGTGGAACCAGAATAGCCCTGCACGTGTCCATGGTAGTAACAGTGACCCTGAAAGGAGGAGAAAGTCGGTTCAGTCATGCTGTCTTCTTGCCCACTCACAATAAACCAATGGCCTCCAATCATCTTGTTTTCAGCTACAGAATTTCCTTTCGCATAAAATATTGAACCAGCCAGCGGTCTTAATGTTTCATGCCAGCCCCACGTGACCCAGCCAGGATCTATGGCAGGAATATCTGATTTACTTAGAGATTATCAACAGGGTTTCTAATCGCATCCCGGTTCCATTCTCGTCTCTCTGACACCCTTCAGGAAAGCCCTGATGCGGAAGGTTTTACAAACTCCAGCAGCTGAACAAATCACATTGCCATTTTCCGCATTACAAATTGTCCTTTGTAATGAGATGAGGAACCGTGTGGGGTAATTAAGCACACTGTGAAATGCAATAAAATGAGGCCAAATCTATGGCTTATGAAAACAGAAAAGGCTATGAGAAGAAGGGGGTGAGGAGAGATAGCGGGTACCTCGATGAACTGCCCAACTGCGAGCAGAAAGACTCTTAGCAGGAGAGAAAAATAGAGAGGTTTTCTAAGACCAAAGTCCTTGGGTGACATGCCTGCAATATTCCATTTCTTTAATAATGTCACTTGCAAAAAGAAACCATGGCACGGACACGTCCTTAGTGAAGATAGATAGCTGTCCGGAATCAAGGTTAATTTTATTGTTGAACAAATGTTATGTTGCAGCCCCAGTTAAGTGGCTGGCTGGCAAGAAACGCTAAGTGCACTTAGTGTTCCTCATTCAAGGCCTCTGAATGCCAGCGGCGTGCGGTCCCGAGGCAAAGGGCTGCGTCTTCTAAGGGACAGGAGAAGTGGACACTGGGGTTTCAGCCTCAGCACACAGCTCCTTCAATCAGGACCACAGTTAATCACTTTTTCCAGGGCAGGACAGGGTGTTCAGTTGTCCTGCCTGACAGGGACAACATTCCAAAGACCACCTTGACTTTGCTAAGAAAGAGGGCCGGATGGGACTGAGTGGCCAGGGAAATCCCATATCAAGAAAAAGGGGCCAAGATGATCTCTTTGTCACTGAACAGAGGACAAAATTTTGGAATCATCTGAAAAGGCAATTACAGGAAGGGAGTGCTGTAGTACATTTGTTATTTTGACTTTTTCTTATTGATTCTGGAAGTTCTTTATATATTCAGGATATTAATTATGTGAGAAATGTCTTCTTAACTGACTTACGATATCTTTTATTGTATTTATTACAAGAGTTTCCAATTCTTATACAAATTTATGCATATTGTGTATTGCTTAAGATGGCTTTCTTCAACGTTATACATATGTCCTCTCTTATTTGCTTCTATTTCTTAGAATTAGTTCTTAGAATTAGTTATTTAATCTAAATTGGAATTCATTCTTGTGGAGGTATGAGGTTGGCATCCAACCTTCTCCACAAACTAAGAGACAGCTGTTCTTCACCACCATTTTCCTTTTCTGACTGATTTGAAATGTCACCTTGTCAGATATCGAATGCCCACATATGTCTGTGGCTCCATCTCCATGTTCTCTATGCTGGTCCACTGAGGCGAACCTCCATCTGTCCATTCCTGAGCCAACACCACACTGTTTTAATTCCTATTATTCTATAGGAACATTTTGATATCAGAGCAAGTTCTCTTTTCTGATTGTGATTAAATTCACATACCATAACATCCACCTTTTAAAAGCATACTGTTATGGGTGTTAGTACATTCATAATGTTGTACAGCCATCACATCTAATTCCACAACATTTTCATCACCCCGAAAGGAAACCTCACACCCATTAGCAGACACTTCCCATTGGCCACCCCTGGCAACCACCAAACTACTTCCCGTCTCGATGGGTTTGCCTATTCTATTCATTGCATTGCGCTTCACATTAAGTGGAATCACACAAAATGTGGCCTTTTGTGTCTGGCTTCCTTTACTTAGCAGAATGTGTTCAAGGTTCATTCATGTTGTAGCAAGTATTAGTACTTCATTCCTTTTCTTTTGCTGAATAAAATGACATTGTAGGGATATACCAAATTTTGTTTTCCCATTCATCGGTTGCTGGGGATTTGGGCTGTTTCCACTTTTAGACTATTATGAATAATGCTGCCATGAACATTTATGTACAAGTTTTTGTGTGGACATATTTTTTTGGTTCTCTGGGGTCTACACTATAGGTAGGTATATGGTTATATATCTGTAAGTGGGATTGCTGGATCTTATGGTGACTCTGTTTGCATCCTGAAGTACTGCCGAAGTTTTCCCAAGCAGCTGAACCATTTTACATTCTCAGTGTATGGGATGAAGGTATGAACGTGTCCACACCCTCACCCACATTTGTTATTGTCTATGATGTTGATTACACCCATCCTAGTATATGTGAAGTAGTGTCTCACTGTGGTTTTGATTTTCATTTTCCTAATAACGTAGGACGTTGAACATCTTTTTTCATGCTTAGTGGCCATTTATGCATCTTTTCTGGAGAGATGTCTGTTCAAATCCTTTGCCTATTCTTTGTTTTTTTTTTTTTTTTGTCCTTTTATTGTTAAGTTGGAAGAGTTCTCTATATACCCTAGATTCTAGACCCTTACCAGAGACATGATTCGCAAATGTTTTCTCCCATTTTGGGGGTTGTCTTTTCGCTTTCCTGATGTCTTCTGTAGCACAAAGCCTGATCATTTTGATGAGGTCCAAGCTCTCTATTTTCTTAATTTGGTTGCTGATGCTTTAGGTGCCATATCTGTGAGACCCTTACCTAACCTAAGGTGATAAAGACTTACATCTACGTTTTACGAGTTTTAGAGGTTTAGCTCTTACATTTAGATGTTTGATTCACTTTGAATTAATTTTTGTATCTGCTTAAAGTAGGGCTCCAATTTCACTCTTCTGCATGTGGATTATCCAGGTGCCCTGAACCATTTGTTAGAAAACGATTCTTTCCCCAATTCGTCTTGGCAACCTTGTTGAGAGTGAGTTTTCTTTTGATACTATTTTTTCTTCAGAAGTTTCTACAGTATTATTGCCTATTTTCTCTTTCAGGTGAATTTCAGAATCAAATTTTAAGCTCTGCAATAATCCTTTGAGATTTCAGCTCGACTAATTTGAATGTAGAGGTCACTTTAGTCAGGATTTGTAGTCTTCAAATAAAAAGTTTTTCTATTCATATACACGGTATGTCTCTCCACATAATAAGGCCATTTCTGCCTAGTTTTAGGCCAACTTCTGCCTAGTTTTAGATGTTTTTATTTTGAACGGCTTTGGAAAGTTTTCACTTGGCTTACGTCTAGGTATTGTATAGGCTTGTTGATATCATAAATAGGGTCTTTTTATCTATTACATCTTATACACGGTTATTTTTAATGTAAAGGAAAGCTTTTTTATTTTTTAAAGTTGATCTTGTATCAGAGACTCCTGCTGGGCCATCTTATCAGCTTAACAATTTGTAGCATAGCTTGGATTTTTTATGTTGTTGACTATACCAGCTGGAAATAATGACATTTTCTGGGCCTCCTTTTTGACCCCCATACAACGTTGAGGAGTGGGGTGGCCCGGTGGCCAGGGACGGAGGTGGGAGAGGGGATTGCCCACAGAGGGAAAGCACACGCACAAACATGGGCAATGGGGGAGGGGGGCAGTTCAGGGAGGGGCTTTGTCTGCTTGGCTGGGAGATTCAGGCGTGGAGGCAGACTCACTGCCCCACGTCTCCTCTGGCGAGGGTGTCCTCTTCAGTGGGCACGTGGTCCAGGGAAGGGGGCACGAGGGATAGTGCTGGGGGATACTGCCAGCCAGCCGCCAGGCATCCAGCCAGGCCATGGGGGACCCTTGCTGCCAGCCTGCCTCTTCGGTTTCCATGGGAAGTAACTTTGGAAAGGCTCCATGGTTCCCCCTCTCTAGGTAACTCTAGCTTTGGGTACTTAAGGGAGTCATGATAACAATTCTCTAAACATGGGGAGGTTGTGTAACTGGATTGTAATGCCCCAGGGCATCAGAGCGGCCTGGTCCCCTCTGCCCAGAGTGGGGGGATTTCAGCTGTGGGAACCCAGCAGACATGTTGGAGCTGAGATGACTCAGGAAGTGAAGGGACCCAGTTAGGCTAGCTAGGGGAACGAGCACCACTGGTTTTTGACTTACCCATCTTTGAGGGTCCTGTACATTAAATAATTTGCTCCATTTCAGATAACTGTGAAATACTGCTATAGGAAACCAAGTATTGGTTAAAAAATCAAAAACCAAATGGTGACAATAGTCTTAATGACCAACCTCTGAAATTTCAAACTCATTTATTCTCAGTGTCAATTTACTTTTTAATAGATTACTTATCAAATGTGCTTTCAAATTAAATACCGAGAAATATAAGCTTATTAAAGAATGAGCTGAGAACAAATTAGTATAAAATTAATTTCCAGTTCAACAACTAGGCTGCATTATTGCTTATAAAAGAGGAGGGGGTGAAGAAAAAAAGAGGAGTGGGTGGATTCTAGCTCTTGTACTCTGGTCCTTAAACAACCCCAACTCTCTTAGTCAGTACCAGAGTTAACACCTCATTTCTAAGCTCTAAAACTACCTTCTGTTCATCTTCAGACAGTTGACTAGCAAGCCCATTGCTCACTCTTGACTATTACTAGAACTCCAAGTTCCAGATCCTCCAGGACAATTGCAGTCTCATGAAGTTTTGTTTTTTTAATATGATTAACTAAATGTTTAAACAAATGTGATTTGGTTTTTATAATATAGAAGTCATCATAGATAAATTGACAAATCAGAGAGACAGACTCATCACACTAGGTGTCACATAATTGGTTGGGGAATTTGACCGTGGGGAGTGGAGGAGATGTACGTTCCTACTCCTCTGGGGGGCTTGATCCCCTTTGGCGGTGGCCAGGGTCGAGAGAGAGAAGTGCAGGCAGCATCACGTGGGGGCCAGCAGTGCCCACTCAACAAAGTCTCCAGGTGAGTGTGTGTCCCCACGTCTGAGGGCCAGGTTGCCTCCTATAGACTGATGTTAACAGGCGGGAACCTGCCAGGCCTTGTAGGTTTGCAAACATGTGGCCTGTTGGATCTGGATGTGGCCACACCTGTGAGAGATGCAGGCATCCACCATGCCTTGGAGGTCTTGGGCCCCAGGGCCCACTGGATCTGTCGATCACAACAATTACCCTTGCAAGCCTCCCCAACTGCATCCCCTCCAATTGCCTCAAGAGAGTCAAACCATACCGTCTCTTTCTTTCTCTCATGCTCACGTCTCTAAAGACGTGGCTGAACAAGACATCATCTTATTTGCACAGTCGTCTTGGCTTAGTTCTGCTGATCTGATACATTCTCTTTCTACCAGCAAAACATAACAGAAAATAGTCCCAAACATGCATAACCACAAAATTACATCTTTTCCTTTACAAAACCTCTAACCATTTATTTTATATACTTATTACTTAACCTAATGCATTTCCCCCCTCCGGTAAAATAAACTCTCCTTCTGTTTAATACTATCAATCAAATATAATGGTGGGGAAGAGGATATAGAATAAGAACACTTGAGCTTGAAAATAGTAGCCCTCAACTCTATGCCATATGGGAAGTAAAATAAAAATTCTGTTACCCAACTCTCAGTGGACTAGAAAGAAAGGAATTTTATACGCTAAATAGCTAACAAAAGTGGCCTGACCTCGTGATTAAAAAGGACCCGTGAGCAGACAAATTCCATTAGGGAGTAAGCTGAGCGAAAATTATTTTCCATGTTCTTTTCCTTGGGAACTTTAAAGGGCCTCCCCGGCTATATGCAATGTGACAAACGGTCTTGATTTAGCATTTGAATCGCACGGTGTTGTAGCTGGAAGGGAACTTCAGGCCGTCCAAGACCAACCTTCCCTGAACAGATGTGGAAACTGAGGCCCTGACTGGTTAAATAACTGTCTAAGGTTACAGAGCTGGTTCATGGCAGAGCAGGGACTAAAAGTCAAGCCTCTCGTCCCCAGGCCGGACAGCTCCCCGCCACATCTTGCTGCTATGAACATGTGCCCTCGCGATGAAAAGTTATCACCTAAAATCCAAACTCGGACGGAATACTTTTTCAAGTACAGCAGAGCCTCATCACTCAGGGAATCCGAGGAAAGTAAAGTCGTTTCCAGACTCAGAAATATCTGCAGCTAGGAGGGGTGTGAGGGTGAGTGAGTGTGTGTGTGCACACGTGCATGGGCGTGTGCCTGAGCTGCTGACCTGCGTTTCAGCACACCTATGGTCCAGCCTTTCCTCCCCTGTATGGAGAATCAGGCCCCCACATACCAAGGGTTTGCTTGAGACTGAAAGAAGGTTACCGTGCATTCAAGCAAAAGTGACTCTGCAGCCCCGTGTGTTTCTCTGACTGAGTGACATTACGCTTTCCCCTGAGAGTGTACGGGACGGATTGTTGAGAAGTCAGTCAGCACACCCATGCTCCCTAGGCCATGTCTGCTCCCAGCTCTAACAAGAACCGTGTCTGCTTAAAAGATTGGGAAGGACCAATCTCAGGGGCCGCTCACGTTACTTTGCGGTGCTGGCATTCGGCAGGAGAGAACGCAGCTTACAAAACTGTGTTCACGATCTTTGGGAGTACCCTGCAACCTGGGCCGGGAAACAGCACCGCTGCGCTAGTGAGTGCGCTGGACCGATCTGGAGTTGGAAGTCTTGTGCTTTGAGACTCAGTCTCTATTTTTAATTTGTAAAACGTGATTGACACTTGCTGCCTGGGGTCTTAGGGATCGAATCAATCTGTGAAATGTGTGTCCTTGTCACAGATCTGGGATATGACAACATGTACTTAAACCCATTATGCTGTAAGCACTCACTTTTCTAGAAGCCTGACTGTGCGCCAGGTTCAGTGTCTGTTTCGTGTTCACGGTCCCGGCTGGTTCAGGGCTCAAGCTGGGATTTTAGCCTGGGCAGGCTGCCTCCCTGGCTTCTGAACCCACTCTCTACACACACCGCTTCCAGACAGAAGGCTGTCCCAGAGCCTCTCCTGACACCTTTAGAGAAGGAAAGTCACCACACCTGAAGCTCCTCTGGGAACTCATTGCACATTCCACGTGGATCTGGCTTTTCCCTTGTTTGGCTCCTAAAGCATCTTTGCCACGGGTGCATCGTGTTGTCTGTGGTCAGACGGTATGTTCCTTGAGGATGGGGAATGTGGCCCCCTCCCTCCTGTACACCGCCACATGGCACTAGACCTTACTCAGTTCCACTGGACTTCAGAGTGATGCACTCAGCAAATTCCCAGAGGGCTTTCTGCCCCTCCCTGTATCCCAGGACAACAGGTCAGCAGAGCATCCTCTGCTCTCCCCAAGAAGTACCTGCTGGGTCTCTCTCTTTGCAAACGAACACCAGCCCATTCCTGAATCCACCTCGCTACAGTTTTATATACTAATTCCACAACACAAGCAGCACGGCCATGGACATACAACAGACACGCTCCAGTGTTTTGTCTGCATTATAGTGGTGAGGAGCTCAGATTCTAGACTCAGGCTGTGAGAGTCTGAATCCTTATTAGCTGGGGGCTTAGTCTAGTTACTCAAGTCCTCTATGTCTCAGCTTCCTCATCTGGGTGTAAAAATAGCAAAAACTGATGTATTGTGAGGATCAAACAACAAAATGTGTGCAAAGCGCTTTGCACAATGCCTGGCATGTTGTTGGTGCTCACTTCAGGTTACATTGGGCACTCAACAAACATCTGCTGTTGAATGGGTGTATAAATGAATGAGTGAATGAACGCATGCATGAAGAGGTAAGGTATGTCACCATGATGGAATGGGAATACTGGTCTCAGAACTTTGGACTCGATGAAGGAGGCACTGAGGAAGCTCTTGATGATTTGTGAGGACTGAAACACAAGTGCAAAAGGGAAGGGCATAAACAGAAAGATGCTCTAGAAGGATCACGTAGGCAGGAGTGGTGGCTGCATTAAACATAGGTGAGACGAGAAGTGGGGAGGAATGTCAGGTGGCCATGACAATCTTCCAGCCGAGGAGAAGGGAGGAGCTGAGCTGCAGCAGCAGGTCTGCCAGTGGATCAGGAAGGGGTAAAAGATGGCTGTGAAGGTGGAAATCAACACAGGACACGGCGAGGACCTGAGGGGAAGAGGGGGTGCGTAGTGCCTTGGTCAGTGGGAGGACGGAGCAGCCTTCTGAGACAGAGGCAAGCCCGGAAGAGCAGATGAATTAGACGTGCAGAGAGTATGGAGATGTTAGGGAAGTTAAGTCCATTTTAAATCATTTTTTAAGAATGTGATAACAGGCCTAGCTCGTACCTAGTACCTGTACGAGACAAGAATGGTCTCCGCCTTCCCTCCTACCCCCAGAATCATCTTCCATCCTCTTCAGATGTTCCCTAACAGAGATGGGATGTAGCTGACTCTCTAATACCCATTTGCCCTGACATGTTCAGTCCTAGCCGATTGTAAAAGGTTCTACTCTTTTTTGATAGGAAACACATTTGCCGTGGAAATGAATGGGATGTCACTCAAACAATACTTTTGATCAAGATATGGGATTTCATGCCTGTCTGATGGTCCAGCCTCAGTTAATATTGAAGGTCCCCTTTGGACGTCTATTATAGGAAATGTTTTCATAAATTTTTTGAATGAGAAACACATACAACAAATGGAACCCTTCAGGTGTAGAAGGTCAGATCTTTTTCCTTCTCGCCCTCTCCATGCCCATGGTCCCAGCCGCCACCATCTCCTCTTACCCGGGCTTTGGGCTCTTCCACGAGAGCCAACTGCCTGACCCTGCTGGATCTCTGCTCTTGACCCTCTGATGACCTTCAAGCTGCAGCCAGTGGAATCTTCCAAAGTCTATCCCTAGTTATGACATCCCCTTGGTTGACACTTTTTAATGGCTTCCTCCTCCATGACAACCAAATTGTCACCTTGGCCTCCAAGTCCTACATACTCTGGTCCCTGTCAAATTGTAGACATTTCCCCACTTCCAAGTAAAAGTTGGCATCAGCCAGAAACGTCCTTCCCTTTCCCATCCTCTGGTTCATGCCTCCTTAAACTTCAGATCTTGGTTCACATGTTCCTTCCTCCATGAAGTCTTCCATGATTCCTTAGACTAGATTAGGCCCCTTCGCCTTTCCTCCGGTGCACTTAGCACAGATTTTAATTTGGTCTGTGATTCTTGCAATAATGTCAGTCTCTACCCTCCAGCTCCATGTGGGTCTCCTGTCTGTTTTTATCGTCAGTGGGAGTCACAGGGCCTGGCACAATGGGGATGCTCAGTTAACGTGCATGTAATAGAAGGATGTGTTTGGACCAAAGCACTGACAGCGTTTAGGAGACTTTCTGGAGGGCATTCTGGCCTTTCCCAGAGTTGTCTTTTGGGATGTAGACAACATAAATATCATGGGCATTGTCTCCCACAGGCCTTATTAAAAGAGACAGTATAAGACATAATCTTCCCTTAGATGTGGCCAGCAAGGGCTTAAGCCACAAATATTTCATCCTGTCAGGATAATAGAGAGATAAAAGACAGGGGATCAATTCCAAAATTAAAATCAGCCACTAGTTTGCTTGTCAACCAGCTTACACTGATTGTTGAGAGATTAAATTTAAAAAAGAAAGATGCTAGCGAAAAAGTGGTTCTTATTTTATATATAATTTTAAATTTAGGGAAATCCATTGTGTGCTGACTTTGGGGGAAAAGGGGATGAATCAGCACATTTCTTTTTGTTTCCCAGCCCGATTCAGTAGAAACAAAACCTCCAAAGCTGCATCTGTGTCCTCACCACGAAAGACAGTATGAGGCCCTGAGCTCCCCTTAAAGGGTTTCTGCTGGAAGATGGGCTGTCTAGGGCTAAGGGTTTTCTTCAGTGAACGAGATTGTTCACCCATCTTTACAGTAACGTGGCTGACAGCTCAGAACAGGCACTCAAAGGAATGGGGGAAGGTGGCCCCAGATTACGAGAAAAGTCACTGTTTTTCTAATTGTAAAAGCAATATATGCTTGCCGTTTCTGGAGGTTTCGGGTTGCCGATTAACCCAGCCTCCAGTTGGTTCACCTACTGAAGAAAGATTCCAAGAGTCCAATGAAGATCAAAAAACACTACGAGCTTAACTACTTCTGAAAGAGGCCTTTCTGGTATATTCCATCAGAGGACACAACTTAGGTCAGGGCAGAAGTGAGGCTTCCTGCAATTTCTAACCCTCGTCTCCCCTCATCTCCCCACCCTGCTCTCATTAGCCAAGCCTGAGGACCCATCTTGGTGAAGCTGGTGCCGCAGCAGACCATTGCTTGGAACACTCCACAGAGGGGCCGGCAGGGCTCACCCACACTCGGCCGAGGGAAGACAGCAAGGCTAGCTCACGGCCTTTCCAAGGCAGGGGCTCTGCCCCTTCCCCAGTTAGCAGGGACCAGCGGTTGCCAGGACTTGCTTCCTCTCGCCCTCCCCTCCCTGAGAAGATGCTTCCATGGGGAGGAGTGAGGGGGTGAGTCAGGGTTGGGGCAGGTGTTTGCCTGTCTATACAGTGACCTCGTGGAAAGATGAGAAATGTAACCTGTCCACCACCCCATATATACATCAATCAGCCCAAACAGAAAAATACGGAGTCTCCACCGGAGACAACTACCATCAGCATTCCAGTGCCCTTCCATCCAGGCTGTTTTCTAAGATGCCTGGATTTATAGCCTTCAGCCTTCGCAATCCAAGTCCCAAACAGCCCCAGTGGCTGCTGGACCCTCGTTTATCTAGTCCTCCATTTCTTCTTCTCTCTTATCATATGTTTTCTTCCCAGATGAGGAAAAAGGACCAAAAATGCCCTAAGAAGAGGAAATTGGTCAGGGAGATGGAGACAGAAAACATGAAACTATTAAAATAACTTTGGAAGAATATCTTACATCTTCTAGATGGTCTGTAATCAATAAGCACCTTCACTATCATCTATAAGGGAGATTTGGAGGATGTGAGCCTATTGTCAAGTATTTCTAGGATCTCTTTTTTCTGTTTCTATTCAGAACAACAATTTACACTGTAAGGAGAGCTTTTGTGCTAATTCTAGAGGCGTATAAATGACATCCTCTTAGGAGAAAAAAAGAGAAAAGAAAAAGTCAAATGAAGTCAGGGCACCAATGATTACTTATATCTCAGATGGACCCTCAGGTCTGCTTTTGTGGCCGCCATCCTTATCCTGTGCTCCAGGGTCATACAGCTATCTGCCTACTGAACATCTTTACTACGCTGTCCCACCAGAGGCTCAGTAGGGACAAATCTGTATTCACTGTCCCTTCCGCCTTCTAAAACCAACAACTGGTCCTTAATGACACCACTGAGAAACAAACTGCCCATCCCATGGCTTAAGCAGAAGGGGGAGCATTGTTGGTGCTTCTTTAGTTTTTTTTTCCCCTGTATTTTCACTCTGGAATTTTTATTGGACCTATTCTGTTCTCTTTAAAATAGTTCAGATTCTCCTCTGACTTTTCTGTGATCTCGCATTCCTGGAGGTGCTAATTCTCATTTCCCTTGTCATTTACACTGGCTTTTGTTAATCGTGTGTTTTGTAATTTTGATTTTGGGTCATCTTTGATAATATTCTTCTTCTTTGTTTTTGACGTGGGAATCTCAGGTACCCTGGGCTGTAGAAATATCCCTATAGAACTATTTTCAGTTGACTTCAGCTTGGGCCCATGGGATGCAGGGTTGCTGATTTGGGACCAGTTCTGAGGTCAACATTTACTGGGAATTCCATTCCTATGCTGGTATTAGAAATTTGAACACCAGTCCACCCCATTCCAAATATACACTTTATGAGGCTAGCTCGGGTTTCACTTTCTCTATTTTTTATGAAATCTTTGTTCAATCCAGGACACCTGGAGACAATTCTCTCTGTTGCCCCTTCTCTGGACTGAAGTTTTACTTGTCCCTCTTTTCACAGAGGAAGCATCTCTCTGGGGCCCCAGCCTTTGCGGGATTCTCATTTGCAGATGCCCACTTCTTTGGTCCCAACCCCCAAGCACGGGGTCCTCTCTCTGGGTCCTGAATAGCCCGTTGGGGTCCCGTGACCTCAACTCACCAGCTTAGTGCTCTGAGCTTACATCCCTGGTTTGTTTCTGCTTCCCAGGGATTTCTTTGACTCTCCCAAGCTTGGTCAGGCATTAACAAAAATTCTGCCGACAATAATGGTTACTTGACGACATTTCAGTTGTAGATGTAAAGCCTTTCTCTAAGATTATCCTTTTTAAAACGAATACCCATAGCTCTTTATTTATTTAGTGCAGTATGCGGGCCTCTCCCGTTGCGGAGCACAGGCTCCGGACGCGCAGGCTCAGCGGCCATGGCTCACGGGCCCAGCCGCTCCGCGGCATGTGGGATCTTCCCGGACCGGGGCACGAACCCGCGTCCCCTGCATCGGCAGGCGGACTCTCAACCGCTGCGCCACCAGGGAAGGGAAGCCCCACCCATAGCTCTTTAAAACAAGTAACCATCCTGGTCCTCAGAGGGCAGCAACTCTCTTTAATGCCCACATTCCCACCTGGGCCTGAGCACACTAAGCGTTTGTTCAGAGGAAAAAATGAATAAAGTTCGCATCTTGTCTAAGTTACATGTAAAACTTCAGATACTAGAAAAGCTAAGAGGTGATAAATGTCACATTCCAGTAACAACCATGATATAGAATCATATGGACACGGTGGATACATTTAGGAAAGGTTAAGCAGAGTCAGTTTTCCTTTGAATTTCTTTAAGGGACTTACAAGTTTAATGCAGCCAAGTTCAGCCCAGGGGTGGCTGCTTTCTGAGCCGTCTCCAATTTGGGCTTGGTTTCCAGGAAGGATTCGCCCAGCTTAGCATCCCACGGTCACTGGCAGGTGGGTTCAGTGTCAGCCTGCAATACCTTCAAGGACTGTCCTGGCACAGGCCTGGCCAAAGCCGCGTTTTTCTGGAGTTATAATGCAATGCCCAAACCGTAAGCAATGCTCAAACTCGTCTCGGGGTCTAAGTGAAAGATCTAGGCCTGTGACTTTGCTTAGAATAAAACAGCTACAGAGTTTAAGCACAGATCTGATAGCAGAGTATCGTGGTGGTCCAAGCATGCGTGACTTACTGTGTAATTTCGGATGAGGGAGACATCAGTGCCATCTTGCAGATAGTGGGTTTCTGTGAAACCGCTGGCAATGAGGCCTCTGTGGAGAAATAAAAACAACATAAAAGATGAGCGTAGAGTCGCAGTGATGTGTTGCTTGTGGATGTCTAGGCTGTAGCGTGGCATGGATCTGATTCCCTCCTTATTTTACAGATGACCTGCTGAGGCTCCCGTAGGGCCTTCACCTGTTCAGGTTACCCAGGGAGAGCCAGGATGAGACTCAGGCAGGTGAGATTCAGATGCATGTGCTTTGAACAGTGGCCCCCAGAGTCCACGTGGTGCTCTCCTCACCCGCTCCCGCCTCATGCCTCCAACACACACAGGCGTGTGTGTACACGTGCACATGCACACACGTGCACACACCCTGCTACGAACAGCACACGCAGATTTCTGAGTTGGGAGAACCGCCCTTCTGGAAGTCACAAGGCCCCACTAGCTAGAATCAGCAGCTCAGCTACCCGCTTGAAAAATAATTTTGGACCCACAATATTGGCCCTGCTAGTTCTGCAGGTGAGGGAGCCAGCTGTCAATATTAAAATGTCAAAGGATAGTTTAAAACAACGAGGGGTTTCCCTGGTGGCACAGTGGTTGAGAATCCGCCTGCCAATGCAGGGGACACGGGTTCGAGCCCTGGTCCGGGAAGATCCCATGTGCCGCGGAGCAACTAAGCCCATGCACCACAACTACTGAGCCTGTGCTCTAGAGCCCATGCGCCACAACTACTGAGCCTGTGAGCCACAACTACTGAGCCTGTGCGCCTAGAGCCGTGTTCCGCAACAAGAGAGGCCCCCGCTTGCCGCAACTAGAGAAAGCCCACACGCAGCAACAAAGACCCAACGCAGCCAAAAATAAATAAATAAAATAAATACATTTATTTAAATAAAACAATGAAATGTTAGAAACAGTGCTGTAGGAGGTGAGGAAGAATGATTTTGGACACGTGGAAATACTGAATTTCTAAGATGACTTGGTAGAGAAGCAACACCTAACTAAAACTGCGTGCAATCTACTACATCTTCACTGATGGTAGCAAAGCCTGAGTCTGTTTAGGTTTTAGACTGTTTTGTGATTTCTGCTGTCACATGCACATTCTATCCTTCTCAACATCACGGCAACAAGTATTTCCTGTGCACCGACCTACGTGCTGGGTGCTATACCAGCTGCTGGGATATAAAGATAAATAAGGACACTGCCTGGTGAGGTGACAGACAAAACATAATACAGTGAGGGGAGGGCTGTCACAGAGGCAGGAACAGAGTCTTACTGGGTGAAAGGACGCACAGCAGGTGGAGGGTAGTGAAAAGGGGAGGCTTTAGAGAGAACACAGGGGGAGTCAGCCAGGCAAAGGAGGGCTGGGAGAAGGGGATTCCAGACAGAGGATGGCAAGGCCAGGAGACCCAAGGGTCTGGAATCTGGGGAGCCAGGTTGGTGGGAAGAAGGGAAGAGCTCTAAACATCTCTGGATTTTATCTGTCTGGGCAATAACGAGTCGAGAGTTGTTTTAAATACTGGACTTTGCAGGAGGTGCAGTACGCAGCAATGATGCTGTCCGCCCTTCCCTGTCCGCCCAGGGAATGCACTTTGCACCACTAGGTTCTGCTGGGGTCGCTCCACCCCCAGTCCCGAGATGAGTGTGGGACCCAAGCTAACCAATCTCTAAGCTTCCCTGCAGCCTGCCTGGAGCTAGGGCTTCTGGAGAAGAGGTCTTTCCTCTTTGTTCTCAAAGCTACACACAAATGCACTCAGGGCCTCCTTCGGCCTGGCCCTGGCTGCAGGAGGATGCTGCCCTGGGGAAAACCCAGCCATCACCAGCTGCGACAAAGGACAGAAAAGAGGAAATCTTCCAGCTGCCTTGGGGGCCCACTTTGCCTCTCCTTTTCCTCAAGAACCCCCTCTCTTTTGCTTCAGCTGGTTCCAGTTGGGTTTTGCAACCAGAGTCCTGATAAATGTGGAAGGGAAGAAATCAAAGTGGCAACGCTGCAAATGTAACAGATGAGAGAGCGTTTCTTACAAAGTCAGATTTCTCAGACCCTCCCCCAGCCGAGTCCAGAACTGAGAGTCACCTCCCCGTTTTATATGGGTTTCGATTTATTTAGGACATGCCTGGTTTAAATCAGTTAGACCCTCACAGTGGGTCTGAGTCGCACTCTACTTAACAGCGAATGTTTGAGAAGACAGTGCCAGAAATCTAAAAGGCAGGCAGCCTCTCACACTCACTGACAAAGCTCACAGACCCTTCCGCACCCCTCACTTTTCCCTCTGCTCAGGAGGAGATAAATCTGGCTGGAGGAGGTTAACCTCCCTTCGGCTTTTGGCCTCAAATTCCCATCTCCTAAGCGTCCCTCCTCGGGGTGCCACAGGGCCCCCGGGGCAGGCTCGCTGCCAGCAGCCCTGCCTGGAGGTCAAAAGCAGAGGAAGGAGGGCGGGCAGGGGGGGTGATGGAGGTTTGGAGAAGGAGCTGGTGGTCGTGCTTCACGTGGCCGAGAGCTTCAGGAAGGGGTAGGAGGCTGGCGACCATGCCGGGGCAGCTGCAGCGGTGGGCCCAGGAGGTGGGGACAGGGGAGATCATGGACATTTTCCAGAGGGTGGTTCTAAAGGGGAGCAGAGAGATGGGGTGTGAAGAGGCGAGGGGGTCATCTAAAGGGACAGGCTGGAGAGATGGGGGCAGAGAGGGGCAGGGGGCAGAGCTGCAGAGCAACAGGTGGCCGGTGCCCAGAGCACAGGTGACAGCGAGGACAGAAGCCATCGCCTGAGTGAGGTGGGACCCGTCAAGGCCTAACGGTTTTGGTGAAGGAGGGAGCTTAGTAAGCTTCAAGATCACAGAGAAAGGCGAAAAGGAAAATTTAATATAATTGAAATTATGATTACTTATTAATGTGTTACTATTCAATGATCATTTTATTTTACTTATCTCTTATGAATAATTTAGTAATTCTGTTCCTAACAATGTTGGATCCTCCTTTTGGACAAATCAAGGTATATGAATACACTTAATACTAAGAACTGTAGCACAAAGAGGAGGAATTTGTAGACCAAAGACAGAGAACTGCAAGGCTTTCTAACTGAAAGATGGATGTCCGAGAAGATGATTCCCTTCACAGAGGAGAAACACGGAAAATCCGTCTGGAAAGCCGGAGATGTGGGAGGATGAACATTTGGTAGACTGCAGTCAGCGAGCTGGTGGACACCAAGAATGTGGGGCTTTAATGGCAGTAAAATGAATGATGAGGTTTTAAAATGTCACTCAGTCCAGTAAGACAAAGACCCATGAATATTTCTGCCTAAGAAGCCCCACTGTTTTTCATTGTGTCCAAATGCCACTTAAACAGAAGTACAAGCACCCTCATACTTTGAGTTCTAGCGAGTTCTTCAGTCCTATCCTATGTCTCCTTTTATTGACAGAGGTTGAAATGGGGGCTCCTGAGGACAGCCTGAGAGTGTCCCCCTACAGCTAAGACACGGAAGGACACACCCCTTTTTGAGTTTTCCTCAGAGTCTGGAAAAGAAACGCCGACACAGCACAGACACACTGACGCCACTGTGAGTGGTACATCTTCCCACGCGGAGCCCAGACGGGGGCTGATGCTCCGTGAGGACGGAGGCTCGGCCTTTCCCACAGCAGCCCCAGGACGGAGAGCTCAGAAAATCCAGAGCTTTCTCAAGCCTCAGTTTCCCACGAGGGACTGGAACAGGAGACGGAGGGAAGCCACGTGGCCTGGCCTCTGAGGCCGACGCTCCGTCCCGTGGGTCTGGGAACTGGGACTTGGACATCCCCACACCGCTATCAGAACCCATCCCCTCTCGACTCCGATTTCGTCTCAGTGCCAGGCGGTCCACCGCATGTTTCCCTTAGGCTGTGAAGAGCCCAGGGCGGTGACAGTGTCCAGATCCCATGCTGGGGTCATACCACTGCCCCACTGAAAACCCTTGAACGGCTCCCCATCCCACTTGGATACAATCCCAACGCCTTCCACCACCTCCCAAGTGCTCACAACCTCACCATCCTAGTGCATGACGCCTACCGTCCTTGTGGCTCGTTCTCCCCCAGCCAAAATGCCTTCTACCTCGTTCTAGAACATTCCATACCCTCTCCCCCTTAGGGCCTTTGCATTTGCTCTGCCTTGTGCCTGGACCATCCTCCAGCTGGCTCTTTTCCATCCTACAGGTATGAGTTTAAACATCTTTGCAGAGGGCCCTTTCCAGGTCATCTGATCTCAGTAGCCTCCACCACCAGCATTCTCCACATCACAGACCCCCTTCGGTTTCCTAGTTTGTTTATTCACCTGTTTATTTATTCATCTATATCCCCTCAAGAATTTAAGCCAAAAGAAGGCTCTGTGCTCACTGTGACCCCACGCCCAGCCCAGGCACTGTGATAAGCCCTTTACACGTATTGCTGGGTTCTGGCTCTGTGGGTTAGCTGCTAAGTTTATCCCAACTTAAAAAGGATGCCGAGAGACAGGGAGGTGAGCTGACCTGCCCAAGGTCACACTGCATACGGTAGCATCCAGGTGGTTTTGCTTCAGAACTTGCTCTCTTACTGTGTGGCGCTGCCTTTGGGGGCTGGCCAAGGATAACTGCTGAGTGCCTGCTATAGGCGCTGTACCAGGTGCTGGATAAATACATGCTGAGCGGGATAACGGATGGATGGATGGGTGGGTGGGTGGATGGGTGGATGCATGGATGATTGGATTTGAGGGGACTGCTACAGGCACACTCTCCCTTTGTCTAGGGCTATCCCCTCCCAAACCCAGTAACACGTGACTCACATCCCTCTTAGGTACCATGACCTGCCAAGGAGCCATGGCTGAAACTGGGAAGGCACGCAGTCAACGTTCTCTGAGATGCGTGTCTAATTTAAAAGGGGCCGGAAGTCAAAGTTCCCTTGAGAAAGCTGAGAAAGGTGGGTGGACAATGGCCATATTGGAAATGTGACAGCAGTGGACCTATTTCCCTTAGATTTCCCCAAGGAGAAAATCCAATTACATGGATTCTGTATGTCAGCAAATGGAGACGGAAGATGACTGCATAATTTCATGAGAACATTCTTTTTCTCTGCTTATTAGATTAGCTGATCTAACGAGGCATTCTGTTCCTCTCTAGGCCAGAGAATAAAATGCCAGGAATTGATTTTGCTGTTTTCCATTTGTTTTCTGTTGCAAGTGACACCTCAATATTCTCTCATTTCACCAACATTTATTGTGTGGGACATTGGGTATAAGACCCCAAGAGCTCACCATCGAGGGGAGGACAGACCCAGAGAGTGATCAGAGCCCCGTGACAGAGATACACCCAAAGCACTGTGGGAGTTCAAGGAAAGGCTTCTAACCCCGGGGAGGTGGTATCCAAGTGAGTCGTGCAAGATGGGGAAGGAGTCAGGCTGAGAGGGGCTTAGTGAGGTGGGGAGGTGGGGAAGAAAGACGAAGAGAGCATCCCAGAAAGTTACTACATCCTCAAAGGCATGGAGGCATGGAGGGTACAGGAACAGCATGCTAGTGAGGGATGGGCACAGGGGATGTAAAACTCTATGGTGTTTCAAGTTGTTGAGGTGCAGGGTTTGAGGCGGGGAGACGTGCTGCTGTTCAGATCGGCAGGTTGGGGACAGGAGTCACTGACTTTATCGCGCGATGGGGAACCATGGCAGTGACCTGAGCAGATGAAATCTTTGGAGCTACAGGCCCCTCTGACGGTCGTGTAGATAAGGCTCTGAGGGAGAAAAGACAAACAGGCAGTGGGAAGGTTAATTAGGAGGCTGGTGTGAGCACAGAAACAAAGGGTCAGACCAGGACGGGAGCCTTTGGGATGGGAAATTCAGGAGATGGGCAGAGTTAGGAACCTCAGCTGTCAACTGAGACGGGTAATTCCTAGAGGAGGGAAAGAAGAGGGCGAGTTCAGCCTTGGCCGTGTTGAGTGTGAGGGGCCTGAGCCCAGTCTTTTAGATATTCCAGCAAGCAGCCGACTCTGTGAACCTAAGGTGTAGGAAGGGGCTTGGAGGGAAGACAAAGATGCAGACGCTCATTTTATGGCCGAGTAATATTCCATTGTGTACATGTGCCACATCTTCTTTATCCATTCATCCGATGATGGGCACTTAGGTTGTTTCCATCTCCTGGCTATTGTAAATAGAGCTGCAATGAAACGAAACTGAGTTATCTGTAGTGAGGTGGATGGATCTAGAGTCTGTCATACAGAGTGAAGTAAATCAGAAAGAGAAAGACAAATACCGTATGCTAACACATATATATGGAATTTAAGAAAAAAAAAGTCATGAAGAACCTAGAGGTAAGACGGGAGTAAAGACACAGACCTACCAGAGAATGGACTTGAGGATATGGGGAGGGGGAAGGGTAAGCTGTGACAAAGTGAGAGAGTGGCATGGACATATATACACTACCAAACGTAAGGTAGATAGCTAGTGGGAAGCAGCCGCACAGCCCAGGGAGATCAGCTCGGTGCTTTGTGACCGCCTGGAGGGGTGGGATAGGGAGGGTGGGAGCGGGGGAGACGCAAGAGGGATGAGATATGGGAACATATGTATATGTATAGCTGATTCACTTTGTTATAAAGCAGAAACTAACATACCATTGTAAAGCAATTATACTCCAATAAAGATGTTAAAAAAAAAAAGCTGCAGACGCTCAGACAGCACACGCTTGCTTTACGTGAGGACGAGTAAAATCTTTTCCTTTCCAGTCGACGATTGTGTTTTCTGATTTCAAAGTCTTTGGATGGATAGGGCTTAAAATGATCATTCAGAATTTACACTGAAACACTATGATGTAGATACCGTACCTCCTTATAAAATCTGTTGCATTTCTGAAATGATTTCAGTATCGAAATAAGAACCATTATGCCCCCAACTGCTTCTTTTAGAACAATGTTGAAATGATCCTACTCTAAATTTACCATTGTGTAATTTAGTTATATTGTTAAATGAGGTGGATTTCACCAAAATGACATCGTTTATTCCCCAAAGCATAGGAAAGCAGGAAGAAATACCTGCTCAGTTTTACATCTGGAAGGGAGCCCTTTCTCTACCCCACCTTTGGAATGAGTTAACTATCGCTCTCTTGTGCTCTGCCAAGGTTCTATTACAGAATTTCCCCGGTTCTGTTCTGTTTCTTGTTGGCTTGTGCTCGCCCACGTTGGGTTGAGCTAAGGGGCAAAAGCTACCTCCCTAAGCCCAGCATGATGCCTAGCTCACAGTAGACGCTTAACCCATACACAGAGGGCACAGACTGAATCGTCATCACAGAAAAGCAACTCAGTTTGGATAGAATGTATTCAAACTAATTGGATCAATGAAAAATTGAAAGAAATTGCTTTCATTTTTAAAATTTCTTACTTCTCTTTTTGGTTTGAAATTGTGGTCACCGATCGTGGAGGGGGTGTGGGGGGTGTGGATAATCACATTCACTTCCTTGTTATTTCGAGAGTTCCCAGTGCTGTCAGGACCACCCTGACAACTTGACCTCAACGTTAGAACTGCTTAAATGAGAGAAACAGGGAAAGGAAAGCTTAAAGGTTGGCGTCAATGACCTAGAATCTGAAAATCTCAGTGACGACATGTCACCTTTCTCCCATTATTTCTTTGAAGACTATGCGTATGCTTTGCGGGTTTAATTATTCTATGCAGCATATTCAAGCAAAAGCATCATAAGACAGCTCTTGTTTGTCAGTTAACATCAGAAGGCACTTCAGATACTCTCTGCAATTAAATCACACAAACACTGGAGGCTTCAGTGACCTTCCTAGCGAAACCCATTTGGTGTTCAAAGGATCCAACCCAGTTTTCTGCTGAAGATTTACTCCACCGCAAGTTATTATTCCACAAATTACAAAATCATTCATATATAAATTTGGGTAATGGTTTTCTTTTATGAGAATTTGGAAGTACAGCTACAAAGACTTTCACATGAGGGATAAACTGCTTGCAGCGTTAACAAAACGCAGCGCACAATAAAAATCATAATTAAAAATCATGATCAGGATTTTCCCAGTTACTAAAAAGAATACCCTTTATTGAAAATTATCTATTCCTCAACCAGAGCTAAGTAAAGATAGAGAAAAGATTGAGGAAAAAAGCCAATATGTACCCAGACCGGATTCTGGATTCTTTCATACTCTGGAAGAACTCACTCTGTTTTTTAGTGAAAACGCTAGCCTGGTTAGAATCATGGGACTCTGATGTCATTGGATGTCATTGGATCTTCTGGACTGTTTTATGGAGAGATCAGACAACTGAATAATTCCCTATAAAGACAGTGCATTGAGGTATGAAATGATAGGAAGGAAGTGGAAACTAAGAAAAAGAATCAGAGATCTGGTATTTTCTACATCTGAGCTTTGGTTGAATCTCTTTCAGAATGTGGTTTTCGCAAATATTTATGATTTTTGTTTTCCTTGTGGGAAGAGTCATCATAACCTGTTAAATAACTTATGCCCTGGGTTCTTGATTTGGGGAGTGAAAGCAAAGCACCACCGCATCGCCATCCCCATCTTGTCACCTTCATCAGCTTGTCCACCTCCCTCCAGCTCCTGCCTTTTGTTGGATCAGAGTGTGTCGGGCCCTGGGCCACCTGCTTGTCAACTGCACTTTCTTACTCTTTCTTGGCAGAGACGCCGTGTGGTAGGGACTGTTATCAACTGCCTAACCAGGAAGAGGAAAACACTCAGAGAAGTGAAGTGATTTGTCCAAAGCCGCATAGCCGTGCTGGTAGAGACTGAACTTGTCTCTCTTTGGCTCCAAAGCCAGCCTCATCCTAACCACTGGTCAACACTGCCTTGCCAGGAAGACATGATTCTGAAGGTCTGAAAAAAAAGCAGCAGCAAATCATATTCCCTCTTTTTCTGAAATCATTTTTCCCACAATGCTAATGGGGCTTATGCTGTTTCTCTTAGCACTCAATTCAATTTAGCTATAAAATTCAAATTATTTTTGGTTACGATTTCAGCATTTTGGGATCCCAACAATTTAGGGATCTGTACATCTGTACAAACAATGAAGCATTTACATTTGGTTTTCTTTTGTTATTTTCCATTTACTAAGAGACTCAAAATGATCAAAACAACTTTTTTTTCCTGGAATTAAAAAAAAAAAAGTTCCCTTTCTCCAGCTCTTTCTCATTTAGTTTCACAAACCATAATAAATAAAACTGTTGATACAGCATTTTAGAAACTGTAGGGGACAATTACGTTTCCTGCAAAATAATTTCTTACTATACTGCTTCCATTTTAAGTCACAAGTACACAGAATTTTGGATCCAGTCCTGTGGCACTGACACTGAAATATGTTGCTATTCCTGACATTTCCGACTATTCAGATGACCCTCTCCATTCATGAAGTGAACAGATTACATATGCCACTGTGGACAGTTTTAGACTCTGTGGAAATCTCTTTAAGAACAGCAGGGCTGATGTGCCAACTGCGTTTTCCAGCTGGAAGATGAAAGCACGTGAAAAATGGTGGGTTCCTGCCTTTATAGCTCCACAGCTGTCATTCTACATGGGCCTAAAGCTTTGGGCTACTTTTCCCCCTCTTAAATGACCATCTGTGGTTCGAGGGTCTTTTGCCTGTGGGCTTACAACTGTTCTAGGCTGTTTTCTTGGGGGGCTGTGCCGCGTGGCTTTCGGTATCTTAGTTCCCCGACCAGGGATCGAACCCGCCACAGCAGTGAAAGCGCCGGGTCTTAATCACTGGACCGCCAGGGAATTCGCTGTTCTTGATGTGATAAGACTGTCTTCATAGTATGAGATCAAGCTTAATGAACGCAATTTTTAGAAAAATAGGGCTGTAAAACAGGAAAAGTTGAAAACCCAGTAAACTATTATTTCCAAAGGTAAATAGAGCCCCACACCCACTCCTCTCAGAAAGGATTGCAAAAATAGATTCCATAGGTTAGCTTCCACTGTGTTCTTCAAACGTCACCGCCAACATAGGCAAAACAGCCGTTCTTTTTAGGCTTTAGAACTTTCCTCTTCCTTTCAAAAAATACCAGTTGGCTGTAATAGCAGCAGCGGTAGATAATATTTGTTTGAACCCTTTACTAGGCAAAAGCACTTTATAGGCATTGTTTTATTTAACTTTTACAACAGCCATAGTCGGCAGATGCCTGTTTGGAGATGAGGAACCTAGGCTCAGAGAGGTTAAGTGACTCATCCATGGTTGCACAGATAGTACTGTATAGATTATCCGATTTTGCCGTCCAAGCTCTTCCTGCCACACTTACACACTTGCCTTTTGTGCTCATCTCCCCTTAAATAGACACTGTATTTAATATGCCAATACCTGACTTTGAAAACAATTAGAAATTGTAGCTTGGCTTGGGTGGGTCTGTCCATTTCCCATTTATTGCCATGGGCTCCAAATGGAAAGGCACAGTTAGGAATGATATGCATCAGGATTCTGTTCACCTCTAGTCAGAGGAATAACCACGTAAGTGTGGTGATTTTATGTGTACTGGTGTAGGGAAGGTTGACACTATTCCATAGAGAGGTGTATGAAAATGTCAGTAGTGCAGGTAAATGAAGAATCAAGCCTATTTATATTTACTCACTGGTGCTAACCATCGTTGGAAAATAATCAAGTAAGTTTGACACCAGAAGCCAAGGCAACTTTATTCATTTCCTAGTTGCCCATCTTGCCCTCCACAGAGGTGGTGTTTACGAGCTGCTGCTCACCAACCCCCGTTTGGTCCACATCGTGCAGAGACATGTTACAACCAGTGGTTCTTTAAATCTTTACAATAACAATGTGAGGTTGGCATTCTGGCCATTTTACGGATGTAGAAACTGAGGCTCAGAGGTGTTAGGACATTTGTCCGAGGTCACAGAGCTACCAAGTGGCAAGAGACTGAGGCTGTTAGGTGCTAACATACGTTACACCCAGTCTGTGGCCATCACTTGTACGTGGAAAGACATGCTTCCCTCCCCTCCAACAAAACCCTTGATTGATTATTCAAAGGACTGCTTTTACCGAATTGAATAACTCAATGGAGGGCACAGAGGGACTGAGGCTGAGAGAAGAGTCTCCCCTGGGCTCAGTGCTACAAGGTTTGGGGGGGGTGTTCCTTAATCACTTTTGGGGCTCTAGCCTCTAAGGCAGTTCCCGGCTCCCCAAAGGCTTTCAGCCAATATCTGTGGAATGCTTGGGCTGATGATGTATTTCCAAGTAATAAAAATTTGAAGGCAGACAAATCTACCTTCAAAATACACCTTTGGCAGCAGAGAATCAACAGTGGTTGAGGGCAAATCTGGTTCTGCCATTTTCTTCTCTTGTGACCTTGGGCATAAAATTTGACCTTGTGTTACTGGAGTTTCCTCATCCAAAATGGGAATAAGAGGACATCCTCGTAGGGTTGTTGTGAAGATAATATACATTAAACGCCTATAGCCATGTGCTCAATGAATGTAAGCAATGCTTATTTTTAGTAAGCTGGTCAGCTTCTACCAGTCTCCCCGCCCATCCCCCTGGTCCAAGTCACCATCTCCCACACCCGCCCTTCTGTGATGGCCTGTATGCCAGCCTCCTGTTTCTACCCTTACCCCGTTCCCATCCAGATTTCACACGAGCCAGACTGTCAAGTCGTTAAAATAAAAATCAGATCACATCACTCTCTCACTTAAAATCATGCCCTGCTTCTTCCAGATCCCAGAATCAATTTTAACTTCCACAGAGTGGACTGCCCCCCTGCCCCCCGGCCCCCAGGTCCAGCTCACTTCACTTAGGCGCTGTTCATTTCTATCCTTCTTCTCTTAGTCTGGAACATTCTTCCCTCTTTCTCTGCCCCGCAAAGGCTCCTAGTAGCCCTCACCCTAAATGGCGTTTCCTGGAGCAGCCGTCCCTGCCTGACCCTTTCTGTATCTGGTTCTCCTTTGTCGCCCCTCTTGCAGGATCTTGCTGTTTCTCTGCTCATCACATTGACTGCGTATTTGCTCTGTGACTTATTTGAGGTGTGCACCCCCCATTAGGGCAGGGGCCTCATCTGTCTGATCCCCTCTGTATCGTCAGCCCTTAGATTCGGGCCTGAAACACAGGAGATGCTCCATGAAACATTTTTTGAAGGAATGTAAATATCAAGAATGAGAAAAATACATCAAAGGCGCTCAGAGGCAATACTGAGTCATTATGGAATTGCTGCTTTTTTAGGGTACGAGAAAGTGCTTCTTCCTACTCCCGAAACCAAAAACCACCACCGCCCCCCAAAACACACACACACACACACAATCTCACAGATAAAAGATGCTTTGACCCTTAAAAGTTCCGCCACCTAGAACAGATCTGGCCTTTTCTTCATAGCGTGGAACAAATAATATACATTTTTTTTTTTAAATCTTCAAAGAGCATTTTCTCAATTTGTAGCTTTAAAAAAAGTCTAGGGCTTCCCTGGTGGCGCAGTGGTTGAGAGTCCGCCTGCCGATGCAGGGGATACGGGTTCGTGCCCCAGTACGGGAAGATCCCACATGCCGCGGAGCGGCTGGGCCCGTGAGCCGTGGCCGCTGAGCCTGCGCGTCCGGAGCCTGTGCTCCGCAACGGGAGAGGCCACAGCAGTGAGGGGCCCGCGTACCGCAAAAAAAAAACAAAACAAAAAAGTCAGATTTATTTGGAACCACCAAATCAAAACACCTTTAAATCCTTGGACTCACAGCTTTAAACCTGAAGAATAAGACGACTGGTCTGCACAGATGGACCTTCTCATGGCAGCCGATACTTGAGGGGCTTCGGGTGTCACCTGGCATTTCCACTCGGCCCGAGGCTGGGAGCCCAGCAAGGCTGCAGGTCTGATGACCTGGGAAGCTGTTCTACAGAAAGTTGGATGCACTTCAGCCCGTTTTTCTCACCCACATCGTTCAGTGAGGAACTTTATTAATTGGTGCTCTGAGGCAGAAGAGGGGATGTTCTTGGCCCCAGCAACAGCCAGTCCACCAGCTCCCGGGCAGACCTGCAGGCCAGCTGGCTGGGCTCTCTTAAACACTGACCTACACTGAACCAAACTCTCAGAACGTGTGTTCGATCAAATGTGTTCTCTTCTGCTTGCTCAAAGAGAGTTCTGCTCTGCAAATGTTCATACCATCAGCCCCAAGAGAGGGAAGCCAGGAGTGACCCAGGGCAGGGAAAAGGACCCTCACTTTTCAAGCTCCCTAAATCTGCCATGGAACTGCTCAGACACCCCTGCTGATGCTAGCAAGTGATGTGCTTGGGTTTAAAAATGGGTGTCTTTTTCCCTTTTTAAAAAGGGCCTCCAGGTGTGAACCTGGGTGTGTGGAGCCCAAGTCACTGACACCACCCCCTTTCCTGCTCTGAGTCTGAGAGAGCCCCAAATGCCATGGATTTCTGCCAGCACGGAGTGGGCACCGATGCCCGTGAGAGACCTGTTTAAAAAATACAGATCTTTGGGATTCAGTGAAGGGCTGTAAAATATAAAATTATAAAATGAAATCATAAATCCCATCAGAATTCTAGCTGCTGTATCCTTCACAGGACGTATTCTTCTGTTTTCGTTTAAAAAAACAAAAAAGAAATCACAACAAAAAGTACTGTAATACCCAAGGTGAATATTTCCGTTTGCCAGTATCTGTTTTCTAAATGCTTACTGGATTTGCTACCTGATCAGCAACTGGGCCTTTTTTCTTTCTTTCTTTTTTTTTTTTTTTTTGTATCTGGAAGGGTTCTGCATTTAGACCTGATGCTGTGGAACTTTCAGAGAAGAGGGACCAAAGAACAGACATGGATGACGATGGGCCACTGATGGATTTCTCTCCAGGAGAAAGGCCACACCAATCAACACCCCCACAGCTGGGTGTCTGAACTCTTCACCTCCTCCATGGGGGCCCTGCAAGGGTAAATGGACACTTTTCACAGTGCCTTAATTTCTTATTCAATTGCAACTCCCTAGGTCACAGAAGAGTGTGGCTAATTCTAACAGCTAATTTTCTACAAGTACTTAAGTAGCTTAGTCAGAACGACGGTTGGGATATATAATGTTGCTTTCATTATTCTTAAGATAGGGTGATATGAATGACCTTGTTGATTTAGTTAAGTAACGCAATACATGGCAAAATCCCACCCTAGGTCATGAAAACCAGAGATCTTTAGTTGGTATCACGGTTTCAAATTGTGAAATTGGTTAAGAACCACGACCTGGGTGATGAATTGGTTCATATTTGATTGAAGCAGTAATCCATTACACTTACGAAATCTGCAGGGCTCACCGGCTATCCAAGAATGTATTCCTTACTTGGAGTGCGTTAAAAAAAATTAAAAAGCTGCTGGTGTTACAGCAATGACAAACTTTATAGCACTCAGCAACGAGTTAGGAATTTTTTCTTCTAGATGTAACCTCTCCACTGTGAAGTCTCCCAGATGTCCTGGGTACAGGGCAAAAATGGATACCTACTCGATGCCCCCAGCCCAGAGCATTACTTCGTTTCTCTGGACAAACTTTGGCCAGAAAAAACGACAAACATGCTTCCAATATTTCTGGCTTCTCAGCCATGGATCTGTTTCTCAGATGACAAAGAACTGTGGTTTCTTTAAAAAAAGGAAAACAGAAGAATACTTCCTCTAAAGAACCCAGCAACTAGAATTCAGATGGGATTTATGGTTTCATTTTCACACAACCATCTTGCACGCAAAGTTGGGAATTGGGATTACATCATGTGTGCTACTAAACTCATATTCTAAAAACATGCTCCAGAAAGGAGTTCTTCATTAAAAGCTGAAAGCTTTCCATGTGTCTGGGGAAAAAAATAGTCAGATATATTGAGGAGGAGGAAAGCACAGCTGAATGATGAAAAAATGTAATTTACAATGATCTGTCTCAGTAATCTCTCCTAATAGGTTCACGAATAATAAAAAAAAAAGAATATAATCACCTACAAGCTTACTGAGTGAATCAGCACTTCTTGGGGGTCAGAAAACAATTATGTATCCTATCCTCAGAAGACTGAGGAAATGGATCAAACTAGAAAATGGATAAAATGTCAAGTTAGCGCTCTTTATTTTTCCCATAAGCCTGGACATTTCCAAAAGTCAATAATCACATTTCAACTCTCTGGAGATCTGAGCACTGTTTGTCCCAGGACATGTGAATCTGGACTGGTTATTATCTAGACCAGTCCTGGGGAATTATTATTCATTTTTCTGGGTGTGACAGCGGCACCGTGGTTACAGAAGAAAATTCCATTTTATTGTAGAAACGCATATTAACACGTGGAGGGGTAAAATGACATGATGTCTGATGTCTGTTTAAATGACCTCAGTCTTAAAACGTATTGAATCTGGGTGATGGGTGTCTGGGCAGGTCTCTCAGCCTTGGTACTGTTGACGTTGGCACTGCATAACCCTGTGCTGGAGGCTGTCCTGCGCAGGATGCGGGGTGTTTAGAAGCATCCCTGGCCTCTATATACCTGTTAACAATCCCCATTTGTGACAACCCAAACTCTCTCCAGACATGGCCGAACCTCCCCTGGGAGGCAAAGTCGCCCGCAGTTGAGAACCACTGATATCTGGGAGGATGAATATTTTCTGTGTTCTTGAATATACTTAAAAGATCTCAGAATAAGTAAGTTTTAGTTCATGGAGGAAGAAAAGTGTGAAAAAATCACGATGCTGATTCAATCTCTTGGACTGTTTGGAGAATATTCCCAAGGCGTGTGTCAGCAGACGCTTGGGGCCCAGACACCAGAGAATTTCGGACTCTTGCCCTGGACCTCAGCCTCAGATCTCAGAGGAGCCTGGACCCACCTCAGGCCAGGGAGTCAGCATCTTGGGTGACCTGGGCCCAGTAATGTGCATTTAAATAAAAAAGAGCTTTAGTCTGTTGTTACACTTTAGCCATTTGCTTTATCCCTCGTGCTAGCGCATGCTCTGACTTGCTTGCTGTCTCTCTGTCTCTGTATCTCTGTCTCTGTTTCTCCTCAACCCACCCCCTACTCCACGTGAATGCACCCCCCCCCACACACACACACGTTTTTTCCTAAACCATTTGAGGGTGGTTACACACATCATGGCCCTTTGCCCCTACATACCTAGCCGTGTATCTCCTACAAACAGGGCTGTTCTCCTAACTGCGCTACAGTTGTTAATGTCAGTAAACGTCACAGTGATGCAATACTTCTCTTTGCTCTTCATTCGTATTCTGACGCCCACAGCGGACTCAGTGATGCTCTCTGTAGCATTTATTCCCCTCCAGAATAGAATCCGGTCCAGCATCAGGTATTGCACTAGGTGGTCCTGTCCTCTTGCTCTCTCTCTTTTTTTAAATATTAACAACTTTGAGAAACAATTCACATACCATACAATCCACACATTCAAAATGTACAACCTAGTGATTTTCGTATCTTTACAGAGTTGTGCAACCATCACCACAGTCTGATCTCAGACCACTGCCATCCCTCTGCTCTTGACGCTGCGCCATGACCCTTAGCCTTCTTGAATTTCAAACAGTTTTTGTTTTTTTTTTTTTGCGGTACGCGGGCCTCTCACTGTTGTGGCCTCTCCCGTCGCGGAGCACAGGCTCCGGACGCGCAGGCTCAGCAGCCATGGCTCACGGGCCCAGCAGCTCTGCGGCATGTGGGATCTTCCCGGACCGGGGCACGAACCTGCGTCCCCTGCATCGGCAGGCGGACTCCCAACCACTGCGCCACCAGGGAAGCCCCTGCTGCATTTCTTTTTAACTGACTTTGCCATTTGGGAAGAATACAGTCCCCCTCCCTTTTTAAAGAAAATGTTCCTCATTTGGGTTTGTCTGATATTTCCTTGTGATTCACTGAGGTTACACATTCGCAACCAGCATGCTTCCTAGGCGATGCATCCTCCTCCAGGTAGCCCACGTGGAGACACAGGGCGTCCATCTGTCGCTCCTGCTGATGTTAATGCTGATCACCTCGTCCAGGTGCTGCCTGACTTCCCCGCTGACCCACTCCATCACTGGGGGCTAATCTAGGTGGGAATCTGGATGAGGAGTGAGATGACGTGGTCTTCAAGTGTCTCCTCACAGACGGCTTGTGATTTGGAAGGAGGGAAACCAAGCGGTTATTTTGGTGCTGCCCGCTCCCTGCTCTGGGGCATAGCTCCTGGAAGGTGAAGATGCTCTTTGGGTGCCTTTTGGAGGGAGGGTGGGGTAAGCTGGCCCCAATCTGCACAGCCACCTTGCCCAACAAGAACCTGGACGCTGGCGGCCCGGTTGGTAATAACTCTCTGGAACACACCTCATCCCATGTGTGGATGCTTCGCCATCCCTCCAGGGACCAGCGGAGGAGGACGGCACACTCTGGAAGGACAGAGGCTGTCCTTCTTTCCCAAAGACACCTTGGGCGTAGGAAAGAGTAACCTAGCCACCCACACCCCCTCCAGTTCGGGAGGCCTCACCAGCGGTTTCCCCGGGATGCTCAACTCCCCTGGGATGAGCCTGAACCCCCCCTCCCCCCCCCGCCCGAGGCGGTTCCCCTTCTCTTTTGCTCTGCATCAGGCCCTTCGCCACCTCCCTTAAACGTCCACAGCACAAACGTGGAAGTCACGCTGGGAAACCGCTTTGTCTCGCGAGATGAGGAGAGGCAGCCGCGGAGAAGGTGAAACTGAATCGGCCGCTGATGGACTCAGAGGTGGCAGGCAGCTGGTTGTGCACGAGGTGCCACGGATGCTTCGTGCGGACTGGCTTGCCCTTTGGGCCAGAGTAAACCGTCTCCTCTTTGCTCTTGATACAGCTGGGAGCCCCGGACGTGGGGGGCCTGCCCCAGGCGAGCAGGGCATTGCGGCTCAAGAAGTGTGAGGGCTGGCCTAGGGGTGGACGTGGAGCCCGCCTGCAAAGCCGGAGTCTCGCAAGAACGGTGGGAAACACAATGACGCAGCCCACGGCATCGCTTCCCAAGGACCCACGCCGAGTAACCGGAGCAGCGCACACAAGGAGATGGTGTGTTTACAAAGAGAGGAAAGAACACCAGGGAGAATAACAAACACGACCTTCCCAAGACTGGGCTACACAGCCGGCCAGCAGGCCACACAACCGGCTGCGGAGACTTTCAACTCTCCCCAGCCTTGGCCTTGCCTGCTCGCGGGGCAGTGTTAAAGGATATTATTATTATTTAATCATAACAATAACAATTGCTCAGAAAATACAAACCAAACCAGGCGAACCACTGGAACACCAAGAAGAGATTTCTAAAGGTTTTTATTTTAAACATATGTCTCTAAAACAGTCGGTGAAGAGTGCCAAAAACACAGCATCGAGTCTATTTTTCTTTTTCTGTGTACATGATTTGCTTTGGAAACTGCCTATAAATGCCCTAAAATTCTTGTCTCTCATCAAAAACAATTGAGGAACGGTACAAGGAGTTCTGAGGCATAACCTAGTTATTTCACGCGAGTGGAGTGAGAGTGAAGGGATGGGATGGTTGGGTGACACGAAAGTGAAGTTGTCGGGGGTGGGGGGGGGGTGGGGGGTTTCAGGAAAAGGGTTGACTCATCCCATCGGATTGCACGGAAGAGGCATCATATTGTACAGCGTTTTGGAAAACCAGCCCAGCCACTGGCTGCCCTGCAGGTTAGTTGTGGAGGGAGAGAAAAGCCCCTGCATCCCCATTCTGGAACTCCACAGGGGCCACGGCACCATGCAAGGCAGCCCAGTTGGCTTTCAATCCCCGAAGGTGGGCAGGATATTCTATTCCCTTCTTTTGGCATAGGGGCCCTGGAAGACCTCTCCTCAAAGCGGTGGGTTGGAAATCCACACTCCCTGTGTGTGAGCTTAGCATCAAGAAACGGCTGTCCTCATCCTGACCGCGCACACCACAGAGAGCTTCCCCAAGGGAGTCAGTTCACCATGGTCCTCAGTCCATGGTCAGGGAACTGGGTGGCTAATAAAATAGAACAGACCATTCACTGAGTTAGTTCAGTGATGTCACTGAGCACACACAGCAACTGCAGAACCGTCCCCAGTAAAGTTAAGAACATTTTTGGGAATTGCCTCTGAAAGAGCACCTCAATATGCATTCAAGACCTTCCCAGGCCCCACCACCCTTTGCTTCAAAGGTTCACAACTCGAGTGAGAAGGGTAAGCAGTGCTCTCTGCCCAAAGCCATGACTCAAACTTCTGGCTTTGTTATCCCTCAGCATGGGATTAATTATCACAAAGTCTCCTAGGGGATTCATTTATATATAATATAACGTAGAGTTTACTGTCATTTTAAATAAAGACACTGGATGAAATTTAAGACATGTGAAAGGTAGAGAGAATATAAAACCAGACGTGGCAAGACATTGCAATTCCGAGGAGAACTCTGAATCACTGATCTAGGGCATATTCCATCTTGTGTTCAGAATAAGTAAATAGCTGAACTAAGTACCTTCAGTATTACTTTATTTCAGAGTCATACAATTATTTTCTTTCAATTGTAGAGGAAGCAATAGTGTAACTAAAATATAATCTTCTTTTAGCTTAAAAGTAATGAACTTATAGAAAATAAATTGGAATAAAAACTTAATTCAAGAGGGCTTCTAACGAAATCTCTCACTGTTTCCTAAAGCATGGAGACCTACATGGTTAAACATAAGGTAATTCTTTAATGTGATGTCAAGGGACCATAGACTCTTTTCCTCTAAGAGTTTAGAAAGGAATCTGAAGTCATGGCTCCTAATCTTTCAGAAATGGGCTCCCTTTAAATAAGAGCCATCCCATTTGTATAGAGCTACTGTGAATCTATAATTGTATCATTTTTTTAAGGAGGGGTGTGCCAAACAGTGAGCAAGATGGAGTAAGAGCAGGTAGCTTGGGTCAAATCGCGTACGGCTGTCCACGGCTGCAGCTGCATTATGAGAAATATCTATGAGAGCCTTGTATGAAAGACGAGTCCAAGTTGCCAAGAGATACTAAGAAATGTAGAATTACCTTACCTAGGAGGAAAATAGACCATAGAATTACACTGTATATTAAAAAAAAAAAAAGCAAAGGTCAGAAGATAGGAGATCTGATGCTGGTGAGATGTGGAACGCTGATTATTATAATTATGGACTAATGATAGTGGCCACCATTGCTTGAGCCCCTGCCATGTGTCAGGAAGAGTGCTAAACACACTTTCCTGAATACTTAAAAAGACTCACAAGGTCCTGTAATTCTGCTCATTTTTACAGAAGAGACAAGGCCCGAAGAGATGATGTATTTTGTAGTCAAGTGCAGATGCAGGATTGGGACCTAAAGTAATCTGACTCCAGACCTACTTCAGAGTTTCCTACTACACATTTGAGACTCTGATAGGAACAGGTTTTTTCCAACTGATTATTTAAAAGATAAAAGTAAACAACATTTTGGTTTAAGAATGTGGTTAAGGAAGCCTGGGGAGAACCTAGATACAGATCTGAAAAAAAAAAACCAAACAAAAACTAAATACAATATGATGAATGAAATAAAATAAAATATCAAAATCAAGAATGACCTCATGCTTGATTATATTGCAACAGAAGATGGGAATTCAGCTGCTGCAGAAGCCCTCCTTCATTACCAGGCTTTTGGCCAACAAGACTTGGTTGGAGGGACTTGGATACAAGCAGTCTGCCACTCAAGTCTTTGGTATCCTAATTCAGGTTCATTCAATAAGAATCTCTATGTGTTCATTCAATTTAACTTGTTAACCTCAACTTGAATAAAATTTTAGATTATAATTTAATTTTGGAACATTTTTTTGCTAACAATAACTGGGTACGCTTTTGTGTCTTACTGATGGTTATCGCTGACATGAAAGATGGCTTTGTCAGCATCGCAACATCTATGTTAGACGAACACTATAACCATTTAAAAAATCTTTCCTGTATAAATGGGATCTACTCTCTTGTGTAGAGAATAAACATACAATCGTCTTGATTGTCTCAATCAAGAAAAACAATTATAGTTATGAAGCTCCATATCAGAGGATTTTTGTTTATGATAACATAGTACTGTTATCAACTCAGATTATGGAAGTAAGAGGATTTTACACCTTAAATTCAAATCAAACTTGTTAGAAAAATTGAGAAGTACTCCTTATGTTTCCATTTTGGCTTTCACCAGTCCTCATTCGAGGACACCATTTTTTCTCACCTATAAACATCTTTAAGATATTTCGGTAAATAGCTTACACAGATAACAGAGTCTCTTTTATGTAAAAGGGCAATATACAAAAAAGCAACACATTTCTTTGTATTCTTATGAAAATAATTATTTATTACTCTTTCTTTTATGGTATTAAAAGTATTAGAACACAATAAAAACAGGCTGCAGACAGAAAAAAGAAATCAAAGGAGATAAAAAGGTGAAATCAGAATACTTCAGAAATAATATTCCTTTTAGAATAGTAAGAGAGAAAATGTCTTCATTGCATGTGAATTGAAAACCTTGACATGCACCTGTCAATATCCCCTCAAGCAGCCCCCCATCAACGTGATTGTATCATTTATTTCATGAATATAAGTGGAATGTGTGAGACTCTTTCTTCATTCCTGCCAAGAGCTGTCATAAGTATCCATTAAAAAATGTAGCAGTTCTGAGAAGGAGGTTTACAGTGATGAATGCATATTTTAAGAAAACAGAAAGATCTCAAATAAACAACCTAACATTATACCTCAAGGAACTAGAAGAAGAAGAACAAACTAAGCCCAAAGTTAGCATAAGGAAGGAAATAAAAATCAGAGTGGAAATAAGTGAAATAGAGACTACAAAAACAACAGGAAAGATCAACAAAACTAAGCGCTAGTGTTTGAATAAATAAACAAAATTGACAAACAAAAAAGAGAGAGAAGACTCAAATAAATAAAGTCAGAAATGAAAAAGGAAACATTACAACTGATACTACAGAAATTCATAGGATCATAAGAGACTTCTACTACAATTATATGCTAACAAACAGGATGACCTAGAAGAAATAGATAAATCTCTAGAAACATAAAACCTGCTAAGACTGAATCAGGAAGAAATAGAAATTCTGCAGACCAAAGAGTACAGAGATTGACTCCATAATACAAAAAAACAAAACCAAAAAAAAAAAACAAAACCAAAACAAAACCCTCCCAACACAGAAAAGCCCAGGACCAAAGGTTTTACTGGTGAATTCTACCAAACATTTAAAGAAAACTTAATGCCAATCTGTCTCAAGTTCTTCCAAAAAATTTAAGAGGAGGGAACACTTCCAAACTCACTTTATAAATCTAGCATTACCCTTGATAAGGTAATTGACATTGTTCTAGTCCAGATGAGGATACTACAAGAAAAGAAAACTATACATCAATATCTCTGATGAATATAGATGCAAAAAATTTCAACTAAATAGTAACAAGCCAAATTTAACAATACATTATACACTAAGTGAGATTTATCCCTGGGTTACAATGATGGTTCAACACATGCAAATCAATAAATGTGATACACCACATTAATAGAATGAAAGGTAAAAATCATATGATCATTTCAATAGATATAGAAAAAGCATTTGACAAAATTCAGCATCTTTTCATGATAAAAACCCTCTACAAATTGGGTATAGAAAGAACATAATAAAGGCCACACCTGACAAGCCGACAGCTAATCACACTCAACAGTGAAAGACTGAAAGGTTTTTCTGTAATATCAGGAACAGGACAAGGATGCCCACTCCTACCACTCTTATTCAGCATGGTACTGGAAGTCCTAGCTAGAGCAATTAGGCAAGACAAAGAAATAAAAGGCATCTAAATCAGAAAGTAAGAAGTAAAATTGTCATTATTTGTATACAATATAATCTTATATATAGAAAATCCTAAAGACTCAACCAAAAAAAAAAAAAACTGTTGGAACTAGTCGACGAATCCAGTAAGCTGCAGGATATAAATCAACATCAGAAATTAGTGGTGTTTTCATACACTAATAATGAAATATCTGAAAAAGAAATTGAAAAACCTATCCCACTCACAATAGCATCAAAAACAAAACAAAACAAAAAATACTTAGGAATAAATTTAACCAAGAAAGTGAAGGATCTCTATAATAAAAACTACAAGACTTTGATGAAAGAAACCAAAGAAGTCACAAACATATGGAAAAATAGCATATCTGTGTTCATGGATTAGAAGAATTAATATTGTTAAAATATCCATACTACCCAAAGCCATCTACAGATTCAATGCAATCCCTATCAAAATTCCAATGGCATTTTTCATAGGAATAGTAAAAAAAAAATCCTAAAATTTATATGGAACCACAAAAGATTACAATGAGCTAAAGCAGTCCTGAGAAAGAAGAACAAAGCCAGGGGCATCACACTTCCTGATTTCAAACTATGTTACAAAGCTATAGTAATTAAAACAGTATGTTATTAACCTAAAAAGAGACACATAGACCAATGGAACAGAATAGAGAGTCCAGAAATAAACCCTCACATATACGGTCAACCAATATTTGACACAGGAGCCAAGAACAGTTAATGAGGAAAGAACAATCTCTTCAATAATGATGGCAGGAAAACTAGTAACTGCATGCAGAAAAATGAAATTGGACCCCTATCATACCATGCACAGAAGTTACTCTAGAATGGACTAAAGACTTAAACAGAAGGCATGATACTATAAAACTCCTAGAAGAAAACATAGGAAAAAAAGCTCTTTAACATTGTGGACTTAGCAATGATTTTTTGGATATGAAACCAAAAGTACAAGTTACAAAAGCAAAACTAAATAAGTCAGACCACATCAAACTATAAAGCTTCTGTACAGCAAAAGAAACAATCAACAAAATAAACAGGCAACCAACAGAATGGGTGAAAATATTTGCAAACCATATATGGCACAAGGAGTTAATACCCCCAATATATAAAGAACTTATACAACTCAATAACAACAACAATGACAAAAACAATCCAATTAAATCCCACTAAAAATGGGCAGAGGAACATTTTTCCAAAGAAGATATCCAAATGTCCAACAGGTACATGGAAAGGTGCTCAAGATCACTAATCACCAGGGAAATGCAAATCAAAACCACAATGAGATCTCACTTCATACCTATTAGAATGTCTACCATCAAGAAGATAAGAGATAACAAGTGTTGGCAATGATGTGGAGAAAACAAACCCTTGTGCATTGCTGGTGGGAATGTAAATTGGTTTAGCCACTATGGAAAACATAGAGGTTTCTCAAAAAATTTAAAATAGAACTACCATATGACCCAGTAATCCTTTCTAGGTATACATCCAGAGGTATATATAATGTTGCAATGAACATGAAAATGCAGATATCTCTTCCACATCCTTGCGTGTTCATTGCAGCATTATCCACAATAGCCAAGATATGGAAACAACCTGTATCCGTCAATAGATGAATGGACAAAGAAGATGTGGTATGTGTATACAATGGAACATATTCAGCCATGAGAAAGAAGGAAATCCTGCTATTTGTGAAAACACAAATGTCTTGAGGGCATCATGCTAAGTAAAAATAAGTCAGAGAAAGACAAATACTGTATGATCTCACTTATATGTGGAAGCTAAAAAAGCTGAAGGCATAAAAACAGAGTAGAATGGTGGTTCCCAGGGGCTGGGACGTGGGGTCATTGGTACAAAGTTGCAACTAGTTGATAAGTAAGTCCTGGAGAGCTAATGCACAGCATGGTGATTATAGTCGACAATACTGTATTATAAACTTCAAAGCTGCTAAGAGACTAGATCTTAATTATTCTCACTACAAAAAAGAAACGATAATCATGTGACAGAGGAGTTAGCTAATACTACAGTGGTAATCATAATGCAACATAAAAAGGTATCAAATCAACACTATTGTACACCTTAAACTTACACAATGTTATTTGTCAAATTCTCGATTCTGTATGGGTTTAGCAGCTCTCCTTTCCTCTTTCTGCTTACTTTGGCACTGCTCTAGTTATTACAAAGGTCACAACAGTCACTGTGTTTTCAGTCCAGGTCATTTCCCAAATTGTTTCTATTCTGGCTTCTTTTCTGTAATCAATTCATTCTACAAGGTATGATCAATCAGCACTGCTTTCTTTATCCACTGGACTCAAAAGGAGCTGGTTGGATTGATCAGAATCAAATTAGGTTTCTAACTCTTTTAATCTATCAAGAGTGGAGATGACTGTGATAGAACAAACAAGACCAATCCTAGAGAGAAAGCTAAAGCAATTTAGAAACATTTTGACCTTGTGGGAAAAAAACCAAAAACAACAACAACAAAAAAACAGGTCATGCCTTTCAAATGCTAAAAAAAAATCGAGTCACACCTACTCTTTCTGTATTTTTGTTTTTTACATCTTTATTGGAGTTTGACTGTGTTCAGCATTATGAATTAATTCATTCCATAAACATTGGGTGGCTACAAATGCCAAGCTTGGAGCTGGGGATACAAAGATGAATTAGACAAGGTCATATATTCTAGGATGCTTCTAGTGTAGTGAGGGTGACCTAGATGTGAATAAGTAGAAATAAAGTGTTATGCTGGGCTAGCAATTTGTGCGTAGCTGAAAAGAGAGAGTAGTCCACTGTCACTGGGTAGCACAGGGACATGGATGAGAGCGAAGAAAAGCTTCCTGGATGTAGTGACTGGACACTGATGCTTCTCTTGTCTTGCTGTTGGCCTTCAGAGGAGTTCTTTTACAATATTTTGAAACCCATGCATAAAAGTTAGTTATTCTTCAAAGAGGAATATTCTTTAGGCTATAACATCTAAATAATACAGATACGATACAGACAATATTATTATAAAGAACAGAAATTATCTGGAATGATTTCTATGTTCCTGGTGCTCTATTAAGCATTTAAAAATCCTTATAATAATCCCTAGCACTATTATTATCCTATTATACATGAAAACTGACGCTTGGAAAGATGAAGAATGTTCTAAAGGATATTATCTAGTAAGCGGCTGAAGTAAGATTAGAATCTGAGCTTTCTGACCCCAGGGTTCAAGGTCTAAGCTATAGCGAGGCTCATGGTAAGGAAAACCTTTCTGAGTATTCAAGGACCAGGCTCTGTGATTCTGCAGGGACACACCAGCAACCAACCACAGGTATCATGACATTGGTTTGACACATGCAGGTGTGCATGTCTGTACATGGGTGATACGTAAGGCTGATTAGCATAATCAGGAAAAAGTAAAGCACTGAAATGCTAAACAACAGGAAAAATATGGGAAATCTGAATGTAAAAAGTAAGCTTGATAATTTTTACAATGCATGTCTTCGTCTGTTTGGGATGCAATAACAAAATACCACAGACTGGGGGCTCATAAGCAGCAGAAATTTATTGCTCATATGCCTGGAGGATGACAGTCCAAGATCAGAGAGCCAGCATGCTTGAGCGAAGGTCCTCTTCCTAGCTCACAGCCAGTGCCTTTTCACTGTGTCCTCACGTGGTGAAAGGGGTTAGGGAACTCTGTGGGGGCTTTTACAAGGGCACTAATCCCATTTATGAGGGCTCCACCCTCATTACCTAATCACCTCTCAAAGGCCCCACCTCCCACCATCACTTTGGGGGTTGTTATTTAGACATACAACTTTGGGGGAGGACACAAACATTCGGGCCATACCTATATGTACCATTCTTTTTTTTTCCAGAACAAGATAAGCCTTAGTATCTATCTGTCTAGCACATGGTCCAAAAGGACTTAAAACCAAGTAGCAAAGAGCCTCATTGTGCTCATGTAAATATTTATGAAGTTTTAATTTGCTTTTGCACTGGAAATTATTGATCTTTTTCCCTATTCAATTATAAAACCTTATCCCATGCAAAGAACCTTCTTAGAAAGAAAATTACTGAAGAGCATGTTTGTTATTTTGTTGGTTTTCATTACCCAATGTGGCACTGTACTTGGAGAGAGGGCCATCATGATTGCAATTATACTAAATACACTTACATTATTGAACAATCAGCCAGAAATGTTCTGGAGGAGGAAAAAATACAACTATAGTTCCAATAAAAAAAGTTTAGATGTTACTTTCAGCCTGATAATTTAAATAGTGGATACGATTCCATGAACAAAGCTATACCAGCTTATTAACATAAGAACTGATAAATTAGCTAATGAATATAAAAGCAGATTGTGCTACACTGGGATTTTGGTCATGGTTTTAGTAATTCCTCAAAATAATTCCAAGAGTTACAGACTTATATTGATTTATATTACATGGCACCTATGCCTACTGTTTCATTAGTAAGAATGGTATTTGTATTTATATCCATCCATCCACCCGTCCATCCATCCACCCGTCCATCCATCCACCCATCCATCCATCCATCTATCCACTCATCCATTTACACACTCAAGAAATTCTAAATAAGTGCCTGCTAAGTAACAGGCACCGTGGTGGGGAGTGAAAGACAAATGTGACATGTGAATCAAAGAAGAAACAGAAGGAGAACCAGGAGAGCGATGTATTGTGGGATTTCATCTCCATTGCTTCTTTGGTTAAAATTGCAGCTTTGTGTTTGCCTTAACTGGTATTACATTAATTCACCTGGAAATTAGCCAGAAGCTTTTGACGGTCAAAGATAGACCCTGAGTGGCAGTCCTTCCGGTTGCGTGAGTTATACAGGAACCTCGCCTGGCTGGGAAGGAGCTGACATGCACCGGGGAGCTTCGGCAATTTCTACTGCCTTTAATTGCATCGGCAGGTCAGTGACCATCAATCTGCTGTGTACAGAATAACTTTTCTCCGGGGGCAGCAGAAGCAGCAAAGCATAATCCTTCTGACGGCACTGAAAGTACTTAATTAGAGAAATAAATCAAGATTGAAATTCAACCTCACACGGTGCTGGCAATGCAATTCATCCCATGAAGGTGATGGGTGGCTGGCTGGCTGGCATGTATAGGAAATAGTGACCACGTTAGGACATTCTAATCTGCAGTGTGGCTGGTGAGTTTCCTTTGATGTGGCTTGTCAGGAATATTTCTATTTCAAAACCACAAAAATGTAAAGGGAAAGAGCGTGGGACAATCAGAAATCTGACATTTAGGTTCAGATTTATATGATAGCAGAGAGTACTTATCTGCAGTGTCTAGAACATAGTAGACATCTAATAAAAAAGTCAGAGACTGAAGACACATTTCATATATTCTGGTTCAGAAGGAAGATCTTTAACAAGAGAACTAGATTTGTCCAGCAAAACAACAACAAAAAAGTTCACTACAAATTATTCTCTTGCATGCGTTCACTTAAGATTGGTTGATTTCTTGATCTTTCAAAGTGTCGTTTGTGTGGGGTGAGAATACAAAAGATGGAGAAGCATAAAAATAACAGAATTTGTCTTTGGGAAGTCTGAAATTTCTATGGAGTTGTAAGATTAGCATCACACACGAGACAGAGCAAGGATATGAAGAGCCTAAACTTATGCAAGTTACTGCGGGGATTGCAAGTAAATATTGGCCCTGGGAGACAGAAATAAACACCCTCAGAGACCCACAGAGGTGGACTTAATGGGTGCAACACAGCAGTCTTGCTCACATGGCATTTCCTCTGTCTGGGTTAGTTACTCACCAGTCTGCTCTCTCTGGGCATCGTGGATTTACGTAATCTCAGCGAGATTCAATCCACCACCCAATGCCTCCAACCCTCATATCACATGAGTGTGGGATCTACTAAGACACCACCAGTGTGCAATCAGTGCTCTATATTTTTTCAATTTGCCTTTAATGAGTCATAATTTACAAATAAAATTGTAAGATATTGAAAGAGTACAATGTGATGATTTGATGTATGTATACATTGTGAAACGATCGCCGCCATCGAGTTAATATATCCATCACCTTATATATTTTATGCTTTTTTTTTTTTTTTTTGGTTAGAACACTAACGTTCTACTCTTTTAGCAAATTTCAACGATACAAGACAGTGTTATCAACTAGAGTCACCATGTTATACATTCGATCCTCAAACCTTATTCATTTTAGAACTGAAAGTTTAAACCTTTTTACCAGCCTCTCCCTACTTCTCCCATCTTCCAGCCCCTGGCAACCACTTTTCTACTCTCTGTTTCTATGAGTTCAACCTTGTGCTTGTTTATTTTGTTTGTTTTTAGATTCCACATATAAGTGATATACCATGCAGATTTTGTCTCTGTCTGGCTTATTTCACTTAGAATAATTCCCTCCCAGGTTCATCCATGTTGTCAAAAATGACAGCAATTCCTTTTTTTTTTTTAAGGCTGAATAAGCGTACACACACACACACACACACACACACACACACACACACACACCACATCTTCTTGACCCATCCATTCATTGATGGACACATACGTTGTTTCCATACCTTTGCTATTGTGAATAATGCAGCAATGAACATGAGAGGGCAGATACCTCTTCCATATCCTGTTTTCATTTCCCCTGGATACACACCCAGAAGTGGGATTGCGGGATCATATGGTAGTCCTATTTTTAATTTCTTGGGAAACCTCTATACTGTTTTCCATAGTGGTTGGACCAGCTTACATTTCCACCAATACTGTACGAGGGTTCCCTTTTCTCCACATCCTCACTAGCACTTGTTATCTCTTGTCTTTTGATAACAGCCATCCTAACAGGTGTGAAGTGACATCTCACTGTGGCTTCGATCTGGCTTTACATTTTAAAATGCTGCACCCTAGTCCTGGGATGGTGACTCCGAACGGGTAAGTTTGGCTTCTTGCCTTGCCATTTACACACCCTCCTAACACAGTCCAATAGGTAAAAAAGCATCTGGGGGCAAACACTACAGCACAGGTTTTCTGAAGACACATATGGCAAGTATGTGATACTGATTTACACACTTGTTCCATACTCTTACTTTTAAGATGTCTACTTTTATTAATTTACTCAAATATTTCCTGGATGTCTCCTCCGTCCCGCCACATCATGCTAAGTACCGAGGGCACGGCAAAGACAAAGAATTAGGTGTGGTTTCACCTTTCACCCAAGCACCTTGAAGGCAGAAACAACAGCTGTTCTCCTGGAGTCCACACAACAGGCATCCAGCAAAAGTTCAATGAGCGGACGGATGGATGGGAAAATGAATAAATGATAGGACGTGTTGAAATCCAAACAGAGATGTTATGGCAATTTTCACGTAATTGTAGAAGAATCTATTACTGAAGCCTGCAACTAGCATGCAAAATCCTGGCATCACAACATGTTTCCAAAATGCACTTAAAAAATGATTGTACAACATGATGAATTACCTAATAGTCTTTCCTTACGTTATTACCATCCTTATATTCTGCTTGCTTTGTCCAAAAAGAGCATGAAATCTCTACTTAATATCATAATTCGTGAGCCAAGGAATCTGGATTTAGTCCTGCTAAATCTGTACCAGGACCAGAGCTTTGTCCCACTGAAGGGACATATTTCAGCCTTTTCCAAGATCAAGTCTACCCCCCCCCACTTCTCCCCAGCACCTTCTCCATCTAGAGAACATCTGAACTGAACTACCAGATAAAAGTGAAACTGCTCAATTATATTTCAGTATCATTAAACTTTGTTTTGTTACATCAGAAACTTTCAGATAATACTAACAAGTGAATCTACCACAGGTTTTATGATTTTTTTCTAAGTAATGAAGGGATTCTCTAGGGAAAGTCCATGGCTCTTGAGGGTTACATAAAAATAGTCTCAAATTTTCAATATGGCACAAAGCTTATTAACCCTGCTCAGATTTCACGCTTAAACATCCATGATTACATTAGTCTTCCAAATATGATTTATTTAGACCTAAGTACTTCGATTTTTATGAAGAAATGGCAAATGCTGTATTGTATTTCACAAATTACAAATGACATTTTCTAGACTAGACTGAAGGGATTCAGCACCAGACTTGAGTTTTATAGTGTGTGATTTTGTCAAAAGTGTAGTATTTGGGCACCTTAAAAACTCAGTGACCTTTCTGTTGGCCACCATTACTGTTGTCTTTCAAATATTTGCACCTTGTCTGTTGATAGCTATGCTAGGGCAGCACAGGGCAGCAGAAAGTACAAAATAACCACCTTGGCTGGTCAGAGTTCGAGTCCTGACCAGCTACTCACCCTTCCCTCTGTCCCTGTACAACAGGGATAACAAGACAGTATCATCCTGCCATCCCGCCAGGGCCACGTGAGGATCAAAAACTAAATGTCAGTGACCAACACCATCCTGTGTAGCAGGAGATGGCCACAGCAGCGAGCCCCCTGCAAGAATCAGAGAAAAAGCAGACACTGCAGCCTGGCTACAACCTTCTATGGGATTAAATCCACTCATCTAATGAAGCACGTGCTGAATCCTCAAATTCTCGCTCTTTCTGGGCCTCCCATCTTATCCACTCATCTAATGAAGCACGTGCTGAATCCTCAAATTCTCGCTCTTTCTGGGCCTCCCATCTTATCCACTCATCTAATGAAGCACGTGCTGAATCCTCAAATTCTCGCTCTTTCTGGGCCCCCCATCTTATCCACTCATCTAATGAAGCACGTGCTGAATCCTCAAATTCTCGCTCTTTCTGGGCCCCCCATCTTATCCACTCATCTAATGAAGCACGTGCTGAATCCTCAAATTCTCGCTCTTTCTGGGCCCCCCATCTTATCCACTCATCTAATGAAGCACGTGCTGAATCCTCAAATTCTCGCTCTTTCTGGGCCCCCCATCTTATCCACTCATCTAATGAAGCACGTGCTGAATCCTCAAATTCTCGCTCTTTCTGGGCCCCCCATCTTATCCACTCATCTAATGAAGCACGTGCTGAATCCTCAAATTCTCGCTCTTTCTGGGCCCCCCATCTTATCCACTCATCTAATGAAGCACGTGCTGAATCCTCAAATTCTCGCTCTTTCTGGGCCCCCCATCTTATCCACTCATCTAATGAAGCACGTGCTGAATCCTCAAATTCTCGCTCTTTCTGGGCCCCCCATCTTATCCACTCATCTAATGAAGCACGTGCTGAATCCTCAAATTCTCGCTCTTTCTGGGCCCCCCATCTTATCCACTCATCTAATGAAGCACGTGCTGAATCCTCAAATTCTCGCTCTTTCTGGGCCCCCCATCTTATCCACTCATCTAATGAAGCACGTGCTGAATCCTCAAATTCTCGCTCTTTCTGGGCCTCCCATCTTATCCACTCATCTAATGAAGCACGTGCTGAATCCTCAAATTCTCGCTCTTTCTGGGCCCCCCATCTTATTCAGGACTGCCTTCCACACAGTTTGGATTTTACAACGCAAAGCTGCGTTCTAGCTCACGTCTGCGGGTGATGATGTGTGATTGCTGTGGGGTTGCTGGCTCCTCTGTCCTCTAAGTCATTAAATATTCTTTACTGTGATATGCATGAAGAAAGAAAGGTGGTGTGACCACACTGCATGTTTCAAATCTATTCTCATACACTACAATGCGTTAAATAGATAGCTAGTGGGAACCTGCTATATTAGCACAGGGAGCTCAGCACGGTGCTCTGTGGTGACCTAGATGGGTGGGATGGGGAGGTCCAAGAGGGAGGGGATATATGTATACATATAGTTGATTCACTTCATTGTACAGCAGAAACTAACACAACACTGTAAAGCAATTGTACCCCAATTAAAAAAAAAGATTAAAAAAAAAAAGAAAACCCAAAAAACAACAGTGCAAAATGGAAAGGGTTAGAACTTACTCATGGGCTTTCCTGATTGGAATTTCTGTTTCCTAGTCCAGGATGTGCCCTGCAATTGAAGTGAAATGCCTTTGATAGTTTTAAGGAATCAGACTAGAGACCCTTTTCCGAACACAATGCTCCCACTTGGCAAGAGTTAAGGGTCGTTGGACAAGAATGTCCACTCTCGCCACTATTATTCAACATAGGTTTGGAAGTCCTAGCCACAGCAATCAGAGAAGAAAAAGAAATCAAAGGAATACAAACTGGAAAAGAAGTACAACTGTCACTGTTTGCAGATGACGTGATACTATACATAGAGAATCCTAAAGATGCCACCAGAAAACTACTAATCAATGAATTTGGTAAAGTTGCAGGATACAAAATTAATGCACAGAAATCTCTTGCATTCCTATACACTAATGATGAAAAATCTGAAAGAGAAATTAACAAAACACTCCCATTTACCACTGCAACAAAAAGAATAAAATACCTAGGAATAAACCTACCTAGGGAGACAAAAGACCTGTATGCAGAACTCTATAAGACACTGATGAAAGGAATTAAAGATGATACCAACAGATGGAGAGATATACCATGTTCTTGGATTGGAAGAATCAATATTGTGAAAATGACTCTACTACCCAAAGCAATCTACAGAGTCAATGCAACACTATCAAATTACCAATGGCATTTTTTACAGAACTAGAACAAAAAATCTTAAAATTTGTATGGAGACACAAAAGACCCCAAATAGCCAAAGCAGTCTTGAGGGAAAAAATGGAGCTGGAGGAATCAGACTCCCTCACTTTAGACTATACTACAAAGCTACAGTAATCAAGACAGTATGGTACTGGCACAAAAACAGAAATATAGATCAATGGAACAGGATAGAAAGCCCAGAGATAAACCCATGCACATATAGTCACCTAATTTGTGACAAAGGAGGCAAGAACATACAATGCAGAAAAGACAGCCTCTTCAATAAGTGGTGCTGGGAAAACCAGACAGCTACATGTAAAAGAATGAAAATAGAACACTCCCTCTCCCTAACACATACACAAAAATAAACTTAAAATGGATTAGAGATTTAAATGTAAGACTGGACACAATAAAACTCTTAGAGGAAAACATAGGAAGAACACTCTTTGACATAACTCACAGCAAGATCTTTTTTGATCCACCTCCTAGAGTAATGGAAATAAAAACAAAAATAAACAAATGGGACCGAATGAAACTTCAAAGCTTTTGCAAAGCAAAGGAAACTACAAACAAGATGAAAAGGCAACCCTCAGAATGGGAGAAAATATTTGCAAATGAATCAACGGACAAAGGATTAATCTCCAAAATATATAAACAGCTCATGAAGCTCAATATTAAAAAAACAAACAACCCTATCCAAAAATGGGCAGAAGACCTAAATAGACATTTCTCCGAAGAAGACATACAGATGGCCAAGAAGCACATGAAAAGCTGCTCAACATCACTAATTATTAGAGAAATGCAAATCAAAACTACAATGAGCGATCACCTCACACCAGTCAGAATGGCCATCATCTAAAAATCTACAAACAATAAATGCTGGAGAGGGTGTGGAGAAAAGGGAATCCTCTTGCACTGTTGGTGGGGATGTAAATTGATACAGCCACTATGGAGAACAGTAGGGAGGTTCCTTAAAAAACTAAAAATAGAATTACCACATGACCCAGCAATCCCACTACTGGGCATATACCCAGAGAAAACCATAATTCAAAAAGACACATGCACCCCAATGTTCAATGCAGCACTATGTACAATAGCCAGGCCATGGAAGCAACCTAAATGCCTATCGACAGACGAATGGATAAAGATGTGGCACATATATACAATGGAATATTACTCAGCCGTAAAAAGGAACGAAATTGGGTCATTTGTAGGGACGTGGATGGATCTAGAGACTGTCATACAGAGTGAAGTAAGTCAGAAAGAGAAAAACAAATATCGTATACTAATGCATATATTTGGAACCTAGAAAAATGGTACAGATGAACCGGTTTGCAGGGCAGAAATAGAGACAGATGTAGAGAACAAACGTATGGACACTAAGAGGGGAAAGTGGTGGTGGGGTGGTGGTGGTGGCGTGATGTATTGGGAGACTGGGATTGACATATATACACTAACATGTATAAAATAGATAACTAATAAGAACCTGCTGTATAAAAAATAAATAAAATTCAAAAAAAATAAGCTATAGGAATTAAAAAAAGAGTTAAGGTTCGTTGGAATATTTAGGTTCTATTCACATCTGATTTTTAGAACAGAGGGAAGGCAATTTTTAGAAAATATATAATGGGGCCAACTGTGATCTATTATATGCATAATGTGAGCACCACAAAGGAAAATTATCGTGAAAGTCTTCCCGAAAGACAGTATGGACAAACGGAAGCACGTGCAGGGGACAGTATGTCGGATGGCAGAAAGACCAGACGCACCCTCCTGTGGGGGAAAAAATGAACGAAATGGACAGGATGTGAGTGACAAAGAGCAGACAAGGGGTGGGAACTACACCAGCCCAGGCAATTCATCTCAAGCGATAATTTTATCAGCATTGTTACTGTCTTGTGAAACAGGCCACCTCAGATGAGAGCAAGTTCCCTGGCTCTGGGATGAGTGAACCCTTGGAGGGAATGTTTTCAAAGATATCTGAGATCAGCCGGAGGAGTGAATTAGTTGACTGTCAATGTCCCTTGTAATCCTGAAGTTCATGATGTCTTGTTTAAATGTTCTGTCTAGATTTGCACTGTAATTGCGAGTCACTGACCTCTCTCTGCAACGCCCACTGCTCCGGCCCCAGCAGAGCGAAGGAGCTAAGGGAGGGGCTGCCTTTGCCCTGCGTTCCCACGGATTCTGGCAAGAATGATAGTCTGTCAGCCGACACCAGCCAGGTCTGCGTCAGGAAACTCATCCCTACAACCCTTTCTGACGCCTATCTCCACCTGTGTACGTGCACAGCTCCCAGGCCTGCATGCTGTAATTCTATTAAACCTAGCAACCATTAGCAACCATTACCTTTGAGACAATCATTTAGCCAACACTGAAGAAACAGGCATCTGTTACCGGACAACACGGTGCTTTGTCAGTGGCAAAGTTCGAGCAACATGTCTGGCTGGGCAGTTATCTCAATGGAGAAGAGTTTACTACCCTTGGAAACATCCCTCCAATTCTTTAAACAAGGGAGCACTGTCTGAGTCTTGTTACATGAACTGACATTTTGATGGGATGGACGGCCTACAAACCCTTCCATCCAGTCATGATTTTCCTTCCATCTCATAAACAGCTATGAGATATATGAACCAGCATCTTCGCTTTCTAGATGGGGAAACAGAGGCTCAGTGAGAAGTATGCTTCCTCAACGCCATCCGGTCTCCAGGGATGGGCAGCTGAGTCCCCCCCGCCTTTGGATTCCTAACTGTGTGGTCTCCTCGTGGTACCACAGCCGCTTTTCCTGGTCATGGTGGCTTCTCTGTCCTATTTTTAAGCTAATATGTGAGCACTATAATAATTAATTACTCTATTCATCGTACTGTTTAGATGCTGCTTACGTTTAAGAATCTTTTGCATTGTGGGAATTACTACATAGGTAAACTTTTTTTTTTTTTTTTTTTTTTTTTGCGGTACGTGGGCCTCTCATTGTTGTGGCCTCTCCCGTTGCGGAGCACAGGCTCCGGACGCGCAGGCTCAGCGGCCATGGCTCACGGGCCCAGCCGCTCTGCGGCATGTGGGATCTTCCCGGACCGGGGCACGAACCTGTGTCCCCTGCATCGGCAGGCAGACTCTCAACCACTGCGCCACCAGGTTAAGCCCTATAGGTAAACTTTTAATATTTTGTCTTAAAGTACACATACAATAAAGGCATCCCCTGGGAAATGACCCTCTTTGGTGAGATCGTCACCAATCATTTTTATTGTTCTCATTCCTTCTCTTTTTTAAGCTCTCCCCAACTGTGAAGGAAATGAAATTTTTTTTAAAAATGTAACATTTTGCAAATGAAACATCAAGTGCCTTTTTCCTGCTGGGGTATTTCAGTAAATGATTTTGACCCTCCTTCTAGCTCCTTCTGAAAGCCAAGGAAACCAAGATGTTGGCACGCAGGCACCTGGGGGGCTGGGCAAGCGGGGGTGCCCCCGTCTGTACACAGAAGGCTCGGGTCTAGGGTCACTGTTAGGCAACAGCCCGTGTTGGGTGCCCTGGCTGGAAACTGCACTGCTGAGGCAATGCTCTTCTTGCCACTGAGGGTGGTGGTGGTGAAGCATCATCGCCCTTGGCCACTTCAAAGGGACTTCAGAGAGACCACCTACAGGAGGAACGGGTGCCAGGCGGGAATAAGCCAGACATCGCACACCTGCCAGTGTCCTGGGATTTAAGTTCTTGCTGGAGCTAAAGTTGAAGTCACTTCAGAGACACCTGGCTTCGTGTTCCTCCCGGTCTAGAGCTGATATGCACACAGCATCACCCTCTGCCACCGGGTACCAGCTGACACCACCCCCACCTGTCATCCTGCAGCTGCCTGGCAGCCCAGTGATCAGGACCAGCATCTGGGGAGAAGCATTCCCTGATTCAGCTCAGAGCTGCTCAGCTCTCACCAGACACCTGGAGAAGGAGGTTTAGGGTCCTGCACAGGGGATTTGAGGCTCTGAGACAGATGCCATCTGAAAAGACAGATTATGAAGGGGGTGAGATGCAGCGAGAAGCCACACTGTGACCCCTGTGACCCGTTCTCAGTCTCTGCCACCTTCTTCTTCCTCCCAACTCAAGTCCCCACATCACTCACTGCTCAGTTTTTTTCCCCTGGCAAATCTGGCTCATGAGGGAAAAAATAGTCGAAAGCAGATTCCGAGGACCAAAAGTGGAATTCTAGTCTAAGTTTACAACCCAGATCGAAGCCCCCTTCTGTGGCCCTTTATTAGAGGCTGTATGTACCGCTGAGCACGTCCTAGTTTTCTGGGCCACGTCACTGCTGAAAGGGACTTCAGGACTGAGTGTGGGCTCACAGAGCTGCCTCAACAAAGCGCACCTCCAAATTCCTTCTTATCCAAACTGACCGAGTGGAGCATCTGAAGATCAGTCTGTCTGCCCGTCTGTCATGTGGGGTTACTTTAAGCCTATTATGTGTCAGGCATTCTGCTCAGAAGGAAAAGCACACAAGCCTTGCCTGCATGTGACCCGCATGTCAGTGCTCCAGAACATTCTTATTTCCTAAGTTCTATTTCAGGGACCTTAGTTAGCCATAGGCATCCGCTGAATGCGGAAGCATTTCTCTTATATTTGAGCCCATGACATCTCTTTATACACCTTTTAATCTCTCATCCCACCTTTGGGATCCTTTCTTCAACCACATGTTAATTTTCCTCTCTATTACCATCGATCATCCATCCATCTATCCATCCATCCACCCGCTACCCATCATCCCTGTATTTAACACCTACCCACTCATCCATCAGTTCCATCCACTTACACACTCACGCATTCATTATCCATCCATCCACCCTCCACCCAACCACACATGAGCATGTTCTAGGCAGCAGGTGCAGTGTGAGCCCTGGCTGCACAAAGGTCCGTGTTCTCAAGAAGCCTGCAGCCTACAGCAGGGAGACACACATGCAAGTTCGGTGAGGGCTTTAGGAGCACTGAGGAGGGAGCCCTGGGCTTACTCAAGGAAGTAGGGAAGGCTCCACAGACCAAATGACACAGGGAAGAGCCGTGACAGAGAAGGGCTCACCATTGTTGAAGAGTAGGAGGTTTAGACAGCGGAACAGTACATGGAAAGGAAACGAAGCAGAAGGAGCACAGGGTATTCAAGGAACCGGGAGACGTTCAGTGGGGATGAAGCGCGAGGTGCACAGTGGGAGGTGCGACCAAGGCGAGAAGGACCAGATGAGGCCAAAGTGGGAAGGATCTCGAAGGCCAGGGTCAGCCTCCACCTCACGGGCTTCCTTATCCTTTCTTTGACCCTAATTTTATCATCACGACAACAGCGGCCATAACCATGTCTGCTCCGCTCTGCTGTTACCACTGACTATTATGACTATTTTCCAAGTTCCGCCTATGAGCCGAGCATGCACTGAACACATACCACCTGTTCATTCCTTTCAGTAACCTGTGGGTGATACTATCATTATTCCCGCTTTACAGATGACAACGTGAGGACAGATCGGGCTGCCTGTCCCAGGCCACACGGCAAGCACTTGGCGGCACTGGAATCACACACTTGCTGCAAAGCCCACTGGTTAGGCTGTCACATCAGCAAAACCTCCCCGAAGACAGCCCCATGGCGATTCCCTGACCACCCAGGCTCTGTGGTGGCCCCTCTCACTCTGTATTTCAGACACACGTTCCCACTTAGTTCTTAGTATCCTGTAGGTCTTCCTCTCTCTTCCTCAAATGGTTGCTAAAAACACAGCATGTCAAATGGGGCTGCGAGCTCACTTTTTCAAGTGCAGCAGCTGATGCTGGGTGGTTACTAAGGACCTGGGGCTTGTCTCCTCCACCTGCCGAGACATCCTGGTTGGTGTCAAGGCTCTGCCCAACATCCGGCCTGCTTGGGTTGGGGCCAAGGGGACTGACATGTGGTATATCCATTTCTGCATCCACTTCGTTAATTCATGTAGTAAAAACCCCCCACATGCCTGCCACATATGGCTGCTGGGGATGCCACAGCATCAACATGCATGTTTCTGCCCTTGTGGAGTTTAAAGTCTGGCGGGGAAGCAAACAAAATGCAAAAAGCACGAATTACGACTTGCAGCTCTTTTTTCTGTGAAAGAAACAAACATGACTTGGAAATTCAAAATGAGACGGTGATGAGGGACAGACCCCTTTAAAACGATGCCGTTAGGCTGAGGCCAAAAGTAGGAAGATGCTGGCCTGTGGATGAGTGTGGGGAAGAGTATTCCAGCAGAGGGCAGAGAGGAACCAACATAGCCCAGAAATGGACACAAGAGAGGGGAGTCGGAGCCCGTGGGCAAGGGGAGGGCGTGGGAAGACGCTGGTAAAGACAGCAGGGTGGGCAAATACCAGGGTGAAGAGTTTGGATTTCGTTTTAGGTGCAGGGCGAGCCTTTGAAGGGCTTTGGGTTGAGATTGTCATGGTTCGGTTTACGCTTTAACCCCTCTAAGTGTTCAGGGAAAAACAGATGGGAGGTGGCAGGGGCGGGGGCTTGAAAAAAGTCAGGAGGCCACTGTGTGAGTCCAGGAGCAAGTCAGTGGTATTTGGACTGGATCACGGTGGAGTCCATGGGGATGGAGGCGGCTGGGTGGATTCAAGACTGATGTGTGTGGGAGGAAGGCAATTAGAGGGGGTGGGGGAGGAGAGAGGAAGCACAGAGGGTTCCTGATGTTCTGGTGTGAGCAGCCCTGTAGATGACACGTGTCTGAGATGGAGGGACGGAGTCCAGGGCTGGGCAAAATGCCAGAGTCCCAAGGCTAGTCGACAAAGAAAACCCAACAATGTCCGGTGTTGTGGGCAACAGCCTAACATAGGGCTTGAGAGGGTAGAACTCTGGAGCCAGCAAGTCTGGGTTTAAATCTTGGCTCTGCTAATGACTAGCTGTGTGTCTTTGGGAAAGTTGTATCACTTCTCTGTGATTGACTTTTTTTTTTAATTTTAAAAATGGAGATAATCTTTTTGTGGTCCTTATGAAAATTGCATGAGTTAATATATACAGAAGGTGTTTAGAACACAGGCGTCTGGTCCGTGGTAAAAAAGAGCAACCCAACCAATGAAAGCCATTACTGCAATTAACAGACAGGTGGAGCACCCCTCTGCTCGGGTTCCCATCCTCCTGGGTGGACATCAGCTGTACCTTCTGGGGCTTACGTTCCTGTTGGAGGTAACACACACACCGAGGCCCTCCCACCAGCTGTTGATCACGTGACTTCCGAAGTGGTTATGAAATACTGTAAAAGATCAAATTTAAGCAAGGAGTCCAGGGGCATTTTGTACGATATGCCAAAAGTCCGTTTCGTCATGGGACTATCTGGTCCTCCTCCAATGGCATTAACTTTGCTGGTCTCAAGCTGTGGCTTTTCACCTTGTAATCCTGCAAGAGGCAAAAACATTTAACCTACTTCTAAAGGGAGAGAGTAGGCAAACGTGGCCACAGGATTTATTGTCATGGTTTATTGCAAGAAAAGAAGGCAAAACACAGGCGATGAGCTCGACTAAGCAAAGGATTCCAGGAGACAATGAACTCGGGTAACTGATGTGCTAAAAGGTTTTCCTTAATTTGCAAAGTCGCTGTAACCTGATGGCACTGGAAGAGAAAATCTATCGATCCTGCCACAGGTTAAATCCATTAGAGAAATACACTTACTGTGCACAGTAAAACTGAGAGCTCCAAATAAAACCCAGTCCTGACACCCAGAAATAGGACAGATTCTTTCAAAAGATAAAGCGACAACAATGGCATTAACATCTCTTAGGTAAGTGAGAGAGGCCAGAAATGGGAAACCAGTGCAGAGAAACTGATTTGGAAATTGTCGGGGGTTGAGGGGTGGAGCAGCGGCTGTACAGCCTGAAATACTTTAGAATCAGTGTTTCTCTTCTCGGAGAATTTATATTTGTGAAATGAGGAGACTGCTACTTAATAAACACTCCAGGTGCTTATCAGGGGAAGATTAAAAAAAAAAAAAAAGAAAGAAGAAGGCTCCAAATACAGAGTGTGACGTGAGCAAATGCAAATCAAACTTCAGAGTGACCCCGTTTCAAACAAGGAAGTAGCCTGGGTGCTTCTGTCTTCTGCCAGCAGTCACAGACACCTAATAAGAAGCTCCCAGGCTTGAAAAGAAATGCTTTCTGGAAGCTGTCAGCCCATCTGCGTGGAGACTAGAGAGGAATGCTTTCAGCTGTTGGAGACAAATTAAAGGCAAAGGAGAAAAAAGGGAACATACACCTCGCCACTTAGCAGGCAGCAGACGCAGGTAGTTTTGCTGAGCCCGTGACAGAGAGAACGTGTAGTCTCAGGAAAGCCTTTCTCATATGCAGAGAAAGACTCTCCAATTTTAAGAGACCCCGGTGTTGACTTAAATGATTTTTATTCTAATATTATTTAAATGTATACGAGCAAAAAACTAGGTGTTAGCGTTTGCTTATAGCACTTAACCTACCAAAGACAGATGTATAAGCAGAATGCCAACGGAAGTACCCACCCGAGAACATTCAACGGAACGATATTCATCCAACCTAATAACGGATAACGTGGTTTTGTTGAAACAAAATTGCTCCCACTGAGTTTCAGAAAAATACGACCCTGGTTCTGGTTCTACGTTGAATGTTTCTGTCTTTGATTTTAATAACACTCTTGCACATAATGTCTGTTTACATACTCTGGGAATACAGAGTGGTACACAGATCTTCAGAGCTTCGTCTGTATGACCAGAATAATCAGACCTTCTATGACCCTGAAATTCTTCCAGTAAGCAGTCCTTGAATGTCTCTGTCCGTGAGGTAGAATTGGATCACCTTTTTATTTGAAGCCAAGGCAGTATGATTACAGCATAAAAAAATCTGCATTAAATATGTACCCATCTTAAATATTGTTGGACTCCTGGGAAACATTTTTCATTTTATTTTTACTATTCTATTTACAAATAATAAACCCTTGGGAACTGGTATCTAAAAGGTGAGCGTCCATGAAATTGTTAAGAAAATGACCTAAAACTTGGGAAAAAGGTGAAAGCTTACTACATGTGTTTTCCGAGTCAAACCAGAGCACCACCTAACAAGCCTGCCTGGACTTAATCTGGCTATAGCTCGGGTAGGGGGTAGCACACTGCCACTGGTAGCCTGATTTTTGTAAATAAAGTTTTATAGAAATACAGTCATTTCTCTAATGTATATAGTCAACTATAATATGTATTAAGGCAACTTTGTGCTGAGTAATTGTGACAGAGACTGTGGCCTGCAAAGCCTGAGATATTTAATACCTGGCCCATTGCAGAAGCAGCTTGCTGACCCTTAATCTAGGGGATGCTATTTGAGTTGATTTACTATTTGCTAATGATTAGGAATCAGATTCTGTAAAGTTAGACGTTAACTTGTAGAAGACTGATAAATTGCAAGTGATTTCTGTTGGGTAGAAAAGATAACCCCCTAAAGTTATGGTTTTAGTGCCCTGAAGGACATTAACCAGGTTTGGATCTAAGTTAGCACTCTTATCTCATCCTTCTTTATTCTCCTTTGAGCCACCTTTGTCATCCTGCTGGTTCCCTCCTGAATGAGCTGTCTAAACCCTTGACAGTTGCTCACCACACATTTGTATTTGAGTCCTGTTTTGAACTTTCTGAAATGTGTACTTCGACATACATTATTTGTTTACAACTGATCAGTGAGTGTACGTTTACTGACCAGCTTTGATTGATTCAATGGCCCACGGAGCCCTTTCTCCATAGAAGGGCTATGTTAGGTGCCACGTGGGATACAAAAGCAAATAAGGACTGGAGTTGATAGAACGGTGAAAAATTACTCCAGAAACTATTATAGATTAGACATGTGTGCCCAGAAAAAATATGTAGAGTAAAAGTCATATTCCTGTAACTGACTGCTGAGTTATAATTCTTTACTGATGGGTGAGACTCTAGATGTTTAAAGTTTTCTCCTTTCTTTTCTTCATTTTCTGTAAAGAGCATCTTGTAAAATTTTTAAAAGGTGCGGGGAGAGAGAGAATTTTAATTTTGCAAAAAGTTCAGTTCAAGGTAAAAATAACAAGGTGAAAGTTGTAGGCAAAAGCACAAAGAGCTAGCTTAGTTTCAAAGGGGAAGAGGTGTTTTTTTGTTTTCTTTTTTTTTTCTCCCAAGAAAATTGTGGAAGGCCATGTGCTTTCAGTGGGAAATTAGGAAACAGAAAAAAAATTCAGACAGGGCCAGGGAGCCAGACGAGAGGCCTTGGAAGACAGACTGGCAAGTCTGACCCATCATCTTGGTTAAGACAGAGCCGCTGTGGCCTTAAGACTGGAAGGAAGAGAGCCAGGTAAGAGCCTGCTGCATCATCCAGACCTGAGATGAAAAGTCAGCACAGTTCTTGGCAGAGGCACGGATGTAGGGACCACAAAAGTAGGTGAGCAGCTATTTCCAAAGACAGACTGAACGGTGACTGAAATTGCTCTGGTGACGGGCTTGTTGGGAAGAATGCCCATCAGATGTGGGAAGGGGACAGGGATCTTCCAGACACACCACATTAGAGCTGTAGCTGATGCATTCCAGTGGTGAGTCCTGACAAAGCCAGCGGCATCTTAGCCATCCTGGGATCCCTGAGGCTTAGCTACTGGGATGGTCTTAGCTACCTTGGCCTTGACACTCTCAAAAGATTGGATGAGAATCGGGGAGTTCTCAGCTGTGGGAACTGAATTCGACTTAAGAAAGCCTGTTCTGCTGAACATCCCAGGACACAGAAAGGGTTGGCATGAAGGAAGCCGTGGCACTTATTCATCATTGGTGACCGACAAATGCCCCATCAATGAGTGTGGACGTTTGTTCATTATACGTGGAAGCAACCTAAATGTCCACCGACAGAGGAGTGGATAAAGAAGATGTAGTACATGTATACAGTGGAGTATTACTCTGTCATAAAAAAGAATGAAATAATGCCATTTGCAGCAACATGGATGGACCTAGAAGTTATCATATTAAGTGAAGTAAGTCAGACAGAAAAAGACAAATATCATATGATATCGCTTATATGTGAAATCTAAAAAAAATGGTACAAATGAACTTATTTACAAAACAGAAATAGAGTCACAGATGTAGAAAACAAACTTATAGTTACCAGGGGGTATGGAAGGGAGGGATAAATTGGGAGATTGGGATTGACATATACACAGAACTATATGTAAAACACATAACTAATAACGATCTACTGTATAGCACAGGAAACTCTACCCAATAATCTGTAATGATCCCTATGGGAAAAGAATCTAAGAAAGAGTGGATATATGTATATGTATAACAGATCCACTTTGCTGTGCACCTGAAACTAACACAGCATTGTAAATCAACTACACTCCAACAAAAATTTTTTTAAAAAGATGTGTGTCAAACAGACTCACAGATTTTGAAAAGAAACTTATGGTTACCAAAGAGGAAACATGGGGGAGGGGGGAGGGATAAATTAGGAGTTTGGGATTAATATACATACAATCCTATATGTAAAATAGATAACCAAAAAGGACCTACTGTAGCACAGAGAACTCTACTCGATAGTCTATAATAACCTATATGGAAAAGGACTCTGAAAAAGAATGAATATATGTATATGTATAACTGAATCACTTTGCTGTACACCTGAAACTAACACAACAATGTAAATCAATTATACTCCAATAAAATTAATTAAAAAATCCCACTCAAATTGAAAAAACAAATAAAAGATAGGTGTTGAGCATCTACTATCCTGGGCATGATTCTAGGCCTGGGAACACAGCAGGGAACAAACAAGTGAGATCACTGTCATCACAGAGCTTCCACTGCAGCTGGGGAGACAGATAATCAAATGAAGAAAGTCTGTATTATATCAAAGGTCGTAAAGTGTTATGGAGGAAAAGAAAGCCCTAAGAGCAAGGGGAGTCCTGGCTGTGGTGGAAGAGTTGCTCTTTTATCCAGCGGGATTAGGGACGGCCTCTCCATCAGAGTGACTTTGGCCAAGGACAAAGAAACAGGCTATGTGGATCCCTACAAGACCAGCGGTTTGTGCTGAGTGATGTGGGGAGTCAGGGAAGAGCTGTGAGCAGAGGCCAGAAGAGCTGATTTTCATTTTTCAGGGTCACACTAGCTGCGGTGCTGGGCAGAGCCTGGGAGGCCTGGCTGGAGAACATTCCCGGTCCAGGTGAGAGAGGATGGTGGCTTGGACCAGGGAGGGCGCGGCGCCACTGGGGAGATGGCTTCGGGTCCAGGATACAGATATTTAAGATCAGACTGATACGATTCACTGCTGGATTGTCCGTGGGGTGTGAAAGGAACAAACAAAAGTCAAGAATGGTTTTGAAGGAACCTCCATACTGTTCTCCACAGTGTCTGCATCAATCTACATTCCCACCAACAGTGCAGGAGGGCTCCCTCCTCTCCACACCCTCTCCAGCATTTACTGTCTGTAGATTTTTTGATGATGGCCATCCAGTGTGAGGTGATACCTCATTGTAGTTTTGATTTGCATTTCTCTAACAATGAATGATGTTGACCACCTTTTCATGCATTTGTTGGCCATCTGTATGTCTTCTTTGGAGAAATGTCTCAAAAATAGACACATGCACCCCAATGTTCATTGCAGCACTATTTACAATAGCCAGGACATGGAAGCAACCTAAATGTCCATCAACAGAGGAATGGATAAAGAGGATGTGGTATATATACAATGGAATATTACTCAGCTGTAAAAAGGAACGAAACTGGGTCATTTGTAGAGACATGGACGGACCTAGAGACTGTCATACAGAGTGAAGTAAGTCACAAAGAGAAAAACAAATATCGTATATTAACACATATATGTGGAATCTGAAAAAATTGGTATAGACAATCTTATTTACAAAGCAGAAATAGAGACACAGACGTAGACGTAGAGGACGAACATGGATGCTAAGGGGGAAGGGGGGGTGGGAGGAACTGGGAGATTGGGATTGACATATACACACTATTGATACTATGTAAAACATAGATAACTAATGAGAACCTACTGTATAGCACAGGGAACTCTACTCATTGCTCTGTGGTAACTTAAAGGGAAGGAAATCCAAAAAAGAGGGGATATATGTATACATATAGCTGATTCACTTTGCTGTACAGTATAAACTAACACAATATTGCAAAGCAAGTATACTCCAATTAAAAAAAAAAAGTCAAGAATGTTTCCAAAACGTTGGCCTTGGTGACTAGATAAAGAGAACAGATTTTTACTGAGATGGAGAAGAAAGGAGAAAGGAAGAATTCCACCTTGCACATATGAAATTAGAGATGCCCTTCCTGGTACAAGTGGAAATACCCAGTAGGTCACTGGACATGCCAACCAGAGAGTCAGGTGTATAGCAGGAGGCATCAGCTATGATACCTGACCATGATACGTGACTGAATGAGGAGTGAGCATATAAACCAAGGAGAAGAGGCCTGGGGGCTGAGCCCCGGGATGCTCCAACATGCGGGGGTGGGTCTGGGAGAACAGAAGAATGAGCGGGGGTCTGAGAAGGAGTGGCCAGGGCAGTAGGCGCCGAACCAAGATGCCAAGCAGATAAAGTTTCTGAATCACAGTTAAGAAGGTCAGGACTGGGGAGTTCCCTGGAGGTCCAGTGGTTAGGACTCCACACTTCCAATGCAGGGGGCACAGGTTTGATCCCTGGTCAGGGAACTAAGACCCCACATGCCACTCGGTGCGGCCAAAACATAAACAACAAACAAGCAAAGAAGGTCAGGACTGAGCACTGACCTTTGAATTTAGCCACTCAGAGGTCATCGGTGACTTAGTAAGAGCTGTTTTGGTAGAACGATGGGAGCAAAAGAGAAAAGGAGGAAAGGAATTGACGATGTCAAGGACTGGGGACAAGTCCAGGAGTGATGCTCTACATGGGAGCAACTGCTGACATGGAGGTGATGTGAAGGGAGGTTTCATCTTCTTTTTAAGTTGAAGTATAGTTGATTTATACAGCCTTTCAGGTATACCTATTTCTTTTTCAGATCCTTTTCCATTACAGGTTATTACAAGATATCGAATATAGTTTCCTGTGCTATGCAGTAGGGCCCTGTGGTAGGGAGGCTTCACCTCTTAAGATGAGGGATATCAGAGCTTCATTGACTCAGAGTTGCCCAGGACAGAAGCCAAACCTGAAGATGCTGGGGAGAGGGGGGAGGGGGCAACCATAGGATCCCTGTTCTAGTGCAGGTGAGAGAGGATGGGGCTGGGATACAGGTGGTGCCAGAAACTACTGCAGAGGAGCTTCTGGATGTAGACACAGGCAAGGGTAGACCAGGAGATGGGACTTGTGGAACACGTGGCTAGGGCGGCAGGGACGATTAGCAGCTTTAAGGGGGTCAGTTTCCAGAGCGGACTCTGGCAAGAGTCGGCCCGGGGGTGTGGGTGGGGTAAGGGAAAGGGTGACAGCTGCATGTCTGGAGGCGGACGGGAGGGATGCTTCAGGTGGCAGAAGTTACAGACAGAGGCCGTGTGGTGGCAATGTCTTCGGGAGGTAGGAAGGATGCAAATGGAGGAAAAGCCTCAGGAGTCTGAGCGCCCGGGAAGAGGGTGGGCACCTGGAAGGCCTCCAAGTTCTCTGCCATGCATCAGGTGACATCACCTTCCACAAGCTACAGGAGCGGGTGGAGAAGGGGCTGGGGATGCCACATGTTCAAATGTGACATCACTGATTCATAAGAAACACGCAGAAGTTGCATGAAGCATCCCCGCACGGGATGGGGCCAGCCTGCAATCAAGACCAATGGCCGTGATGGGGAACGATCTCCTCAGATGGCTCTGCAGCCTCCCCGGCGAGGCCCTGCGCGTAGAATCGGCAAACGGGGGATGGGAGAGGGTCGGGCTGCCGCTGGTAGATGCCACATGATGTCCAGTGTCAAGAGACACATTTCAAAGATTTAATCTCAACTCTGCCACGGCTGAGGAGAAGTCACACTCTCTGGAGAGAGGTCTAATGAAGTGTCAGATGACAGAATTTATATAAGCAGGAGAAGGACCAGAAGGGTCCCGGTGAGCTCCATCTCCCACAGGCTGGTCTGTTCCCAGCCCCTGAAAGGGAGCCATTGGGACGGGCCAATGTTCCGGGTTTCACTGGTTCTTGAAAGGAAATATTTGCTATCTGGTCTGAGGATGTAAACTGTGCAGCCAGGGCAAGTGCAGCCTCTTTGCTGAATATTAGTCCTGTGGCTTCTGTTTCGGGGCCTGAAGACCAGAGAGCTCCCCCGCCCAGGCCCCGCCGGCCCCCTGAAGCTGTGGGTACCGGGTGTCTCTGCCTCTGTCTTAGGGCTGAGTGCCTGGCATCCATCCTTGCAAAGCAAATGAACAACCCATAAGAAACGAACTCGTTTTTCCTCTCAAGGTACGTCTGGGCTTAAACCTGACAATATGCTCTTTCAATTCTATTTTTCTTTAAACCCCACCAAATTTCATGTGTATTTATGAATATAATGTTACGGCCAAATTCCTGGCGATTTATCCACATTCGAAACGCCCAGCTGTGGTGAGAAAAGAGGAGCACATTTTTCAAGAGGGGAAGAAATGACTTTTCCCAATATATCAAAAATATGTCCCATTTTATTACCACATATCTGATATCAAAGAGCAAAGGAGGAGGCTCGAGGAGAAGGTCTGTGGACTCCAGACTTCTCCAAAAGGGGAGCCTGCCTCTTCACGGTGAGCTTTTGAACTTGCCTGCTCCAGGGAGATGGGGTGTTATGCAGTCAAACCCTCAGCCGCCCTTGTAAAACTCCTTCCCAGGTTGAGGGCCCTCACGTATTTAGACTAACCACACGGAGGTCCGGTTGGGGGCAATTATCTGGATGATTCGCTCATGTAAGAAAAAGTGGTTTCAAGGACCCAGAGGATGTCGACGAGGCGAGGCGAGGCGAGGCGATCTAGCGATGCTGGGAAACGTGACCTGCTCGCCACTGCCGTTGAGAAAAGCAGAGGTAAGCTGGCTGCTGAAACGACCCAGGTCAGAGTCACACCAACAATCCAGTCTGCTTGCTCCTGAGTCACGGTAGGTCTGAGGGCAGCTGGCCAATCCTTAATGACCATCTGTGATGTAACAGACTGTCCAGTTAACGGCCCTCTCCAGCTTCCAGTGAACAAGGTGGTACCCCGCCATCCTGTCTCTGGTGCCCACTGGATGCCAGGGAGGGTCCACTTACGTCCTGCCCTCAACCTGCCCCCACCATCCACCACAGAAAATCTCTGTTCCGGGGAAAGCGGTGGGAGGGATAAATTAGGAGTTTGGGAGTAAGATATACACACTATTATATATAAAACAGAGAACCAACAAAGACCTACTGTATAGCACAGGGAACTACACTCAGTATTTTGTGATAACCTATAAGGGAAAAGAATCGGAAAAAGAATAGATATATATACATATATATGTGTAGATACATGTATAACTGAATCACTGTGCTGTACACCTGAAACTAACACAACACTGTAAATCAACTCTGCTCCAATTAAAAAAGAAAGAAAGAAAGAAAACCTCTGTTCAAGGCTGTTATCAGCAAAATGTATCTGAAGTATCATCCAACCCTGTGCTGACGTGAACCTTCATGAACGTACTAGGGCTTGTACACTTCATGTGACCAATACATCTAAACAAAACCAAGTGTTCATTTTTAGACTTCCATGAGGTATTTTACATTAAATCAGAAAAAAATGAGTATTTTAAATGATAAAAAAATACAAAAAAATTAACGTGACGCTTCCCTACATGTCAGTAATATTCCCTGATAATGGAACCCAACAGGAAGCATTCTTTTAAAATAAGTTATGCCCTTCTCACTCTAGCTAATTGAGATGGTACATGATCATGAAATAAGAATTAAGGTTTGTTCTGTTAACAAACATAGGCAGTGACTATCTGATCAAAGGAACACTTTTTGGTCCACCGATTGGCTAGTAAGCACAGAAGTTTCACTAGCAAATCCTAGCACTAAGTGCAGGCATTCGATGGGCCCACATAGGATACATGGATGGGGTCTTCCACACACATCTACACAATCCATCAACAGCAGGAAGGATGGTGATAGCAGTTAACTCAAGGCAAGAGGGATGCTGTGAGCGGAAACAGAGATGCTGTAAATGCATATGGAATGTTCTGGAGACCATAAGTAGATCTGTCTGGGCAGGGCACAGGGCTCTTAAATCTGGGTTGATGGGAGGTTAAGACTAGAAAGGTGGGCTTGGCCAGACTGGGAAAGAGGATGAGCACCCAGCTAAAGCAGAATTTCTCCCACAGGAAGGAAGGGTTTTGAGCAATGGAGTGATAGGCAAGGGGAATTTTCAGAAAGAACAACATGATGCTGTAGGGTGAACTGTGTCCCCCACAAAAGGATGTATTCAAGTCCTAAGCCCCGGTATCAGTGATTGTGATATTATTTGGAACAGGGTCTTTGCAGATGAGATCAGGTTAAGAGGAGGTCATGTGGAGTAGGGTGGCCCAATCCAGTGACTGGTGCCCGTATAAGGAGAGGGAGATTTGGGCACAGACACGCAGAGGAGAATCGCGTGAAGAAACAGAGACACAGGGAAGAAGGCCGTGTGCCCATGAGCAGACACCAGAGGGCTGCGTCTGCTAGCCAAGGCCCACGAAGGGTCACCAGCAACCCTCAGAGGCAGGAAGAGGCTGGCAAGGATTCTTCCTCCTGGAAGTCAGAAGTCCTTGATTGTAGACTACTGACCCCCTGAACGATGAGAGAATAAATTTCTGTTGCTTTTAGCCAAGTACCAATTTGTGGTACTCTGTCATGCCAGCCCTCGGAAAGGAATAATTGGGGGGCTGTGCAAGGTGGAGCAGAGCAGGGAACCGGACATAAGACCCAGAGATGATGGTGGTGGTGACAGTGGGCAGAGCTGAGAAACCGTTCTCCCAGCAAATCAACAAGGACTGGGAGATGTAGCAGCTGTGCGGAGAAAAGGAGAGGGAAATCAGTAAAGATCCAGAGAGCCCCGGGGCTTCCACTGCTGTGAAGACAGACCAGGAGGAAGGGAGGATGCTGTTCTGCGAGCTGGGCCGGGGCCCTGGGTAGAGACCTGTTAGGTGCGGAAGCAGTATGTTGGTTTAGGGATTATGTAATTAACATGCAGGATGTCCGGGAGAAGAAGGTAGGCCCTCTGTATTGTAAGGACAGAACACGTGCAGTGGAAGAGTGCACAAGTCATACGGGTATAAGCACCAGAGGCCAGGCCTCCTGGACTCCCCACTCCCCTCGCCCCCTCTTGAAAGTGCCAGGGTAAATCACAACTTCCACACAGCTCTGCTGAGCTGTTCTTTCACCGTGGCTGGAGATCTACCCCATGTGGAGAAATTAGACTCCAAAATGCATTCACATGGGTTTATAGCTGTTAGTACCTGTAGAGAACTTTTGCTTTATTTCAAGATCTTTAGAAAAATAAACAAGGCATGCCACAATTGTTGGTAATTTGTTTTCAGTTAATGGATTCCAGATTTTGGCCTTTCTGATTATTGCCACTTTTACCTCTTTGGGTCTGCCCTTAAGTTCTCTGAACTATAATTTGGTATGAATTTAATGACTATCCAATGACATGATGAAGTCTGAAAATCTTCCTGTTTCATTTTGAGGTGTTTTACCGCATAATCCGAGGGCTTGAAAAACCCCAAAAGTGTTCTATTTCTTCTTCTCTCTTTCTCTCTCTTTTTTAACCAGAAGAGAATAAAGGTCACTCTCCAGTCAGAATAATTGCTGGAGAGGAGAAAAGCTATTTTTAAAAACTTTCTCACAAAATTACACATTTAAGATGACAATGAAAGTAAAATTGCAGTTGAACTCCAAAGGAAAACCTTCAACTAAAAACACAAGCTGCTCACGACGTGCAATTTGGCTGCGGCCAAGGGGCAAAAAGCACTTCGCTTCAGCAGAATTCTCATCACCTCTGAGAGTCCACAGAATTCAAGTGGCTTCATGAGGTCCCCAAATTACTGGAGGTTCGCATACCTAGGTGTCTTTGAGATGCTGTTCTGACATTTTCCCAAAGGTCAAATTGAGACTCAATCCTCAAACCACTGAAAAGAAAAACATGTCTCCACTCAAGGCATTTTTCTTTGATTTCACCTGGTTGCAGATAGTACCATACAGGGGGATTATGTATAAACTTTTGTACCGATTCCTTTCGAATGTGCCATGGAAAATGACAACTTCCAAACATCTTAGTTGAACATTTTTTTTTACTGTGACATCTTTGAATAGACATTTTCTGTGATAGCGTAGGCGTTCGACAGGACGTAACTTTAATCAGGGGAGGCGTTGTTCGCAAGGAGAACAGAAGTATGGAGACATTTACAAGTGGGATGTTAATATGGTAAAAACCATGGAGAACATTCATTTCTAAATTGAAAGTTTCTTACCTTAATACCTAACAAGAGTATGAATTTTATTTAATCCATAGAAATCACAGTAGTGTTTTCCTATAAGGAACTAGAAAGCATTCTTTCTTTGATACGTATTGTATATTAATGATGTATGCCATCTTACCAACCTCTATTTGAAAGAATTACAGGTTGAAGGAGGAAAAAAACTACCTCGGTTCAATTGTAACTAAAATCATATTTAAGGTAAATACCGCAACAGACGTTTTAACTTTATTTTATAAAAAGCAAGTATAGTGGAATTCCTGTATGGAATGTAGGTGTTTCAGCCAAGAAAAATTATGTTTTACAGATTTCAGGCGTTCTTTTTTGAACAAATATAGAAACATAAACATGCGGAAACACAGAAGTCAGTGAGAAAAATGATTTGGGCATAAACTCTATCAGTGCATCAAATACCATTTTACTGAAGAGCCATTCAATCTTTAGACAAGAAATCATGCTTCACAAACGTACCCTGAATATCCTTTACCTATCCGACAGGATCTGGCCAAATATCTTTCTAGGTACATTTTCCCCACCTACTCCCACAGATTCCTCAGAAACTGCTCAGCAACACTACAAAAAAGTTGTATAACTTTGGGCGACAGAGGGGTATGACCCACTGAGCTCTACCCCGACACTCTCTTGGGAGCCTCACTCTTCCTTATGGACCTTCCTTTCCGTGGTAGATGCGTTCTTGGAAAAATCGAGTAAATCAGATTTCTTTGGTGAACCAAGTCATCTTTTTGGTGCCCCCAGGAGTTTACCCAGGAGGTGAAGAAATTCTACAAAGAGATTTTTTTGCAAAAGAAGCAGCCACTGCAACACAGCCTGTGACGGACGGCTTGGTTGCCCAGCCTCCAGCCGTCCCAGTCCTTCTGGCTACCTCCGGTCACTGAGGCTGGAAATGGCCAGCCTTGCTGCGTCTGTGATCTAACCCTGGTCAAGGGGTCTGCTGGGGAGCTTTCTGGAAAGGTTTTCTTCCCTGATGGAAAGAGCAACGCAAGGGAGAAAAGAAGTGGCTTTTTGGAGACACTGTTGGGCGAAGGTGTGATGCGCAGGTGTGTGTAGTACCACCTGTGACCACGAGGGGAGCCCCAGAGCCCGCTCAGGAAGACAGTTTACATGAGATAATACACTCCTCTCTGTGGAGGCCATGTCGGGTTGGGTACTTTATTACTCACGCTGGAAAGCAGATAACTGCTTCAGGTTCTGTCTCCACGGGCGAGGGCCCTCTGGAAAATCCCTCTCATCCCTCAGGGCGGGGTCAGTGAGCAATCTGAGGGACGATTGTCTGACCCCGAGGCCAGGCTAATCACTCCTTCCCTGGTGCCCTGGGCACACAGGTGGCCTTGACTGTGCCAACACGAATTTTACTGACTGGCAGGACCAGCTACAAAACTTGTGGTTCCCAGTGCAAAGGAGAACGTGGTGCCTTTGTTCACAAATTATTAACAATTTCTAGACAGTGACATCAAGCATTAAACCAGGGTGGGGCTTATGTGACCCGTCGGTTGGCACACCCATGAAGTTGGCCCTGCTTCCGAGTTTATCTTACCTACGAGAACAGAGCTCAGTAAATATTCTCTGTACATGGCCAGACAGCAAATAGTTCGGGCTTTGCAGGCCACACAGTCTTTGTCACAACTGCCTGGCCTGCCCTGGTACTGTCAGAGCAGCCACAGTCAGTATATAAGCGAAGGCACCTGGCTGTGTTTCGCTAAAACAGTACGGAGGTTCCTCAAAAAACTAAAAATAGAGTTACCATAGGATCCTGCAATCTCAGTCCTGGGCGTATTATCTGGATAAAACTCTAATTTGAAAAGATACGTGCACCCCAATGTTCATGGTAGCACTATTTACAATAGTCAAGTCATGGAAGCAACCTAAATGTCCATTGACAGAGGAACAGATAAAGAAGATGTGGCATATATAATACAATGGAATATTACTCAGCCATGAAAAGGAATGAAATAATGCCATTTGCAGCAACATGGATGGACCTAGAGATGATCATACTGAGTGAAGTAAGTCAGAGAAAGACCAATGTCATGTGATGTCACTTATATGTGGAATCTAGAAAAAGGGTACAAATGAACTTATTGACAAAATGGAAACAGACTCACAGACACAGAAAACAAACTTATGGTCACCAAAGGGGATAGTGTGTGTGTGTGTGGGAGAGATGTTAGGAGTTTGGGATTAACATATACACACTACTATATATAAAGTAGGTAAGCAACAAGGACCTACTGTATAGCACAGGGAACTATACTCTTTATTTTGTAATAATTTATACTGGCAAAGAATCTGAAAAAGAATGTATATGTGTGTATCTATATATATGTATATACATGTATATATGTGTGTGTATAACTGAATCACGTTGCTGTACCCTTGGAACTAATACAACATAGTAAATTAAGGACAAAAAGACTTTATTTATAGCAAGTGGATTTGGCCAAGGGGTCCTTGTCGGCAGACCACTGATCTAGAGCAGAGTCTCCTAAACTTTAACGTGCACGTGGGTCACGCGAGCATCTTGTGAAAACGGATGCAGCAGTACAGTGTTCCTGCAGCCCGATCTGCATGGACAAGCTCCCAGGTGATGCTGATGCGCCAGCCATGGGACCACGCTTTGGGGAGGCACATTGGTGTCGGAGAAACGCTGGCCTAGAACTGGAAAGTGGGACCATGTGATTTACCTCTGTGACCAGTGGCAGGCACAGGAAGTCCCCTCTAGATTCCCCCAAGGAGTCCAAACTCCATAAAGACAGGAGCTGGACCACCTGTTTTAGTCACCACCACTGTATAACCAGTACCCAGCACAGTGCCTCGTGTGGTTAAATATATGTTCAGACATGTAAATTAATTACAGGGACTCCATAAACACAGGCTAAATGAAATTCACTAGGAGTCAAGCTCCCAAGGGACAGGAACTATTTCTTATACTTCTGGAATCTTCTAGACTTCCTAGGAAAGAGCCTCTGTATTATAGACTTTAAATAAATGTTCGTTGACTATTCTTAGATGTATCTTACCCAGATTCTATGTTTGCACTTCCACCACTGTGGTTCTAGTCATCCTTTTTCACCTTTCTGTCCATCAATCCTTCCCCCTTCTCCTGGTAACATAACCCACACTCCTGTGGACACCCTGTTCTAAGTGGATTAGGTAGGTCTGACCCCAAGTCATCGTCACATGAATTGGCATGGAAGCTATGTTGGCCCAGATATAGCCCCAGTTTCCTGGCCATGGTGATTGGTTCAGAGACAGGCACAGAATGAGAGCCAGGCCAAGTGGACACCACTGCAAGCCTTTGTTGCTGGCTCCTGGGAGAGATGGTATCTTTCACCTGCTGCTCCAAAGCTGAGACCTTGACTCTGGGAATGCCGATGGCCTTCATGGCCATAGTGGCAAGAGAGCCTGAACCAAGAGACAGCCAGAGAAATAGGGCCCTGATGATATTCTGAGGCCTTGGTTCCAACCATGCCTGAAGCAAGTTGTATCTTGCTTCCCCGTTATGTGGTGCAAAAACTTCCTTCCATTTTCATTAAGCAGCTTGAGTTGGTTTTCTGTCACTTACACCCAGAAGAATTCTGACTCTATAGAAAAAACAAAACCAAAAAAAAACCCCTCTATGTACGCTGAGCCAACTTTTTTTTTTTTTTTGAGCCAACTTTATTCCTCTTAAGTTTCACTAGTTTAGGTACAAGAACCCACTTTCTATAGGATGGCTAAAGATTTAATTTAATGTTAGTAAAAGCTATAAAACCTGTAATGAATGAGACCACCCACATCCACTGATTTGTTACCATTTCTTGAAGCTCAGCTCAATCCACAGCAATTCAGGATCAGTACGTTTGTTAAACACGTCTTTCACATAGAAAGTCCTTTTGCAAGGAACAGGCATCCACAGATCACGTGGACACCTGGCACCGGGTAGGGGAAATGCAAACTCGGGCTGTATTTTCCAGAAGTGAAGACACAACCCAGGCTAGGATGCCCTGTCTCAGATTTTGTAAACTCCTCGTATCATCTCTGCCCTCCCATCACTTTATGACTCTCTGTGTCAGGCCTAGAGAATGCACAACATGTTACTGCTTGGGAAACGCTGATCAGTGTATTGTGGTGATATTCTTTTTTATTGTTGTTGATACTTTAAAAAATTTGAGATAGTCTGGTCACCAGATGATCAGTTTAATGAGCAAAAACATCTCTGGGATCTGGGTACATTCCAATAATGTACACTAATACATACACTCATCCACATTAAAAGAAAATAACACATCATAGTCTAAAAATCTTTGAGGGAAGGCTGTAATCCAGCCTTCCCAGCAAGACTTCATGTGTCTGGAGAAATGCCTACTGCGTTTTCCAGCAGCATCGAAACAAGCTACCTTGAATACAGCAAAGCTGGGCCTAACCTGAACTCAAATAGCTGGATTTCTGAGGAAATCTCTGACAGTGTGTTGTTGTTCAATTTTCTTTATGGGTGAAAACAGACTATAAGGAAACAAGGTCATTCTGCAAGTTAAGACCACTAGTCTCTAGAACTAGTCTACAGACACTGGATTTCTTTCCTACCCCTTTCAGAGAATATTTGCCATACACACCGGAGAAGATGTCAAGCCCCTGGATTCCATAACAACAACCACCATTAAACTGTACTCAGTTGGGACATTCTCCTACCTGGTCTAGGAATACGGACTAATCCTACTTTGAAAACATTTTCGAACACAAGCATTAAAGGAAAAGGGTTGACTCCTTAACACAGGGCCAGGGAATTAAGTTAGTCACCACGTCGCATGAATACAGAGAAACAGTCTCCCGCTTCCAGAACACGTGTATTCATATCAAATGTTGACGAAAACACTAATTGTCTCCTGTCAAAACGTACTGTTTTCTATTACAGAATGTTTGTATCTGCTAAGACCAATTATTAGATAATGACAAGCTTATCTGGCTAATACCACCATTTACAGGAAAACAAAAGAAAACACAAGCACGAAGCCTGCTAAGATCTAAGTGTGATACGGATGTGGGTTTTCTTTCTCCTGAAGGCTGTACAGTCCTCCGAAGATATGAAAGAGGGAAAACAAGGATTAAGAACATGAACTGGGAGTCACTTCAGATGGACCTTTTGTGACCTTGAATTTGAAAGCTTGGAGAAAGAGAGGAGAGAAAAGGACACAGAAAAAGGAGAGGGGGTCGTTAAGCCTCTTGGTCTGCATAAGGGAACGCTGCACGGCTTCAAGAAGATTAGCAGAGTTGACATACTTTTGATTTCCTAAGTAAGAAATAATGATGCCTTATTTCTTTTCTTACAAGCTGAGCCACATTATAGCACAGATTATGCCAACTATAATAACTCAGTTTGAGGTCAGATATTTATGTGAAACAACATTAAAAGGATCATTTAAGAGACAATTCGCAAAGAAGAGATCAACATACATCTGTGCACTTGAGATATTATTTTCTCAGATTTGAGATGTTATTGAGGACTTTTTCCAGGCTCTTGTCCACCACTAATAAACTCAATATAAAATACGATTGCTTCCAGTCTAATAATACTGACTCACATAGCAATTGGTTACGAAAATATAATTTCTTTTATGGTTCCCTAACATTTTTGCAAAAGGTTCAAAGTTTATATTACACCAGATTATTTACTGATAAGAAGATTATAACTGCTGTTATTGATATGGTTACTCAACCACCCATATTCTTCCAGATTCTTGTTCCACTCATCTTCTTATCATCATCCCTCAGGAATTAGAGATTAAATTTCAGAATATCTCGTTAGATAAGATTACAAACATATACAGAAACATTTACGTGTTTTAACATGAATAACACTAACAGGAAAAGTCGTGGACAGCTGGTCTTCCAAGTGACTAACATATTTCCAATTCTCTGTATTTTTTTTTCCTGGTAATGTATTTTTTAAAGAAAGATAGTTGTTATTCACAGAATTGCAACTTGTGGATGGGACTGTAGGTTTGCAAACTTTGTAGTTTTTTCTTTCTTTCTTTTTCTTTTTTCCTGTTGGCTGCACCGTGCAGCTCGTGGGATGCCAGTTCCCGGACCAGGGATTAAACCAGGGCCACAGCAGTGAAAGTCCAGAATCCTAACCACTGGGCCACCAGGGAACTCCCGAACTTTGTGTTTCTTGATTTGCTGCTCTGACGAAGAAATACTTCTACTGACTGAGATAAGGGAAGGAGATCCCTGGAGAAGCTGAAGAAGCTGCCATAAAAGTTCCTTAATTTAAATCACTGGTGCTCAACTGGGGGTGATTTTGCCCCACAGACGGCAACAGAAATACAGCGGACCCCTGAACAATGTGGGTTTGAACTGAGCAAGTCCAGTTATATGTGGATTCTTTTTCAATAAATATGTGCTACGGTACTGTACGATCCATAGGTGGTTGAAACCGCAGATGCATAACCGTGGATACCGAGGGCCGACGATAAAGTTATACGTGGATTTTCAACTGCATGGGGCGGGGGCCAGCGGCCCTAAGCCCTGTGTTGTTCGAGGGTCAACTGAATTTGGAGACACTTTTGGTTGTCACAACTTATGGGGCAGATCGTGGGTAGAGGCCAGGAATGCTGCTAAACATCCCATAATGCACAGGACAGCTCCCCTCTGCAAAGAATCTTCCCCTTTTCTGCAAAAGTCAATAGTGCTGAGGTTCAGAAACCTGTTCTAACTTCATCAGCCTCTCATTCTTGGTTGGCTGGATGGCGCTCAGAGCTCCTGAAGATTCATATGTAATTGTGTCCACAAACAAATAAATATGGGAGCCACAGGAAAGGCACATCATACAGAGAGTTCTTAACAAAGGTACTAAGTAAAGAGAAAGAAATCAAGTAGGATTTAAGTTTGCTTTTCAAGGATGGGTGATTAGCCAACAGAAATAGACCACATGTTCATTATGGGACAAAATCAACACCTCAAAATGCAGTTGGAAGAAACCAGCAGTTCACAACCTAGGAAGACTGAGCAGAAAAAAAGAACAGTCTAAGCATCCCGGTTAAAACAATCTTTTGACTGTAGCAAGAAAAGGCTACGAAACCCAGCGGGTGAGTAAACTTCTTTGAATTGTATCCATCAGGAACTCTTGTACTGCAGGGGAAGAAAAAGAGAAGAGATATTTTTTCCTGTTACTTCCTACGACTTTTTGGTGATCACTTCCCCTAGCCAACACCAAGTGAGCTTTTTCTTGATTATGTGCCAACTTTTTGTCATAAGATTATTCTCTGAGAATTGTCAAATGACAGACATTTCTTTTCAAGCATTAATGAAAAACGTTTCTATTACGCATTATACTGCTGTCAAAATTGAGACCAGTGAGAGCAATGAAAGGAGGAATTCTGAAGGCAAGAACATTGTCAGTTCACAGTCGGGAATTCTGGCAAGGAACCCAAATCCTATCAACACAGGAGCTGCATTTTTCATTCTTTAATTACTTCTCATGGCTACTTCCAGAAAATGTAGACCGTTCACACCTTGATGAAGAGGGTGAAAAGATAATACAGCTTCTGAAATCTTTATTCTGGTCGCCTCCCAGGGTATACATTTCTTTAGACACCTCTATAAAATTCTGCTGGACATGGAAATGGTTCCAAACTGATAAAAATGAATAAAAATCACCTAATTGACAGAGCTCTTCCCTTTCCTGTCTTGGCACAAAAGACAAAACTGCCTTAAGCAGTGACTATTGTTTAGAATTCACAAGGGTAATTGATGGTGATAAAATAGATGACTGAGGTCTCCTATTGTCATGTAGAATTTATTAGGATTTGTCACCATGATCTGATGACATTGTCATGCTTTGACTGTGACAAATGCAACAGTCAGATTTTATAAACTGTAGCGTTTGAGACAGTGCTCACGTGATTATCAAAATAATCCAGATATTTCAGCTGCATTCTGTCAACAGCTGTTCAAGAAGTTTGCAGGAAGAGGATGACAAAGCAAGGACTATCCCGTCACACTGGATAAAGGCTTTAAGCCATAGAAGACCCAAGAAAGATTTAATAAAGCAAGAAGCTTTTTATTCTTTCTTTACTATAACTCCCAGTCCAACAGTATTGAGCTCAATAGCAGAACATGTGACCCAACAGATTTAGGGGTCTGGACCCATAAAAGTTCAAAGTATAGCTGATTATCCTAGTGAGCATTCAACTTCACTAGGGCGTATTCTCCTAAAAATAGCACACGGGTATAACTTTCCTCCTTAATGCTTTTATTAATGCAGAATCACATAACTATATCTTGGGGGTCTTCAGACACTAAGTTAATCCACACGTTTGATTCTCTGGGGGCAACAGAGAACTTGATTACGGAACGTCCTGTCTTCCCCCCACCCGCCGGGTGCATCCACGTTCCTGGCCTCCTCCTGAGCTGACCCTCTATGGGGAAAGTCCATCCTTCATCTCTGCCTCGTGAACTCTATTTCATCCTTCCAGAAATGGCACAAGACAAAGTTGGGATAATAGCAGGTTCTGTTGACCGACGCCTTGCTCTGGTGCCGGCCCCACTGTGTCCCCTTGCCCCAGCTGGTCCCAGCTAATGACCGCACCAGTGGGGAGGGGGAGGGGGAACATCCCGGAAGACGTTCGGGCTGACAGGATGTGCGGGTGAGTCTCTACTAAAGGTGGAATAGACGAGCCACACGAAGAAGGTGGTGGAGGAGATAAATGTTTGAAATGACTGGTGTGGGAGATGAGGACGGTCACCAGCGAGCCAAGGATGACATGGGGGTACCTGGACCGGGAGGTGAGACTGCCCTGCACTGAGGGCGGCAGAGGGAGAGCGCGGAGGGCTGGGTTGATCCTGAGCCGGGGTTTTTCTGGACATCGGGGTAGATCACTAGGGAGGGAGGAAGACCCTGAGAGCTCTGACAGCCTGGGAAATCACGGAAGGGAGGTGGGGACATACATGGGTGGCTTCCAAGTAGGTGGCGCTTTGGTCCCTGTTTCTGGCCAGCAGTCCCGATATTTTCCATTGCGTACCTGCCCTTTTCCCATCCTCAGTCTTTGTGGTTTGGTGGAGTCAACTCCACCAGCGATGGGGTCTTGGTCTTCCTCAGGCCAGTGTGACCAAGGCGCTTCCTCCTTTCCCCTGCTTGGGGGATGTGGTATCACAGTGTGAGGCCGGCAAGAGGGGCATCTGCATTTGCCATCTGCAACCACACGGGGCGCACGTGAGCTGCCAGAGGGGATGCTACGGAGAGAATAGAGGCGCCGATTCCCCCGAAGGGACGCTGGCCAGGTGAGAGAACCCATCCCTGAGATATCAAATAATGGCATCTAAACCTGCCTCAAGTGCGTTTCTTCCTCTGCTCCTTTCACAATGGGAGGGTCTATTGCTGTGTTCTGGTTCCCCCTCCACCATTGTTTGTGGGGTGAAATGGGTTGGTTAACTTATCTTCTGGCCAAAGGTTGATGGGTCACGTGGGGCTACATGCACACCTGACTTGGGGCACGTTCCCCAGGCGAGTCAGGCAGGTACCCACCCTCCTGGGCTTTGGTCTTCAAGGGATGGGTGCCTCACTTAGGCTCTTCTTCCTTCCGTACAGATGGTCACGGAGACTGGGAAAGAGAGTTCGCATAGTCTCAAAGGAGAGGGAACCTGAGATCACGTGACCCTGCCCCCCCGCCAAATGCCATCCGTGCTTCCTGTGGACAGATGCAGATGGCTACTGAAGCCCACAAAGAAGAAAGCACAGACCGAGGGAGACTGCGCGAGCTGATGGACACCCTTTGTGCTTAAGCTATTTTGAGTTTGTATTTCTGTTACTTGAAACAAACCAGACCAAACAGTACTCTTGGGCAGAAGCAGTCGTGAAGTCCAGGGTGGAATGCAGAATTTAGGTGCCAGGAACGGAAAAAGGAGTTCCTTGGGGCTTAATCCTTGCCCTAGGAGATGGAACACGGGTTCCACGAGCTCCTAGCCAGCTCAGCAGTCTGGCCATGCATCACAATGGCAGGTACCATGCTGCTGATGAAGATTCAGGCATAGATGCCTATTTTCCAAATGAGAACTTTTCTCCTCTTTTATGCGTGCTCATCCACAGACATGAAAAAATGTTTCACACACAGATATGAAAATTCATTGAGTATGTGGTATCAGTACTGAAGCAACAGAGCTCGGGTTCATTAATTAGAATTTTGAAAAAAATAATGATTTTTTTTTCAAATAATGATCAGAATGGTGCTGTTTTCCAAGGGACTAAATTCTATCAACTTTAACTTGAACCAAGGAATAAAAGGTATATTCTGAACACACATGTATCCCACCCCCAGCTTTATATAAAATTAAGGTAAACTTCTCTTGATAAAACCGTTCATCTTTTGTTCACAATCTCCGGAAGCAAATAAAATTAATGATGGCCAGTTAAGTGGCAGCTGTTCTTTCCTCTTTTTATTATTTGGGTCAATCAATCCTCTCCTGTATATATGAAAAAAACTGGGCTGTCTTGGTTTCACATGTATTACTAGACCTCACTCTAGCTTTGCTCATCTAATTTTATAGATGATGCAGCATCTCTTAATCATAAGCATTTGGACTCTTTGGAATTTAATTAAAAGATTGCTTTGATTATGGAGGGATCAATTCTTTTCAATTTTATTGCAATAGTAGGCAAAGGACCTTTCCTCTTTGGTCATGACCAAATACCCAAGGATGCATTTGGACCTCTGAGCTCAGTCCCATCAGCTGCTTCGTGTGTATTTTCCCTTATGCACCCAAGAGGGATTTGTTTTAGTAATAGCATTATTGAGATATAATTCACATACCATAAAATTTGCCCCCTTGAACAGTCGTTTAGTATATTCATAGAGCTGTGGGAGGGATCTTTTTAAAAATACATGTCAGATCTTATCCCCCGCCCCTCAAAGCTCTACAAGATTCATACGTTGTCCATCATTTTTCTCCCCAAATGTCCAGCAGATAATAGGTGTTCAATAAATATTTAGAGAAGAAATGCACCCATTATTTTAGAGGCAGGCTAAGCTCAGAGTTCCACTAAATATGGAAACATTTGTGTCCTGGCAGAAGTATTATAAACCAGAATTTTATAAATAATAAAATGCTATAGGTTATCTTTTCATTTTACAGTAAATAAATTGTATACAATGTAATGTGTATATGCTTTGTTCTTGAAAAAGAACACACTTCCTTTATCTAATTTCAGACTAGGACAGTTCAGAGAAGATGCTCAGACCGAGCAGTGGGGAGGGATTCCGTTGTACATTAATGATTCTTAAGTGAGTGTCTCAGGCAGACAGGCAGAAACAAGTCAGCCAGTAATCGATCAAACATTTGTTTCAACAGGACTTTGCAAAGGAGACTTAACCAACTCATTGAAATACATAAGGCGCCCACAGAACGCCCTCAAACATTTTCTCTATGAGGGTTTCAGAATAACTGCTGAGGATAAAGATATGCACAGGCTAAATAACCCACTGACATAAGCCTGAATATTTATTCTTAATATTGAATCGTCATGTGACTAAAACTAATTATTGTTGTGCTTGAAAATCCATATTTTGAAGAGCTCCCAGGATGTCAAAAGCATTCAGATGGAAGCAGGTCACCAGGAACACGTTTCAACAATGTTCTTAAAAGTTCCCATGCCGAATGCTGGAATGAACCCTCCATGGCTTACCCCTTCAAAGCAGAGACCATGTGTCGCCTTGGCTTGCCGTGATATCTTAAAAGCAAACTGAAACAGGTTCCTTCTTTAAAAAACCAGCTTTGTGAACTGAGGTGAATTCCACGTTCAGTGATAAGCAGCTTACAAGTGTCTCGTTACTACTCTTGGGAAAATAGCATAGTGACCACAAAAGTCCAATTTTATGACTTGACCCAATAAATCACTTGAAAAATATGGTGAATTGAGAAGACTGGAAACAACTGAAATGCCCATCGATAACAAGCTGGTCAGACAAACTAGGGTTGAGCAACACACGGCATTCCGTACGGCCATTAAAGCCGTGAGGTAGAAGCCTGTGGCTGGCAGGGAGGGGCTGCCCGCAGATAAGGACAAGAAGCCAATGCCGAAGGACCGGCACCAAGTGGCCACGTCCCGGCTCTGCCCCGCATGACTCAGGAGAGCGACTCCCTCCTCCGTTTCCTCACCTAAAACGGGGGGATGGTAAGAATTCCTACCTTGTAGGGTTGCTATGAGGTGTCTCTGTGAGAAGATACTTGTGCAGCACTTAGAACGGCACATAGTAAACCTTGCAGAAATATCTGCTACTATTCTTGACCCGTCATCACCGTTTTTGTCAGCAGTAGCACCACGTGGACACGTGACTGTGCGCATGGATTAGCTCTGGAATGGATACAGGGCACTGGAAACCTGCCTCCCAGAGAAGGTTCTGGAGGGTCTGGGAGCAGGGGGTCAGAAGAAGATTCGCTAATTCACAAATCCCTTTTGTAGTGATAGAGTTTCTTTTCGCATTCGTTACTTAAAAAAAAAAAAAAGCACTACAAGTTTTAAAAATAAAGAAATAGGGCCACTGAGAGGACACCAAATGTTTTTGAGATGAGTGTCCATGACATTCATAACGACTCAACATAGTTGAAGGCTGGGGGTCATGCCTAGGCCGCTTTTGGCCCTGGAATAGCCAACTCCCTGGAACGGGACCCTCGGCCCCATCGCGAGCCGTTAGTTCCCTTCCGTGGCTGCTGTGTGGCTGAGGTCACTGCTCTTGCCCTGGCCTCCCAGGCCTTCACCTCTGACCCCTTCCCTCGTCTTGCCGACTCTTGTCTGCCTGTGCAAGGTGGCCTGGAACTCAGGGGGCCGTTTTCCTACTCAAAATCCTCCTCTACAACCCCTATCCCCTGGCACCTGCTCCAAACTCGTGGACGTGGCCTTGGAGGTCCTCTAGCTGGTCTGACCATACTCCATCCGTCCAACCTGGTATGTCCTGATCTTTCGAAACAGGCCGGCTCAAGCCACCCTCAGGGGTATCCTGGGCATCCCACTCCTGCTGTTCGGCACTCAGCTATGGTTCCAGGTCACCTGCGTCCAAACGTCACTCTGCCACTGGCAGTTCTGGTGTCCAAACCGGGCAGGCGCCCTCCCCTTTCTGGTCCCCAGCCTCCCCAGCGGGACACAGGGGTGACACCACCACGGGCACCGCTGGCAGGAAGGCGAAGGGGCCTGGAGTACGCCGGCTCTGGGACAACCCCACACTGTGTTTCTCCTTCCTCGTGCCCCTCCCTTCTCCTTCCAACGACTCTGGGTTTAAATCTGTGCGAACTCCGTGGGGGGATCACAGGACAGGGCCCTCCCCTGAGGAGTGAGGGGCTCAGTTCAGGGCCGCCTGACACCGCAGCACAGGACGAAGTCAGTGACACTGGGGCTCAGGCTATGGGCTCTGCGGGGAATTGGTGGGGAGAGGTGGTCGGCTAAAGCCCTGGGGCTGTGAGGGGAGGTGTTACACACAGTGGACACACAGTAGGTAAATCGAGGACACGAGCAACAAGGAAAGGTGCAGGAGAGAGACAGACGCCCACCAGAAGGCACCGAGCTGCCTGCGGAGTGCGCCGATGCAAAACTCAAGCCCGCGATGAAAAGGAGTCCATCTCTCCAAAGCAGGGTGTGTGTTAGTGACACGCTGTCTACCAGTCACTGTGGCGTAACCACAGCTCGAAGGCTTGTGTAAACTGTACAAAATGTCAGGTACGCTGGCCAGAGGTCACCCGATCCTTGAACATGTCCCTGATGTAACCACTGAGAGCGCACGGACCGCCCTGCCTTTCTGGCTCAAGTCCTCCTGCCGATGTTCCTTCAGGACGTCTGCATCATTGCCTTTGATGTGACCCCTAGATCCTTAGACGGCAATGACCGCAAAAGGATTTCACCCTTTTGTTTTCCCTTTTGCATTCTTGCTTTGCCATGTGGTGTGAAGAATGTCTGCTCACAGCTTGCTTCTTTGAAAAGGATTTGAATGATTAGAGAGAAGATGGTGAAACTCCCCCAATGATGCACTGAGGTGTCCTGTCCAGATGTGTCTTCGTGTGTCCTGCCCAGGATTCCAATCTCCACTCCACGCCCCCCGTATTCGATAGAGTTGGGGAGATAAAGCTTGGCTCTACCCAATGAGAACAAGCTACAGCCTTTCCTGTAACTGTACAGCTCACTCCGAGGTTAAAAGAATTCCCATAAAGATTAAAAAACAAGCTCCACGCGAGCAGCAGTCAGCTTGCGGAGGCTCAGCCCTTTGTTTCGTAACTGGACCAAACTCGAAAGCTCTCATTTTCGCCTCTAACAAGATGTATTCCATCAGAACGTTCCACGTAAATCACAGCTTGTGATAGACCTTTTGTTTCAGCCTCAAGAAACTGTTAGGCCTGAGTAACTCCAGGAAAAGGGCTAATCTTCCAAGACGATAAGTCTTCTCTTTCTACCGTAATGTGAAATGTATCACATCACTTCAAATGTTTCTTCAGACTCATCCTTTATTAATGATGCCTTTGGTTTTGACCATTCGGAATGTTGCACATATATCAAAAAACGAAAGGGCTTAATAGGTCAGGGAGGCAGCCTTGTCCCTTCCTGGAACCCAGCCAGGCTGCCAGGGTGACCCTGGCAGCCGGCCAGAGGATACTGCCTGGGGCCAGAGAGAGAATTCCCGATTTTGAAAGACGATCCTTGAGAGGCTCCGAAAGGGGTTCCAGATCTGCATCCCCATCCGCACCTCGAACCTTTAGTCTTTGGAGCCTCTTCCCTGGAACTTTCCATATATTGTAGTTTCTCCTGAAATCCCATGTGACATTTGAGATTTTTCTGTTTCCCTCTGTCCTCTTGGTGCTCAACTTTCAGGCTCTGAGCTCAAGAACTTGGGATAGTAGCAGACAAACCCTTATACGTTAGAGAAGCTTAATTAATAAAATAATGAGAGTAAGTAAAACATCTTTTACAATGGAGAAGGCTGAGTAAGATGAATGCACTGTTACAATAATGACTATTAAAAAGCTAAACGTTAGTTACCTAACGAACATCCTGAATGCATGTGATCTTTGAAAAAATGAATGAAAGTTTATCCAGGAGGGGGGCAAATGTTATCGAGAAAAAATCATCAGTCCCGTAGGTTTCTATAGGAAGAAAAACACCCTAAACCTGTGAAGCCACCAGAGAGAAACAGGAAAAGCTTATGTATTTGGCACATTTTTGATGCATATAAATTATGATATTTTCTAATGAGAAAAATGGGAAGCTTTTAATTGCGTGGAGACATAAGAAATTTTCTCTTGGTTTTATGTAGTAATTCAGTCCCACTGAGCTGCCAGCAGTCACAGTGACCTTATTACGATATTATCATCAATCGTCAACAACCAAAGCAAACCCAATTGCTGGCTATCTGTACATTTAAGGTGGCCATCGTCCGAATCGGGACACCTTTGACAGTGAAAAGGGACACAGTTAGTAAACGTGACCTGACAACAGACACAGACCAGGCTGTACCAGGCAAACCTGGACACACAGACGCCCTAACAACGTCATCCACCTAACTCCACATTTACCCAGCGAGGTAGGTATTATCGTCCCCATCTTACCCCCAGGAAAACACAGGCTCCTGCAAGGTCACCTGGCTAGTAAATAGAAGAGCTGGGCTTAGAACTGACCCCAAAGCATGGGCTCTTCTGGGAAGACTCACTGTGGTATCTTGGTGCTTTGGGTCTGTTAGAAGGGCCAAGGCAGAACAGACGAGAAAATGCTCAGGCTCTGTGAAAGGGTCCAGGAATGGGTTCTGTGGGCAGTGCGGCATGAAGGCCACCAGGCAGTCGGGCTGCCTCGGTGGAGTCCTGGCCCATTCACCCCACTGCACTGGACCTGTGTCTGCTTTGTTTTCCTCTGTGCAAACAATACCCTCATGTGACACGCGACTGCACACAAAAGCCAACCTTAGGAACAAACCCTGCGAAGGGAGAATGTACTGCTCAATCCCATTTTTCACGTGTCATTAGGATGAGCGTGGCAGCTGCCAGGTGAGGATCTGTAGAGATGTTTGGGGGTTATGAATGACAGCGAGTAGTTTAGATATTTGCGATAACATTGACATCAATGCTTCCCCATCAACTGCACGCTTGTTCCGTGCCGGCCCTCGTGCCAGATGCTCTATAGACATCATATTCAATCCTGCCAATCCTGCAGGAAATGTTACCCCAAATATACAGGTGAGGAAAATGAGATGCAGAGGTTTCAGGCAGTCAGTAATGGGGCCCAGATGTGGTAGCTGGTATGGAAACCCCAGAACCCATGCACTTTCCTCCACAACTGTGCAACCCGCATGGCTCAGCCTCTTTGGGGTTGCCCTTGAATGAAAAAGTCCGAAACCAAAAGCCAACCCATGGCCTCAAGCCTTCCAAAGGATTTTTAACTTAAATGCCATGCTGTGATGACCTCGTACCTTTGAGCTCAGGGCCTGTGTGCCTTGTCCTCTGTGTCCTGCGTGGCCATCCTGATGATTCCTTTGAGAAGCTGCTCAGACGGAACCGTCACCACGGCAGCCACAGGACTGCGGCGCCCATGCCATTCCTCCCCGGGGCACGCTGGAAGCCTTCGTTAATCTGGATGTATACTCATCTCTTTAGCTCTGTGAAGCATGGATACCAATGGTCTTTTCTTTTTTTCTTTCTTTTTCTTAAGATTGGCAGAGCTATAAAACGTCCATGTTTTACAGAGAAAAGGAATGTCCATAAATCCAATTGTAAGTGTTACTACGATACTATATATATATATATATATATATATTTTTTTTTTTTGCGGTACGCGGGCCTCTCACTGTTGTGTCCTCTCCTGTTGCGGAGCACAGGCTCCGGATGCGTGGGCTCAGCGGATACGGCTCACGGGCCCAGCCGCTCCGCGGCATGTGGGATCTTCCCAGACCGGGGCATGACCCCATGTCCCCTGCATCGGCAGGCGGACTCTCAACCACTGCGCCACCAGGGAAGCCCAATACTATATTTTAACAACTCAGAGGGGTCTGGTGAAAATCCTTTTGGCTGCGTGGCCTTAGTCAAATATAGTCGCTTATGACAGAAAAAGACAAACCATCATTGTCTAGAAATCATCTTTTCTCATGTACCTTTGGGTTCTGTGAGACGATGAGTAAATTTTGGTGATGTCAGTTCAACTGTCAATTTAACAGGTTTGCTACATTAATAAACTCCACCTATTAAAAAACATTTTTTGATAGACTCTTTCTTCTTTGCTATTACCAGACAACTCTGGGTAATTGAAAAGTTTTTGTCAGTTGGCAGGGAAAATAGGAAATAGGTGTTTTGCTTTGAATTAGATAATCAATTGGCATTGACCTGGATCACATTTGTCAAAACTAGGCCACTGGGAATTGGAAATAAGGTGAACAATGGAGAGACAGGAGCTGGATAAATCTGGAATTCACCACGGTAATAAACAGCATGCTACCAGTGGGATGTGTCCGAACCTTGAAAGAGACCACGCCTGTGCTCTGGGCGTTAATCGGTCTCCTTTGGGAGACACTCACAGAGTCAGTCAACTACTAGGGATCTTCCATCCTTCAGAGGAAACAGACTGTGTCTCTGTACGGCTAGCTGAAATATGCCTGGAGTTCATGAACGCTAAAGAACCGGGTTCTTTTTGAGACTGTATCTGCAGTAGTAAATATTTATTGAGGACTTGCTAGGTCCAAGCACTTTACAACACTCTCTGAAGGTAAGTGGGATGCTAATGTCCTCATCCAGCTAAGGAAACAGTGGCTGGGGGGCATAAATCACCCCTCCAAGATCTCGCCCTGAATGAGGGCACTGGGCCATGTTCATTACACCTGGACGGGACTGCCCGATAAAATGCAGGACACCCAGTTAAGTTTGACTTTCAGACAAACTATGAATCTTTTTTTTTTTTTAGCATAAGTATGTCTCATGCAATATTTGAGACCTATTTATATAAAAGATTATTCTTTATCTGAAGTTCAAGTTTAAGTGGGTGTCCACATTTGTATTTGTTAAACCTGGCAGCCCTTAGCATCTTCCCTCCCTCCATGAGGCTAAGGACGGGTCCAAAGTTATGAATGTTTCACTTATTAAACAACTGGCTTTGAGAGCCTCACCCAACCCGAGCAGTCAGAAAGGATACGAACGACTGTCACGTGTTAGGGAGCCGCTCCTTCCCAGAGGCAAGTCTGACAGCATCCACTCCTGACAGCATCCTGAGGCTCTTGCCCTGGGGCACCTGCTGGTTCGTGGGCGAGACTTCCTGTGATCAGTGCCTCAAGGCAGGGAAAGCAGCAGCTCTGATCAAGCAACTCCAGCAGGCCACTGAGGCCCAGAGCCTTCGGCAACACATTCTGATCCCACCCCTTTATGCAGTGAAACACAGGCCGTCCACGTCACTGGAGCATGGACTCACACAGCCCTGTGGAAAGCCATCTGGCAAAACACATCCAGAACCTTTCTGGCCCAAGCCCCACTGTACAACCTGTGACTGTCTCGAGGGACCAGCGTGCTGGCCCCCAGCGTGTGTGTAACAACAGTGCTCCTCCCAGTATAGCTTATATTATAAAAATTACACATACCTAGATGCCTAGTAACAGAAGAACGGCTTAAAGAGATGGCAGATGCTCTCCATGAACTAGTTCTCAGGCATTAAAGGATACGGTTTGGAGGATTACGCGGCAACATACATATGGTATATTTAGAAAAAAAGAAGGATGCAAGTCATGTTGACATTATGATGTAATATACACATATATAAACGTTCTGAAGGGGACATATAAAATCACAATTATTATGCTTGAGTTATTGGATTATGGGTGATTCTAATATGTGCCAGTTTCCGCTCTTTTTTATAATGTTAAAACATGTGGACAAGGTTAAAATACCTAAAATAAACTCTTCGCCATCTGTCTTTTCTCTTTCACTTAAGGAAAACGAATTCGGCCGGCGAGCTGCTGCTCGTCATTCACGTGCAACGCAGAGGGGAGACAGAGAGGGGCCGCCATCTGTCATGGGGCAGCGGGAGGCCGGTGTGAAATGCAAAGGCCTGGAATCGAATCTCCCCTTTGCCTGGAAGACTAGATGGTCTTCATCCTCCCTAAAGGGCAAATGGGCCGAGCAGCCTCTTTTCTCTCCTTGATGCCGATGTTGACCTCTGAATCACTGAACGTACAAGAGACCCTCAGAATCAGAAAGGCAGACCGGGTCTCAAGAGGTCATCTCATCCTGGGCCACCCAGTGGGCAGCCACTGTCCATCAGAAGCCCCCTCTCCAGAGGGCTGTCTCCCGAGGTCCTCAGAGGCTGAGTTCAGCCTCTTTTGAGCTGTGATGCTGGCGGCCTGGCACATGCCAACATATGTATTACATGAAATCATGTTATGCTCTAAACAAGGTAGGGGGTGGGCAACACTCAGTCAACAGGGACAGCTCATCGGCTCCTAGCCTCTGGGATTACTGACTGCGTATTCTGGCCTTCTGCATAAAGCTTTTGGTTGCAGAGAGGATGATGCCAGGTAGGAAAATTTCATCAGCACACCATTCTCCCTCCTAAAAAGGCATCCTGTCCAAGGCGTTTTGCCTCTGAGGTCTTACATGAAATTGAACTGGCAGGTTTCTAAGGCGTGGCTCTGCTCCCAGCTGTGTGTCCTTGGGCTAATCCCTTAGCCTCACTGTGAGTCAGTTTCCTCATCTGAAAATGAGTTGCTTAATCCCATTTGTTGGAGGAAGAGCTGAGCACAGCCCTGACTCATAGTAAGTGCTCAGCAACACAGGCTTACGACATCTCTTCTTACAAAGAGCTGTGCGCGGGTCCCAGCAGCCACAGAGCAGGCTGGTGTCTGACCGATCCACCGACACAGCGGATGCTTCAGTAGGTCTGACCAGAATCTAAAGCTTCCATTCTGACCCTGCATTTCTGGGTGTTTTCTAACCATAAAGAAGCTAGGAATTGAGGTAGGGACTTCAATTTTCAGGAAGGGTCGGTGATAGCAGAGATTGCTGAGAATCTGTAATTTCACACTTTCACAGTGTGAGAAGCTATAAAGCATGCAGCCTTCCTGTCTGCGTGCACTCACTCTCCCATCCCAAGTTGCTTTGTGACTCTCCTTAGAGACCTGAGCCTTTACTCAATTCACACTCCGATTTCTTGGGAAATTTGACTTGCAATAAGAAATTTTCCATCGTTTCACACAGAGCCAAGGAAGAAAAGCCTCTGTCAGCTGATCCATCATACTTACTAATTGTTCCTCCATTCCCCGGGGATTCAGAAAGCGCAACTCCGGCACCCCTCCCGCAAATGCTTTACTCAAATAAAAAAACATTCTTCATTTTGCCTCTGCCAGTTTTTCTATCAATTTACCCTTTATAAGTTTTCACAAGTCCTTCCATTGAGATCGGACACAATCTGGGGGGAGGTAGTTTGCCTATGATGCGCACAGTTCCAAACAACCTTGTACCATGTAATCTAGTAATTCTTGCTTCCTTAATAAGTCTAAAGTATAACGCTCCGACATGGATTCAAACTTGATTTCAAGGGAGACTTTCTCACATTTCCACTCCCGCCTGTCATCCTCTTCCGTTCTTTCAGATCAGCTGAGGTTATATCAGCACCGGGAATGTGAATACTGCTTGGGAATGGGTGTTATTTCTCCATGGAAATCATTCTGCGGTCTGTCTTTGCCATACATACCACATGCAGTAAAATGGAGAACAGCTTTCCACTTTAAACGTCCTTGAATGTCTGAGCTGAGACTCTATTAGGTACGTACATACAATTTTTAAAAGCCCACGACTCAAATCTGAGAGAGGACGGTACAAGCAAGCAGTGCTGGGAGAGCTCCCTCGGCTGCACCGCAAGCGTGCACCCGGCACTGCGGGAAAAGCGGCCACGGGTTCCCTCCTCACAGTGTAGGAGCGAGCGGACTGCAGAGCCACGCACACACGCGGGCCGCGGCCTTAAAGGAAACACCCCATGGCCTCTGGTCAAAATGACTAAGCCTTGGCGCGAGCACCAAAGGCTGGTGGAGAGGAGAGCCGTGCGTGGGGTGAATGTGGCTGCTCTGGGTGTCATGGTAACAACTAGGGTGCCTGGGCCCTTGCTCCATACGAGGCCCAGAGCTGACAGTGGTACCACCGATTCCTCCTAGAGCCCTCATAGCATCCCGTGGGGAGATGCTCGGTTCTGCAGACCACAAAAACCACTCCTCAGGGAGGTTGGCTGACAGTCTGGGGCCAGATGTGAACCCAGCACTGTGCCCTCAGAGGGGCACTCATGACCCCACACCAGCTAAGGCTGTGGGCTCTGGATATCCGGGGTCCTGGGGGGCTGGGGAGGGCACGGGGGCAGGCAGCTTCTGGGTGGGCCTCTGGGTGACCCCAGTGTCACGGTCCCCAGCTGATGCCACACACAGAGAGGTCTGATACGAGGCCGATGAGAGCAGCCCTGTCAGAGGGCCTGACTCGAGCCTCCCTCTTTGCTCCTTCCCCATCTCCCTGGGGCTGGGGTCACCCCATGTTCAGATCCCCCCATTCTGTCACAGCCCCTTGCAGCTCCCAGCTGGGGCTGTGACAGAGGAGAACCCCAGGAAAGAGAAAAGCTCTGGTGGACACGTCTTCCACCTCCAGGCACCTCCTTGCACGGGGCCTCCTTCTTGCCTTTCTGGACCTGGGAGCCCGCAGTTTCTAGGGACCCAGCCCTATTCCCTGAGGCCCTTCTGGAGAGCGGACCCCACAGACTCCCCCATAATACATGGCACTCCAAGGCAGGGCCTGAGAACTGGCCCAGGCAGGAGAGGGAGCAACACGAGTCAGGAGGATGGAAGGTGGGTCTTCCAGCTCTTAGGAAGGTTCTAGAATGGGGTGCCTGACGTGGTCACCAGGGAAAATCCCAGGGGCATCTTCTCACACCACAGTTTCTAGCCCATCACCTTGGCCAGATTTCAACACATCACCCCCAGAGCTCCTCTGCTTCCTGACTTCCCTGACCCACCTCGGCTCTAGACGGCCACGGCGCCATCATCGTGATGTCTTCTACGCTGCGTGTCGGGGGAGGGGGCTGGCCAGCCCAGCTCGGGGAGGGGAGCTTCCGGAGGTGTTCTGTAGCCCCTGGCCAGCTGGCCCTTGGAGGATCCCAGGCAGGCTGCTGCAGCAGGAGATAGGCAGCAATTACGACGACGGGAGACTGGGCGTCAGGGAAGCTTCACCTCCAAGCCACACCCAGCCAGCCTCCCTCTCCACACAGATACAGATGACTCTTGTTTCAGGCACCTCCCGCCACCTGTGACTCAGGTTGGGGCGCAAGAAGCAGCTCTTAGGTCTTCTGCCCATTTCTGGATTGGGTTGTTTGTTGTTTTGTTATTGAGCTGCATGAGCTGCTTGTAAATTTTGGAGATTAATCCTTTGTCAGTTGCTTCATCTGCAAATATTTTCTCCCATTCTGAGGGTTGTCTTTTGGTCTTGTTTATGGTTTCCTTTGCTGTGCAAAAGATTTGAAGTTTCATTAGGTCCCATTTGTTTATTTTTGTTTTTATTTCCATTTCTCTAGGAGGTGGGTCAAAAAGGATCTTGCTGTGATTTATGTCTTAGAGTGTTCTGCCTATGTTGTCCTCTAAGAGTTTGATAGTTTCTGGCCTTACATTTAGGTCTTTAATCCATTTTGAGTTTATTTTTGTGTATGGTGTTAGGGAGTGATCTAATCTTATACTTTTACATGTAGCTGTCTCGTTTTCCCAGCACCACTTATTGAAGAGGCTGTCCTTTCTCCACTGTACATTCCTGACACCTTTATCAAAGATAAGGTGACCATATGTGCGTGGGTTTATCTCTGGGCTTTCTATCCTATTCCATTGATGTATATTTCTGTTTTTGTGCCAGTACCATACTGTCTTGATTACTGTAGCTTTGTAGTATAGTCTGAAGCCAGGGAGTCTGTTTCCTCCAGCTCCGTTTTTCGTTCTCAAGATTGCTTTGGCTATTCGGGGTCTTTTGTGTTTCCATACATATTGTGAAATCATTAATCATTAGAGAAATGCAAATCAAAACTACAATGAGATATCATCTCACACCAGTCAGAATGGCCATCATCAAAAAATCTAGAAACAATAAATGCTGGAGAGGGTGTGGAGAAAAGGGAACACTCTTGCACTGCTGGTGTGAATGTGAATTGGTACAGCCACTATGGAGAACAGTATGGAGGTTCCTTAAAAAACTACAAATAGAACTACCATACGACCCAACAATCCCACTACTGGGCATATACCCTGAGAAAACCATAATTCAAAAAGAGTCATGTACCAAAATGTTCATTGCAGCTCTATTTACAATAGCCAGGAGATGGAAACGACCTAAGTGTCCATCATCGGATGAATGGATAAAGAAGATGTGGCACATATATACAATGGAATATTACTCAGCCATAAAAGGAAACGAAATTGAGCTATTTGTAATGAGGTGGATGGACCTAGAGTCTGTCATACAGAGTGAAGTAAGTCAGAAAGAGAAAGACAAATACCGTATGCTAACATCTATATATGGAATTTAAGAAAAAAAAATGTCATGAAGAACCTAGGGATAAGACAGGAATAAAGACACAAACCTACTAGAGAATGGACTTGAGGACAGGGGGAAGGGGAAGCTGTGACAAAGTGAGAGAGTGGCATGGACATATATACACTACCAAATGTAAAATAGATAGCTAGTGGGAAGCAGCCGCATAGCCCAGGGAGATCAGCTCGGTGCTTTGTGACCACCTAGAGGCGTGGGATAGGGAGGGTGGGAGGGAGGGAGATGCAAGAGGGAAGAGATATGGGAACATATGTGTATGTATAACTGATTCACTTTGTTATAAAGCAGAAACTAACACACCATTGTAAACCAATTATACTCCAATAAAGACGTAAAAAAAAAAAAAAAAAAAAAAAAGCAGCTCTTTAGAAAGGAAGTGCCCCAAGGGGAAGGAGGGGACATCTGATTCCACTCTGCGAACTGCTTTCAGGAGATGCTATCCTGGTCAGGAGGATGCTTCTCTGGGGATAAAGAAAGTTCCTAGCTTGGCCCAAGACCCCTGAAAAGGGAGGATGAGAGCTGGTTGCATTTGTTAAAGCACGATTTACAAGTTATATGTCGCATTCTGAGGTTACAAAGCAAGGAGGCGGAGGTGAAATGATGAGAAAGGAACTATTTAAAAATATGTCACACACTCAGGGAACACGATCTGGCAGTCACAGAGTTTCAAAGCTGACTGATCTCTGCACAGTTTTCTAGTTAATTGTCCTTATTTTATAGGTGAGGAAACAAGTCCAGAGAGGTAAAGAAACATGTTCAAGATCACACAGCAACAGGGCGTAAGGTCAGGACAGGAACGCGCCTGATCCTCCTATTATCTTGCCTGATTATTTAGTTGGCTTTTACTTTTCAGCCGGGAGCCGGGCTTCTCCGAATAAGTGGGTGGAGACCTGCAGGTTTCACACACGGGGTAGGGAAGCAAGCACGCATTCAGGGTGCAAAATGATGGTGGGGGAGCCCCCTTCGCAAAGCAGGCTGGTCTTATCTGCCAGTCCGATAACCAGCTGGGATTTCTGTACATTTTCAGCTTTTACCACCGAAAGGAGCAAAAGTCTTACAAACCCCAGTTCATGGAAGTGAGGCTGGGAACCGTGCTCCTCTCTGAGCTTTCTGGAATTGCAGCTGGGAATTCCCGGGGTCCCAGAGCGACCGTTCCAACAACCTTACAACAGGATGTAAGAGTCCACTGCCCAGTAACTCTAGCCTACCTCCCACATGGAATGAAGTTGGAGCTTTTCGTAACTTTAACAGAAACAGGGATGTGGAGTGAAGTTCTCCCTGAAACCTGAAATGGGCAGCTGGGGTTCAGTCTGAGCACACTTGGAGGCCAGCAGGGATGCGCAAGTGTGGAGGACCCGCTGCAGACCTGGGCACCTGGCACAGATAGTCCCTGCAAGCCAGGATCATGCTCTGTGAACATGTGGCAGAGATGCATTAGAGATGACGGCTGGCCGTCGGAACGAAGAGCTCCATGTGATTCCTGCGGGTCCCATGCCGTTACTCAGCCCCTGGATGTCTGCCTGACCACATCTCTCTAGGATGGAATCAGGACCACGTGGGGAGGATGGATGGATGAATCCAGGGACACGAGCGGGAGCGACAGGAGGACAAAGGTGCACGTGGATGTGACTGGTGAGCGCTCTGCTTGCCTGTGGGAGCTTCTGTGTGGAGAGGAAGACACTGCCCTGCAGCCATCCTGCCTGCTGACCAAATGGGTGGAGAGTCTGAGGGTCCCTCAAGCAGACTGACATACACTACATGGTGGAATCTGGTGGACCTGAGTTTGAATTCCAGCTCTGCCCCCCACTTACTGAGTGACGTTGGGCAAGACTTAGTTTCTGCATCTGCAAAATGGGATTAATAATTCCCCCCGCCCAAGTTTGTTGTGAAGGTAAAATGAGAAAAAAACATGTAGGGTGCTTGGCATATAGTAAGTGCTCAGTAAATGAAAACAGTAGCCAACACTGATTGAAGGATTACTCTGCTCCTGATACTTTCGCCAGGTGCCAGGACACAGAGATAACAAAGACTGACTTGGTTCGTGCCTCTAGAACTGATGGTCTAAAGAACTAGGGCTGGCTTTCAAACTGTGCTAAATTCTTGGGTAGAAATAGGAACACAGCCTTTATTGGCTGAGATGAACGAATTTCTGTTTTCTGCTCTCTTTGATGATATTTTTATAAAGCTAAATGTTTCCTAATATCATCAGCATTATCACCATCACTACCACCTCCACCACCATTACTACCATCATCATCGTCATCACCATCACCTTCACCATCATCTTCATCATCACCATCATCTTCACCATCATCTTCATCATCACCATCACCTTCACCATCATCTTCATCACCATCATCTTCGTCATCACCATCACCTTCACCATCATCTTCATCATCACCATCATCTTCACCATCATCTTCATCATCACCATCACCTTCACCATCATCTTCATCACCATCATCTTCGTCATCACCATCACCTTCACCACCATCTTCATCATCACCATCATCTTCACCAGCACCAGCACCACCATCACGATTAGCTTCATGATCATCTTCAGGCACAGTATTAAGTATGTCCTACATACCAGGACCTTGGCTTAGCCCTTTGCATGGATTATCTCATTGACTTGCAAGTAAAGCACGCTTTGTAAGCAGCACCCCTACTGCTCAAAGCATGGGCCAGCAGCCTGTGTACCACCTGGGAGCTTGTCAGAAACACAAAATCTCAGGTCCCACGCCAGTCCTACTGATTCAGAATCTGCATTTTAACAATATCCCTAGTAATGTGCAGGCAAGTTCAAGTTTGAGAAGCGCTGGTTCTTAGTGGCAATTATCTCTTGGTAAAAAGAGACTGGTTTGGAGAGAGTCTCCCATCACCCCTTCAGGCCCTTTCACTCTTCCTTCCCAGGGACCCCACTGACCAATCCCACTGACAACCTCACAAAGCTAAGAAAACAAAGGGGCACAACAACAAAAATCACAAAGACTTTTACGAGGCTGAAAGAGAGCTGGAAGCAGGGAGGAGGGTGAGAAGGAAGAGTCCTGGACAGAGTGCTGGCAGCCCTGCAGAGCACCGCCCGTCACACTTCTCTAAGGCCTGAGGTCCCTGGGGGAGGCGTGGGAGGGCGCCTTCCTGTGATGACACCCCTGAGTGAGGGCCTATGGTCTGGGAAGGGAGGAGCTTCCACAAGCCAGGAGAGGAAAAGATGGCTGAGGACCACCCCAGACTCTCCCAGCCCCCCCCTTAAAAGGCAGACGGAAGATGGACGATTTGGGGCAACCTGCCAATGGACAACTTGGGACCCCTGCTTGCCCCAACTCTGCCCAGGTCCTGTTGGCAAAGGCAAATGAACGCTGACTGAAAGTTTACGAAGTCCTAAGAATGCCCCAATATACTGCCAGCAAACAATTAGCATGAATGAAAGCCTGACACTTAGAACGTGAGACTTTTCGCTCCATTAAATATGCAACCTAAGAGTTTTCCTCCATTCAACTTCTATTAAATACAAGATTCCAAGAGATCATTTCATTCAAGCCCAAGAACCAGGCAGCTGAAGGAACAGAAGCAAAACAGATTTCCGAAAAGTAACTTCAAATGGATGATGTTGGGCTCAGATAGAAGGATTTAATTTTTATAAAACCCTAAGATGGTTTAGTCATATTTTTTAAACACATGTTTTTTAGAAATACTTAAATAGAAAACATCCTCTTCTTGAGTCTATTTCATACTAGAATGAAACCAGATAATTAGAAATCATGTTTCTGGTAGGGTATTTTTATACTCTAGAAATGCGGGACAATTTCATACTAAATGAAATACCTAGTTACACAAATTTGTCCTTCCTCATGGTGCTTTCAAGTTGGGATTATCAGGAGGAAGGGTGGGCTTCAAATTCATTTTTTCTGCCCATAAATCACAATCTACAGTAAAGACAGGCCAGCCTGCCTATCCATGCATGGCTCTTCTGTTGCGTCCAAACGTCCTCTGTTCTTTAAATGAAAAAGGCTGTCTTCTTTGCAAATATGTAATAAATCTATTTGTAAGTCCAGTGATTATGCAGAGTGGGATTTACACAGAATATTTTTTAAGATCAAAAATCTTACTGGCAGTGCATACAAGGGTTGCTAGAGACCATTCAAAACCAACGCAAGAAGAAGGAAAAAGTCCAGTACCTTTCTGTGATTCCCGTTTGCCCAGGAAAAAAAAAAGAAAAAAAATCCTGGGATAACCCTATTCATGAAACACAGAGCACAGGGGGCTCCTTATTCAAGGGACCACCCGTATGGATGCCTTCTGAGTATCCCCCAGCCCTGGAGGCAGGCAGGGACCGGCAATGGACAGAGAAGGATGATGAGAGGCAAATACTCTTAATTGACCTGTAGGCTCTTAATTTTCCTTTTGAGAAAAAGTCTCTGTAGGAACCAAATTCGAATCTTGTTTGGTTCCCGTAGCTGCTCAGCTGGGCAGGTGCTGTCTCTTCTCAACAGGCTGAAGGATAAATTGTGTTAGGTGTATTAAAACCTTTATTGTAATGACTTTATAAGTAATAGTTTTTCAATTCTTTTAGAATTATAAAAGCTATATATATTAAATAGAGAAATGTATAAAGCAGACCATTTCAAGTTCCCAATAATACAACCTGGAGAAGACTAATTAGCATTTTATAGAGGTTTTCCATTTATTTTCCCAATATGTATGCACTCTGTCTCTCTCTCGCTCCGGCCCCTCCCCAACCTTCCACTCACCCTCTCTTCTGTCATTGGCAAGGCTCACATTTTCCTTGGGAACCTCACCCCTTCTCATGCTCATGCTTGAGGTGCAGGTGGACCTTTGTTTTCTATTCTAGTAAATGCACCGAGACAAGATTCCTTTTTTTTTTTTTAACATCTTTATTGGAGTATAATTGCTTTACAATGGTGTGTTAGTTTCTGCTTTATAACAAAGTGAATCAGTTATACATATACATATGTCCCCATATCCCTTCCCTCTTGCATCTGCCTCCACCCATCTTTATCCCACCCCTCTAGGTGGTCACAAAGCACTGAGCTGATCTCCCTGGGCTATGCGGCTGCTTCCCACTAGCTATCTATTTTACATTTGGCAGTGTATATATGTCCACGCCACTCTCTCACTTTGTCCCAGCTTACCCTTCCCCATCCCCGAATCCTCAAGTCCATTCTCTAGTAGGTCTGTGTCTTTATTTCCGCCTTGTCCCTAGGTTCTTCATGACCATTTTTTTTTTTTTAGATTCCACATACATGTATTAGCATATGATATTTGTTTTTCTCTTTCTGACTTACTTCACTCTGTATGACAGACTCTCGTTTCTTTTTATGGCTGAGTAATATTCCATTGTATATATGTGCCACATCTTCTTTATCCATTCATCTGTTGATGGGCACTTAGGTTGCTGCCCTGGCTATTGTAAATAAAGCTGCAATGAACATCTTGGTACACGACTCTTTTTGAATGATAGTTTTCTCAGGGTATATGCCTAGTAGTGGGATTGCTGGGTCGTATGGTAGTTCTATTTGTAGTTTTTTAAGGAACCTCCATACTGTTCTCCATAGTGGCTGTATCAATTTACATTCTCACCAACAGTGCAGGAGGGTTCCCTTTTCTCCACACCCTCTCCAGCATTTATTCTTTGTAGATTTTTTGATGATGGCAATTCTGACCGGTGTGAAGTGATACCTCATTGTAGTTTTCATGTGCATTTCTCTAATGATTACTGATGTTGAGCATCCTTTCATGTGTTTGTTGGCCATCTGCATATCTTCTTTGGAGAAATGTCTATTTAGGTCTTCTGCCCATTTTTGGATTGGGTTGTTTGTTTTTTTGATATTGAGCTGCATGAGCTTCTTGTAAATTTTGGAGATCAATCCTTTGTCAGTTGCTTCATTTGCAAATATTTTCTCCCATTCTGAGGGTTTTCTTTTGGTCTTGTTTATGGTTTCCTTTGCTGTGCAAAAACTTTTAAGTTTCATTAGGTCCCATTTGTTTATTTTTGTTTTTATTTCCATTGCTCTAGGAGGTGGGTCAAAAAGGATCTTGCTGTGATTTATGTCATAGAGTGTTCCCCCTATGGTTTCCTCTAAGAGTTTGATAGTTTCTGGCCTTACATTTAGGTCTTTAATCCATTTTGAGTTTATTTTTGTGTATGGTGTTAGGGAGTGGTCTAATTTCATTCTTTTACATGTAGCTGTCCAGTTTTCACAGCAACACTTATTGAAGAGGCTGTCTTTTCTCCGCTGTATATTCTTGTCTCCTTTATCAAAAACAAGGTGACCATATGTGCATGGGTTTATCTCTGGGCTTTCTATCCTGTTCCGTTGATCTATATTTCTGTTTTTGTGCCAGTACCATACTGTCTTGATTACTGTAGCTTTGTAGTATAGTCTGCAGTCAGGGAGCCTGATTCCTCCAGCTCCGTTTTTCGTTCTCAAGATTGCTTTGGCTATTCAATGTCTTTTGTGTTTCCATACAAATTGTGAATTTTTTTTTCTAGTTCTGTGAAAAATGCCATTGGTAGTTTGATAGGGATTGCATTGAATCTGTAGATTGCTTTGGGTAGTAGAATCATTTTAACAATGTGGATTCTTCCAATCCAAGAACATGGTATATCTCTCCATCTATTTGTATCATCTTAATTTCTTTCATCAGTCTCTTATAATTTTCTGCATACAGATCTTTTGTCTCCTCAGGTCAGTTTAGTCCTAGATATTTTAGTCTTTTTGTTGCAATGGTAAAAGTGAATGTTTTCTTAATTTCACTTTCAGATTTTTCATCATTAGTGTATAGGAATGCAAGAGATTTCTGTCATTAATTCTGTATCCTGCTACTTTACCAAATTCATCGATTAGCTCTAGTAGTTTTCTGGTAGCATCTTTAGGATTCTCTATGTATAGTATCATGTCATCTGCAGACAGTGACAGCTTTACTTCTTTTCCGATGTGGATACCTTTCATTTCCTTTTCTTCTCTGATTGCTGTGGCTAAAACTTCCAAAACTATGTTGAATAACAGTGGTGAGAGTGGGCAACGTTGTCTCATTCCTGATCTTAGTGGAAATGGTTTCAGTTTTTCACCATTGAGGACGATGTTGGCTGTGGGTTTGTCACATATGGCATTTATTATGTTGAGGAAAATTCCCTCTATGCCTACTTTCTGCAAGGTTTTTATCATAAATGGGTGTTGAATTTTGTCGAAAGCTTTCTCTGCATCTATTGAGATGATCATATGGTTTTTCTCTTTCAATTTGTTAACATAGTGCATCACATTGATTGATTTGCATATATTGAAGATCCTTGCATTCCTGGGATTAACCCCACTTGATCATGGTATATGATCCTTTTAATGTGCTGTTGGATTCTGTTTACTAGTATTTTGTTGACGATTTTTGCATCTATATTCATCAGTGATATTGGCCTATAGTTTTCTTTCTTTCTGACATCTTTGTCTGGTTTTGGTATCGTGGTGATGGTGGCCTCGTAGAATGAGTTTGGGAGTGTTCCTCCCTCACTATATTTTGGAAGAGTTTGAGAAGGATAGGCGTTAGGTCTTCTCTAAATGTTTGATAGAATTCACCTGTGATGCCATCTGGTTCTGGGCTTTTGTTTGTTGGAAGATTTTTAATCACAGTTTCAATGTCAGTGCCTGTGATTGGTCTGTTCATATTTTCTATTTCTTCCTGGTTCAGTCTCAGAAGGCTGTGCATTTCTAAGAATTTGTCCATTTTATTGGCATATAGTTGCTTGTAGTAATCTCTAATGATCCTTTGTATTTCTGCAGTGTCAGTTGTTACTTCTTCTTTTTCATTTCTAATTCTATTGATTTGAGTCTTCTCCCTCTTTTTCTTGATGAGTCTGGCTAATGGTTTATCAATTTTCTTTATCTTCTCAAAGAACCAGCTTATAGTTTTATTGATCTTTGCTATCGTTTCCTTCATTTCTTTTTCATTTATTTCTGATGTGATCTTTATGATTTCTTTCCTCCTGCTAACTTTGGGTTTTTTTTGTTCTTCTTTCTCTAATTGCTTTAGGTGTAAAGTTAGGTTGTTTATTTGAGATGTTCGTTGTTTCTTAAGGTAGGACTGTATTGTTATAAACTTCCCTCTTAGAACTGCTTTTGCTGCATCCCATAGGTTTTAGGTCATAGTGTTTTCATTGTCATTTGTTTCTAGGTGTTTTTTTAATTTCCTCTTTGATTTCTTCAGTGATCTCTTGGTTATTAAGTAGTGTGTTGTTTAGCCTCCATGTGTTTGTATTTCTTACAGATTTTTTCCTGTAATTGATATCTAGTCTCATAGCGCTGTTGTTGGAAAAGATACTTGATATGATTTCCATTTTCCTAAATTTACCAAGGCTTGATTTGCAACCCAAGATACGATCTATCCTGGAGAATGTTCCATGAGCACTTGAGAAGAATGTGTATTCTGTTGTTTTTGGATGGAATGTCCTATAAATATCAGTTAAGTCCATCTTGTTTAATGTATCATTTAAAGCTTGTGTTTCCTTATTTTCATTTTGGATGATCTGTCCATTGGTGAAAGTGGGGTGTTAAAGTCCCCTACTATGAATGTGTTACTGTCAATTCCCCTTTTATGGCTGTTAGTATTTGCCTTATGTATTGAGGTGCTCCTATGTTGGTTGCATAAATATTTACAATTGTTACATCTTCTTCTTGGATTGCTGCCTTGATCATCATGTAGTGTCCTTCTTTGTCTCTTGTAATAGTCTTTGTTTTGTATTTTTTTTAAATTTTTTTTATTTATTTTTTTTGCGGTACGCGGGCCTCTCACTGTTGTGGCCTCTCCCGTTGCGGAGCACAGGCTCCGGATGCGCAGGCTCAGCGGCCATGGCTCACGGGCCCAGCCACTCCGCAGCATGTGGGATCTTCCCGGACCGGGGCACGAACCCGTGTCCCCTGCATCGGCCAGGCAGACTCTCAACCACTGCGCCACCAGGGAAGCCCTAGTCTTTGTTTTAAAGTCTACTTTGTCTGATCTGAGAATTGCTACTCCAGCTTTCTTTTGATTTCCATTTGCATGGAATATCTTTTTCCATCCCCTCACTTTCAGTCTGTATGTGTCCCTAGGTCTGAAGTGGGTCTCTTGTAGACAGCATATATACGGGTCTTGTTTTTGTACCCATTCAGCCAATCTATCTCATTTGGTGGGAGCATTTAATACATTTACATTTAAGGGAATTACCAATATGTATGTTCCTATTACCATTTTCTTAATTGTTTTGGGTTTGTTATTGTAGGTCTTTTCCTTCTCTTGTGTTTCCTGCCTAGAGAAGTTCCTTTAGCATTTTTTGTAAAGCTGGTTTGGTGGTGCTGAATTCTCTTAGCTTTTGCTTGTCTGTAAAGGTTTTAATTTCTCCATCAAATCTGAATGAGATCCTTGCTGGGTAGAGTAATCTTGGTTGTAGGTTTTTCTCCTTCATCACTTTAAATATGTCCTGCCACTCCCTTCTGGCTTGCAGAGTTTCTGCTGAAAGATCAGCTGTTAACCTTATGGAGATTCCCTTGTGTGTTATTTGTTTTTTTCCCTTGCTGCTTTTAATAATTTTTCTTTGTATTCAATTTTTGATAGTTTGATTAATATGTGTCTTGGCATGTTTCTCCTTGGTTTTATCCTGTATGGGACTCTGTGTGCTTCCTGGACTTGATTAACTATTTCCTTTCCCAGATTAGGGAAGTTTTCAACTGCAATCTCTTCAAATATTTTCTCAGTCCCTTTCTGTCTCTCTTCTTCTTCTGGACCCCTATAATTTGAATGTTGGTGTGTTTAATGTTGTCCCAGAGGCCTCTGAGACTGTCCTCAATTCTTTTCATTCTTTTTTCTTTATTCTCTCTGCAGTAGTTATTTCCACTATTTTATCTTCCAGGTCACTTATCCGTTCTTCTGCCTCATTTATTCTGCTATTGATCCCTCCTAGAGAATTTTTAAGTTCATTTATTGTGTTGTTCATCACTGTTTGTTTGCTCTTTAGTTCTTCTATGTCATTGTTAAACATTGCTTGTATTTTCTCCATTCTATTTCCACAATTTTGGATCATCTTTACTATCATTACTCTGATTTCTTTTTCAGGTAGACTGCCTATTTCCTCTTCATTTATTTGGTCTGGTGGGTTTTTACCTTGCTCCTTCATCTGCTGTGTTTCTGTGTCTTTTCATTTTGCTTAACTTACTGTGTTTGGGGTCTCCTTTTTGCAGGCTGCAGGTTCATAGTTCCCATTGTTTTTGGTGTCTGTCCCCAGGGGCTAAGGTTGGTTCAGTGGGTTGTGTAGGCTTCCTGGTGGAGGGGACTAGTGCTTGTGTTCCGGTGGATGAGGCTGGATCTTGCCTTTCTGGTGGGCACGTGCATGTCTGGTGGTGTGTTTTGGGGTGTCTGTGGCCTTTTTATGATTTTAGGCAGCCTCTCTGCTAATGGATGGGGTTGTGTTCCTGTCTTGCTAGCTGTTTGGCATAGGCTGTCCAGCACTGTCGCTTGCTGGTCATTGAGTGGAGCTGGGTTTTGGCATTGAGATGGAGATCTCTGGGAGATTTTCGCCATTTGATATTACGTGGAGCTGGGCGGTCTCTGGTGGACCAGTGTCCTGAATTTGGCTCTGCCACCTCAGAGGCACAGCCCTGGCACCTGGCAGGAGCACCAAGAGCCTGTCATCCACGTGGCCAGCCCGCAGTCCCCAGGAGTGTCACGGCTGTGGCTGCTGGGACCCCTCCAGAGCTGGCAGCCTCAGTGAAGCCGCCCTCCCCTCAGGCTCCGGGGCAGTTCAGTGATGGCGGAGGGAACTGAGACAAGATTTTTCTTATTGATTTCATTTCAATCTCTTATTGATTTCATTCTCTTGCTTTCACTCTTAAAGAGTGCAAGCAGGCCTTCCAAGACCTTCGTGACCTGCTCCTCGGTCACACCCTTGTGGTTCACGTGCCTGGCAGCCCAGGAGCTGTGCTTCTGCAGCATCGCATTCACCCGCAGTGTGCCAACCCACATCCTTGGGCCTGGCCAATCCTACCTCTTTCTTAGACGTGGCCAACTCTGACTGAGCCTTTCCATCTTGGCTGAGATGTGACGTCCTCCAGGAAGCCTTCACTGGGCACTGCCTGGTCCTGTCTCTCCAAGCCCAGGGCAGGTGTCTGTGGCCTCTGTGTAATCATCCAGCATTGGGTTGTCATGGTCAGTTCACACATCTGTACCTCATGTGCAGGGTGCAGATGGTGGAGGTCCAGGGGTGAGTAAATTTCCACCCACCCTTCACCCATTACCTCCCCTGGTAATGCATATCCTTTTGTATACACTGTGGAATATATTAGCTATTTCCCTTAAAATAAATCCCTGATGTAAAATTGCTGATCAATAGGTATAAATACATTTAATAGTCTTAATATTCATTGTCGAACTGCTCTACCAAAAAGTGCCTCATTTCCGTTCTTCCAGTTTATGTCAGAATCCACCTATTATCCTGAAACCTCATCAACACTGAATTAGGAGTCTTTTTAATCTTTGCTGATCTGATAAATGAAACAAGACCCTCATTTGAATGCATTCAAGCACAAATCAATTTGAATATTTCCCTATATATTCACTAATCATTTGTACTTTCTTTGTGATTGTCTTAAGTCAAGTTTTATTTCAGTGTGAGTAGTTTCTTGATTTGCAAAGTTCTTTATATATTGACTATATTTATGCTGACAATACTTTTTTCCAGTGTATCTTCCGCTCTTTGCCCTTGATTTTTATATTTTAATATCTGTAAGCTTTAAATTGTTATTTAATTAAATATTGCACTTATATCCTTTAGAGTTGTTTTTTTTCCCTTTAACTTTATGTTGAGGAAGGACATACATAAAATCTAAGAGGATTGCATCCCATGTAGGTTGCAAAAGATTGCATTTTAAAAGGTTGTTAGTTGAATTTTTGTAACCAAAAACATTGTATTAAGATATTGCTTCTATGTGGAATCTTAAAAAAAATGATATAAATGAACTTACGTACAAAACAGAAACAGACCCACAGACATAGAAAACAAATTTATGGTTACCAAAGGGGATAGTGGGAGGGGGGCAGATAAATTAGGAATTTGGCATTAACATATACACATCACTATACATAAAGTAGATAACCAACAAAGACCTATTGTATAGCACAAGGAACTATACTCAATATTTTGTAACAACCTATAGGGGAATAGAATCTGAAAATGAATAGATATATATGTATAACTGAATTACTCTGCTATACACCTGAAACTAACATAACACTGTAAAAAAATTATACTTCAAAAAAAAAAGAAAAAGAAAGAAAAGAAAATTAAAAAGAAAAAAATCCTTAAAAAAAGAATGTAAGACATCAATTCAAAAGGAATTCTTTGATGCGTTGCTCTGCCAATGGAAACATCCTCCGTGAGCCCTCTTCTGACCTTTGCCCACCACAACCAATAAATCTGTATATTCTTGTACCTTAGTAGCTTTAGTTAAAAAAAAATATCTCTTCAACCTACTATAGGCTTGGATTTGTTAGAACAGGACATTCTACTCTACTAAGCTGAGGTTACTAAACGTTTGCTAGAGAGTTATTTTCTCTGTGTTGGAACATTTTACCTTCTTCTCCCAGCATTTCATAACAGTGATGCTTTTCCAGGAACTTAAAAATCTTAGGAGGGAGGAAATAAGGGGAACAGAAATAGGATATTAGTAGACAAACGACTCAAGCTAATGGGTCCTTCTCATCATACAAATATGCTTCAATAACATCCCTCTTCTAAACAGAACCATCTCTGTCTCCAGTGCTCGCTCATACCCCACTCACAGCATCTCTCCTCCAAGAACTGTCTTGATTTGCTGGGTCTACGTCCTCGTCCTTCACTCCCCCGTCACCTGCTGCAGTGGGACTCCTGTCTCCACTCCCAGGGTATCAAGGTGAGCGACTACCCCCCAGGTGTCTTAGGACACACTCCCTCCTCACCTGCTGCAGTGGGACTCCTGTCTCCACTCCCAGGGTACCAAGGTGAGCGACTACGCCCAGGTGTCTGAGGACGCCTCCCTTCCTCTTCCTGCAACAGGCACTGCCTGGGTCCAAGTTTCCTTCCCACCTCCCAGCTGCCCCTTCTCCTTCTTCTTTGTGGGATCCCCCTCCTCTTCTCCGCCTCAGCACATTGGTGATACAGAGGGATCCAAGGGCTTGGTCCTTGTCCTGCTTTTCTTCCATATCTTCTCTCTTTAGGTGACTCAATCTAGACTCTAAGTATGTTCTTTGATGCCCAGCCTGAATCCCAGACTTATATCCGATTGCCTTTTTGACATCTCCGCTTGAATCTCTAGCAGACATTGCAGAGTTCATACAGACAAGAGAACCTCTTGATATCAGTATCCCCTCACCCCATTATCCCCTGTCATGGGCTGAATAAAGCCCCCTCCCCAAGACGTCCATGTCTTGATTCCTGGAACCTATGAATGTGTTGCTTAACCTGACAAAGGGACTTTGTTAATGGGATTAAATTAAGCAATTTGAGACAAGATATTATCCTGGATTATCTGGGTGGCCCAATGTAATCACAAAGGGTCCTTATGAGAGACAGGCTGGAGGGTCACAGTCAGAGAGGGAGATTAGAAGATGATACTCTGCTGGCTTTGAAGAGGGAGGAAGGGGCCAAGAGCTAAGGAATACAGGCAGCCTCTAGAAGGTGGAAAAGGCAAGGCAAGGATTCTCTCCTACAGCCTCCAGGATTTTAAGATAATAAATTTGCATTGTTTTAAGCACTAAGTTTATGATAATTTGTTCAAGCTGCAATAGGAAACGTATACATCCACACCACTGAAACCAAACTAAACCAAATGCTGCTCCCTCCTTCCCTCCTACCGCCTCCAGATCCCAAAAAGCTTAGGTGGCAGCCTGTCGTTAATTTTGTCTCTCATGTTGCACATCTAATAGGTCATCAGCTGACACGCTGAAAGCAAAACAGGTCAATCGTGTTAGAGCTGCCTCCTGTACAGTCAGACAGTTATTCCGTGGCCCAGGTGAAAACGGCTGAGGTTGGAACTAGGAAAATAGTAGTAGGACTAAGACGGAGGGAAAAGAACATAAAAATTACTTATGATGTCAAATCCACAGGACTTTGGGAAAGGATGGTATGAGAGGGTCGAGCGGTGGGGGGTTACTGGGATGACCAGTGGAGACAGAGAAATGGGCGAGGAAGCCCGTGGGGCAAAGACGTGGAGTCTGGATTCTTTCTGCTGCATCTGAGGTGTGCGTGGACATCATCTGGGCAGAGACCTCCAACATCCCATTGAAGGCGCTGAGGGTGGGGGTGGGGGCTGAGCTTTTGGGCCAGACGTGCGCCAGACATGTGATTTGGGCTTCACCAGCAAAGAGGTGTGTGTTCAAAATCACACCAGAGGACGGGTCCACAGGGACAGGGTGTGGGATGAGAAGGATACAGCCAAGGGCTGAACCCAGGGCTCCCTCCTCTGGGACCTGGGAAGGGGGGGAGCAGATGAGGAGGATGCAGGAGAGAAGCCCCGAGGGTGACCAGAGGGCGCTAGGAGAGCCCTGGGGTCATGGAGTGAGGTGAGGAGAAGTGCTGAAGAAGGAGAAACAGGGCCGGTGCCAAACGCAGCCGAGTTCACAAAGGTCGGCACCAGGAAAGGTCACGGGGCATCATGTGAACGGAAGTAGCAGAGATCCGGGCTGACGGCGCGGTGGAGGCGGACGAGAAGGGATGGAGAGAGATGGAGGAGACCACGTGAAGAGGCGCTGCGGGACCCACGTGTTTCAGGTGGGCGGGGAGAAAGGAGGCATAGTTTCAAGGCTGGTATATTTCACGTGCTGTGTTAGGAGCTGGGAAGGAGGGAAAGGGTGGAGACAAGGGAGACACACCCTTTACACAGGAAACCCTAGAACAATGAAGCCTGGCTCTCCAGGAGCCCCAAAAGTCCAGCAGAAAGGAGAACAGTCTGTAATTATTGCACACTTGTGAGTCAAGTGTTTCTAACCAGGGGGCTCCCCTCACTCGCATATTTTAAGGTGAGCCCTGCCTGTATTGGAACTGCATTTATTCTGCAGGAAAGTGGTATTTGATTTAGGACCACAGATAAAGTGGTAAGTGGCAACTGTATTTATACATTGCACTTGGTGTTTTATGATCCTTCTTATACACAATTCTATCCCCAAAGGTTCTATAAAGAAATGACAAGAGATTAAGCAAGGGGCCATATATCATTGCTATCTTTGTAGGTGCAAGATGAAAAAATAAACACACACCTATTTCACTGTAAAGAAGGTGTAAGCCAGCAGTAGCTAGCCCTCCTGAGAAAAGCCATGAAGGGGCTGACAACCCCACAGCAGGCTGAACACAGAAATTCCCCAGCCAATCAGCACGTAACACCCTTCTTACCCAAGGCAAACCACCAGTCACAAGCTCAAGCACGTCACAGAAGAAAGACTGGAAGGAAGTACACTGACATGGATGAGATTATGTGCCATTTCTCTTTTTGCTTTTCCATGTTTTCTATGTGTTATGCCATTATCAGGAGTTGCATTTGTAGCAAGAAAAAATAGTAGCCGTTACAATAAGATGCACGTCGACAGAAACTCAAAACTGTTCTTTAATCAGACGTTAAGTGGTTGTGCGATTTTTGTTCGTTTGAAAGCGAGTGAAATTGCTGCTGCCAGTCCTCAAATACACAAAGGCAGGTGTCACTTTGCAGTGGGGATAATCTTTACAAACACCTGCACGTATAAAGGAAGAACACACTCCTGTTTCTCTTGACTCTCACACGACCGGACACTCGGCACTTCTGATACCAGGTGTGCAGGGTTTTCCCCCCACCAAGCGATTCTCTGTGACACCAGCTGGGTGTCCTACAATTCAATTCAGCTCTGACAGTAACCTGAGTTAGCTCAGACCCCACAAGTGAAGGGCTCTGTCTCCCAAGGCTGCCCCCCACCAAGATGCCCATCACAGGTCGAAGGTCCCCATGTTACCTATAACCTCTGTCCGACTCAGCTACAAATCGGAGGTTCCCACAACCTCCCACCCTTGGATTTATCTGCTGGTACAGCTCACAGAACTCAGGGAAACACTTACTTACATCTACCAGTTTATTTTATAAAAGGATATGATAAAGGATACAGACGAACAGCCAGATGAAGAGACATGTGAGGTGAGGTGCACAGGGGCTCTGTCCCTGGGGAGTTGAGACATGTGCCTCCCCCGCCAGGACGTGGATGGGTTCACCAACCCGGCAGCTCTTTGGACCGCCTACTATTGGGATTTGTTTTTAAATTAATTTATTTATTTGTTTTTGTTTTTGGCTGTGTTGGGTCTTTGTTGCTGTGCGTGGGCTTTCTCTAGTTGCAGCGAGCGGGGACTACTCTTTGTTGCGGTGCGCGGGCTTCTCATTGCGGTGGCTTCTCTTGTTGCGGAGCACGGGCTGTAGGCGCACGGGCTTCAGTAGTTGTGGCACGCGGGCTCATCAGTTGTGGCTCATGGGCTCAGTAGTTGTGGCGCATGGGCTCAGTTGCTCCACAGCATGTGGGATCCTCTCGGGCCAGGGATCGAACCCATGTCCCCTGCATTGGCAGGCGGACTCCCAACCACTGCGCCACCAGGGAAGCCCCGCTATTGGGATTTTTACGGAGGTTTCATCACATAGGTGCAATCAGTCATGAGCTCCATTTCTAGCCCCTCTTCCCTCTCCAGGGAATGAAGGTGGGGCTGAAAATTCCAAGCTTCTAATCACGGCCTGGTCCTTCTGGTGACCAGCCCCCATCCGGGGCCCACCCAGAGTTGCCTCACTTAAAACAAAAGACACTGCTAACGCCCAGGAAATCCCAAGGGATTTAGGAAGTCTGCTTCAGGAACTGGAGCCAAAGACCAAATATTAGAACAAGAGATGCTCTTAGTACCTCATCACTTCAGAAATTACAAAGGTTTTAGGAGCCCCGTATCGGGAACTGGGGAGGCAGAGATCAATCTCAACATTTTCTGTTATTTCACAGCATGTAAACCACATGATCCAACATACAAACAAAGGCTTAGAAACCAGGTCGAGTGATATCATTTATAGTTCAGCAGTGTGACTCTTTTATTATCTTTTGAGTAGCTAGTCTTTGCCAAATAATGGGCTGAGTGCTGTGAAGGCTATGAAGGAAAATACGGTACAGATAGTATCAAAATTCAAGACACGCCTGGCCTGGCTGACACAGAAACACACTTGGTTATCCGTGCTGCTGCTGGCCCGCTAGGATGCTGAGTCTTTAAAGCATAGATCTGTATTTTCCTCCATCTCTGAAAGTAAGGGGGAGGGAGATCCAAGTGTGGTGGTAGGTCAGCCAGCTCTGGAAAAGAGGAATAATTCCCCAAAGAGGGAGGGTGGATGACGCCAGTGTTCACCCCAGGAAATAACCAGGGAGAGTCTGTCCATAGGTCACCGGATGAGGGCTTCAGTGCCTGAAGGAAGTCCCTCAAATCACAGGTGCAGAAGCACGGGGACCATCCCCTAATGATAACACGACACTGAGAAGGCATCACGCTGTGGGTGGGAAATCGAGGCAAGGCAGCCTGTGGACTGGGAGGAAAGGGCAGGAGCCGACAGGGAGCTGGAGGTGGGATGGGAAGGATCGGAGACTGTCTCCCTCCACAGGGCCACTGAGCCCAGGCCCGGCCACCACTGGTCGGTGGGTCACCAGGGCGAACCTGAGGAAGTCATCACCTCCAGGGAGGTACACAGAGCAGCACAAACGTGGTCATTCAAAGGCAAGAGAAAAGACACCTGGAGGGAAACAGGATAAGCTCCAGATGCGAGAAGCATCTGATAAGGGCTTGGTGACCCAGCCCGGGGCAGGGGCGAGTCCAGGGGCTCGGGGTCAGCCCACAGGGCTCTGAGCCCAGGCCCCGCACACACTGGCTTCTTGACCTTCCTCAAGAAGTTATTGAAACTTCCCGCATGAGTGTGTCCTCATCTGCGAGACGGGATTGAATGGCCTCACCGGGCTAAAGGGCATCGAAGGGCCAAGGCCTATGGACGGCGAAGAGCAATGTTCAGCTCAGTTCACGCTTGATAAACATTGTGACGATTCATCCACCTCCTTCTGCAGCCTCACCGCCCATTACTGCTCCCCTCCCACTTTCTGCCCTGGGTTTTTCATTTGAAGGAAAGGGCTCTATTGTTTTAAGAAACGTTTAAAAACAACTGGCTTACATGAAAACTAATGGAAATGTTCAACTTTCGTGGGCGCGATGAGATGTTTGTGATTTAAACAGAGTTACTGATGTCAGGAAATCTCTGGGGTGAGTGTCAGAGGCCCCTAGGGATCTGTCGAGTGCTGTGACATGGAGACAACCCACTCCCCACGGTTGACTGGAGGGGCTCATGTCCTTGCTTGAGACATCAGAGCAACCCCGGGGCGGGGGCGGGGGGCAGCTCCCTCTCCTGGGGCTGGGCTGATGCAGGCCCCAAGGCCAGACATCAGCCACCACCTGGAGGGAACTTTCGGAAGGATTTGACATCCCGGTGCTAAATGAGCTTCGGTTTTCTCACTACACTTGACATGGGGGTCACTTTACTTTTCAACAGCAGGTGTGCACAATTAAGGGACCACCATTAGCATGCCCACAGCCCTGCCTCTCCACACCCACTCTAAGCCTTTCCAGAGAAGAGCCAGCGTCCGACACATGTCCTGAAGATGCTGTGTCCCAGGGAGACGGCCAGCGCTCTCCAGCCTCGGGGGCGGCCAACGGCAAAAGTCTAAAGATGAACCTATTTCCTAGGACCTGCGGGCTCCATACGGGCACGGAAGGAAGCACCGTACTGTGCAGGAGGCCTGGGCGCCATATTTGTTGCCACCTTCGCTGTGTGTCTTGGGAATCTCTCCTACTTCTCTGAGCCACATACTGGGCCCAAAAGGCTGGACTTGGAGAGGGCGGTTGTAACACCACGGGCAGTAATTAGAGTGAATTGGGGGCTATTTCCTACACCAGTGCTTTTCAAATTTGAGTAAAAGCATCAGAATCGCCTGGAGGGCTTGCTAAGTCTCAGACTGCTGACCCCCAGCCCCAGAGTTTCTGATTCAGGAGGTCATGGGTGGGTCCTGAAAACTGGCATTTCCACCAGTTCCCAGGTGATGCTGATTCTGCTACTCTGGGGACCACTGTCCCAGAGGCAGGTACCCATGTGGATATTGACTGAGTCCACATATCGATCCAGCCAGGCCCTGGAGATGAAGTGACAACGACAAAAATCGTGCTGTCAGTGGCGATTATAGGTAATGGAGGAGATGGACATAAACTAAAGAGACACATGATGATAAATTATGAGATCTGCTGTAAAGGAAAAGAAAGGGGAGCAGGAGGAAAAAATAAGGGGTGGGCTGGCCTGTTTCAGACACAGCGGTCAATTGTCTTCTTTCGACATTTAGGCTGAGGCCCGAAGGCCCAGGAGAAGGCAGCCAGGCAGGCAGTAGCTGGAGGCAGAACTTTCCAGGCACAGAACAGACCCTGAGATGGAAAGGACACATATCTGAGAACTGAGAGAAGAGCGGTTGGACCCCAGTAAGCGAGCAGCTGGCAGCAGGATACCGGCCTGGGGGGTCCTGGTCAGGATCTTCCATGTTATTTCACCAGCAACGGGCAGCCGCTGCTTTACTTGCAGCTGCCGCTAGGTCACTGCTATGCCTCTGTTTCAGAGCAAACGACCTTACTTTACTGGTTTGCTAGGGCTTGCTTACGCCAAACTCTTTGGAACAAAATTTAGAGTGGCTTCAGAATGTCCTTCAGTCACTGATGAATGGATAAGCAAAGTGTGCTGTATCCGTGCAATGGAATATTACTCAGTCTTAAAAAAGGAATGGAATTCTGACCCACGCTGCAGCACGGTTGAACCCTGAAAACAGGCGGAGTGAAAAGAGCCAGACACAGGAGGCCACACAGTGTATGATTCCATTTAGAGGAAATGTCCAGAATAGGCAAATCCACAGACACAGGAAGATGAGTGCTTGCCGGGGGCGGGGGAGATGGAAGATGGGAAACAGGAAGTGGCTTTAATAGGTATGCGGTTCCTTTGGCGGGGGGATGATGGAAATGTGCTGGCATGAAATTGTGGTGATGAGTGTACAGCTTTGTGAATATGGTAGAAACTGCTGACACTGTCACGTTACAAGGGTGAATTTTATGTGATGTGAATTATACGTCGATTAGAAAAATCATAACTAGGAAGTAAAACTGTCTTCTAAAAAAATGTCATTCAGGAAATGGTGTCCTCTCATCTCTTAGAAACACGACTCTGTTCAAAACTGCAGCGTCTCTATCTGGGACCACATCTCTTCCACCTGACAAGCTTGTGTACAGCGGGTCAAGGTTCAGTCTACTCTTTGGAAGACACATAGAGGCCACGACAGGAAGTGGCTCCTTCCTGCCCCTCACTTGCCTGGGAGGCCCCGGCAAGCCCCTGGAAAAGCAGATATGTTTAAGGCCAGGGTAAACTGAGTCTGAACCCTGACTGGTACTCATTGTCTGTGTGGCCTGAGGCAAGCTGTGGAAGCCTTCTGAATCGTGTCCTCATCTGTAAAAGGGAGAAAGAACGCTTGCGAGATCACTATACGGATTAGTGACAACACATGTGCAGAATGAGAAAGAGCAACAGATACGTAGTAAGTCGTGTTATTAATCGTCTTGTTGGTACGCTCTACGGTGTCTTGGTAGTTAGTGCATTTTATAAACGCTCTTTGGAATCCCTCATGGCACAGCAAGAGCTGGTGGGGGGAATACTTTGTAAAACACAGCATATTTTTTCAAATCCAATAATCATCTCCTGACATACATGTTTGGAATCTTAGACTGATTTCCCCCCATCCCCCTCCCATTACGTGAGTATGTCTGCCTGCTTCAGTTCATGCTCGTACAGCTCTGTCTCTGAAAAGCTGCATGCAAATCAGATTGTTACAATTCTGATAATACTTTCCCATTGTTCCACATTATATGCTCAGGGGTGATTTATCTTCATTTGTGATTCATTTTCAATTGGCAGCAGCTCCAAACACTTTAGTTTTAAGCCTCTTTTTTCCCCCAGACTCTGTCAACTCGCAAAAAAGTACTTGAAAATACCCTGGACATTTGAAGGAACCCCCATTCACCTATTCTGTAAAATACAACTTTTACATCTAAGGCTTTTTCTACAAGCGGGGGATTGAGTTGTATTTCTGGTTCGGCAGTCAACACTGAACAGGCTTGCTTATTTTCCATTGAAATTCCCTAAAGACTCTCCAAATCAAGGCAAAATGATGCAAAATTAAGTACAATGTAAGCAGTTCTGGCATAGCATGGGGGAGGGGGGGAGGGGGTCCCCCCTCCGTGAGATTGTATGAGCACAGCGGTCTCTAAATCACGAGGTTCCCCCTCATCTGTCCACAGTGGGTCCCCCACAAACCCTCTGACAACACGCTGAGCAAAGCCCTTTAACGAAGACCCATTCAGCTTTACTGGAGTTGAAGTCGGTACAGAGGTGCTCTCTCGATTTTCTATATAAACAACAAACAAAGCGATGGCTGGTGTCCCAGGCTCCTCGGGGTCCCAAGTTGCCTACATTTGGGCAGCAAGGAGGAGACGCAGTCAGACTCCCAGCTCTGGGCTTAGTCATGGTGAGAAACAGCGCTTGCTGGTGCCTTCTAATGCCTTGTTTTGACATCACAAAGTGCTGTGGACTTTTAGGATCTCAGGGAAGGGCACATTCCTTTCTCCACATTAAAGCTGTCACCCCGAAAGGGACGTGACCCAGCCGAGGCTGTGACAGCGGGGCAAGGACAAGCAAGCCCAGGCGGTGGGCCCCCGTCCACCCGTGTGGGACTGGAATGACTTCAACCTTTTGCTTTTCCCCTTAGACCCATTCATCCCGTCTGCAAGCTCAGAGCATCTGTGTGTGTGGCTGCAACACATCGCGGGGAGGTGGCCAACAGGACCACGTCGCTGGGCCAGCAGCTGCTGAGTGAGCAGCGCCAAGGCTGCCCTCTGCATGGGAGACCCCGGCATGAGGGTCCCATCCCGAGGGGCTGATGCCACCGTCTATCAAATCCTCATCAGAAGTCTCGTGCCCAACTCGGAATTGTTTAAGCAGCATAAAAGTAAAATTGATAGTAATTATTGATTGCAATCTTGGGTGTGCAATTATAACCAGAGTGAACCTTTACTGATTTGTTACTCTGTCCCAGGCACTGTGCTAAGCTCTCTTCATACATCAACTTATTTAATTCTCTTGGCCCCCCGTGAAGCAGAGACTAATATTATCCTCAGCACGGACCAGTGGAGAGCAACTTTCTGTGTGTGTCGGGGGTAGGTCATTTAGGCAAAATGAAAACATTTATGGGATGCATTTTTCACTTGCAGGGTAAATATATTTTTATTGACTTCTTTTAGGGGGCATAAAAGTGGAACTTTGTTACAGATACCTGCTTTATGAATAGAATACTAACGAGAAAACATACTCTGCTTTTTAGACACTTGTGTGCAAATATCTAGGCATTTGGGAGAAACAGCCGAATGGAAGCAGCTTATAACATCTTTTGCCCTAGAATTAGACCATGGGCTATTTTGCAGAGCTGGGAGGGCTTCTGACTGCCCTGAGATGGTACAGACATGGATACTGGGTAATTTAAGACTCAGCTTCAGTGACTGTCCTCTACAAATAAGCTCTTTCAAATTCTAGAGTAAACTAGTTGAGAAGAGATTTGTAGCTTTATTAAAATCTGGTGAAAGGCACAGTACCAACTGGACCAGGCTGGGGGCAGAGGGTTTCTGTTGCTCAAATTCTAGTCATTTCCAGACTCCTACTCATGCTTTGGCAACTCTGTGATTAGAGCCCAAGGGTTCAGCCTTAAAACCGTTGCTCTGATGGTCTTGAGTTCTTAGAAATGCCGTATGAGATATCTAAACGACTCATCAAGAATGTGATATACAACTGTGCGCATACCATGAAGCCAACATTGGTAGAACTCACAACTGTCGGGCGTGGTCTTTGTCGTCCTTCAGCTTACACAAAATCCTGGGAGATAAGACAAATAGGGAAAGACAGCTGGAGAGCACACCGGGGGTCTTCGCCAGGCCGTGTACCAGCTGTATTTGAATGGTAAGTGCAGACAGCATGGAAGAGGGGGGAGGGTACAGATGGTGAAGAAGGAGCACAACTCCTATAGAGGCAGAGAAAAGAGGGGCCACGAGGAACCCACACGTGTGGGAATGGGCCCAGGGTTTTCTGGAAAACTTGGGTTGTGTACTGCGGAATCATGGTAAATACAGTGGAAAGTTGGGACTGGATAAACCAGTTCACAGGGACCCGATGCTGTTCCTTCAGCAGGAAGGGGTCACTGAACGTTTAATTCAATTGGTGTTTATTGGCATCTACTAATGTACAGGTCTGGTGCTGGTGATTCAAAGGGAAGACATTGTATGTCAGATCCCATGTAGTTCATGCTCTGTGGGGATGAGCAGGCCTATTAATCGATGTAATAAAATACATGTGCTATGATAAAGACGTACGGATCAAAAGAGGAGGAAAAATCCTATCTGAGTTGGGACAGGGGTAGGGGGACTGCAGATTGGACAGGAGACACTTTTGAAGGTTACGTCGGAGTTGTACATTAAAAAGAATAAGTGGATGCGAATTCACCAGGCAAAGGCAATGACTGCATTCTAGACACGAGAGCTGTATGAGCAGAGACGTGGAGGTGTCAATGTCCAGGCATGTTTGAAAATGAAGGATAATTCCATTTAAGTGAAACCAAGGGTATATGATCTGAAAGGGGGTGGTCCTGAGGTGGAAGAGGATGGGAAGCAGCGACACACATGAACAGGGAGCCTGGAGTCATGACGCTAAGGGACTTACGAGCTCTTCTACGGAACCAGGATTCCCCTTCCCAGAACAGGGGGACCATGAAAGGTGAGTGAGCATCACAGTGACGCTCTGTGCTTGAGAATGAACACTCAGCCGGCGGGGAGAAGACAGAGAGAGGACCATGGCAAGCCTCAGATTCTAGGCTGGCTTCTTTATAAGATAAATCGGGACTAGGAAATTTCTGGAAGGTTGTCTAGCAGACTGTTGAAAACCCGGGTGTGCAGGATACAAATCTGGAACAGGGCAAGGAAGAGGAAGGGCACACCCAAGAGAGACTCTGAAGGAAGAACTGTGAGCACTGAGACCAGATCTAGACGGTGAAAAAAAAAGCTCCTGCCAGCCTGAGAAGAAGGGAGTGCGGTTGGGAATGAAAGTCCGCTAAGCAGAGCTGGGGAAGACCAGGAAATCATGTTTGGAGGGCCTGGCTCTGCGAGGCTGATGGGACGTCCCTGAATGACTGGGCAGCGAATGGCAGGTCGGGACTGGGCGTTCATTTTGGAGTCGCTGGCATTGGGAGACGGGTCCCAGAGGAAGCCTACGGATTAAGACCCCAGGGCTGAGAACTGAGTGCCTTGGCATCCATCCATCCACACCTAGAGGCCCAAGTAAGGAGAATTCGTAGTGGGACAGGCTGGGGACACTGGGAAAAAGATCACTGTGGAAGAGAGTACAGGGTACCCTCAAGGAGAGGATGCCAACAGGGACAGAAGGAGAGAGTGGATTGAGAAAAAAGTATTGGATTTGACAAGAAAATGGTCCCCCCTTTGGGACCCCTGAAGGGTGGGGGGGGGCGGCTATGAGAGGAAAATGGATGGAGAAGAGGGAGGGCAGCAGAGCCTACAGGCATGCAGAGTTTTGGCTATAAGATAAGAAAAGTTTGGGGATGGATGCATATGGATTTTTCTTTAACAGTGAAGGTATCAGAGCACTTGTAGAAGTCAAATGGAAGGAATAAATGGAGAAGGACCTAGGAAAGATGGTAAAAACAAAGAAAATAAATAAGGACACAAAATCCTGGAGCTCTGGAAGAGAAAGAGAGAAATAGGGACTAATATACAGGCAAATAAACGGTCCCAGGGACAAAATGGTAGCCCTCTTAGAAATTGAGAAAAGGATGAAAAGACACCTACAGGGATGGTGATCTATTCATGCAAAGGTAAGAGTAGTTGCTTAACTCTCCATTTTATTTTGAACCTGTTATAAAACATCTCAGATTTAATAGTTCTATCCTCAAGGAAATGCCTACAGACGACCCAAGGTAAACTCTACTAATTGCCAAGCCGTCCACGCAGGTACATATTTAAGCTCTTCTTTTTCTAAAGCAAAGAAGAAACGCCACTTGATATTTAAATGAAAATAGTTTCAAGATTGTATAAAATCCTTTCTCTTTGGAAAATAATGCCAATTATCCTTTAAAAGATCTGAAAGTGGTTCCTCAGAAAACCCTTTCTGGGTCAAACCTCAAACCGTTGATCTCAAATCAACTTCCCTGTATCCTGAGTCAGAATGCCAGGAAGTTTCAAGGGAATTTAGTGCCTGCTTTATTTATGCATTACCACCTGTGGAGATGGTTTTGAAAGATCACTGTATACGATACTCGGGATTACAATACTCTTCTCACCCTTTTTCCTAGACAAAATAGCCTGGATTCCGTTCAAGTACAATGTCAACAAAACCAGCAGTGAGAAAAATTTCACAGCAACTGAGATGCTAAGCAAATTTCGCTCACGTATCACAGTAGCAGTAGGAACTTGGAAGCCCTAATCCACTCAAAGATTACCATCAGATATTAGGAGAGAGCTTGCCATCAGTGACGCGCGGGCAATCCCAACATCCGAAGTGGTCCTGAGAAACTCATGTGCTCTCTGGCCCCAGGCATCAGGAACTGATGGCATTCCAGAGCCAAAGAAGAGAGGGAATCATTTACGACAAGGCCGGGCGCCAACCTTGAGTATAAGTCACCAACCAAGAATTCTTTGCTCTTATCTAGTTTTTGGTACTAGTAAAAACGTCAAGCATGAATAATGAGTGTGCGATGCTAAAAATACTTCTCAAGTCAGCATGGTGGCAACAAAGAGATCATACAGTCAGCTCACAGAGGCCATAACTTCACCTCCCTTTCTGTCTAGCCATTCACTAAAACTCTGAGGAATAAAAACAAAGCCTGTTTCCTGAGCCTTCACTGTGACCCAACGACTCAGGGACAGGCTTTTTGAGCTTTGTCATTTCTTCAAACCAAAGACTTGAGAATCAGAAGGGTCTCTGAGGGCCACGAAGGCAGTGGGCCTTGGCGGAGGATTGCAGGAGAAAGCATCAGACGTGGGTTCAAGTCCCAGGCCCTACCCACCTCTGCTCGGAGAGCTCACCACTGAAATTACTTTGTATTTCACTCTGAGTCATGGCTCCTACACGTTATTTTTATTTTTGTTCTTATACAGTGTTTAAAGGTTACTCTCCATTTACAGTTATTACAGAATATTGGCTCTGTTTCCCATGTTGTAGAATACATCCTTGAGCCTGTCTTACACCCAACAGTTTGTACCTCCCACTCTCCCACCCCCAGTTTGCCTCTCCCACTGGTAACCACTAGCTTGTTCTCTATATTTGTGAGTCTGCTTCATTTCTGTTATATTCACTAGTTTGTTGTATTTTTTAGATTCCGAATATAAGTGATATACAGTATTTATCTTTCTCTGACTTATTTCACTTTGCATGATACCTTCCAAGTCCATCCATGTTGCTGCGAATGGCAAAATTTCGTTCTTTTTCATGGCTGAGTAATATTCCATTGTATATACGTACCACATCTTCTCTATCCATTCACCTGTTGATGGACACCTAGGTTGCTTCCATACCTTGGCTATTGTAAATAATGCTGCTGTGAACACTGGGGTGCATATATCTTTTTGAATTAGTGTTTTTCACATATTCTTTTTAGAATAAGGCCTAATCTACGTGCCAGCTTTTCATCTAGGCACTGGGACTCAGAAATGAACAAAACCAGCAAAATTCCCCATGCGACAGCACTTAGCACAGAGGCTAGCACATCATAAATGATCGTTTCTGTCTTTCCTTCTGCCTCCGACTCTGAACCAGGACACACAAATGCTACTACGTCATTACTGGGCCCTCCCCCGAGGCAGCTCACTTTTGTTTGTAGAGCTGTAATCACACATGCACCCCTTGAGCTCTCTGCTTATACTTTGTATTTTCCACTCGCTGGTCCATTGCAACCCTCGGTGGCCAATCAGAAGACATCTCTGCCCTCTGACAGGCTCATCAACATGTAAAGACATTTCAACATTTTTGACCATTATCGAGAGTGTATCACAAGCGAGGCACTGTTCTAAATGCTTCTCAGCTATTTACTTATTTCATTCCCAGAACCACCCTTTGGGTCCAGTTACTACCCCTAGTTGACAGTTTGAGGAAAGAGAGGCACAGAGCAGTTAAGTACTCTGCCTGAGACCACACAGCTTGTGTTTCTCCTAAGTCTTGCCTCCTACAGGTGAAAATGTTCCCATTCTTTCTTTCCAATTGGCTCTGGAAGAGATTTTCTTCCTCTGTAATCAATTTCCCCTCCTAAAATCTAGCCACTCCTGACGGCTAATGGAGTCAAATCAAACCCTACTCCCTGCCACCTCTAGAGGGGTGTATTTAAGTTTGCGGGTTGGGGGGAAACGGAGGACTTACACACTTGTAGAAGTGCTTTGGAAAGCCAATGCCACAAGGAGCCCTTGCCTCCAACGTAATTAAACTTCAGGAGCGCTAAATGCTTCCGTGGCTGAATTCACTTTCTTCCACTTGAATTCACTGAGCATTTTGTTTTGCGCCCAGGACATACGGACCCACTGCTTTGACTGGTCACTACAGGGGCACATGTCATGGTCCCCCATTCAACTATAACTTCCTCAAAGGGAGGACTCTGCTTAGCACAGGGGCTTATGGGCTATAGACCACCAATACATGTGGGCAGGAAGGACTAGAAAGGGGAGAATGAATGAGCAAAAATATGGCATGTGGCCAGATCCCACCTTCCACCAGGGCAGGGGCTCCAATCCACCTGGGATGACAGAAGATGAGCACACTGACCACAGGCTCTTCAAAGTTCCTGGATGAGGCTTCTTGTCCCGGAATAACCGCAGAGTATATAAACACAGACCCAGGGACCCAGTAAACCTAAAAACACTCCTCACAAGCTAACACTCACCAGGGCCCACCTTTACTTAAAGGAACCAGCATTTAGGAGATATGACCTGAGGGCAAACAGCTCTGCCTAAGACAGACCACTGGGGATAATGCAGGCCGACATTTTGTTCACATTTATTGGGAGGGATCCCGTGTGTGTATGTGTGGGGTAGGCAATTTCATCAAATGTCCAGTAATGAGGGTTTTTAGAAAGGGAATATTTTGATGCTCTTTTATTGTATCATATGTGTTTCTCAAATGTTTAAAAAGAATGTTTAATCCTTCAGGACTCTTACATTGATTGACTGATTGATTGATTTACCATTTCTTCTTTTTTTAAATTGAAGTACAGTTGATTTACAATGTTTTGTTAGTTTCAGGTGTATGGCAAAGTGATTCAGTTATACATGTATATGTACACACGTATATATATTCAGTTATACATATATATGTATATATATTCTTTATCAGATTCTTTTCCCATATAGGTTATTACAAAATATTGAGTATAGTTCCTTGTGTCATACAGTAGGTTCTTGTTGGGAATCATATTTATTTTCTTCTAAATAAAATAAATTTACTTATTTATTTATTTTTGGCTGCGTTGGATCTTCGTTGCTGCGCATGGGCTTTCGCTAGTGGTGAGCGGGGGCTACTCTTCGTTGCAGTGCGCAGGCTTTTCATTGCGGTGGCTTCGCCTGTTGTGGAGCACGGGTTCTAGGCACGTGGGCTTCAGTAGTCGTGGCTCGTGGGCTCTAGAGCGCAGGCTCAGTAGTTGTGGCGCACGGACTTAGTTGCTCTGCGGCATGTGGGATCTTCCTGGACCAGGATTCAAACCTGTGTCCCCTGCAATGGCAGGCGGATTCTTAACCACTGTGCCACCAGGGAAGTCCCGAGACTCATACTTAAACAGCATTTTTCTGATTATTTTTCTGGGGGTGTGGATGGGGAATTAAAACAGTGAACTCCAACAGGGACAAAAAAACAACTTCTTGAGATTTTGGAGTCATCATTAGATTTTTCTTTTTTTTCCAAACTGAAATTTTTATCATGTAAATTCACATGCAATTGTCAAGCAATAATACAGAAAGGGGCTTCCCTGGTGGCGCAGTGGTTGAGGGTCCGCCTGCCGATGCAGGGGACGCGGGTTCGTGCCCCAGTCCGGGAAGATCCCACATGCCACCGAGCGGCTGGGCCCATGAGCCATGGCCGCTGAGCCTGCGCGTCCGGAGCCTGTGCTCTGCAACGGGAGAGGCCACAGCAGTGAGGGGGCCACGTACTGCAAAAAAATAAATAAATAAATATAATAATAATACAGAGAGATCCTCTGTATATTTTTCCCAGTTTCCCTCAATGGTAACATCTTTGCAAAACTGTAGTATAATAACATCGCCGTCAGGATACGTACATTGATAGACTCCACTGATCTTCAGATTTCCCATTTTAATTGTACTCATTTGTGTGTGTGTGTGAGCATCCTTAGTTATTTAGAATAGCTTATATTATTGATCTGCCATCAATCATTCCGATTTATAATTGTTCATACACAACTGAGTTTTCAGCTCTTTACAGTATGGCAGGCATGGTGTCAGGAACTTCATGTGCGCCGTGTCAATTAATCCCCATGACCTTCTTGCCGCCTTCTTCTGGTAAGAGAAACTCTGCCTCCCCCACTGGCCAAAGAAGGTGTCTTGTTTTCCTCCAGCCAAAAGGTGGGGAAGTGACTTAATGGCCCTATCAGATACTCCTTCTGAAATATGACACTGACAGGACGACACAAGGACTGGACTTAGCACATCCTGACGAGCTTGCCCACCAGTCCTCCCAACAAGATCCCAGTGGCCCTGGTCTTTGTGCTGTCTCAGATCTGCTTCCTCGTACCTTCCTCTAGTCCTGCCAGCTACTCCACATCCTTCCTTTACATCCCCTTTCTGCTGAAGTCAACAGAGTCTGTTTCTGTTGCCTGCAATCAAAGAAACCTATCAGTTGAGTGGGTGCTGTGATTATGTCCTCTTTAGATGAGGAAGCAGCCTACGGAAGTCAGGGAGCCGCCCCAGGTCATGTGGCTAAGAAGGGGCAGAGCAAGGACGCAGAGCAGCCCGCCTGATTAAAGAGCAGATGCTCGAGGCAACGAGCTAAGTGCCTCCTCGTGCCTTTAGGAACAGACACGGGACACAAGCAGGCATTTGCGACTCTGGGTTCCTCCTCTGGGACATCTCTGGATGGTAAGTTCAGCCACGCTCTGATACGTGCTCTTCAGACCCCAGGCAGACACTCTGTTACAACTACGTTTTCATGGCCAGACAGGCCTGTGTAGGACTGTGATTCATAGTTCTGCTGCCATTACAGAATGACTGCACCAAACTGCGTTTAGCACTCACTGATTAAAAGGATCCTTTCCAACCTGCCCTTCCCTGAACCTCTCCCCGCAGGGTCCCACACAGGAAATGTTGTTTCACCATTCTTGACATTTACTGCGATTTAAAAAAAAAATAAAAGAGAGCGAGGGAAGGGGGGAAATGCATACATTACACCCTTGAGTCATCGCGATGCATTTCTCGGGCACTAGCTTGTGCTTTCACAACTGGTCTTCATCAAAGGGTTTTCATCTGCTCGCCAATGTGTCATCCGTCCTAATAACTCCCGATGAGGACGCATTCCTTTCGGCGTGATTTATGCTCGCTTATCATTTCCTCCTCCTCGGGGGTGGGGAAGCTGCTCTACGAGGCAGCTGAGCCCACGTAGGGATCATCGCTAAGCAGCCAACTCTGGAAGCCAGCTAATGGCTCTGTCCGCAAATGACCCCCCTGTGAGACTGGGACACGTGTGCTCACTGTCGATGGTAGAGACTAGATAAGACGGGGGAACTCCTGTCCCCAGGAGAAAATGCTGGGTCCTCTGATAGCTCTTGGACTCACTTTCCATTAGAACATCTCTGGGGGGAGGACGCTGCGGGTCTGCACGCACCACCCAGCTCGTCCCTGTGGAGGGGCTCCTGGGCTCAGGGCACTGTGTGGGGCCGGGATAAGCCGTGAACAAGCCACGGTTCCATTGTGGCCTGAGCTTGCCCGGGGCTGGTGAGAGGAGCCTCACACACAGGGAGCTGGGTCCTCAGCCTTCCCCATCTTTCTCCCCGGGAGGTCCACCAGCCCCTGTCCTGCCCTTGGACTTGCCCTTGGAGGCCCAGACGATGCCAAGCCCTGGGAGCACAGGGCCAGCCTGGGCTCTGCCCGCCTGGGTCTGGGTCCCGGCTCTCTCCCTGATCAGGTGCTGGGCCTCAGTTTTCATGTCTGTAAAACAGGGAGAGTAACAGCGTGCAACTCACAGGGCTGGTGTCAAGAGTGAATACGATAACGTAGGTGAAAACGCTTAGCATGGATCTGTGCTCCATCCACATCAGCTGTTCCCATAATCATTCAGCTCCAGGGCCAGCCTGCAGCCCAGTCACTTGACCTGGCAACTCCTGAGAGCGGAGACAAGCTCCTTCTCAACCTGGGGACTCAGCCCATCCCCAGGAGACACTGTCTTGCCTCCTGCCCTCCCCTCCTCACCTTGCACACAGGGTCCACCCCCTGCAGTCCTGTTGCCCAGTATGGATCTCAGACGTGCCCAGCCCCCTCCCTGGTGCTCCCAGACCGTCATTCCTGCCCTGGGATTCCAATGGCGGGCCCACAGGAGCTGCCACGTCCCAGGGGAAAGAGCCACCAGCTGCTCTGCCGTCACATTCCCAGATCTCCCCGGAGCCACTGGGCACGCGGCCATCTCCGGGAGCCACCCTTTCCTGGCGGGCATCTTCTCACATGTGCAGAAATCATATCAAGACAACAGGCCTCAAAAATGTCCCGACAAAAGGTAAAACTGTAATTAGAGGTAATCTCCCCTCCCCGACGTCGGCCCCCTCTCAAGGATCAGAGCACGTGCATGCCGGCCATGAGCCACCCTGGGCATGCAGGCGTGTGGGGGGCGGGGCCCTCTGAGCACTGCTCTCCAGCCACCAAAATGGGGGTCATCTTGGACAGCTTTGGGGTGCTCCTTTTGGAGCTCATCTGCTGGCTTCTCCAGCAATGCTTCACTCCTGGGGGTTCCTAACCCGGACGCCCAGCCCAGGGCAGCCTCGCCGCCGAACGCCACTCATCAACGTCGTGTGCCTGGTGGGGCTTCCTTTGTTTCCCTTCGTTGCTCAACGGGGGTTTGTGAGACTTGATAACTGAACACGGTCCCTAGGCTCTGACCGACTTCGGGGGAGCAGAGAGGGCTCCCTTTTATCCCAGGAAGCAACCTCAGGTACGGGATAACCCCAGACTGCGTCCTGAGTCAGGTTCACGGCTACCTGCAGCCTCCGCCTCCCTCCGGCTCCAGCCCCTTAGATCACACACACGGCCCTCACAGTGCCATCCAATAAGGCTCTTTAGACATTCATAAGGTGTTGATGGCCGTGATCGTCAAGTTTAAGAAAACAAACAGCAAAGGTTTCCAGGAAAACTGATTTAGAAATCCCAACGGAAAACGAAGGTGTCTATGATGCCCTAGTTTGTATAATGAACACCCAGACATGGCTTCCCTCATGCAGCCAGAACCCCTCAGGACCACAGGCTGCATCTTACCCTTCTCTGAATCCCAGCAAAGCACCCGGCTCCATGAGGGCTGTGTCCAGGGACAGCTGAGTGACAGTGCAGAGGGGATGAGGCTCATTGCCCAGACCAGAGGCGTCTGCACAGAGGCAGCAGATGTCTGGGGGGCACACGGGCCCGAGAGTGATGGCATCACCTCTGCTACCCCCACCAGGAGCCACTTCCCACGCAGTGTGGACTGTCGGAGGGCTTCCTGGACAGGAGGTCAGGAGCGGTGCAGGGTGGGAGGTGGGCACTGGTGCGGTCTATGGGGCACTTCCCACCCAGGCCAAGAGCAGCCTCTTTGGGTCAGTCCTCCCTGGAGACTGTTGACACACCAGCCTGGTCCTCCCTCCTTGGGGGCCCTCAGCTCTGCTGCCTGCTCAACTCGCCTGGGACACTTAAAAGAAAAACACTGATGCCCAGAGAAAAGTAAATCAAGTCAGCCTCCCCACCTGGGGACTCTTTTTTCAAGCTCTCCAATAACTCCAGTGTGCAAGCAGGATGGAGAACCACTGGTCTAACACACAGCAACCATATTTTCTGAATGAATGAACGGACACACATCAAAGCCAGAGTTCCACGGCCCTGCAACCGCACAGCAGGAATTCCAGTGTACCAGGAAACGACCTCCGCCTGGAACTTTTGGTTTAGTTTTCAGCCCCACTACTATCTGAACCACGTGCACTTAGGCAAGTGCCTAAACCTCCGTGCTCTTAGGGTCTCCATGTGTAAAAAGGACAAGGTGGCCCTTGAGGTCCCTGCGTTCACTGTACCCTCAAGGGTCTGGCACTCCCTGTGTGCTGGGGATTCGGCTGGGACCACACCAGATCTGTCCTCCTGGAGCCTACCTTCCAGCAGACGGCCTCCATTCCATTTACGTCCACGCTGGAAGGTCTATGGATCTGGGATTCTACTTCATTTATCTGGGCAATAGCCCAGTTAGGGACACAGAGATTGTACCAAATAAAAAACGAAGAACTGGAAGAAAAGTTCCCCCGAGTCATGGGAGGGCCTGAAAATGATGGAGATGAAGTAGGAGCCATAGCGGATGGGGAGGTGGTGAATGCATCCAGAAATCTCTTTCCTACTATTATCAAGATTGCAAAGGCTGCTTCTTTAAGTGCCATTTCAGCACATTTATTCCTAACAAGTAGTGCTCCTGCGGCTTTGAAAGGGCAGTAACTGTAATAATGATGATAATGAAGGGACTTCTGTGGCTTTAAACTCTCCACTCATCCACTCTCGGCAGCCGCGCATCCACTGCCCCCCCCCCCCCCGCCACCCAGTGCTTCCTGGTCCGCTTCTGCATCCCTGCCCACAGCCCCCAGCCCCTCTCCCGTGAACATTTATGCCTCTGCGTATGTGCTACCAGACAGGATCGTCCTACACTTGACAGCGACCACCTGACCCTGATGTGTCTGCAAAATACACTGACACACAACAGTCACGATGCAAGGACAGACCAGGAAGGAGTGACGTAAGGCAATGACGTCCTGAGGCCGAGATGTCAGTTACACTCACCCCAGTCTTCTCACAGAAAAATGCTTAAATAAGTAACCTTGGAACATCCGCGTCATGTGCAGTTCTGAGATCAAATGCTCCAGCTGTATTGAGATAGCCTTCGCTGCTCAGAGAAAGCGGGAGCTGCTCTGATTTTAGCAAAGTAACTCTTTCTGATCCAAATAAAACTTAGAACAGAGAAGACCTTCTGTACGCACATAACAATCGATTATTTTCCCCAACTTCCTCAGGTTCACAGAAGGGGTAATGTACATCTATGCTGTATTTAAAAAAAGTTTTGTATTGACTCTTTAAATAAAATTCTATGTACAGCAATAAAAGAAAAATGGGGAAATATGACCTGTCATGGCAATCACATAAGAATGATATCACATATAAAATACTACAACTGCTTTGTAAAATAACTTTCATCTATCAACTGTGGAGACGGCAGGGGAATATAACTGTCCTCATTTTATAGAGGTAAGAATAAAGATAAAGATAAAAATATATAAATGCATAGGCTAGAATTTTTTAAAAATCAGCCCTTCCACGGATTCAGGAAAGACTCAGCTGAACAAATAATGCCAGGCGTTTATAAGCAGCAGGTGACTTTTTAACCAGAGGTCTTGGATTTCTGGACAAAGGGAGGTGCCCTTATGAGCACAGAGCCTGGGGACAGCTAGGAAGCTTGGTACCTGCCACAGTTGCCAAGGTTAAGGGCAATCCCAGAGAGATGATTTCTCAATTTTCACAATGAGAAGACACCAAAAGGATCTTTGACCATCATATATCTACATATTTGTATTTATATTTGATTTACACAGATGTGTATACACACCACGGAAACAGTCCACTGTCTACTTACAATATTTAATTTGTTAGTTCAGTTACATATTTAAGATGTATTGCATAAGTTAATTATTAATAAGCTTTTCTGCATTCTCACATCTCACAAAACACTTTTGTTTGAAATCGTCGTCATCCTTGTGGTCTTTCTGAGTCATCTAACAGTTCTCTAGCATCTTCCCCTGCATCTGAAAGCCTGGGATTCAGTCATTTCCCCCTAATTATTTCTTAAACTCCTCCATTTACTCCAGCTCCATGGCCTCCGTGCTGGATGAATCCCACCAACTCTTTTTTTTTTTTTTTTGCGGTACGCGGGCCTCTCACCGCTGCGGCCTCTCCCGCTGTGGAGCACAGGCTCCGGACGCGCAGGCTCAGCGGCCATGGCTCACGGGCCCAGCCGCTCCGCGGCATGTGGGATCTTCCCGGACCGGGGCACGAACCCGCGTCCCCTGCATCGGCAGGCATACTCTCAACCACTGCGCCACCAGGGAAGCCCCCACCAACTCTTACGTCATGTCTCCACGGGCCTCTGACGCCCACGCACGATGTCCTACATTTCGTTCTCAGCACTAAAGTCAGGGTATCATTTTTAAAGTACAAGTTGAATTCTATTGCTAGCCTGCTTACGGCCTTCGGTGGCTACCCACAGCGCACAGGACAGAGTCCTATCAAGGCGCTTGGTGGGGTCTGGTCTTTGTCAGCCCTTGGCTGGCTGCCAGGTCATTCTCCAAGGCTCCGCCCTCTGGCCCGCAGCCAGCGCCTCCAGGCACAAGCTCAGCCCCGTGCGGGTGTGTGTGTGTCTGTCTGCTCTGCCCGAAACTCACCTGACTACTCCCACAGGTGATGGTACCTCCAGCCTGCGGGCCTTGCCTGGCTTGCCAAGACCAAGACCTCTTTCCTCCTCTTGTTTACACTCTCAGAAGCAATACAGTTTAATTCCTGACTTGTAGCCTTACCCGTTTGACATCTCTCTGCCCCACGAACCTGCAAGTTTTCAGGGGACAAGACCTTCTCCTTTGTTCCCCACTGTACCCCAGTGTTTGCACAATGCTTGCCGTATAAGGGGAGGGCAAAAATACTGGTTGAATTAATAACAGCAGTACCAGCTAACATTTAAGGGACACTAATTATGCCTGAGGACCTATGCTAGGTCCTTTCATGGATTGTTGCTTTAATTCTTTAAACAAAAGGATACTCTTGGTGATCCCCAGTTTAGAGACATCAAACTGAGTCTTAACAGAGCTCAGTTCCTAAATTCACACAGCGCAGCCCGGTTTCATCAAGACGATCTGATCATCAAGATGATCAGATTCCTGGCCAAGTGCTTCCAATTTATCTCGTAAAATAAATAACCTTCTTGGCTATTCAAGCAAATGTGACACAGAAGAAAAATGCCGTAAAAAAAAAGAAGGTCTGAGGAAACAAATCAGGCTCAGTAAAGTTGAATCCTGAGTTCACAAAACGAGTTGTAGCCCTTGGGGCTCCAAAAACCCTCTTTTCAAGAGTTTTGCAAAGTTTGTTTACTAAGAAGAGGCATCACATGTTTTCCCTAATAACAAAAACAGTAAAGTCACTCATTTTTGTTTATTTGTTTGTTCACTTACAAGTTCTCAGGCCCATGATCTGGTCTAAGATAGTAAATATTTTACATGGGAAAATGCAATGCTAGTATTTGATACTCAGATGTGAGCGTGACTTCCTGATTCCTCTTGTTCTCCATCACACTGGCCTTGAGTAGTCCTGCATCACCGTCCACACATGGGTTTGTGAGGCAGCAAACACCAGTACTATTGACCCAGATGGCTGATCTCTTCCAGAAAAAGTTTTAAACCCCTCATAGTATGATTTGGTGGGTCAAACACTTAATACTGAGAAAAGATATATTTAAACTAAACTGAAGGAAATAGAGTTGGCCCATTGGTGGTTGTAGGAAGCAGTGGACATGCTATGGTGAAGGGTTCTTTAAGAACTTAGAAATAAAGGAAAGAAACATTTACTCTTCGGGTTAAACTAGTAAATCAATGAAAAAGGGAGGAATTCTGTCAATTATACTTCAGAAACAAATGAACTCATGGAAAGAGAAACCAGAATTGTGGTTACTAGAGGTGGGGTGTGGTGGCTGGGCTTTAGATGAGGGTGGTCAAAAGGCACCAACCTCCAGTTATAAAGTAAACCAGTACTAGGGATGTAACGCACAACACAACAAAGATGATGAGCACTGCTGTACATTACAAATGACAGCTGTTAAGAATAAATCCTAAGAGTTCTCATCACCAGGAAAATTTTTTTTCTGTTTCTTTAGTGTTGTATCTAAACACGATGATGCGTGTCCACCATTTATCGTGATAATCATTTTATGATGTCTGTAAATCAAATCAGCGTGCTGTACGCCTGAAACTTACACAGTGCTGTATGTCAATGGTATCTCAATAAAACCGGAAAAAAAGCGGGAGACGTTCTGGAACCCGCAGAAGTCCCCCTTAACCAATGAGCAGCCTCCCAGGTCTGAAGCTGGAAGGTGAGGCTGGAGACCTCGGAGGCGTGGCCAGCAGGAGTCGGCCGGCGATGACCACAGTGGGCCGAAAGAGGGATGTGTGAATGGAAAAGCAGCTCTGAAGAAATCCAGAGCGGGATATCCAATGACACAGACAGGAACAGGGAGGGCTTATCCAACACAGTTGCGGATAGAAAGACACCAAATGTGGAGGCCACCAAGGTGCTGTTCCCTAGGACAGGGGCCCGTTTGGGGGCAGGAACAGTTTACTGGGCCTTGCTCTGCCCTGAATTGATAATAATTTGAAAAGACACGTGCACACCAACGTTCATAGCAGCGCTATTAACGATAGCCAAGATATGGAAACAACCTAAGTGTCCATCGACAGATGAATGGATAAAGAAGACGTGGTACATATACGCAATGGAATACTACTCAGCCATAAAAAAGAATGAAATGTTGCCATCTGCAGCAACATGGATGGACTTGGAGGGCATTGTGCTCAGTGAAATAAGTCAGACAGAGAAAAATAAATACTATATGACATCACTTATATGTGGAATCTAAAAAATACAACAAACTAGTGAATATAACAAAAAAGAAGCAGACCCACAGATATAGAGAACAAACCAGTAGTTACCAGTGGGGGAGGGTAACATAGGGGTGGGAGAGCAGGAGGTACAAAGTACTGGGTGTAAGACAGGCTCAAGGACGTATTGTACGACATGGGGAATAGAGCCAATATTTTGTAATAACTGTAAATGGAAAATAACCTTTCAAAATTATATTAAAAATTTTAAATTTTTAAAAATTAAAAAAGATTTTTAAAAGAGCTAATTTATTCAGCATTATTATAGGCTGGGCACTGGGCAAAATGCCCTATGAGAATCACATAATTTAATCCATCCCAACTCTAGGAGGTATTATTCCCATTTTATAGACGAGGAAACTGAGGTTTAGACAAGTGTTGGACGAGAGTCCCACAACGAATAAGTAGTGTGGAACCTCTGAGTCCAAGCTCTCCCTCCAGGGCTGTGGCTTAGCCACCTGACTGGCCCCACCATGCACCACTGGATGGCTTATCCTTCTTCTGGTCCTGATCACAGAGATGACTGCCCAGGGCTTCTGAGAATGAATTCCAATCTAAACGTCTGTCACATGTGAGTTTGATCCTTGTGACTCAGACCTCGTAAGTTCTGTCAAGAATAATTTCTGGATATGCAAAGTCAAGATGACCTCCCCGAGGTCACGGTCCAGCCTTTGAGGTTAGCTGTCACCCCAAGTGACCAGGTAACACCTGGGTCCCACCGTCTGTAAGGGCACCAGCAGTCCTGCCATACACGTTGCCTGACCAAGTCATCTCCGGTCTGCTGCCCAGATCTGTCCTGGCAAAGTAGAACAGATTATCGGGGGCCAGCACTCCAAGCTGCCTGCTGAATTACCTGTGATCACAGGCGAACCTGGATGCAAATCTGCATTTGAAAAGTTGATGTCCATTCCTGCCCGTGACTCTCATAAATCAGAAACGCTCGGCGTTTATAGCAGAGCCCAAAGGGATAGCTGTTGGGACAGCCCCAAACACTTAAAAATTCTATACGGGAACCAAGAAAACTTCATGTGAGGACAGGAGATTGGAGAAACTAATCGCTGATTTTCATCTGGTTCTCATTTAGAAAAATTGGACTACTGGGGAAAAGGGTAAAAATAAAAATTGGAAGCAAAAAAACATTTAAAGGCAAGCAGATGCCCCATTCTGAACACGGAGAGGTTGGTGCTCACGATTCTACTCTTTCCTTAAGGCCAGTTAATTGTCCTGATAGCTTGTCAGGCTGTAGAGAAGGCGACACGAAAAACTGACAGACAATGGGGGATTATGGCCACAGTACTATAGAGAAGAGCTGTCATTCAGAACCAGAGATCAGCAGTCTTAAGACGGATGGGGTTCGCTTTGGTAGTGCCACGGTAACGATGTCCACCTCTGTCATGACACCCTAAAGGCACCATGAGAGACCACCCATACATCATACCAGAAAATATCTAACTGTGTTGTACGTCTTAAATATTTAGTTATATATTTATGTAGATATATATACACAATATATATACACATACATACACACATACTATACGTATTGGTAAATTTAAAGCAACTATGATTATACTTAGAAAAAGGCAGACGTTACTCAGTTCTTTGGAGAAGAAGGCGTGACAAAAATTGGAAGAGTAAGAGGAGTACAGTGTTTATCTAATTTCCCTATTACATTAATCAGAAATCTTAATTTATCAATACCCACATAGTGAGTATTTGTTTTAAGTCAATTCAGACCAGTCTATCCTTTGCTGGCCTATACAATGCAGGTGCATCGAAGACTGAGAAGGACAGGAATCCTGTGTCACTCTGCTTTGTAGCCCAGCCCCCAACACAATGTCTGGAACATTGTTTGTTGAACGGATGAACGAATGAACAAACACAAATGAATAAACAGTGTGTGTGTTATGGACAGCATCAAGTATTTTAACATCAAAATGTGAAAAATAAAAATGGCAGAACACATCCCAGATCAAAAGTCTTTTTCTCCACTAATAGAAAAGGACTGATAACATTTTGTAATGCTCAACACATCAATGTCGGAAGGAAACAATGTTCAAATTTTACCTTCTCAGGAGCCCTAATTTCTGTTTCTAAATCAAAATATACAGATTCTTTTCAGTGCATAAGTCACATTTACACTGATGGAGAATTTTTTTGAAAAGTCACTGAAAATATAGCCTGAACGAAGAGATCTTTTCTAAACATGGCACACTGGTCACTGGTTCAACCTGATAAAATGAACCGTTGCATCCCAAGATGACTGATATTACATAATATTACATTACATAGGATGTGTGTGAGGATATATAAGTGTTTTTATGTAAGTTATGTCAGTATAGAAATTTAATTACAAATACATTCTCAGAAATCCCACTCTTTATATTTGTGTTTGCTTTCACTATTTCCACTTACAGGAATCCCATGCCAATGATTAAAGAAAAAAAAAGACGTTAATTCATCAAAATTTTAGTCAGTTCTCGTCCTTGGCAACAAACAGTGATCCTTTTCCTTAAGCTCCTTCCAATGACAGTGCCCTCTGCAAATCAATTAGGATTTCCAACCAAGGAAATCAGAAGGGAAGGAGAAAACAAACGTGTTCAAAAGGAGCAGTACAATAGCTCTTTGTGGACAAAAAAGTGCGTAGGTCACAAAAAATAGTGTTTAATTTTTACCACTATATAAAAGAATGTGAAAAACGAACAGTAAAATGAGCGCTCATGTACCCATCACTGGGTTTAAGAAACAGAACATAACTAGCATCCTGGAGGCACCTTGGTGTCTTTCTTCTATCACCATATTTGTTTTTAAAATAATTTTCAAATTCTTTAAGGAGATTAAGGTTGCGATCATGTACCAGTAGGTGATGAAGGTTGTCTGACTTCCATCAAGTGCCGTCTACACCCGAGGCCATGGGGTCGCTTCCTCCATTGGGTACTTCCTGCCAGGTCTCCATCCCTGGCTCTTCCATCCCTGCCTCATCGTGTTGGCCTTGAGTTTCCCCTGAGTTCACACATTTCCCTCTGATATGTAACCTCATGTTGAAAACTCCCAACAGACGGGCTGTTCTGGGTGCAGAGATGCACGCTGGAATTCTCAGGTCTCAAGGGAAAAGAGGTCAGTGCCACGTGGAAGGAGTTACTGACTAAAGGTTTCCTGGCTCAGCAAAATACCACTAAATAGGAAACCTTGGCTCTGGTAGGAACTGTTCAATTGGTCTCGATGCTCAAACACAACATGCTCTACATGACTCCTCATCTAGTATTAGAAGTACAATTTCTCCCAGTATGATCAGTTCAAGAATTCCTCTGAGTGAAGCAAGTACATATGCTAATTCAGGAAATTACTGAGGCCACTGATCTTGGAGTGAAAAGGTGCCCTTTGAAAACCCTCCGATCCAGGCCCCAAGCTGATAAGGCATCGTTATCTTCAGATTACAGAGGAGAGAAGTAAGGAACAGAGAGGTTGATGAACTTGCCTAACCTTACAAATCTTACAGAGTGAACCACGTTTCCTTCTCCACGGAAGGAGGAGACTAAATCTTTTCACTTGAAAAGCTAGTAAGTAAAGCAATGACAGGCATACATCACTCTTCCCCATATGGTCAACTTCATAATTTCTATCAATATGAACTAGAATCACTGCTCTGAAAACAGAATAAAATGCAAAAGCATTAGTTTATCAGGGGAGGGGATATGCTATACATCTGGAGAAAGTCAGTTAATTAATTTGTGTCTCTTTTTAGTAACCTTGATTCTTCTCTAGACTATGACAGGGCATAAACCAATTAATTAATTAACTAATTAATAATATATTCCCATCTATATCAAGGATTATACTTAGTTTCTAATTTGCAAAAATTACTTTGGAAAAAGTGTCTGTTTTGAATAATTTTCTAAACAAAAAGAGATTTGTGTAATGTCTACATAGGTAATCTACGGTCCAATGTAAAAATATAGGCTTTTAGTTGGAGAAGTGTCTTTAGAATACAAGTAGTAATGTAATCAACTCATAAGCATCACTCTATTTGGTAAGATAATTTATTTGCTTTATAATTTAAATGTATTTAAACATAGTTGTTAAATTGTAGGAACAGTACTTTTTTTTTTTTTTGGTACGTGGGCCTCTCACTGTTGTTGCCTCTCCTGCTGCGGAGCACAGGCTCCGGATGCGCAGGCTCAGCAGCCATGGCTCACGGGCCCAGCCGCTCCGCGGCATGTGGGATCTTCCCGGACTGGGGCACGAACCCGTGTCCCCTGCATCGGCAGGCGGACTCTCAACCACTGCGCCACCAGGGAAGCCCAGGAACAGTACTTTAAAAAATTTTTATTTACTTTAATTTATTTTTGGCTGCATTGGGTCTTCATTGCTGCGCGTGGGCTTTCTCTAGTTGTGGCGAGCGGGGGCTTCTCTTTGTTGTGGTGTGCAGGCTTCTCATTGCCGTGGATTCTCTTGTTGCGGAGCACAGGCTCTAGGCGCACGGGCTTCAGTAGTTATGGCATGCGGGCTTAGTAGTTGCGGGTTTCAGTAGTTGTGGCTCGCGGGCTCTAGAGCACAGGCTCAGTAGTTGTGGCACACGGGCTTCAGTAGTTCTGGCATGCGGGCTTAGTAGTTGCACCTTTCAGTAGTTGTGGCTCATGGGTTCTAAAGCGCAGGCTTAGTAGTTGTGGCGCACGGGCTTAGTTGCTTTGCAGCACGTGGGATCTTCCCAGACTAGGGCTCGAACCCGTGTCTCCTGTATTGGCAGGTAGATTCTTAACCACTGCGCCGACAGGGAAGCCCCAAACTGTAGGAATAGTGCTTTTCACATTTAAGGTAATTACATATTTTTTTATTTAACCAACCTCCTAACATTCTATATATTTTGTAAATATTAAAGTACAGTAGCATCAGGACTTTACTAAAAATATTAATAATTCTTTCCTTTGTGAAAACTGCACATAAAAACCGTATCCCAGAGGAGCTTCAAGATGGTGGAAGAGTAAGACGGGGAGATCACCTTCTTCCCCACAAATACATCAGATATACAACTACCCGTGGAACAACTACAGAACACCTACTGAACGCTGGCAGAAGACCTCAGACCTCCCAAAAGACCTAGCCACGTACCTGGGTAAGGCAAAAGAAAAAAGAATAAACAGAGACAAAAGAATAGTGACGGGACCTGCACCAGTGGGAGCGAGCCGTGAAGGAGGAAAGGTTTCCACACACTAGGAAGCCCCTTCGCGGGCAGAGACTGCGGGTGGCGGAGGGGGAAAGCTTCGGAGCCGCGGAGGAGAGCACAGCCACAGGGGTGCGGAGGGCAAAGCGGAGAGATTCCCGCACAGAGGATCAGGGCCGACTGGCACTCACCAGCCCGAGAGGCTTCTCTGCTCACCCGCCAGGGCGGGCGGGGCTGGGAGCTGAGGCTCGGGCTTCGGTCTGAGCGCAGGGAGAGGACTGGGGTTGGCAGCGTGAACACAGTCTGCAGGGGGTTAGTGCGCCACGGCTAGCCAGAAGGGAGTCCGGGGAAAAGTTTTTTTGCCTCTTTGTTTCCTGGTGCGCGAGGAGAAGGGATTCAGAGCACCGCTTAAAGGAGCTCCAGAGACGGGCGCGAGCCGCGGCTAACAGCGCGGACCCCAGAGACGGGCAGGAGACGCTAAGGCTGCTGCTGCCGCCACCAAGGAGCCTGTTTGCAGCACAGGTCACTATCCACAACCCCCTTCCGGGGAGCCTGTGCAGCCCGCCACTGCCAGTGTCCCGGGATCCAGGGACAACTTCCCCGGGAGAATGCACAGCGCGCCTCAGGCTGGTGCAACGTCACGCCGGCCTCTGCCTCCGCAGGCTTGCCCCGCACTCCATGCCCCTCCCTCCCACCGGCCTGAGTGAGCCAGAGCCCCCGAATCGGCAGCTCCTTTAACCCCGTCCTGTCTGGGTAGGAACAGACGCCCTCAGGCAACCGACATGCAGAGGCGGGGCCAAACCCAAAGCTGAACCCCGGAAGCTGTGTGAACAAAGAAGAGAAAGGGACATCTCTCCCAGCAGCCTCAGGAGCAGTGGCTTAAATCTCCACAATCAACCTGATGTACCCTGCATCTGTGGAATACCTGAATAGACAAGGAATCATCCCAAATTGAGGAGGTGGACTTTGGGAGCAATGATATATATTTTTTTTCCCTTTTTCTCTTTCTCTGAATGTGTATGTGTATGCTTCTGTGTGTGATTTTGTCTGTATAGGTTTGCTTTTACCATTGGTCCTAGGGTTCTTCTGTCTGTTGTATTTTTGTTTTTTTTATTACTTAAAAATTTTTTCCTTAATAATTATTTTTTATTTTAATAACTTTATTTTATTTTACTTAATTTTATCTTCTTTATTCCTTCCTTCCGTCCTTCCTTTCTTTCTTTCTTTACTTCTTTCTTTCTTTTTTTTTCTCCCTTTAATTCTGAGCCGTGTGGAGGACAGGCTCTAGGTGCTCCAGACAGGCATCAGGGCTCTGCCACTGAGGTGGGAGAGCCAAGTTCAGGAGACTGGTCCACAAGAGACCTCCCAGCTCCACTTAATATCAGATGATGAAAATCTCCCAGAGATTTCCATCTCAATGCCAAGACCCAGCTCCACTCAATGACCAGCAAGCTACAGTGCAGGACACCCTATGCCAAACAACTAGCAAGACAGGAACACAACCCCATCCATTAGCACAGAGGCTGCCTAAAATCATAAAAAGGCCACAGACACCCCAAAACACACCACCAGACGTGGACCTGCCCACCAGAAAGACAAGAGCCAGCCTCATCCTCCAGAACACAGGCACTAGTCCCCTCCGCCAGGAAGCCTACACAACCCACTGCACCAACCTTAGCCACTGGGGACAGACACCCAAAACAACGGAAACTACGAACCTGCAGCCTGTGAAAAGGAGACCCCAAACACAGTAAGTTAAGCAAAATGAGAAGACAGAGAAACACACAGCAGATGAAGGAGCAAGGCAAAAACGCACCAGACCTAACAAATGAAGAGGAAATAGGCAGTCTACCTGAAAAAGAATTCAGAATAATCATAGTAAAGATGATCCAAAATTGTGGAAATAGAATGGAGAAAATACAAGAAACGTTCAACAAGGACCTAGAAGAACTAAAGACCAAACAAACAGAGATGAACAACACAATAAATGAAATTAAAAATTCTCTAGAAGGGATCAATAGCAGAATAACTGAGGCAGAGGAACGGATAAGTGACCTGGAAGATAAAATAGTGGAAATAACTACTGCAGAGCAGAATAAAGAAAAAGAATGAAAATAATTGAGGACAGTCTCAGAGACCTCTGGGACAACATTAAATGCACCAACATTCGAATTATAGGGGTCCCAGAAGAAGAAGAGAGACAGAAAGGGACTGAGAAAATATTTGAAGAGATTATAGTTGAAAACTTCCCTAATCTGGGAAACGAAATAGTTAATCAAGTCCAGGAAGCACACAGAGTCCCATACAGGATAAATCCAAGGAGAAACATGCCAAGACACATATTAATCAAACTATCAAAAATTGAATACAAAGAAAAAAATATTAAAAGCACTAAGGGAAAAACAACAAATAACACACAAGGGAATCTCCATAAGGTTAACAGCTGATCTTTCAGCAGAAACTCTGCAAGCCTGAAGGGAGTGGTAGGACATATTTAAAGTGATGAAAGAGAAAAGCCTACAACCAAGATTACTCTACCTAGCAAGGATCTCATTCAGATTTGATGGAGAAATTAAAATCTTTACAGACAAACAAAAGCTAAGGGAATTCAGCACCACCAAACCAGCTTTACAACAAATGCTAAAGGAACTTCTCTAGGCAAGAAACACAAGAGAAGGAAAAGAACTACAATAATAAACCCAAACAATTAAGAAAATGGTAATAGGAACATACATATTGATCATTACCTTAAATGTAAATGGATTAAATGCTCCAACCAAAAGACGTAGACTGGCTGAATGAATACGAAAACAAGACCCATATATATGTTGTCCAAAAGAGATCCACTTCACACCTAGGGACACATACAGACTGAAAGTGAGGGGATGGAAAAAGATACTCCATGCAAATGGAAATCAAAAGAAAGGTGGAGTAGCAGTTCTCATATCAGACAAAATAGACTTTAAAATGAAGACTATTACAAGAGACAAAGAAGGACACTACATAATGATCAAGGGATCGATCCAAGAAGAAGATATAACAATTGTAAATATTTATGCACCCAACATAGGAGCACCTCAATACATAAGGCAACTGCTAACAGCTCTAAAAGAGGAAATTGACAGTAACACAATCATAGTAGGGGACCTTAACACTCCACTTTCACCAATGGACAGATCATCCAAAATGAAAATAAATAAGGAAACACAAGCTTTAAATGATGCATTAAACAAGAGGGACTTAACTGATATTTATAGGACATTCCATCCAAAAACAACAGAATACATATTCTTCTCAAGTGCTCATGGAACATTCTCCAGGATAGATCATATCTTGGGTCACAAATCAAGCCTTGGTAAATTTAAGAAAATTGAAATTATATCAAGTATCTTTTAAGTATCTTTTCTGACCACAATGCTATGAGACTACATATCAATTACAGGAAAAAATCTGTAAGAAATACAAACACATGGAGGCTAAACAACACACTATTTAATAACCAAGAGATCACTGAAGAAATCAAAGAGGAAATAAAAAAATACCTAGAAACAAATGAAAAAGAAAACACGATGACCCAAAACCCATGGGATGCCGCAAAAGCAGTTCTAAGAGGGAAGTTTATAGCTATACAAGCCTACCTTAAGAAATAAGAAACACCTCAAATAAACAACCTAACCTTACATCTAAAGCAATCAGAGAAAGAAGAACAAAAAACCCCAAAGTTAGCAAAAGGAAAGAAATCATAAAGATCACATCAGAAATAAATGAAAAAGAAATGAAGGAAACTATAGCAAAGATCAATAAAACTAAAAGCTGGTTCTTCAAGAACATTAACAAAATTGATAAACCGTTACCCAGACTTATCAAGAAAAAAAGGGAGAAGACACAAATCAATAGAATTAGAAACGAAAAAGGAGAAGTGACAACTGACACTGCAGAAATACAAAGGATCATGAGAGATTACTACAAGCAACTATATGCCAATAAAATGGACAACCTGGAAGAAATGGACAAATTCTTAGAAATGCACAACCTTCTGAGACTGAACCAGGAAGTAATAGAAAATATGAACACACAAATCACAAGCACTGAAATTGAAACTGTGATTAAAAATCTTCAAACAAACAAAAGCCCAGGACCAGATGGCTTCACAGGCAAATTCTATCAAACATTTAGAGAAGAGCTAACACTTATCCTTCTCAAATTCTTCTAAAATATAACAGAGGGAGGAACACTACCAAACTCATTCTACAAAGCCACCATCACTCTGATACCAAAACCAGACAAAGATGTCACAGAAACAGAAAACTACAGGCCAATATCACTGATGAACATAGATGCAAAAATACTAGCAAACAGAATCCAACAGCACATTAAAAGGATCATACACTATGTTCAAGTGGGGTTTATCCCAGGAATGCAAGGATTCTTCAATATACACAAATCAATCAACAGGATACACCATATTAACAAATTGAAGGAGAAAAATCATATGATCATCTCAATAGATGCAGGGAAAGCTTTTGACAAAATTCAACATCCATTTATGATATAACCCTCCAGAAAGTAGGCATAGAGGGAACTTTCCTCAACCTAATAAAGGCCATATATGACAAACCCACAGCCAACCTTGTCCTCAGTGGTGAAAAACTGAAACCATTTCCACTAAGATCAGGAACGAGACAAGGTTGCCCACTCTTACCACTATTATTCAACACAGTCTTGGAAATTTTAGCCACAGCAATCAGAGAAGAAAAAGAAATAAAAGGAATCCAAATTGGAAAAGAAGAAGTAAAGCTGTCACTGTTTGCAGATGACAGGATACTATACATAGAGAATCCTAAAGATGCTACCAGAAAACTACTAGAGCTAATCAATGAATTTGGTGAAGTTGCTGAATACAAAATTAATGCACAGAAAGCTCTTGCATTCCTATCCACTAATAATGAAAATTCTGTAAGAGAAATTAAGGAAACACTACCATTTACCACTGCAACAAAAAGAATAAAATATCTAGGAATAAACCTACCTAAGGAGACAAAAGATCTGTATGCAGAAAATTATAAGACACTGATGAAAGAAATTAAAGATGATACAAATAGATGGAGAGATATACCATGTTCTTGGATTGGAAGAATCAACACTGTGAAAATGACTGTACTACCCAAAGCAATCTACAGATTCAATGCAATCCCTATCAAACTACCACTAGCATTTTTCACAGAACTAGAACAAAAAATTTCACAATTTGTATGGAAACACAGAAGACCCCGAATAGCCAAAGCAATCTTGAGAAAGAAAAACGGAGCTGGAGGAATCAGGCTCCCTGACTGCAGACTATACAACAAAGCTACAGTAAACAAGACAGTATCATAGTGGCACAAAAACAGAAATATACATCAATGGAACAGGATAGAAAGCCCAGAGATAAACCCACGCACATATGGTCACCTTATCTTTGATAAAGGAGGCAAGAATATACAGTGGAGAAAAGACAGCCTCTTCAATAAGTGGTGCTGGGTAAACTGGACAGCTACATGTAAAAGAATGAAATTAAAACACTCCCTAACACCATACACAAAAATAAACTCAAAATGGATTAAAGACCTAAATGTAAGGCCAGACACCATCAAACTCTTAGAGGAAAACATAGGCAGAACACTCTATGACATAAATCACAGCAAGTTCCTTTTCGACCCACCTCCCAGAGAAATGGAAATAAAAATGAAAATAAACAAATGGGACCTAATGAAACTTAAAAGTTTTTGCACAGCAAAGGAAACCATAAACAAGACCAAAAGACAACCCTCAGAATGGGAGAAAATATTTGCAAATGAAGCAACTGACAAAGGATTAATCTCCAAAATTTACAAGCAGCTCATGCAGCTCAGTAACAGAAAAACAAACAACCCAATCCAAAAATGGGCAGAAAACCTAAATAGACATTTCTCCAAAGAAGATATACAGTTTGCCAAGAAACACATGAAAGAATCCTCAACATCATTAATCACTAGAGAAATGCAGATCAAAACTACAGTGAGATATCATCTCACACCAGTCAGAATGGCCATCATCAAATAATCTAGAAACAATAAATGCTGGAGAGGGTGTGGAGAAAAGGGGACCCTCTTGCACTGTTGGTGGGAATGTAAATTGATACAGCCACTATAGAGAACAGTATGGAGGTTCCTTAAAAAACTACAAATAGAACTACCATATGACCCAGCAATCCCACTACTGGGCATATACCCTGAGAAAAGCATAATTCAAAAAGAGTCATGTACCAAACTGTTCATTGCAGCTTTATTTACAATAGCCAGGACGTGGCAGCAACCTAAGTGCCCATCAACAGATGAATGGATAAAGAAGATGTGGCACATATATACAATGGAATATTACTCAGCCATAAAAAGAAACGAGAGTCTGTCATACAGAGTGAAGTAAGTCAGAAAGAGAAAAACAAATACCGTATACTAACACATATATATGGAATCTAAAAAAAAAAAAAAAGAAAAAAAATGGTCAGAAGAACCTAGGGGCAGGTCAGGAATAAAGACGCAGACCTACTAGAGAATGGACTTGAGGACATGGGGAGGGCGAAGTGTAAGCTGGGACAAAGTGAGAGAGTGGCATGTACATACACACACTACCAAATGTAAAACCGATAGCTAGTGGGAAGCAGCTGCATTAGCACAGGGAGATCAGCTTGGTGCTCTGTGACCACCTAGAGGGTTGGGATAGGGAGGGTGGGAGGGAGGGAGACGCAAGAGGGAAGAGATATGGGGACATATGTATATGTATAACTGATTCACTTTGTTGTAAAGCAGAAACTGACACACCATTGTAAAGCAATTATACTCAAATAAAGATGTTAAAAAAAAAAGAAAGAAAGAAATAGCATTCAGTAGGCAACTGGTAGAATCTGGAGCAATAATTGTTTGTCCAAATACAGACCTTTAGTAGTCAAAGTCTATGCATGGAGTTAACAATTTTCTGCATGATGTAAAAATAAAAGGGGCAAAATTTAAACTAAGAAACAAAGAAGAAACAAACAAAAAAACCATATCCCAGAGCTCCTAAGGGAGCTTCCGTAGCATTGACATTTGTCACATGGGTGCTGCTTGGCCGCCAACATAGCACAGAGGAAATCTCAACTGGAGCCTGTCAGATTTTTCAAAGAAAACCAAGAAACTGACCAATAAAATCCTCTAGGCCAGTTGAGACCGAAGAGGTAGTCTTAGAAGGGCTGTGAAAACAACTCTGTGCTTAAATAAATCATCTCCCCAAATAATTTCCCTGCTGTGGAGGTTGGCTTTATATCATCTTCTATCTGCCACATGTTTTTTCATAAGGAAGAAAATCATAAAAAAATAAAGAAACTCTTGTTCTCCACTTACGTTAAATCCACTTTATCCCACAGTGAAATCCACCAGCACATTGAGAGGAAAGAAGTGACTATTTCCTAACATTTTTAGATAGACGTCCTCTTTCTACTTTTCTCAGGTGTACCTGAACACGTGTGGCTAGCCTCTGCATCTTTTCAGGCCACAGATCTTTGAGGAATTTACTGCCGTTTTCCTTCAGTGTGACTAAATCTGCTTGCCAAGGAAACAGATGCTTTAATTTGCCGTTGTTGTTGCCATGGAAACAGCCCTTGAAGGGACAGGCAATGTCTGGACTCCAATTCAGACCTCTGGTTTTCATGCCAGTGATGCTGGGGCCAGATTCTGCTTTCCTATTCTACCCCCTGAGCATCTGCTTCCACACAGGATGCTGGGACGCATTTGATTTTTTAAAAATTTATTTATTTGTGGCTGCGCTGGGTAATCGTTGCTGCGCGTGGGCCCTCTCCAGTCACGGCGAGTGGGGGCCACCCTTCCCTGCGGTGCGTGGGCCCCTCACTGCGGTGGCCTCTCTTGCCGTGAAGCACGGGCTCCAGGCGCGCGGGCTTCAGCAGCCGTGGCTCGTGGGCTCCAGAGCACAGGCTCAGCAGCTGTGGCTCACGGGCTCAGCTGCTCTGCGGCATGTGGGATCCTCCCGGACCAGGGCTTGAACCCGCGTCCCCTGCACTGGCAGGCGGACTCCCAACCACTGCGCCACCAGGGAAGCCCAGATGCATTTGATTTTAAAAGGACAAGAAAATCAGAGTCTCAATGGAGTGATTTCAGAGTTAGGCTGAAACCTGCACTCCAGCAGCTGCTCAGGGATAGGCTCAGGCACACTTCTGCACCCTCATGGAGTCTGTCACAAATATGGGTGCTCAACAAGAGGCTGTGGAATGAACCCCCAAGAGTGAGGTGCTAAGTTTGGGGAATACAGTGACTACCGACAGGCAAAGGCAGAGCAATGATTAGCGGTGTTCCCTAAAGAGTATCCTGCCTTTCCCCTCGGACCTCGGGGTAAACCAGGAGTTGATGGGGAAAAGTTCTTCTCTAGAAGAATTCCAGCTAACAAATGAAGGAACAATAGAATAAGAACATCACCCCCTTTGCTAGACCGAAACAGAGAACTGATCTAGGCATTCATTGTTACTGGCCACTGACTCTGGCAGCTAAAGGTTGGTGCGGAGCTTTACAATGGAAGCATTAGAATGATCCCTGAACCCAGAGATCCATCCAACATCTCAAAAAAGAGACAAGCAGAGGTCACAGAACTGATGTGATGCAAGAAAAGGATGCAGCATCCCTCACAAGGTAGTCCTGCCAAAAAAACCAGAACCTGAATCTGCTCAAGGCTGTAGCTCTAACTACTGGTTAACAGAAAACACAGGGGACAAAGGAATGGGTGAGATGACACCATGGGGATGAAGTCAGCAAAATCATGAATGTGGAAAATTCTACTGGGCAAGCAACCTGGTTTCACTCACAAGGATTACAAGTTGTCAACTGCAAGAATTAAAAAAAAAAAAAAAGGAACCAGGAACCTATATATTAAAAAGAGACTTAGATGTAGTAATCAAAGTGTTTTAAGCTCTCTTCAGGGCTAGTTTTATTTATTGTCTCATGTGATCAATGAAGAGTCATTATGTCACACAAACAGAAGCATCATGGTCTTTCTGTTGAGGACATGACAACTAGAAAAAGGCAAGAGACTTGCCATAAATACACCAGCCTGTATAGCACCTGCACACAATCACCCCTGGCCACCCGGCAGGGAAGGGGACAGTGAAATGACAACCACAAAGCCAGCATCAGCTCTCCCCTAGGCCACCAGAGACCATCTGGAAATGGTCAGGACAGCCATTATTATCCACCCGGGATGCAGTTCTGGAGAGGAACCCCGAGGACACAGCAGGGTTTTCATCAGCAAATCATACACCCACAGCACAAGAAGTGAAAGACGACAAGTGACGTAATTAAACGTGGAGACCCACTTCCACATCAAATGCCCTTTTCAAGTCCTTCTAACTTCACAGAAGGTGCTCAAGGCTGCCACGTTCTCAAATTGGCACCCAGAGGGGCACCGTTTTGAAAAGGTTGATCTTAACTGATTTAGGCTCTTTAAAGTTAAGTCAGGTTGAAGAACAAAAACTCTAAAAATGGTGTTCTGACCTTTTCCAGTGTCTGTATAACTTCAAAGACTGCCGTGAGGAGGGAAGCTCAAGGGAATTTAGTTCTTATCCAGGGAACAAAATTTAGCCCAATTAGAAAGATCTTAAATGTTCAGGCTGAGAGATTGGAACTGAAACCGGAAGGAGTTTGGTCTAGTTACAAGATCGCTGATGTCCGCGTAGCTGGCGTCAAATCCATGAGTCTACAGTCATGCTTAGAGAATTTTCTCCCATCCTTTCCTGACTTCTTCAAGGTGTAGAGGTGACCCCTCTGGTACTGCCCGATTCCCTACAGTGAGGGATGAAGCTTATTAAGCTGCAGGAATTAGGCAACCTGAAGAAGTGTGTGACTCCCTGCAGGAAAGAACATTCCCACTGGCCATGCGTCAGCCAAGACCCCAAACTGGAAGGAGCTGGCCAGCTGTGTCCAACAGACCCTCTTGCCACGATGGAAACATTCCTATAGCCAAATGGGATTACAGAGCACTTGAACCATGGCTAGTGTGACCAAGGAACTAAAGTTTTAATCTTTTAAGATTAATTTAAATAGCTTCGCGAGGCCAATGGCTCTCTAATTAAAGCATGAACATAGCTCCTTGAGGAACACAGAATACAGGTCCTACCACTGGGGATGCTGCTTCAATAGAGAGAAGCGGAGCCAGGCATCTGTCTTTGGAATAAGCTCCCCAGGTGGTCCTCAAATGCCCCAGACTTGAAGGACAGTGAGAGTCTGTGCGTGATCCTGGCGGAGGGGCATACCCACTGCCTGGAGACAGATCGTAAGAAGGACACAGAACTGGGCTTGGGAGCGAGCCCAGAGGCCACAGGCTCGCCCCACCTTGCTCCCGCCTGGAAAGTGCAGGAAGCAGTGACACTGCCTGAGGCCGTGATGGCTATTCAGATACTCTCGAGGCCACGGCCAATGTCTCGCGAAGTTCCACCCACCGCAGGCTCATGTTCTCCAGCCCAGAGCCCCAGCCACTGCTGCAAACATCCATGGAGCCCAGGGGCCAGGTCCACATGAGAACACTCCACAGTCACCTCCAGAGTGGATTCTGTGAGGCCCAAATGTCCACCTTCCCCCAAGACCCGGAGGACCATGGCCACCACGATCCACATCTTTGTGTCCCTGGCCCCTGCTCAAATGGCAAGTTCTTGGTCCTTTCCTAGGGTTCTCTCTTCTGATCAAAGGGCATCACTGTTCTTCCAGCATTTCATGTATAAGAATTATTCCTGACATCTTCCTTTCCATATGACACCATACGTTCGACTGCCCATCCATTTCTGTCCATTCTCTGTCCAGAACATTCTCATCTATTCCCTTCTACGAAAGTCAGTGCCCTGCTTACAGGCCTTGCTTCCATGAGGCACCATGGTTCTTAGGAGAAAATACAAGGTCTTATCATGGAGCCCAAGGTCCCACATGGACTGGTTTCCACTCTTCTCTCCCCAGCTCCCTCTTGCTCACCAGCACACGGACCTTCATTTCCAAAACACTTCAACGCTCCTTCCCCTGCTTTCGGGAACTTTCCGTATGCACATCCTTCTCTCTAGAACCCTCTACGCTCTGCCCTCCTTTACCTGGCTCACCCCTGTTCATGCAGAGCGTAAATGCTGCTTCATTGGTTCCTGGTTCATTGGTTCCTGAACCAGGCTGGGCCCCCTGCTTGTCTTCTTTAGCTCTCAGCACCACTGTCATTCAGTACGGTCCTGTGATGACCTGTTCAGCGTTGGGCTCCTTGACTGACCTCCAAGAGGACAAGGACTTTACCTTGTTGATGACTCTATCAGCAGTGCCAACTGTAGTGTCTGGTATGAAATAAATGTTTGTGCTAAAAACAGAGCTGCCGTATGATCCTGCAATCCCACCCCTGGGCGTATATCCGGACAAAACGATAACTCAAAAAGATACATGCACCCCTATGTTCATAGCAGCACTATTTACAATAGTCAGGACATGGAAACAATCTAAATGTCTATCAACAGATGAATGGATGAAGACGATGTGCTACATATATACAATGAGATACTACTCAGCCATAAAAAAGAATGAAATAATGCCATCTGCAGCAACATGGATACAACTAGAGATTAACGTATAAGTGAAGTCAGAAAGAGAACAACAGATACCATATGATATCACTCATATGTGGAATCTAAAATATGACACCAATGAACTTATCTATGAAAGCAAAACAGATTCACAGACATAGAGAACAAACTTGTGGTTGCCAAGGGGGAGGAGGTTGAGGGAGGGATTTATTGGGAGTTTGAGTTTAGCAGATGCAAACTATTATATAGAGAATGGATAAACAACAAGGCGCTACTGTATAGCACAGGGAACTATATTCAATATCCTGTGATAAAACATAATGGAAAAGAATATGAAAAAGAATGCATATATATGTATAACTGAATAACTTTGCTATACAATAGAGATTAACACCACACTGTAAATCAACTATACTTGAATAAAATAAATTCAAAAAAAATGTTTGTGGATAAATGACTAAGTAAAAAGAGAAATGGTCTCATTGATTTATTGTTGATTAACATTAGGAATCATTTGAATTGATAAAGACCGATAAGATTTGTGAATGGCGGAAGGGAAGTTGAGAGAGAAAAACATAAGATGAGATAGTAAAGTTTCTATAATACACAGTTTTCCCTTCAATAGTTTAGTCAATAATTAGAACCACCAGGCAAATTAAAGCTGGAGGCTCTGACAGGCAGGTGAGGCTTCCTCTGCACGAGTAGAAATGGAAAGAAATAGCACTCTGCACACAAACAAAGATTTTAAAATTCTAATTCCTGAGGATGTCAAGATTGTGAAGTTAAGACCATGACAACAACTGGAACCCAAAGGATTAGCACACGAATCCTTTCCAGCTCTTGTCAGAATTAGATGTTCGACCAGCGTCAAGACTTACGGGTACAGATTAGTCATAACCTGATCTCTATTAATTTAGGACATTTAAAACAGGACACAGTTACAGTGAAGCCAAGGATACAATTGGGTGAAATAACTAATATCACTGGGTCCACAAGAATACGTCACTGAATCATTCAAACCCGATCATCAGAAAGAACATGAGCTCTAACCTCTTGGCACTGACTGTACACAGACGTTTATTCCATTTCGCAGATGAGGAAACAGAGAAAATATAAGCATCTTGTTGCTGGAAGCAAAGCTGGGTTTCTGAACCTGGCTTCCTGACTCCCGCCGCAGCATTCTCTCCAGAAGCTTTCTCCTTGCATAGGTAGTTTCTCTCACCACCCAGGACAGACCTTTAACCTCCTGCTGACTCACTCCTGGCCTGATCCAGGCCGTCCACGTCCCATCCTTCACTCTTTGCTAAGGGCTCAGAGAATGCCCACCACAGGCCAGGCCACAAGGAAGGGGATGGAGGGGGAAGTAAAGACCCTGCCCCCTGACCTTGAGGACATCTCTAGCTGGTGGGAGAGGTGATGAAAGTCCAATAGTGGAGGCGAGAACGGTGGCAGGCAGCTTTCAAACGTCGTGCTTGAAACAGCGCAGGGGGCAGGGTTCTGCATGTGGCCTGACCGGGGTCATGCACAGCAGAATGGTGGCCTCTCCAGTCCAGGACCCACCTCAGGAACCTGCGCACACCCAAGTGGCAGCCACCTTTCAGCAGCCGCATGGCCTCAGGGGCTCACATTGAATTTTCATGTCTCATTCGCAAGAACTACTAGTCAATTTCCTTCTGCACGTAACAATATTTATTTTTTTGTTAACCCAAGGATAGGACTTTACATTTATCCCCATTAAATCTCATCTTGTTAGTTTTGGCCCATTGATCCAAACTGCTGAAATCTCCATGATCCAGATTCTGCCACGCAGAGCACAGTTATCCCCTCCCAGCTTTGCGCTGCCAAGAAATGTGATCAGCACACCTTTTACGTCTTCATAGCGATGGGCTGACAAAATTGTGGGCCAGGATGAGGTCCTGTACACCGTCCTACAGCCACTGACAGCAGTCTCAGTCCAGCTGTCCAACACGATTTGGTTCAACCTGAACAACGGATTACTATCCTCTAGGTAGTTATTCAGCCAACTGCTAATCCACCCGGTCCCACCTCTGCACTGGCTGCATTTCTCTACCCTACATCATGATATTCTGAGATACTGTCCAACAAATGCCTTCTCAAATATTTATGCCCATGTTTGACAAATTTAAAATGCTCCTTTCTGCAACTGTTCTGGAGTGAATATTAATTAGAGTGGCCCCCTAAGAGATGTCTGGAATTATTCCAGACAGAAGAAAAGTCAATGCCAAAGTTCTTCTAGCTCAGAGACGCCCCAAATATAAATCAAGTGGGCCGTGGACTTCCCCCGGCAATTGCCTTCAACTAGTGACGGACAGGGCTTGAAAACAGAAAGCTCGGTGGGAATGATCTACCGCCATCAGTTTTAATTACCCTAAACCGGAAAAACGGATGTCTAAGCTGGCCAGCCTGTCCAATAAAGCATTTTGATCAAAGATGCAGTTGCACAGAGAACCTGTTTAAGGAATGCCCTGGGTATCCATGGGGATCCAGGAGAGTTATGGAACTTGTAAAGCTGGTTCCCGCAGTTCCATAGGCAGACAGCAACATCGTGAAAAATGCTTCTCCAGGGAAGCTTTGAGTTTCTTTAAACATTCAATTATGGCTCTACAAACAGATTTTAAGTGAACAGCATCTGATCTCTGCACAAATTAGAGATGCTAGAAGGCAAATAAAATAGATTCCCTGAAACAACCATGTAATACAAATTCAGCCCTGTTTCATGAAGAATTGGTTTACACACGAAGAGTTTTGGAGTGGGGTTACTTAGGTGACTCTCTTTTTGCATTTGCTTTACATGATGATTTTTATGATTGAAAGCACTGAAGACACCTTTATATTGGTTATGATTTTAAAGCAGGTTTTTAATTAAAATAGATTTCTGGATATAGTCCATGGGTAGAGCTTTTTAGCCCTTGGAAAATTGCTGCGGGCCTTCCTAACATCCACCACTTAAAAAAATTTTTTTATTGAAGTACAGTTGCTATACAATCTTGTATTAGTTTCAGGTGTACAGCAAAGTAAGTCAGTTACACATATACCTATATCCTCTCTCTTCAAGATTCTCTTTTTTTTTTTTTTTTGGCGGTACACGGGCCTCTCACTCTCGTGGCCTCTCCCGTTGTGGAGCACAGGCTCCGGACGCGCAGGCCCAGCGGCCACGGCTCACTGGCCCAGCCATTCTGCGGCATGTGAGATCTTCCCGGACCGGGGCACGAACCCGTGTCCTCTGCATCAGCAGGCGGACTCTCAACCACTGCGCCACCCGGGAAGCCACTCATTTCTTTTTTATGAATAGTAAATACTTCAACATTCTTCATTACAACCATTTTCAAGTTTTTAGAGCAGCTTTTTTTCCTTCAAAATAAAAAGTTTTCCTAATTTTAACAGCAATATTTTCTTGTTGTAAAACATTAATAAAGAAAGTAAATGTCCAAATCTTTCGAGCACACATGTACGTGAGTATAATTTTAAGATAAAAACTGAACGCCATGTAAACTACTATCCAACGTGCCGTTCACACCGGTCATACTATCAATGCTATTTACAATAATAAAAATCTCCATCATCATCTTTAGATGTACTACTGTGTAGTATTATTTCATAGCTGAGTCATAACTTATTTAATCGATCTCCTATTGACCTATTTTAGGTAAAACTTTCTGCAATGAACATCCTTGAACACAGGGTTGATTCCCCCCGTAGACTCTGAAGCAGGGTACCGACCAGGTTACCTTCAGACTGGTCGGGCTCTCTGTTCTGTTGGTTGTTAAATATTTACATTTATCCTGCTTCCTCGTCCACTTATCTTTGGGTTCTTATAGCTTCATTTGGATAACTTCTCCAATTGGATCTACTGGGCCAAAGGCTACGCAAATTAAAAATTCTACTTTAATTTTTAATTTTGGATGGGTTGATTACCTTTTCTGCCTGACAAACAACCAGTAGCATACAAGCATTTCATTCTACCTATAAAGTTGTAGAATTTTTTGGTATTCATCATTTCAAAAGTGAAATGCTTATGGAACAGACATGTCACCGTCTTCAAAAATGTGTTATACTGAAGTAACTGGTGGAAATGGATTGGAAGTGGATTATTAAAACAGTCATATTACCATGCTCTAATTTTGAAAATGTCATTTTTAACAGAATGAAATTTCCACAATGAGTATAAGTAGGATAATTAAAATAAAGCTATAAAATGTTATAGGAACACATTAAACCGTCTCCATATACTTTTCTAAAACATGCTTTGCCAGTGAAGTTGGGAAAAGAAATAAACCAAGAAGAGATAGTTTTAAGTTTACAACTTTTCTAATTTTGAGGTTATTTTGTGAAAGGCCCAGAACCGGAAGTGAGCAAATTAAGGTACCTTTGAAAATGATCTTTTATACAAATTAGCCACTGCCTAGTAGTCAGCTTGCACCATACCACCCGCCTTAATGGAAGGTAAATCATTTTCAGAGGGAACCACGAATAAGACTATTAACTCACTTTACAGACTCAGAGAACCAGAGGGGCTCGAAGAAATGCATTTCTATACGGAAAACGACATCATTATAAAGCTAAGTGAAGAAGTAGGATATCATATTCCACACAGACTACAATATCAACTAGGGAGACCAAAGAAGCAAAGCCTTTTCTACAAGGAAAAGAAAATCCATATGCACATTCACCAAAATGCCAACCAACGTTGTGTTTGGTGTCAGGGGTACATTTTTTGGGGGTGGGGACTCTTGATTTTTTTCTCTACAGTTTTCAATTTTTTTGCATTGGACACATATTCCTTGTAGAGTGAAAACAAATAACTTAAGGTTTTTATTAAGTCAATTTCCATTCTTCTCCCTGCAGCCCTACTATCACGTAAAGGTCCAGGATCAGTCTCACTCGTGCCTTTTACCACATTCCTCCAACAGGCTAACAATAAGAACGGTCGCAATAAAGACACTTCCCAAATCCAGCTGCCAATCCTAAAACCCCAGCGAGGAAATGCGCCACCACCAGAAGCCTGATTTTCTTTTGCTCTTTCAAGGAATACCAAGTTTCGTCCACTGAGATATTTTCAAAACCACGTACAAACAGCAGTGTACGAAAATGTAAATGTCCTATGATATTCTTACATGAAAAAAAAGAGCATGAAAATATATACTTTGCTAAGAGAGACATATCAAAAGCAATATTCAGGTTTCCGTTCAGCCCCCTGATTATCCAAGATGTATTCCTGAACCTCTAGTTTAAGATCACCAAGTCACAAGAAAAGCTAAAAACACATTATTTACTGCTCATAAAAGCTTTTAATCCATCTAATGGGGAGGGAGAAACATGCAAGAAATGCAGAGGCGGGCTGCAGACCCCCAAGAAGCAGGCCATGCTATGTTACATATACTCATTTAAAATGTATATTTAAAAAAAATAAAAATAAAAAAATAAAATAAAATAAAATACATATTTAATGTATATTCATATGCATTTTAAAACCTATTTTTTAATAATTGCTGTTGGCCATGGTGTCAGATACTGAAGGTTAGAATTGGCCATTCACGATCCCGTTCATCTGATTTGCTCAGGACCCTCAAACCAAAGTAAGTATAAGTAAGTGATCTGACTCGTTCACATAGAGATGCTGAGTCAGAGTTTTGTGACTCAATATCTCTGGCAGAACTCATGTCAGTGAAACCGTCTTATCTACACTGTCATTTCAGCAAAAAATCAGCATTTCACTGATGCGTGAGAAACAGGGACCAGTAATTCTGGAAGACAGAAACTCCAATTTTGAATCAAGCATGACTTGGGAACTTATATCTTTAAATACAGATTGCTTATTAGGAAAGCTCGATTCTTTACTGGTACTAATCAATTAGAATAGTAGGGGTCCTTTAGATCTGAGGAACCCATGGGGAGAGCCGCAGTATGAAGGATGACAAGAATATGAGTTATTTTTACTTGTGCCTTGAACCAGGCACAGTTTTCTCCTGGGAAGGCATACAAAATATGTAATAACATCCATGTGCTACAGGAAAAACTATATAATACCATTTTCTGAAAATATATATAATTTTTCAAAAAAAAAAGGGCCAAATTTTTAAGTCAAAAGATAAAATAAATACTTCATACCATTGGAGACAAGGTCTGAAAGATAAAATAAACTCTTGGTATTTCCCAAGGAAAAAAGAGCTTCTACCCATTTGAAACTGTTTCTCCTTATACAACCCAGGAACTGCCAAAAGTCAACTAATTATGGAACACTGTTATTGGAACAGAACAGAGGATGCTTAAATTCTATCCTTGAAACATCAGGCTCTGAAAAAAAAAGAAACATCAGAACTATGAGAAAAACCTGCTGAGCTAGAAAGTTCTCTTTTAGAGTGATAAAATACAATTATTTTTCCATTGGATCATTTTTTGAAGTTAATTCCAGCCTCACATCCAAATTCGGATTATGAATCTACTCATTTAGTTCTGTGTCAATTACACAGCACTCTCCAGTCCCCACGTTGTAACTTTCTCCTATGGTGTCATAAACAGGAATTAACTCGACTTACTTGTTTCTTTCCAGATTTACAATCAGTTCTTTGCTTTCCAGCTGTATTCGAAAATTCAAGACTCCTGGATGATTCTGAAAGAGAAATAAGAGAAGTCAGTTGAAGATCATTTCCCTTCGATGTGCCGGTATCTCAGTATGCTCTGTAGGCATAGTCAATGGAGGGAGAGAAAAATACATTCTCTTCCCGGGACCATTCTGAGATCCTGAGTGGAGGAGATCAAAACAAGCAGGACGAGAGTCTGGAAAACGCATCGCCCTCCCAGACGGTACTGACACACCTGCATTCCTGGCCTCTGCACTCCTTTCCTTGGGCCACATGTACCCTTGGGATCCTTCTTGACTCAACTTCCATCTCCCATAATTGACTCCTTCCTTGGTTTCCCTGTTTCTAGAGAAGGCACCTTCATTTCCCCAACTGCTCACGTCAGAAATTTGAAGTCCTTCTCCCTCAACAACTCCATCTGATCCATGAAGAGGTCCTATTGAGTCGCCCTCCAAAACACAGCTCCTGTTGTCTGGGTCTGGCATCTCTCCACCTTGCTCTGGATCAAGCCACAATCATCTCTCATGGGGATGCTGCAAAACCCTTCTACCCCGGTCCCTCCACATCGACCTGTGCTTTCCTCCCATTCATCCCCCAATGGCAATGGGAGGATATTTTTAAAAATTCAACCTCATCCACCTACCCCTGGTCATGGCAAGCCTGCACTGATGTTCCGTTGCACTGATGATAATATGCCAACTCTTTTTAAAAAATATTTATTGAAGTATAGTTGAAGTACAATATTATATGTTACAGGTGTACAGTACAGTGATTCACAATTTTTAAAGGTTATACTCCATTTGTAGTTATTATAAAATATTGGCTATATTCCCTATGTTGTACAATATATCCTCATAGCTTATTTTATACCTGATAGTTTGTACCTCTTAATCCCCTACCCCTATGTTGCCCCTCCCCACCTCCCTCTCCCCACTGGTAACCACTAGTTTGTTCTCTGTATCTGTGAGTCTGCTCTCTTTTTTGTTATATTCACTATTTTGTTGTATTTTTTAGATTCCACAAGTAAGTGATATCATACAGTATTTGTCTTTCTCTGTCTGACTTATTTCACTTGGCATTATGCCCTTCAAATCCAACCCTGTTGCTGCAAATAACAAAATTTTCATTCTTTTTTATGGCTGAGTAGTATTCCATTGTGTGTATACACACACACACACACACCCCCATACATACATATGTGCGTGTGTGTATATATATATATGTATGTATATACAGACATACATATACACACATATATACATACCTCACATCTTCTTTTGCCATTCATCTATTGATGGACACTTAGGTTGCTTCCATATCTTGGCTTTGTAAATAATGCTGCTATGCTATGCTATGAACACTGGGGTGCATCTCTCTTTTTGAATTCATGTTTTTGTTTTTTCCGGATATATAACAAGGAATGGAATTGCTGGATCACAGGGTAGTTCTATTTTTAGCGATTTTTGAGAAAACGCCATACTGTTCTCCGCAGTGAACATGCCAACTCTTCAATGTGGGCTGTAGCTCCTGTATGGCCTGACCTTCATGCCCCGCCACACCCACCTGCGTTGCTCTCCTCGCTCACCCAGCTCTAACCCACACTGACCTCACCCGCTCCTCAAACACACCAAGCTCCTTCATAGCTCCGAGTTTTCGCACAGGCTGTTCCCTCTGCCTGGAATGCTTTCTCCCAACTCTGCTACTCGGTATCAGCTTAAACGTCAATGATGCAAAGAAGCCTTACCTCACTCCCCCGTCTAATGACATCCACCTCTCCCCAGCTAGTATTTCTCCCAGTCTCCTGCCCTTTTCCTCCTTGTAAGGAAGAACTCCCTTCCTGTTCATTAAAATTCAGTGTGTTGACTTGTGGGTCCACTTGTTTATTATACCCACGAAGGTGCCAGACAAATAACAGAAGCTCAATTAATATTTGGTGAAGGAGAGAATCAATCAATGAATAGGGCAAACAACTCTACCAACCTCTTCTCCCTCTTGTTAGGCAGACGCCATCTTCCTCCTCTCCTCTGGGCCCCAGGAAACCCTAGTCTGTGTGTGCCCAGCTGTCAGTGGGGGGCAGGAACCTGTATTCTTTGTTCTGCCCCAGAAATCCCAACAAGGTTCTTGCCCTGCCCTGGGAATGCAGCCATGTGGCAGTGTCCCTAAACCCACACCCCTACCCCAGCTTCTCTCCCACTTAACGGGGTGGTGGAACACGCCACACTCTCTCTTGCTGCGCCCAAGTCAATGATTCAGAGTCTTTACCCCAGTCAAAATTGATGTACCATCCTAAAGTTATTCTACGAAGCTCTTCGTTTGCTTCCCCTTTCCCTGGGCATCCTCAGTGATTCTGGGGGTGGACAGTCAATTCCAACTCCCCCCAATGCCACCACCAGCTAGCATGTTCAAATGGAGGTTTCACATGTCCGTGGGGCATTTCTCTCCAAAAGAACTTAAAATTTTTAATGTTTATTTTAAAAAAATGAATGCTGTGTTTTCCTTCTGATGATGTGGAAAGAGAGTTCAGCCAGCGTGACCACGCCCGCCCTGACCCAGCTCACCATGGCTGCTGTGCTTAGGTCGGGGCCGGGCAGGACAGCCTGACTATCTAGGCTGATGTGAGAAGGGCAGAGGAGGGTTTAATTCACAAATGATGCAGCCAAGCTAAGCAAGGGCCAAATGCCATCACAGCCCAGTGCGGAAATAAAGGTTCCTTAGTAGCTTATAAAGAGCACAGTGGAGGAGAGACGGGTCAGGACGAAACTGGCAGCACAAACTCCAGATCACCTGCACCTCCCGGGTAGCCTTGCCCTGGTGCTGCAAGTGGCGTGTCAGTCTTGTGCAAACATCATCATCCGCATTAAATCAGTGCTGCTGACTTCAGTGTATTGGTTTTGCTTGCCTTTGCTTTGTAAGATTGTTTGGTCTTATGCTTGAATAAGAGATAGAAGAATACGTTTATACGTAGTTCTCTAACATTCCATATTTGAAAGGCACTATTATAACTCCAGAGCTCAAGGGACTTTTTTCACAACACAGCATTTCAGCTCTACTATGAATTAACAAACCACACGCTACTATGTTTTAAGAGAAAATGGATTGCAAGTTCCAACAGCCAACCTTAAAATAATGAGTTAAGAGGAAACAAAATTGAAACAAAACCTGCAACAACATGAGTTGTTGGGTCACATGAGTTTTGGGAAAATGTCACAAGTTGCATTAACTAATGCCATATAACTGGGACAGAGTCACAGAGCGCGAAACACTACTCACTTTATTTTTAGGTAGGCCATTGGAATGGCTCTCTGTACTTTCCTATGTCTAATACATATGGCTATTGAAATTTAAATTAATTAAAATAAAATAAAGATTAAAAATCAGTTCATCAGTCTCACTGGACACATTTCAAGGCTCTAAAGCAGCAGGTAGTTAGTAGTTACCTCTGCTAGGCAGCCCAGACGCGGAACATTTCCATCTTCACAGCAAGTTCACAGAAATTTCCATCTTCATTGGACATGCCTGAGTCAGTAATAAAGACCTAAAACCTGCATCATCCAATAGCTGCCCACGAACTAGACTATTTTTTTTTTTTTTAGATGTTGGGGGTAGGAGTTTATTAATTAATTTATTTATTTATGCTGTGTTGGGTCTTCGTTTCTTGTGCGAGGGCTTTCTCTAGTTGTGGCAAGCGGGGCCACTCTTCATCGCGGTGTGCGGGCCTCTCACTGTTGCAGCCTCTCTTGTTGCGGAGCACAGGCTCCAGACACGCAGGCTCAGTAGTTGTGGCTCACGGGCCTAGTTGCTCTGCGGCGTGTGGGATCCTCCCAAACCAGGGCTCGAACCCGTGTCCCCTGCATTAGCAGGCAGACTCTCAACCAGTGCGCCACCAGGGAAGCCCCTAGACTATTTTTAATATTGGTGCCTTCAGGGGATAGAATTAAGTACAAACCCAAGATGGATTTTTTTTTAATGTCCTTTAAGAGAGCTCTTCTCAATTTTAATTGATGGGTGATATTATTATTATTTTTTGCGGTCCATGGGCCTCTAACTGCTGTGGCCTCTCCCGTTGCGGAGCACAGGCTCCGGACGCGCAGGCTCAGCGGCCATGGCTCACGGGCCCAGCCGCTCCGCGGCATGTGGGATCTTCCCGGACCGGGGCTCGAACCCGCGTCCCCTGCATCGGCAGGCGGACTCTCAACCACTACACCACCAGGGAAGCCCTGGGGTGATATTATTTTTTAAGTGGTTACTTAAGCTTGAGAGTTAAACTGTTGTATTTCCATATACATAAGGTGCTTAAGTATATTTTCTGAGTTTAAACATATCTTGTTTTTTATGGATTCATTCTACCAAATGACTATACAAACATCAGTGATCTAGTGAAAACCACAATTTTACTTGTTATATTTTGATACTGTCTGGTGTTTGTAACAATTGTACAGGTTTCTGAGTGTTTGCTGAACTTTTAAATTCAATATCACTATTCCTAAACACACATCACTTCTTTTGTTTTTAATATAGCATACAAAAGTGTTTCTCAGCCTTGGATTTGCTTTCGAGTCCGTCACAGGGACGTTTACCTAAATTTACCTATATTTTCTGACACTTGAATTTAATTACAAACACACATAAGAATGTTCTCTCCAGGGTCTGCTTTTTTTTTTTTTTTTTTGCGTTACGCGGGCCTCTCACTGTTGTGGCCTCTCCCGTTGCGGAGCACAGGCTCCGGACGCGCAGGCTCAGCGGCCATGGCTCACGGGCCCAGCCGCTCCGCGGCATGTGGGATCTTCCCGGACCGGGGCACGAACCCGTGTCCCCTGCATCGGCAGGCAGACTCTCAACCACTGCGCCACCAGGGAAGCCCCCAGGGTCTGCAATTTGTACTCATTAATTATATCTTAGAAAAACAAGATTATTAATTATGCTTACAATAAAATATTAGAACAAAAATACATCTCAATGTTCTGTCAAGATGTGTCCAAAGAGCGTATGTATGAATATGTCTGTTTATTTGTATGTGTTTTATGTATATGCGTGAAAAGTTACTTTAATTACAAATTGTGTTAGCCTAAGATATGGACACACACATCACTATTTACTTTTGTTTTTTTCTTACACATCACTATTTTAAAGATAAATCCTGGCAATTATATTTGTGAATAAAAATAAAATATTTGCAGCACCCTTTTTCCCCCATGAAAAGTTCAGTTAAGCTTGAACATGAACATTGGTACTAATTCTACATAAAGTCCCTACGGGAGCTGTTAGAACGTTCTAATGTTAACATATTCAAATGAATACATTTTCCCCCAGGGTGGTAGAAAGAGCTTTACCTGTATATTTTACTTGAGATCTGAATGGTATAGGAGAAACCAATGGAGAAGAACAGAGAGCTATTTTAACTCAAAACCACTCATTGCATTAGATTTCTTAGTTTAAAAGCATGTATTCATTTCATTTTCTTTTGATTTTTAGACATTGGAGATGATGAACTAGTGTTGGTTAAATACAGCCTTCCTTTTTAAAAATGAGACATTGATTGCCCTAATGAAACCGTGTCCTTTACTGAATGCTTAAAGAACTGCATTTGCTGAATAAATCAATTAAATGCTTATCAGTAGGCTAGAAATGTTTTGACGGTCATTATAATTCTATTTTTCTAATTGGCAAAAGTATATCCAAAAGAGTATATAAAATGTATAAGTACAATTTAAAAAACAACAATAAAATAATCATCAGGGTACCTACCACCCAGCTGAAAAGTCAAAATATCACCAGGATCTTAGAAACCCCCCGTATTCATTTGCTAAGGCTGCAATAAGAAAATATCTCAGACTGGGTAGTTTGACTATCAGAAATTTATTTCCTCACAGTTCTGGAAGTTAGAAGTCCATGATCAGGGCAGGTTTAGTTTCTTCTGAGGCCTCACTCCTTGTAAGTTCCTCGTGGAAGTGAGTTTGGGCAGGCTCCCCCAAATGGTTTGCCCAGAGGGGTCTGCAAAGTAAGGCTCTGGCCAGAGACCGCTGCCCATCACTCGGACCCTCAGCTGCTCTGTGCTCTTTCTGAGGTTTCCCACAATGTACTTGCCCAGCATATCCCACTTAACTGGAAATATAAACACATTTTTAAAAAGTGATCTTTGGATTAGCTACAGTTTTTTCGTTTCTTCTCAGTATTATCCATTGGGCTGCCTTTACTTATTATTTATTTATTTATTTCTTCTTAATAACATTTTTAGTCACAATAACCTCTTAAGTGATATCCTATGACAACGTAAATGATTTTCTCTGCTATCTGTTACTTACGAGCAATATTATAACAACAATAAAGGAATCTTAAAAGTGATCTTATTTCACATTTTACTCCAAAATGTTGGGCTGTCATTCTTTAATCTGTGTAAAGGGGAACTCACCCAAAGTTGAATTTAAATTATTTCACCCATGATGGGTGTAAAATATCCCAAGTCAATAAATGTAACTTTTCAGGGATGCTTATGATTTTTTTTTTTGCCTCTGATGGATGGAATGATACACAATATCGTCTCTCCGGTGTTTCTCTGTCCTTAAAGGATAGCCATTTTCAATGACTTAGAAAAATCTGAACCTGACCATGAAGTTGAAATAAGGTGGCAGCGAGCCTGCAGAAGGAAGGGGACTGCATGAAAAACTCAGATGCGGGGTCAAGAGCCAAGTCCACTCCCATCACCACTTCTAGGTTATCCTTTCAAAGACAATGGTCAGTTCTGAGCCAAAGTCATTAGTCTCAACCACCGATACCAGAAACTCAGAGGGACCTAATTTTTCAAGCAGAACAACAATATTAAATAAAATATTGCATTCAAGGGACGCCGAAATAACTGGATCCCTCTCCAGCACTAAATAAATGCTTCAGGCTGCTGCCCTGGCACTCACGGGGCACGAGAGAGTCACTTATTGCTATGAATATTTAGAGGCAATCTCGATTACCACTTTAATATCAGTGCAGCAGTTCCATAGCCGGGAAGATATGGGCCCTGTGGAACTGAGAGAGGACAAAATTGAATTAGCTGGAGAATAACACAGTAAGGAACGAGGGCACTGCAGCACCATAATGGGCGTCTCTGGCTTGAGGCCTTTTAGTTGTTACGTAAATGACAATAATGTTTATTCATGAGTCATTGATATTTTTCTCTGATGGAAAATTTACATCAGCAAACCACTTGTTAAAGTGTGCAGACTGGCACACATTATCTTAAGGTAAAAAGCGCTTTTGAAAGATGTGGAATGTAGTTTGAAGCTGTTTGTGTGTTACGGTGTTAGGTTCTCTTTCGCACGGATTCTTCTTACCGTATTTCTCTGCATGACGGGTTTACCGATTTTAGGCCAGTTCTCCCTTCCCACCAAAAAAAGGCACGACCTCACCACCTTTGTCATGTGTGATGCTCTGAATTCAAGCTCTTTATGCTGTTGCTACTGGTGGGATTACTAATGCTTAGATTTGCAACTAACATTTTAGATTTTCATTTTTGATTACTGTAGCTATAGCCAGATCATCTTAAAGCCTCATTCATTCACTGAAATATTGCCATTCTGCCCCACGCATCTGTACGCTCTAGGATTACAGTTCCCCATGCTGTGTCCATCTGAGGACAACGGCAGATTCTGAGCAGACAACGGTCGTCTGTCCCCTCCCAGAGCTCACTGTTGGGTTGTAAGAGGAGACGAACAACATGACTTAAAAGAAAGCAATCTAGAAGCACGACAGTGCAGGTTTCTCAAACTTAACCCATCTAAATTTCAACTCTTATGTTACCGCCCCTCCCCAATCCAATGCAAAAGGGAACTCGGGGAAAATTCACAGCAGCTCCCCCAGAACTCCCCAGCTTAGTTAACAATGCACCTTCTTAAACGCCTTCAGCAATGACCCACTGTTCTTAGAATAACTGTTGTCTTCACACCACCAACAGTCTGGCCTCTCTCACCCCTAAGCCCCCGGCACACCGCTGAACTGGTCAGGCTGCACCTGGCTTCTGGGCCTCTGCACCAGCTGAGCCTTTGCTGGAAGGCCCTCCTGGGCTCTCGAGGCGCCTCACCTCCCGGTCTCAGCCTGGACGTCACCCCCCGCAGGGAAGCCCCCCATCCCAGTGGGCTCTTTGCCCCACACACCACTTTTCTCTCTTTCTAGCTATCTCATTTGTGATCGTGTATTGGTGTGTTTATTTTACTTGCTAATTGTCTATCTCCCCTTTTCAGAAACAGAAACTTTGTAGGAAGAGGGAATTTTTCTGCTTTGTTCCACATCCTATTCCCCACGCCCAGAATGGGGCCACCTAGAAACATCTGTGGGATGACAGAAGACAGGTGCGGCGGTAGCAGGAGATGGCGGAAGGGATACTGATGCAGGGGGCAGCGGAGGCATAAGTGCCACCTCAGGAGGTATGAAGGGCCGTCTGGGCTCTCCTCCCGGGTCCCTGCTGACCCAAGCACAAGGCCAAAGTCCATCCATCTGAGCCCCGCCTCACTCTCAGAGGCTGACGGCCCACAGATGCAAGCAGCTGCACAGAGGATCCCTTGGTAGTGAGCGAGGAACTGGGCCATCGAAGGTGCCTTGGGTTCTGTTCCTCTGTGGAGAGGAAGAGGGGCTTGCTGGGAGCTGGACCACCTATACTTGGGGCGGCCGAGAAGGCCAGTGAGTGCGAGCTCCCAGCCTGGCTCCTGGCCCCTCCGAGGACGCCCGCTTGTCCCGCTTGGTTTCTTTGGACCTCAGTGATGGAGAGCCCAGACCAGAGCAGAAGGGCGGAGAGCGCGCTGTAAGAGGACGAGGGGATGAATCAGCGGAAATCAAGGTCAAACACAAGGTGGTGGCTCTGGGGGCTGCAGAGCTAGAAATCAGAGCCATGCTGGGAAGGGGGTGAGAAAATCAGGGTAGGAGGGGCTTGAGGACGTCCTATTCTGCCTCTTAATGGTTCTTAACTGCCCTGGGCTTGGGGGCTGAACGCTGGACACCGTGTGGTGACGTGGTGACCTAGGAGCTGAAACGTGTGGTGAGACTGTGCTGCTGAAATGGGCCCCTGACATCAGATCCCAGCAGGCTGTGCACTGGTCCTCAGACCTCTGCTGCCCTCCCATCCGCTCTGCCTTCAGACATCTCGATTAGCAGGAAGGAGAGACAAAGTCGAGCTCCACCTGGCCGCCTGCTCAGGGCTCAGGAACCTCAGGACGCCCAGGGCAGGAGGCCAGTGGCTAGGATGGACTTCCCCATCGGCCATTCTCCCCATCACTCAGAAGACCGTCCACAGCCCTAGTGCCACGGGCCCATCGTCCCGCCCACACGAGGTGCCGGCCCCTCCTGCATGTTCAGTATCAGTGAGGCGGCACCACCGACAACGGGGCTTGCGATGAGCAACGCTGTCACGAGAAGACGGCCTGAGCCGAGTGCCAGGGCCCAGGTCACTTCAGTATCTTCAAGCTACCTCCTCCAACAGCTGCGGAGAAGGTCACTGAGCCCCTGTGTGATGGCTAGGGACATCTTAAGTTGGATATTTAGGAAGCAGATAGGTAACAATCCCTCCTCCTTTGAATGCAAAGGAACAATCATCTCACCTAAGAAAGACCTATTTCATTGCATCTCGGAAACTTGTTCCATGTAGGAGGCTGAACCTGGGAAGGGGTCAGGCCAGAGATGTGTCCACAGACACGCTGGATGCTGCCACTCGGACTGAGGGACTACTGGTTGGTCATCTCACTCTGCTGGGCCTCGGCTTCCTCACCAGGAGACCGGGGATAACAATACTGTCTATCAGTGTGGTCGGCAGAATAACGGGCCCCCAGAGATGTCCTAATCCTGGGAACCTGTGAATATGTTACCTTACCTGGAAAAAGGGACCTTGCATATGCGATAAAGGGGGACAGGGAGATATTATCCCCGTTTATTCAGATGGGCCCAGGGTACTCACAAGGATCCTTAAAAGCACAGAACGTTTCATTGCTGGGGTTGGAGAGATGCCACAGGACAAGAACTTGACCACTTTGCTCGCTTTGAAGATGGAGCAAGGGAGCCATACGTCAAGGAAGCTGGGAACGACCTTGAGAAGCTGGGAGCGACCCTTAACCTTCAGTTGGCGAGAACACAGAGACCGTGGCCCGACAGCCTCCAAGTTGGCGGACTTCTGCCAACATCTGAAATGAGCAGGGAACGGACCCTCCCCTGATGCTGCCATCATAAAGGGCAGCTCTGGGAACACTTTGATTTTAACCTGGTGAGATGTGAAGCAGGAAACCCAACCAGGCTGCCCGCCTTGTGACCTTCAGAACTGAGAGATCACAGATGGGTGTTGTTTCAAGCCACCTAAGTTGTGGTGGTATGTTAGAGCAGAGATAGAAAACTGAACCATCAGGAAGGTTGCTGTGAGATTCAAACGGTAAGATGTCTGTTTGGAAACCATCCTGCATGATAAAATGGAAATGCATTTTTATTACATAAGTCCAATCACAAACGAAGCTGCTACTTCCCAGCATGACAGTGACAAAACACCATTTCACTTATTATTTATTGCTATTTACCCAAATTGCAACCTTTTTATGCTTTCTGTATTTTGATCTAAATGGGCATAATGTATTAAGTTTTTTAAAACGCTAACAAGTTTTCAAAAAGAAATATAATACAGTCATTAATTGGGGGCCTGTTTATAAGGCAGGCACCAGGCCAGTTCCTGGGGAGATGGCTCAAAGCAACTTATCTCCTCCCTTGTGTTGGTAGTAGGAGGCCCTTTGTCCTGTCACTTTAGCAGCAATATTTTAACTTAACCTTTACACCCCATGCTTCACTAGCCTCTGACCCAAGCACACCTTTCACATCTTTGGATCACACAATGCCTTACCTAACCAATTGATTCTTTTCTTAAAGAACTAGAGATGAAGAATAAGTAATTAACGGATGACTAGATCTTTTCCCCAGCTTCCCCTTCAGTCATCTCATGGGCAAACTGCATGAACAGGACAGCATCTAAAGAAAGACCACAAGGAGTCAGCAAGTCTGCACACAGTGAAGGATGACAAAGACTCTGACCTCCTCTCTAAACGATTAACTGCGCCTAGCTTCCCCTTCTACCCTTAAAAGACTTTCATGGCCAAGCAGAATCTTTTGAGTTGGTTCTTGGACACGAGTCCGCACTCTCGCCAGGTTGCCGGCCTCCTGAATAAAGCAGACTTTCCTTTTCCAACCAACACTTGCCTCTTGAGTATTGGCTTTCGAGCAGCAAGCAACCCAACCTGGTTTGGTAGCCCTTGTTAGTACGGAAGGAAGATATTATACCTATATGACCAGTGTTACGGAAGGCGACAGAAGGTTCTGGAAGACCCACATGGACACAACACAAGATACACGCATGCACGTCATCTTGACGTGAAATATTCTAAAGATAAGACTTGCTAAGATTTGCTTACTGATATAATCGGGATATTATAATATTAGAAAACAGAACCGAGCATTACTTTTTGGAATGACTTGCCTAGTCTTACGAGACACAGCTGTAAAGTAACGTGCACTGTGTTGATTAACTAGAAAGTTTGGTTTCCAATAGAAAATTCATTTATCTAACTAATTTTATGTCTGGCAACTTCCATATACCATTTTATTTTTTCCTACAACAACATTTCGAAACTGTCAGTCAGAGGAAGTTAATAGCTTAAGTTGCTAGTTAGCTTGCATGCAAGCTGTCTTCCAGGGAGAATATCCCATTCATATGTTGACTAAGGGCCATTTATAAAGCATCCCTGTAATCTCTTTCAAATAAACTCTTTAAAAAGTAATCCTGCTATCGATCACGGAGGCACTGCCAAATCATTCTGTCCTCACTGAAGCCTGGTGCAAACAGGTTTTTCTGCTGCAAACAGAATTACAGCTAATTGCTAACTTTTTATAAAACATACCCTAATTGCCCCGTGAAAACTCATGCTAAAAGCCTCACGGAAAGCTATGAGATTTCACAGCTTCAGACAGAAATTGCAGTATGACTGTCCCCAGCTTTTCTCATCGCTTGCCCTGTCACGCTATTTCTTGGGGCATTTGGGCCTCAGAAGCAGGAGGGGGAGAGAGCAGGAAGGAGAAAGGTTGCTGGCAGGCGCTGGAGGAGGCCTCCAGGGGCAGAGTTAGGAGACGGAGCCAGAGAGGATGGTGCTGTGGACATAGATGCGTGCAGCCTTGCGACAGAGGACACAAGAAGGGCAGTGGAGGACTCAAGTGGCCACTCACTCCACTGGGTTCAAAGGACTTTGCACCCCTTGAAGATACAGTTTTCCATCTTTATCCTAGCTCGGTTCTGGGATAGGGAGGTCCTCAATCCGTGTACTTTGCTGAATGAAAACTTGAGTTCAACTTTCTTTTCTGTTAAAATACTAGTAAAGTCAACCAATCATAAATCCAGTAACTCTTCTAGGCAACTTTGTCTTCTACGTAGAGGACCCTCAAGTCCAAATCTCCAGCTCCAGCCTCTATCTTGTGATGGGAACGCCCACAAGTCAGGTCGAACAGATCCCTTACCAGCGACTCAAATGCTACTGGGTTTAAAACTCACTCCCCACGTTTCCCATCGTCTCCACAACTTCCTGAAGCACACTCCTCATCCCGGACCCCTTCTTTTCCCTGTTGTCATCATCATCGTCCTTTTGTGCCACATTCGTACCGTCCTGCGACTCTCGTCTTTCTCCCCAACTCATGTTGAATTAGTGGTCAAGCCCCGTGGACCCTGTCTCTGGATATCTCTGGAATTCTTTCTGTTCCTGCCGCGTGGTCCTCACCCCAGCTCTCCTGACCACTCTTGCATCAACCAGTCCTAGACACGGTTCCCTGAGCTCTTTCACAAATGCAGGGCTCAAATCCTACGTCTCCCCTGCATCTTGGTCTGAAGCAGAGGTTGCTCAGCTTTTCATCCTCTTCAGTCTGTCCACCCTCCCTCCCTCTCCACTCAATGCTCAAGGGCAGAGTTGACAAACATTTCCTATAAAGAGCCAGGTCCTAAATATTTTAAGTTTTGCGGGCCATTTGGTCTTTGCCAGGACGACTCAACTCTGCCCTTGCAGGCAAATACAGCCGCAGACAATACCTCAATGAATGAGCGTGGCTATGTGCCACTAAAACCTTATTTATGGACACCAACGTATGAATTTCATGTAATTTTTTTTTAATTATTTATTTATTTTTGGCTGCGTTGGGTCTTTGTTTCTGCACGGGGGCTTTCTCCAGTTTGCGGCGAGAGGGGCCACTCTTCGCTGCGGTGCACGGGCCTCTCACTGTGGTGGCCTCTCTTGTGGAGCATGAGCTCTAGGGGTGCGGGCTTCAGTAGTTGTGGCGCACGGGCTCAGCCGCTCCGCAGCATGTGGGATCCTCCCGGACCAGGGCGCAAACCCATGTCCCCCGCACTGGCAGGCAGGCTCCCAACCGCTGCGCCACCAGGGAAGTCCCAATGTAATTTTATATATCATGAAATACTCATCATCTTTTGATTTTTTTTCCCAGCCACTTAAAAATGTAAAAAAACATTCTCGAACCCGAGCTAGCCTCCAAATCACCTGGAGGGCTTGTTGAAATGCAGATTGTAGGGTCCATCACAGAGTTTCTTATTCAGTAGATCTGAGACAGGGCCTGGGCATCTGGACTTCTAATAAGTACCCAGGTGACGCTGCTACTGTGGGCCCGGGGTCAGATTTTCCGGATCGCTGTGCTAGACCGAGTTTCACAGGGTGACAGTTCACAGGCTCCACGCAGCCTGCAGCGAATGTTGGTTTGGCCCCAAAGTGCACGCCACCCAATTGGTCAATCTGATTTAATTGCTAACCTCTAAGAGTCAGGAGAATTCTCAGACAAACCTGGATGTGTTGCCTCCCAGAGGAAAAAAAATATCAGAAAAATGGGCTTGCACTTCACGGGACAAGAATTGGCTGAAAGCGAAGAGAAGCTGCCTGTTCTTCCAGCCCCACCTGCCCTACGTTATCTGCACATGGAGGCCAAGGGGCAAAGGTGATCTATCGTCTTATGCCCGGCCAGCTTTGCTTGTTTATAACACCAACCTGGCCCCTTGCAGCATTTGAATTCGCAATCTCTGGTCTAATGTCAAACAGGATGTGGATACTGGTTGGATGACTAGAAATACGCATGGAAGGAATGAGCTCGGCTTTCCTCTCTTGCCTCCTCTGGCCTCCCGAACTCCTTCTCATCCCACAAGGCCCCTGAGCGGCTCCTAACCTTTGAAGCCCTCCGTGACGATTCAGGTAGAACTCTCCTCTCTTCTCCCTGCACGTTACACTCCCACGTTCTGCCTGGACTATACTTATTTCTGTTCATAGCAAAGTGCTCCCTAGGCTACAAGCTCCAGGAAGCCTTAGCCAACTTTGAATAGCCATCAAGCTGCCACTTTCTTATACATCCAAAGCACGAAACCAATGCTTCTTGGTTTGATTAACTTGAACTTGATCAATACATTCAAAAATGTTGCTCATTCATCTTTTCATCAAATAGTTACATGCCAGATACTGTGCTGTGTTCAGGCAGTCTACCCTGCTAACCGATCGTGACCCTCACTACAAAGTTCAGAGTCATGAAAATAGCTTATTATACTGAACAAAAGAATATACCAGTTACTTTGTTATTGATGTTGTGTTGACAGAGTTCCATATTTAAATCCACCCTTAATACAGACAATTTTTAGACCAACATAGAAAATCTCGTCCTTGCTGAGAGCGAGGCTGGAGTTATCACAAACGTGTGATCAGCAAATCCTTTGCCTATTTTGAGCTTTCCTGGATTAGCCATCTTAAACTAAACCACAGAGTGTAAATGTGACAGCATTTAAGAGGCTACTGTGGAAACTGCAGGATTTCTACCAGGACGATACTAGCGGCCACCAAGTGGTCATAACGAATGAAGTTCACAGTCACCACTGTGCCTTCATGTCCTTCACTGGCTGTCCATGGCTTTCGCTTTGGGAAAGGACAGCCAGGAGCGCTCAGGGATTCCTTTTTGTCCTGCTGGGCAGAAAAAAGAGCAGCTCCATTCCTATAAATGACTTTGTAACATCTATGCAAAACTGGACCAATAATCAATTACCTGGACTTTAAAACTAAGTAATGTTGACTTAACAAAGAAGAGTCAAGACAGCTAACAGATGCAGCATGGGGTATGAATAATTTATAGCTGACTTACAAGGTTTTTAACCAATGAAAACCAAAATTCCATTATTTTCTAGAGATAGAATGTCATACAGGGATACCTGCTTAAGTCCTGCTGAAAAAATCTTTTATTTGTAACAGTTTCAAGGAGAAAAGTTCAGAAACGATTTCAGATTAGTTACTTGCTAGAGGACATTCTGTATAAACAAAATTGTGTGTACGTATATGGATTTTTCTCAAACAGAAAATAGGATCTTACCTAAAGGTGCAATGAAATAAGGAACAATAAAAACTGTTGCATGCTCATCAAGTTTAAATTAAAGGTTTCCCTGCTAATTCTTTATAAATAGAAAAGCTGGGCTTACACAGGGAACTATATTCAATACCTTATAATGACTTACAATGGAAAAGAATCTGAAAAAGAATATATATACGTATGTAAAACTGAACCACTTCACTGTACACCTAAAACTAAAACAACATAGTAAATCAATTACACTTCAGTAAAGAAATTTTTTTTTAAAAAGCTGGGCTTAGTGGAAGATAAAAGGAAGTGGGGCTTCCCTGGTGGCGCAGTGGTTGAGAGTCCGCCTGCCAATGCAGGGGACACGGGTTCGTGTCCTGGTCCAGGAAGATCCCACATGCTGCGGAGCGGCTGGGCCCGTGAGCCATGGCCGCTGAGGCTGTGCGTCCGGACCCTGTGCTCCACAGCGGGAGAGGCCACAACAGTGAGAGGCCCGTGTAACGCAAAAAAAAAAAAAAAAAAAAAGCAAGTGATCAATTAAGCCCATCAGTAGCTTTACCCTAAACTAGAACTCGATTTTTTCATTACAGCCACCTTCCCCTCCCTAAAAAAAAAAAAAAAAAAGGATCACAACAGACTCACGGTCAAATTCAAGCTCCATGAATTACTACCTCTGCTGTGGCTTAGTCATTGTTAGCCTCTCTGAGCCCATTTCTTCACTTGTAACTCATAATAATATCAGCTGGGAGGATTAATGACATGGTTTATATCAACACGTGGACAGGGCTGGCACACAGGAGGCACTTAATGTGACTGACAGTAAGAATCACACCACACTGCTGCTTGTATTGATGACACCTCTGCTCCTTTTGCTAAGAACGTGTTTTTGCTTTCCAATCCAGCAAAGTAGTCCCATTCTTATAATCTACTTTCCATTTTGTTGTAAACCATAACATCTGATAGCAAAAATACAGATGCACACACATATTTATTTCTGTTCTTCTACTGGAATTGTTGAGAAAAAGAATTCCTCGTAAGAGCCTTATCCAAACTGTCAATCATGGTTACCTGAGCAAGAAAAGAAAGATTGATAAATCGCTTCTCAAAAATTTAGGGGACGGGCTTCCCTGGTGGCGCAGTGGTTGAGAGTCCGCCTGCCGATGCAGGGGACGCGGGTTCGTGCCCCGGTCCGGGAAGATCCCACATGCCGCGGAGCGGCTGGGCCCGTGAACCACGGCCGCTGAGCCTGCGCGTCCGGAGCCTGTGCTCCGCGACGGGAGAGGCCACAACAGTGAGAGGCCCGCATAACGCAAAAAAAAAAAAAATTTAGGGGATTCTGTCCCCCACCCCCAAAATATATACAAGCTCCTGCCCCCGTTCCACCTGTACATAGTTTTTGGCCCATCCTAGAAGGATGCTGTTTGTAAAGAAAAGCAGAACAAACAAAACTATGGGATGTGGAGTGGACAGAAGGCAAGACCATCTCTCTTCCTCTGACAAGAAGCAGCTCAAAATAAACCACTGTGATGAAGCAGTGAGTAACAGGGAAACACACACGCATCGATGGGTAAATTGTGCATCCACACACCGTGTCTGCCGTAAACAATGCAAACTGCTGGCAGGTAGATTTCACGAAAGGCAGTGGCTGGAGAGAACAGCAGGCTTACACCCACCCCTGTTTGTGGGGACCATCAGGACATGTGCCCCAGAATATATTTTACATTAAAACGCTTGGGAGGTAACTGTCTTTTCCTTCTTTTTAAATACCCTGCTGAAAAGAACTATATTTTCGAAGTCATGCAAAGTCATCATTCCCTCCTCAAACACATCTTTTGTGGGAGCTACACACCCCTGTTCCTTCCACAGTTTTCCACCGGGTATGGTTATCAGTGAGTCACTATTCAGGGACTCTGCTCTGGAACCACATCATGTTTTAAAATTTTACCGTTTATTCTTTATTGTGTTGTATGAAGTCCCTGTGTAATGCAAGTATGTACTGTACGAAAATACCCATATTTCCAAATCACATTATGTGGTGTAGACCACAGCCTGCAGAAGCATCGTGTGTAGCCTTTACAATCCATGGTTGGATTTACACTTTACAATCCACTGTTGGCTGCTGCAAAAAGTATGGTAAGAGACGAAGGGGGGGGTGGGGAAGAAAGCTAAGTATAAATACACTTCGCCAAACATACACAGCTTACAGTGGAACCCTCATGGAAACAAGTCAAATGAACACATTTGGTGTGATATCTATAAAGTGTAGACTCTGCAATAAAAAGCCAAAGGCACATAAAAATATATTTTAACTTTAAAAATTACAGTGATTCTTTGCTTGTGTCTTACCAATATGTATCTGACAGTCAAAATTTCACAATATGGATATAATAGATAGAGCGATACTGTAGAAGAGCAACAAGAAAATCCCCCAAATCCATAAAGTCGTTCAAATGTGAAAACAGAGAACAGTTTCAACAATGGAGAATTTGCCATGGTGAGCCCAAACCATCTAATATAGAAAAGAGTCTAGAAAAAAGTCTTAGATGTTAAATAAATTTTGACTTCCTCTTGCTCAGAGAAGGTTCTTAAAATGCAACACTGGTTGTAATATTTCAGATATGAGTCACCAAATTTAGATTTCAGGGCCACTCCTTATCCTCCTAGATCCGTACGCTAACGGTCTATAAGTTCGGTCCAGGACTGCATCAGCTTATCACCTACTATGATCCTGTGAATTGCTATTATCCCAGATTCTCCCTTCCTAAACCTGCTTAGCTATTTTTTTAAGTGCACTGCAGGCCTCGTCATTTTGCTTATTGATTTATCTTATGAATTTTGACCCATAGTTCCAACTTATTGAGAACTTTTAAAGCCATGCCTCTTTTGGCCAACCTAGTAGCTACTCAGTGCCATGTCAGCCTTATTAAAGTATGATATTACAGTGCTGGTGAGATGCCAAGAAATGAGCACTTTCATGCACAGCTGATACAAGTGTAAATTGGTCCAGCCTTCCACGAAGCAATCTGGAAATAGTTATAATACCCCTTAAAAATGTACATATCTTTGATTCAACAATTCCAATCTTAATTCATTTAAAGGAAATAACCAGAAAAGTATGTACAGATATAAGCAGAAAGATATTTAGCACAACTTATATTGAAAAGTTACAAAATGCCTATATGTCCACCCCAGGGGAATGGTTTAAAAATGACACAGGAAGCAAGTGATAACGATATTACAGTCATTAAGCTGATGGTCCAAGAATGGAGAAGTTCTGCTTCTGCTGATGACAGTCAGTAATTTGGACTCATCTTCCCACTGAAAACAACTATAACAGCTGGGAAAAATATACAAAAATTCTACTTGAAGACACTGTAGAGTTTCCAAAGAAATAAAGAATCATGGGTCCATGACCCAGGGAGAGAAGAAAGCCCAAGGTGTGAACCCAGAATTGGAGATTAATTTTCCCACCCAAGGCATGTGCAGATATTAGAAGAAGCAGTTTAGAGGCTGAAAATTTCAGCAGAACTTTCAACAGACTCACAGGGCCGAGGGGACAAAATTTGGATATCAGAGACTGCTAAGAAGGGGTACTGACAACTCCCCATTCTGGGCTTTGGACTGGGATCTCTAAATGCTAAGCCCCAGAAGAAAGGGTGAATCATAAGTAGAACAGTCCTCAAGGAGACTGAAACCTGCTTAGTCCCTGATCACAAGCACTCCTGGCTTAGGCACCAGTCATATAACATCAGTGTCTCAAATTATCCTTAAGCTTTTCATATTACAATATCTGACACTCAAAAACTAACTGGGCATAAGTGGATGCCAAGAAGAAGAGACTGAAATTCAGGAGAAACCATAGAAACTGATCTAGAGGAGATCCAGTTAATGGAGCTAACAGAGACAGACTTTTAAAATGACTATGTTTAGTAGGTTCAAGGAGTTAAAAAACAAAAATTTCAGCAGAGAATTGGAGCTACATGGCTTTCTAGAACTGAAAAATATAACTCATTGAATAGGTTCAACCGCAGTTTAGACACAGCTGAAGAGAGCAACAGTGAGTGGAAAATAGATCTGAAGAAAATATGCAGGACTAAAACATAAAGAGACAAAAGGGTGGAAAATTTAGAAAAGAGCTTAAGAGATGTATGGGATATGCTGAAATGTCTATGCATGTGCAGAGATGCACATGGTAAAAGAATATAAGAGAAAACACAGCAGAAGCAATATTTGAAGAGAAAAAAACTAGGAATTTTTCAAAATTGGCAAAAGACATTGAGACCCACATTTTTAAAACACTATGAATCCTAAGCACTATAAATAAAAGTAAAAACCACACATAGACCTAACATAGTAAAATTTCTGAAAAATAGAGATGAGTAAAAAAATACAATATCTTAAAAGGAACAGCAATAGTTAGCAGATAACATCACAGAAAATAATGGAATATATTATAGTGCTTACAGAAAATAATTTCCACCTAGAGTTCCATACCCCATGAAATATCCTTAAAAACTGAAGATGAAATGAAAGCATTTTCAATCAGACAAAAATTGAAAGAATTCATAAGCAACAGATTGTATTAAGGGAATACTAAGGGCTTTTCTTCAGGCAAGAGGAAACTTACCCTTGAAAGCTGCTTGGAGATGTAGGAAGGCATGAAGAGGTAAGGTTAACATGTGGGAACCTCTAAATGAATATTAAAGGCATGATAGAACAATAATTAAGAGAGAGAGGAAGTAAATATAACCCAATGAATGAGTTTATAGCAGTTTAAACAGCCCGTGTTCACTTTCAATGCCTTCATTTCCAATGATATATTTTTCAAATGGAAGATTTCATGACCCAAGGCCTTGGTGGTCCTACCTGGGACTTCAGTCACTAGAGATATAGTCTGTATTTCTTCTGGCTGCACCCATTTCTCCAACAAATCTGCTGAGCATCAATTACGTGCACACTGTGCAGGGTGCTGGGACCACAGAGATGAAAACACCCATTTTATAGGTGAAGAAGAGAAACTCAGGGAGATTAAGCAATTTGCTCAAGGTCACCAGGCTCATAAGTGGCAGAGCTGAACTCCAGGTCTATTTCCTTGTCACAGATCTTTTACTAAGCAGCTCTTACTCCCAATCAAAAATGATGTATATATGAATGCTCAGCTGGAATGTATCCACATTATGGTTTTATGGCTATTAACACTCAGCTTTTTTCTCTCATATCCCTGCATCACTGTCACCCTCTTCACTATCTCCAAGTTATTCCCTTTAACCATTTTTCCTACTCTCTGTGCCTTTGCAGCACAAAATCTCTTGAATTCATTCATGAAATGTGCAACCTTCTATTTACTCAGATGTTAAGCCTACAGAATTCTGCAGTTGAAAGAATCCCACTGGGATTTCCAACCATTTAAGGTCACTGCCCAAATCATGCATAGCTGCTATCCACTCACCCTGGCCAAGAGCTGGGGTCAAGGTGAAAGCCGATGCCCCAAGGTGGCCCAGGAGAGAAGGAAGGAGGCTGCTGTTTCCCTCCACCTGCCTGAACCCATCCCACCTGATGGGACCTGGGCAGACAGGAGAAGGCCAGTGGTGATGCTATCAATGGGGCTCCTTTCTGATTCGCAACACCAAATTCAGTGCCTCCAAGCTAAGAGTTAGCCCCCTTAACTCTGGCAATAACTTTTGCATATACCTTCATATATCTTTAACAACTTGGAGGGGAAAATTCCTTCTACCAAGCAATAATCAGTCACATGTCTCTATATAATTTACAGTCAAGACACATTTTTAGAACACTGAAATACTGCTTCAACGTTTCTGCTATTAACATAAGACCCTGATTTTATTTGCTGGAGAACTTATTAGCACAGGACCTCACATTTTTTATTAATAGGAAACACAAAAACTGACCTGACTAAAGAATAACATTCTGAACAGAAACATAAAAACACTTAAAACCCAGATATAAAAGTCTACATAGGCTGAGTGTTGAATTCTTCTTACATGTCCACAGATTAAGTGCTGCTCATGTACAAATATTGCTATGAGATCCCACAACTATATTATGATGAAAAAGACCAACTTCTGAGGGGGCCCAAAGGTTTCCGTCAGCAGGTCTTTTGAGTTTCATCTGCTGAATAAAGACAAATATTCAAAGTAAACAACTATTTTAATAGGTAGGTTGAAATCAATGCTTATCAACCTGGGGTGATTTTGCCCCCAGGGCAAATGTGGCAACATCTGGAGATGTTTCTGATCATTGTGACTGGGTGAGGGATGCTACTGGCACAGGGTGGGTAGACACCAGGGATGCTGGTAAACATCCTACTGTGTACAGGATAACCCAGTGTTCCCCCACTCCTCCAGCAAAGAATTATCCAGTCCAAAATGTTAACAGTGCCACAGTTGAGAAGCCCTGATTTAACATTTTTCTTCATGAATAGCTGTATTTAACCAGATGGTCTATAAGTTAATAAATACTAACAATTCCCTGCTTTACATAGCACTCCTTCTCATTATTTTATTTATATAAGCAAACAGATGGATTATGTATTTTTTAAGACCACCTTTGAATGGGAGAAAATGTGCCAAGATGTAACTATATTCAATCCATATCAGTGTGAATGCAGTTCACCTCAGCCCCAGAAATGACGGAACATTGGAAAATAGATTATTGTGTAATAGATTAAAATCCGGGGAGGTTTTCTGGAAGAGATAGGTCTTCAGTTCTCATTAAAGGAAGACCAGGGCATGCTGGTGGGAGGATAGAACTTTCATGCTTCTGAGTTAAATGTGCAAAACCTTGGAGACAGGCAAAAGGAACATGGAGGTGGGAGTTGTGGTATATAGCCGGAGCAGTAGATTTTGGGAGGGATGTGTATTTATGTGAGATCAAGGCTTACAGGGTGTGATCACTTGGCAGGAAGATTTGAAGACAATCATCAAAAGTTTGCATTTAATCCTGAGCAATGGAAAGGCAGGGACCATTACAAGTCCACTGAGAAATTCTCAGAAGATAAAAACACATCAGTCTACTCTCCCTTCATCCAAGTGGACAACATCACCCTTTGCAAACATTCTCTCCTAATTTTAAGGCACAGTTAATACTCTGCCCCCTTAATCCTAGCTTATTCTCCGTGACTGGGGACTAATCAATCTTTTTCAAATTTAATGAACGTGTATGGGCAGCATGTATCATACCATGGCACAGCTTGAGCCATTTAAGAAACATTTCAAATCCAAATCGTGTACAAAAACATCCTGGCCTTATCTACAATTTCAACATGCTCTGGAGAAGCAACAGTCTGTGGTGTGTTCTCCAGAGGGATCCTCAGGGTCATCCAGTTCTGATGCTTAAATCAAATAATCATTTGGCTTAATTCTCTTATTGTTCCTCAAACCCCACCCCCACCCTCCATGCTTTCGTCATTCCAAACTGCTCATTCTGCTTTACCATGTTTGTTTCTATGCCAGACTCTGCAAGTTCAGCCTCCAGCCCTCAGACTATCTTCACTAACTTGTTATTGTGATCACAGATGTGCTTCTGGATCTGTGTCCCTTTTGCATGCAACCTCATGGACTTGAGGCTGAAAATGGAAAGTCAGCATTTTTTAGAAAGTAATTGGTCTTTAGTAATATTTTGAACATGATAAATGTGTTTTAGTAAAACCAGAAATTATTATGATAAGAAAGAACACAGATAGTTGGGAAGAATTCACCCCTTGCGTGAGGACATAAGATAATGAGTAGAGGTCCAAGGCACAAGAGGGTGGTAGGGGTCTAAAGAGTTGGAAATAATCTCTATAAATTTAAAATAAAAGCACAGTTGTCTCCTGTCTAAAGCCAGTTTGTACTCAGTTGTTTTTAAAAAGGAAACCTCCAATAGAGAGGATCCTCTTATGCTAAATTATAAATCACCACTGAAAAATAACTTTTAGAAAGAAAGCAAAAGGTTTTTCAAACAGGTTATCCATACCATTATCAAAGAATGCATTTTTCCAGAATTGTAAATGCCTGAACCAAGGGTATTTTTCAGTCTTAATAAAGTAAAATCCATATCACTTCCAATTTCTACTAGTTGAGTACAATCACTGTGACCTGAGAAAAGAAGTAACTCATACAAAAGCAGAGCAAAGGAAGAGGTGATACAGCTTTGGAACAGGCTGGACATAATGGATAAAAGAAGAATGTAAGCCAAGTAAGGTACAAAGTGGAAACCTGGGTGCCTGGAAGGACACTGATGCCTCGGCGAAAATAAGGGAGTGAGGAGAGAGGGCTGATTTGATAACTTTACTATGTGATGTGTTGAACACTTTTACATGTGTGAAATTAATGTTTCTCTACGTACAGTGTGATCTATTGCTGTCTCAGGAAACACAGATATTCCTTTCTGCATGTTGGTTGTAAAAATCCCCATTCATCACAATGTGCTTTTCATCCTTGTGGTATTTCCAGTTGCTCATGCTAACCTATGCGTGTCACTAATATAACAACAGCTGTTTTTATTACTGCTGTCATTGGAAAAGTACAAACATGTTTGTACAGTTTTCCTAAGCAAAACTGTCATCTTCCCTTTTATTAAATTGGGCTTTCATGATTAGTGGGAATAGTTAAATAGCTGTAGAAATCCAATTAGAAAGAGTAATGTAACAACCTATACAAGGGTCCCAGGCCATTTCCCAAGACAGGTCGTTAAATTACCTCCTAAGAAGAGAAGATTCACATATAGCACTTTTTCTTCAAGTACTCATCCAGGGCAATTAAGAAGGTCCTACCCTATTCCTAGCTCTTGGGAATTTTTTGAGGTGAGGTATTATGCTTTGAGTAAAACCAAGGAAGATGATAAAGGGCGATTACTTCTGCACAGCAGGACAGGAAAACAAGCAACATGTTTGAAACTTGGTCTAGGTATACACATGCTTTGAGACAGACTGACTGTGTATACCAAAGCCTCTTTAACCTATGACGGTTTAGGCTCCTTAATTCACTGCAAGGTAATGCTTCACTTTGCTTCTCCTAATTTCAAGACCACTATTACATTATACCTCAAATTGGCTGATTCATAGAAGAGTGAAGATCCTAGGCCAAAGCTATTTTTAAATTCTCCCACCATGGTATAATATTATTTGACAATAGACTATAAATAAGTTAAAGAAGCATACTGTAAATTCCACAGGCTTTCTCAAGCCAACTTCCTCCAGAGATTAAGCTGTAATGCCTTAAGGCATACATTACACATGATGAATTCACTTTTTTCCTATACATTTAAGTGGTGTTGGTTATGTATCATTCTTGGGAGAACTGAGAAAATAGACACAAATCATTTTTTTTGTCTTCTGTGTTTCAGATGTGTTTCTCTCATTGAGAAAGGCTGTGCTTCACACAAACACCGTCAATTAGCTAATCAATCAATCAATGAAGACAAAGAGACAACAGTGTAGAAAACTAGAATACTACAAACACAACAAAAACTCTACATTAATCCAAAACACAGTAGGAAAAACAAACACAAAACAGATGGAGAAGTAGAAAATAAATGGCAACCACTTCAGTATAGTTAACCCTATCAATAATCACATTAAATATAAATGGTCTAAACACTCTGACATTAAAAAAACAGGGATGGTCAGACTGTGTAAAAAAGCAAGTCTTTAATTATATGCTGTCAGCAAGAAACCCACTTTAAAGAAGCAGACAGGATAAAAGTAAAAGGATGGAAAATAATAGACTATAGAAAATAAAATCCTATTTGATTAATTGGACTTCAAATTTTAAAGATTCTTTTCATTAAAAGACATCAACAAGAAAATATAAAGTTAAGCTACTGAATGGGAAAAATATTTGCAATACAAAGGATTTGTATCTAGAATATATATTTTAAAAAAACTATTAACCACTCAAGAAGAAGAGCTTAAATAACCCATTTAAAAATGGGCAAAAATTTTTGAATATTTACCTTCCTTCCCCCAAAAGATATTTGAAGAGCCAATAAGTGTATGTAAACATGGGCAATCTCAATAGATATTAAGGAAATAGGAACTAAAACTACAATGAAATACCAATACTCATCCATTAGAATGACTGAGATTAAAAAGACTAAGAATACAAGTGTTGCTGAGAGTTGGAGCAACTAGAATGCATAAACTTTGCTGGTGGAAAAATAAAATGGCACACCACTTTGAAAAACAATATGACAACTTCTTAAGAAGCTACATATGTACTTGGTACTTGAAATAGAAATTCCAAAATATTTTCCCAAGAGATATAAAAATATATGTCCACATAGCAATTTACACAGAGGTAAACATAACAGCTTTATTCTTAGTAGCTCAAAACTTAATAGCTCAAATGTCCATCAACAGGTGAATGTATAAATGAACTGTGGCATATCCAACAATGACTTACTATTCATCAATATAAAGGAATGGACTGATACCAACAGCAACACAAATGAATCTCAAAAACAATGCTAATAAGAAATGAGACACAAAAGAGTACATATTGTATGATTCTGTGTATATGAATTTCTAAAAGAAAGAACTCTTTAGTGATAAATACTGGGGCCAGGGAAAATGGGAGGGACTGACTGTAAAGGAAATTTGGGGGATGATGGAAATATTCCATATCTTAATTTTGGTGGCGGGTCATGACTGTGCACATTTGTCAAAATTCACTCAAATACACACTTAAAATAGGTGCATTTTAATGTTTTTTATTGTTTTATTTCGAAGATTTTTTTTAAAAAAATCTCCACTTGATATGTTTTGTCTATCTCTACTTTTAGTTTGATTTTTGTAGTATATATTTTGTGTAAATTCTAATAGAAGTTTTTCAGATTGACGGAAAATGATTCCAAATAGAATTACGGCAGGATAATTGGACACTTTTTCACTGGGAAATATCCTTCTTTATTTCTAGTGATACTTATCTTAAAACTACTATATTTGATATTATTACAGCTGGTCAGCTTTGATTAGTATTTGAATGGCATATATATTTTTCCATCCTTTGTTTCAGTTGAAATTTCCATATTTCTCTATTCTATATTTCTATATGTGTTGATATTTAAAGTGTATCTCTGGTAAACCATATAAATCATATATGATTTCTTAATTCCATCTGATAATCTTTGATTTTCAATTTGCCCAATTAATTGTTTTTAACTAACTTTACTTTTTTATACAGCAGGTTCTTATTAGTTATCTATTTTATACATATTAGTGTATATATGTCAATCCCAATCTCCCAATTCAACTAACCACCACCACGTCCCTCCACTACTTTCCCCCCTTGGTGTCCATACGTTTGTTCTCTATATCTGTGTCTCTATTTCTGCCTTGCAACCTGGTTCATTGGCACCATTCTTCTAGATTCTACATATAAGCATTAATATACAATACTTGTTTTTCTCTTTCTGACTTACTTCCCTCTGTATGACAGCCTCTAGGTCTATCCACGTTTCTACAAATGACCCAATTTTGTTACTTTTTATGGCTGACTAATATTCCATTGTATATATGTACCATATCTTCTTTATCCATTCACCTGTCGATGGGCATTTAGGTTGCTTCCATGATCTGGCTATTGTAAACAGAGCTGCAATGAACACTGGGGTGCATGTGTCTTTTTGAATTATGGTTTACTCTGGGTATATGTCCAGTAGTGGATTGCTGGGTCATATGGTAATTCTATTTTTAGTTTTTTAAGGAACCTCCATACTTTTCTCCATAGTGGCTGTATCAATTTACATTCCCACCAACAGTGCAAGAGGATTCCCTTTTCTCCACATCCTCTCCAGCATTTGTTGTTTGTGGATTTTCTGATGATGCCCATTCTAACCGGTATGAGGTGATACCTCATTACAGTTTTGATTTGCATTTCTCTAACAGTTAGTGATGTTGAGCAGCTTTTCATGTGCCTCTTGGCCATCTGTATGTCTTCTTTGGAGAAATGTCTATTTAGATCTTCAGCCCATTTTTTGATTGGGTTCTTTATGTTTTTAATATTGAGCTTCATGAGCTGTTTATATATTCTGGAGATTAATCCTTTGTCCATTGAATCATTTCCAAATATTTGCTCCCATTCTGAGTCTTATCTTTTCATCTTATTTATAGTTTCCTTTGCTGTGCAAAAGCTTCTAAGTTTCATTAAGTCCCATTTGTTTATTTTTGTTTTTATTTTCATAACTCTGGGAGATGGGTCAAAAAAGATCTTGCTGTGATTTATGTCAAAGAGTGTTCTTCCTCTAAGAGTTTTATAGTGTCCAGTCTTACACTTAGGTCTTTTGTCCATTTGGAGTTTTGTTTTGTGTATGGTGTTAGGGAGTATTCTAATTTCATTCTTTTATATGTAGCTCCCCAGTTTTCCCAGACCCACTTATTGAAGAGACTGTCTTTTCTCCATTGTATATCCTTGCCTCCTTTGTCATAGATTAGTTGACCATAGGTGTGTGGGTTTATCTCTGGGCTTTCTATCCTGTTCCACTGATCAATATTTCTGTTTTTCTGCCACAACCATATTGTCTTGATTACTGTAGCTTTGTAGTATAGTCCGACGTCAGGGGTTCTGATCCCTCCAGGTACGTTTTTTTCCCTCAGGATTGCTTTGGCTATTCTGGGTATTTTGTTGTCTCCATACAAATTTTAAGATTTTTTTGCTCTAGTTCTGTAAAAAATGCCATTGGTAGTTTGACAGGGACTGCACTGAATGTGTAGATTGTTTTGGGTAGTATAGTCATTTTCACAATATTGATTCTTCCAATACAAGAATATGGTATATCTCTCCATCTCTTTGTGTCATCTTTGATTTCTTTCATCAGTGTCTTATAGTTCTGAGTACAGGTCTTTCGCCTCCTTAGGTAGGTTTATTCCTAGGTATTTTATTCTTTTTTTTGCAATAGTGAACGGGATTGTTTCCTTAACTTCTCTTTCTGATCTTTCATTGTTAGTGTATAGGAATGCAAGAGATTTCTGTGCATTAATTATGTATCCTGCAACTTTACCAAATTCATTGATTACCTCTGGCAGTTTTCTGGTGGCATCTTTAGGATTATCTGTGTATAGTATCATGTCATCTGCAAACACTGACAGTTTTAATTATTTTCCAATTTGTATTCCTTTTATTTCTTTTTCTGCTCTGATTGCCATGGCTAGGACTTCCAAAACTATGTTGAATAATAGTGGTGAGAGTGGACATCCTTGCCTTGTTCCTGACCTTAGAGGAAATGCTTTCAGTTTTTCACCATCGAGAATGATGTTTCCTGTGGGTTTGTTGTACATGGCCTTTATTATGTTGAGGTAGGTTCCATCTATGCCCATTTTCTGGAGAGTTTTTATCATAAATGGGTGTGTTGAATTTTGTCAAAAGCTTTTTCTGCATCTAGTGAGATGGTCATATGGTTTTTATTCTAAAATTTGTTGCTATGGTGTATCACATTGATTGATTTGCATATATTGAAGAATCCTTGTATCCCTGCGATAAATCCCACTTGATCACAGTGTATGATCCTATTAATGTGCTGTTGGATTCTGTTTGCTGGTATTTTGCTGAGGATTTTTGCACCTATATTTTCAGTCTGTAACTTTCTGTTTTTGTAGTATCTTTGTCTGGGTTTGGTATCAGGGTGATCATGGCCTCATAGAATGAGTTTGGGAAGGTTCCTTCCTCTGAAATATTTTGGAAGAGTTTGAGAAGGATAGGTGTTAGCTCTTCTTTAAATGTTTGATAGAATTAATCTGTGAAGCCACCTGGTCCTGGACTTTTGTTTGTTGGAAGAGTTTTAATCACAGTTTCAATTTCATTACTTGTGATTCGTCTGCTCATATTTTCTATTTCTCCTGGTTCAGTCTCAGAAGGTTATACCTTTCTAAGAATTTGTCCATTTCTTCCAGTTTGTCCATCTTATTGGCACAGAGTTGCTTGTAGCAGTCTCTTATGATGCTTTGTATTTCTGCGGTGTCCGTTGTAACTTCTCTCTTTTCATTTCTAATTTTATTGATTGGAGTCCTCTCCCTCTTTTTCTTGATGAACTTGGCTACAGGTTTATCAATCTTGTTTATCTTCTCAAAGAACCAGCTTTTAGTTTTATTGATTTCTGCTATTATTTTCTTTGTTTCTATTTCATTTATTTCTGCTCTGATCTTTATGATTTCCTTCCTTCTACTAACTTTGGGTTTTGTTTGTTCTTCTTTCTCTATTTCCTTTAGGTGTAAGGTTAGATTGTTTATTTGAGATTTTTCTTGCTTCTTGAGGTAGGCTTGTATTGCTATAACCTTCCCTCTTAGAACTGCTTTTGCTGCATCCCATAGGTTTTGAATTGTCATGTTTTTGTTGTCATTTGTCTCTAGGTATTTTTTGATTTCCTCTGATTTCTTCAGTGATCTCTTGGTTATTGAGTAACGTATTGTTTAGCCTCCGTGTGTTTGTGTTGTTTACAGGTTTTTTCCCCCTGTAATTGATTTCTTATCTCATAGCGTTGTGGTCAGAAGAGATGCTTGATATGATTTCAATTTTCTTAAGTTTACTGAGGCTTGATTTGTGACCCAAGATGTGATCTATCCTGGAGAATGATCTGTGTGCACTTGAGAAGACAGTGTAACCTGCTGTTTTCGGATGGAATGTCCTATAAATATCAATTAAATCTATCTGGTCTATTGTGTCATTTAAAGCTTCTCTTTACTTATTAATTTTCTGTCTGGATGATCTGCCCATTGGTGTAAGTGAGGCGTTAAAGTCCCCCACTATTATTATGTTACTGTCAATTTCCTCTTTTATAGCTGTTAGCATTCGCCTTATGTATGGAGGTGCTCCTATGTTGGGTGCATATATATTTATAATTGTTATATCTTCTTCTTGTATTGATTCCTTGATCATTAGGTAGTGTCCTTCCTTGTCTCTTGTAACATTCTTTATTTTAAAGTCTGTTTTATCTGATACGAGTATTGTTACTCTGGCTTTCTTTACATTTCCATTTGCATGGAATATCTTTTACCATCCCCTCACTTTCAGTCTGTATCTGTCCCTAGGTCTGAAGTGGGTCTCTTATACACAGCATACATATTGGTCTTGTTTTTGTATCCATTTAGCGAGACTGTGTCTTTTGGTTGGAGCATTTAATCCATTCACATTTAAGGTAATTATCGATATATATGTTCCTATGACCATTTTCGGAATTGTTTTGGGTTTGTTTTTTTAGGTCCTTTTCTTCTCTTGTGTTTCCCACTTGGGGAAGTTCCTTTAGCATTTGTTGTAGAGCTTGTTTGGTGGTGCTGAATTCTCTTAGCTTTTTTTGTCTGTAAAGCTTTTGATTTCTGTGTCAAATCTGAAGGAGATCGTTGCCAGGTAGAGTAATCTTGGTTGTAGTTTCTTCCCTTTCATCACTTTAAATATATCGTGCCACTCCCTTCTGGCTTGTAGAGTTTCTGCTGAGAAATCAGCTGTTAACCTTATGGGAGTTCCCTTGTATGTTATTTGGTTTTTTTCCCTTGTTGCTTTTAATAATTTTTCTTTTACTTCAGTTTTTGTCAATTTGATTACTATGTGTCTTAGCGTGTTTCTCCTTGGGTTTATCCTGCCTGGGACTCTCTGCACTTCCTGGACTTGTGTGGCTATTTCCTTTCCCATAATAGGGAATTTTTTGACTATAAGCTGTTCAAATATTATTGGGTCCTTTCTTTCTCTCTTCTCCTTCTGGCACCCCTAATGTGAATGCTGTTGTATTTAATGTTGTCTCAGAGGTCTCTTAAGCTGTCTTCATTTCTTTTCATTCTTTTTTTCTTTATTCTGTTCCGTGGCAGTGAATTCCACCATTCTGTCTTCCAGGTCACTTATTGATTCTTCTGCCTCAGGTATTCTGCTCTTGATTCCTTCTAGTGTATTTTTCATTTCAGTTATCGTGTTGTTCTTCTCTGTTTGTTCTTTAATTCTTCTAGGTGTTTGCTCTTTACTCCTTCTAGGTCTTTGTTAAACATTTCTTGCATCTTCTCGATCTTTGCCTCCATTCTTTTTCTGAGGTCCTGGATCATCTTCAGTATCATTATTCTGAATTCTTTTTCTGGAAGGTTGCCTATCTCCAGTTCATTTAGTTGTTTTTTCTGGGGTTTTACCTTGTGCCTTCATCTGGTACATAGTCTTCTGCCTTTTCATTTTGTCTGTCTTTCTGTGAATGTGGTTTTTGTTCCACAGGCTGCAGGGTTGTAGTTCTTCTTGTTTCTGCCGTCCTGCCCATTTTTTAAATATAATTACTGATACAGCTGAGTTTAAGCCTACTGTCATATTTAGATCCTTGTCCCATTACTACTTTGTTCCTTTATTCTTCTGTTCCTTTTTTAAAAAATTGAATCTTGCATTTTAATTTTATTTTCTTCCTCTAGTACCTTCTTAAGTATTTTTGTATGATTAATTTAGTGATTATTTTAGAGATTACAATATTCACCCTAGACTTATTACATCTTAAATTAGTATCTTTAGTGCTTTGAAAACAATGCAAAAATTTTACAACAAATATTTAACTGGAGTTTAACTCCATTTGCCCCTCCCTTTGTGCTACTAATGTCATATATTTCACTTCTACATATGTTTTAAATCCTTAAATTTCTTGCTACTGTTGTTTTAAACAGTCAATATTCATGTTTACCAACATATTTACTTTCTGTTTCTGTATTTCTATGCTTCCATCTGGCATAAATCTTCCTTCAACCCGAAGAGCATCCTTTTATAGTTCTTATAGTTTGAGTCTGTTGGGGATGAATTTTATCATCTCTTTTTGGCCCTAAGCAACTTTACTTCTCATTCATTTTTGAAAATTATTTTCACTGGGTTTGAATTCTAGGCTGTCAGTTTTTCTTAGTTTCTGCCCTTTCTCTTTCCATTTTCTTCTGGTCAGCATGTTTCTGTTGAAAAGCCAACTGTAAGCTTTAATTTTACTCCCTTGTAGTCTTTTATCTTCTGGATGTTTTAAAGACTTTCTCTTGAACTTTGATTTGATTTGATGGGGTTTTCTTTGTATTTATCCTAATTGGGATTCACTTAGCTTCCTGAAAATATGAGCTGATCCTTCTCATGACTTAAAACAATTTTCAGCCATTATCTTTTTAGATAATGCGTCTGCCCCTAATTTCTCTCTCCTTTTCCTTATGGAATTCCAATTACATGTAAGTTAGGCTTTTGACGGTTTCATATGCTCTGTTGTGTTCTTTCCATTTGTTTTTTATATTTGTTTCATTTTCTTCTATTGCTCTGCCTTCAACTTCACTATTTCTAACTCCTGTTTACATTCTGCTGTTAAACTTCCCAATGAATACTTAACTTTAGATATTGTATTTTTTGGTTATGAAGTGTTCATTTGGTTTATATTGTAGATTCCAAGCCACTGTTGAAATTCTACATATTTTTCTCCATTTTGAAATTTTTTTTTAAACCACACCAATCCTAATTAATTTTAAGTCCTTCTCAACTAATTCCAATATCTGGATCATCCATGAATTTGCTTTAATTATTTGATTTTTGTCTCCTGATTGTCAGCCACAATTTCCTGTCCCCCTCTTTTCTTCAGCGCATCTAGTTATTTTTTATTTCATGGCAGACATTGTGTATGAAAGTACCATAGAGGCTCCAGATGATACTCCCCATCAGAGAGAGGGCAGCCTTTCCTTTGTGGGCATATTAAAGCAAAGGGATAGGTCCCTCACCTCTTGGGAATTGAGCTGGATCAGGGCTCTGTTGCACTCTTAGTAAGACTCAGCCCACCTCTGGTTAGTTCCTATGCCTTAAAGGTGACCCTCCTAGGCTTCTGATAGTCTGGAGGATTTCTGTCCTCCCATCCCCAAAAGACTGCAAAAGAGGTTCAGTTCTATCTTTTGGAGGTTTGAAGCTTACTCATTAGCTTCCTTACCGATGCAAATTTAAAATATGGCATGGGGAGAGACCAGTCATGTGATTGTTGCAAGCCCTATCCTCTAGTGGATCTGATCTCCCAACCACCATAGAAGTGTGGAAGACTTTACTCTGCCTTTCCCACCCAGCATCCCAGTTTCCTAAACTACACCAGAACTTACATGTAAATTTATACTACTGAAGCCAAGGAAAATTTCAACAACACAAACCTTTTCTTTACTACTTTAAATATCCTCATAAAAATCTTGCTTTCACTACTGACTTACTTAGCATTTTTAATGGATAGTATAAAAGTGAACTTCTACATAGCCACTGTTTAAAAATCCAAGTTTTAAGAAAAGTGGTGTTTTGCCTACTTTTTTCAAAACTTGCTTTTCTATTTGAGGAAATGCCCTCAAACTATATCCTAGAAGTTTAAAAATATTCACTGCAAACTGGCTGACGTCTGGTGTGCTTTGTAGTGAAGGACATCTGAACATCTCATCTCAGATAAGAAGCATTATCATCCCTTAGCAACAGCAAATAACAGCTGTGAAATGTTGAAGTCCTTTTAATATCATATCCATAGCTGAAGGTCAGATCTTATCACTTACGGTCCAAGAATGATGCATGTGTCAGCTGTCATGAAGCCTCTTCTGGGATAACTGGAGAGATGTTTATATACTTGAGCAGACATCTGCCATTTCTGCCTCCTTGCCTTCCATTTTCCCCTTATATAGTCCCAGAACCCAGGGTTCCTTAAGGGAATCACCACTCTCCCACTCATTCCTTGTGATTATGGTTGACTGCCTACTCCTCCCAGGGCCAAAGGCAGACATATGGCCCAAGCTTGGTCAGTTACTTATTCCATGCCTCTGACCACACTGATCATTTCAAAGGTTGAAACATGACCCAAACTAGTTCTCAGAGACTCAATTTGAGGATTCTTGTTTACATTGCTGAGGAAGAGAATGTCTGCAGCTGGGGTTAAGGAGGAGATATGAGACTGTAGCTGTTGGCAGCCATCTTGCCACCATGAAGATAGGGCCTCTCTGAGAACAGAGCCAGTTGAGAGGAGCAGAGCTAGGAGGTGAGAGAATGAAGACCAGTTTTGAGGACACTGGTTGAGACACTGAAGCCTGTCATGTCTGAAGCCAGGAAATACCCCAGGACTTTTCAGTTCTGTGAACAGAAAAAAAAAAAATCCCTATTTAACACAAGCAGGCTTTAGTTACTTCTCTGTCACTCATAACCAAGTGACAAGTGGTTTATTCTTCAGGTAATTCTCAACAATGGATCACCATTCTCAGCCAGAGTCGATTCCAAAACAAAGGCTAGAAGGGTGAGCGGGGTCCAGAGGGTGGAGATATAACTAAAGTGCTCTGGATTGCATTTACTCTGAGTGGGATCCCTGCTTAGCAACTGGCTGTGTCACAACCCAAACGCGGATGTGAGTAAGCCATTCAGCTTTCAAGAGGAAGTAGAAAAACTCACTTTTGGGGAAGAGCAGCTAGAGACAATGGCATGATATCCAGATTGAGATGATCTAAATTGGAATGATGGACCTGAAACTTGCAGAAGATCAGGGCTGGAGACAAGGACTTTCTTATGATAATAGAGGTGATAGTGGGAACGTTGGAGTATGCTGAAGGGATCCAGAGGGAGAGTGATGAAAAGGGAGTAGACAAAAGACAGAACCTTTGGAGTTGCATAGTTTTAGAAGGCTGGTGGAAGAGAAAAGGACTAGGAGAAGAAGGCAGTGGATCAGTCAGGGAGATAGGAGGAGAATAAGGAAAAACCTGGGACCAAGAAATCCAGGGACAGCAGTTAGAAGGAAGAGAAAGACGTCACCAACTACCAATACCAAAAAGTTGAAGACCCTAGAGACTGAGAAGAGCAAGGAACGTACCAAGGTCATTGTTGACCTTGCCAAAAGGTGTTCCAGGAAAGTGGTAGGGTAGAACCAGGCTGCAACAGTTACAGAGCAAGTCCATGAAAAAGCAGACCTCATGTGCAGTCAGCAGTCTCTGAGATCCCTGGGGGCTGAGGCAGGGGCAGAAAGGCAGGCATAGAGAAACTGGAAGGTGGATGCCAAAAAAACCAACACCATGACATTATCTTTGACTGCAAATTACAGCTTAGGATGCCAGTCTCATTTTCATCAGGATGGTATTAAAAATCCACTCCTGGACATATATCCACAGAAAACCATAATTCAAAGAGATACATGCATCCCAATGTTCACTGCAGCACTATTTACAATAGCCAGGACATGGAAGCAACCTAAATATCTACCAACAGATAAATGGATAAAAAAGATGTGGTACATATATACAATGGAATATTACTCAGCCATAAAAAAGAATGAAATAATGCCATTTGCAGTGACAAGGATGGACCTAGATATTGTCACACTGAGTGAAGTAAGTCAGAGAAAGACAAATATCATATGATATCGCTTATATGTGGAATCTAAAAAAAGGTGCAAATGAACTTATCTACAAAACAGAAATAGAGTTACAGATGTAGAAAACAAAGGTATGGTTACCAGGGGATAAGAGGGGGGAAGGATAAGTTGGGAGATTGGGATTGACATATGCACACTACTATATATAAAATAGATAGCTAATAAGGACCTACTGTATAGCACAGGGAACTCTACTCAATACTCTGTAACAGTCTATATGGGAAAACAATCTAAAAAAGAGTGGATATATGTATACATATAACTGATTCACTGCACTGTACACCTGAAACTAACCCAATATCGTAAGTCAACTATACTCTAACAAAATTTTTTTTTTAAACTTAGTAAATAAAGGTGTGAGGCTAATATGCAGAGTAGAACATGTTCAGGAAAATTACCAAGAGCTGAATTATGTCTGTTCAGAAGAAGGGACCAAAATAGGAAACTGCGTACCACGAAGGGAATAATACATTTGGGGCAGCATCCACTGTGTAAGGTGATACCTGGATCCTAGAAAGCAGAACAAGGCTTCCGCCCTCAGGGGGAGCCACTCTACACTGCGGTTCAGTGCGGGATAAACCTTCCGGGAAGCCTCCCTGCTGGTTCCCTCACCCCGCCCCCGATGCCACATGTTCTAGCACAGCTCATGAACGGTGTTTTCTCTTCAGTGTCCTGGACTTGCCTGTTTGTGTTCCGTTGGGCTCTGGGCATGGGGCTCTGGGGGAGACAGTCTTGCTGTATTGGGAGGCATGGGTTCTGTCTTGGACTAAATGATGCTTGCAGTGTGGCTCTGTCCACTCCTACGCTGTATTGAAGTGATGGGGGCTGGACTGTGTTGCAAATACATCATTTTGTTGTTGTTGTTTAAAAAACTTAGATGAACTTAAGTGTTCGTCTCTTCTACTGGGCTGAAAACTCCGAGGAGTCAGGGATTATATTTTATTCATCTTCATAGCACAGAGTAGACGGTCAATTAGGGTTACCAGATTTAGGGAAAAAAAGAAAAAATATAAACGACACAGCGTTAAATTTGGAATTCAAATTCAAATACGGTATGGGACATACTTTTATACAAAAGTTATCTGCTGATGGTCTGAAACTCAAATCTCACTGGGCGTTTTCTCTGGTAACCCCACATCCTGCCCATGTTTGCTGAATGAATGCAGAAGGGTAACTGGGGTGGAATGAGGAAGGAGAGACCCGGGGGAGGACAATTTCTCCATCTAAACCCATTCTCCAAAACCAGTAATTTGTAAAACTAGCACGATGCTAAAGGTGATACGTTGGCAGTACAGTTAAGACCATAAGAAGAAGAGATGAGAAAGTCAAGTCCTCAGACTTTGGATTTTCTTCTTGTCTTTAATTTTAAATGACACCTTCTTACTTACTTGCTTCATTCTTACATGGGAGGTAACTATTTTGGTTCAAACCAAGAGAGCATTTAACTTGCTTACAGTTTCCGTAGGGCAGAAACTCGGAATATCTTAGCTGAGAGGGTCTGTCTTGGGGTCGCTCACGCGGTGGGGCCCGATGTCGGTGGGGGCTGCAGTCCCCTGAGGGCTTGGCTGGGACCGGAGGATCCGCTCAAGATGGCAGGTTGGTGCTGCCTGTTGGCTGGAGGACTCGGGAATCTGCGCCTCTCCACGGGGTTGCTCAAGCATCTTTGTGGCTTGGCAGATGGCTTCCCCCAAAGGAGAAATCCAAGAGACCAAGCTGAAGTGTAAGGTCCCCTCCTGTCACCTCTGCCTTATTCTACTGGGGACACAGACCAACCCTGACTCAATGTGGGAGGGGGCATCAGCAAGGCAAGGATCATTTGAGAGGCTGGCTACCACAATGCCAGTTCAGAAAATTCAAAATATGCTCTTTGAGGGCAAAGTCTCCCACCCCGGATACGGAAGCACATTTTGAGATCTTACAAGGAATGGCCAGAGGCCCAGGGAGCCCACATAAAAGGGAGGCAGAGAACACAGAAGCCTCAGTAACACCATCTGCTTCCAGGTGATGGTCCCATCCACCCATCACCCATCCATCACCCACCTACCCATCACCCATCCACCCATCACTCATCCATCCACCACCCACCCAGATAGCATTGGTATTTATCACATAAGCTTCTGTGGTGGACTCTGGGAACTCGTGGTGAGCAAAAGAGATATGTCTCCATCCTCTTGGAACAGACAGTCCAAGAGGGAGGCAGACATTAAACCAGGATACAAGCAAACAAAATGGCAAGGTACAATGTGAAAGACACAGAGAGCAATTATAGCAACCAACAGAGTGGGTACCTGCTTACGTGAGGTGACCGGAAGGCTTCCCTAAGAAGGTGGTTCTAAGGCAAAGAAGAGGCTCCCCCACCATGTGATGAGGTGGGTGGTGGAGGGACATATGGCCCAAGGTGAGAACGGGCATTAGTTCACAGGAGGGTTCCTGGGCCTCTTCTGGATAGAAGCCCAGAGGAGAAGCCAAATCAGGAGCAAGATGAGAAGCTGGGTGTGGATGGTGAGACCACCGACTTTGTCCTGAAGAGAGCGGGGGGGGGGGGCATTTGGGGCACAACCATGGGGCCACTAGAGGAGCTACAGAGGGAGAGGGAGTCAAACCTGGAGAGAGGGGCGTGAGCAGAAGTCCCAAGACTGTGGGAGAAGAAGCCCATCTGATTCCTAGAGAGGAGACCAGACGGCCCAGGTGAGGCAAAGCAGAAACCAGCCGAGAGTGGTGCGGGGGCAGGGATGGCGGGAAATGGGTGCGCTAAAGGGGGTTTAATGCAGAGAGAACACAGCAGGGGTGAGCTCAGGGCTGCAGGCCAACGTCTGGCTGCTGCTTCCAGCCGTGGGAGCACCCCGTGCTGAGTTCTGCTTCTCATTTCGGACAAGCCTTGGGAGCACCATCCACTCACACCCCGGGACACACCTGGATCAATCAAGAGGCTGACACATAGATTTCTAGGAAAAAGGATGTGCCTGAGAGCTTGTTGTTTACAGTCACATTTTCAATCATTTGAAGATGTAAGTGCCTAAGGGAAATGCTTGATTTGCTCAATTACTTATGAAAATGCTTGACTGCTAAATGATTTTTGAAAATGATTTTTTATTTTTCGTGGCATTCATCAAACCCAAATAGAAAAGCGTTAGACCCAAATAAAATCAAGATAAAAGTAAATGAAAAACAAAGGCCTCTCAAAGTAAACATAAATATTCACTCAAATGTCTTTGGGGACCTACTGTGTGTCGAGCATGGCTAGACCCTGAGGATACTGAAATGAGCAACACATAGTATCTGCCTTTAAAGGTTTCAGAGTTTCCCTAGGAAACCAATAAGAAAACCAAGTATTTTGTGTGGATAATATGTACCATGATGGATGCATGACTGGGCACCTGCCAGCAGCCACATGTTGACAAAGGGTGTGGCCCTGACGAGTTCAGGAAAAACCAACTGTCTTAGACTGCCTGGGCTGCTATAACCAAATACCATAGCCTGGGTGACAAACAATAGACATTCACTTCTCACAGCTCTGGAGGCTGGGAAATCCTAGGCCAGGGTGCTGGCATGGTGGGGGTCTTGGTGAGGGCACTCCTCCTGGCTTATAGACAACCACCTCATCACTGTGTCCTCACGTGGTGTAGAGAAAGCTCTGGTCTCTTCCTCTTCTTCTAAGGGCAGTAATCCCATCGTGGGGACCCCACCCTCACGACCTCATCTAAATTTAATTACTTCCCAAAGGCCCCCGTCTCCAAAAACCATCACACTGGGGGGTTAGGACTTCAACCTGTAAATCTGGGAGGGACATAAACATTTGGTCTTTAACACCAACCAAAAAAGGTAACTTCTGAGTTAAGTCCTGAAAAATGAGGACATGAGGGAGAGTCTTAGGGCAGGGAAGGAAAGAGTGGGTAGAAAAACTGCAGAGCACAGAAGCAGCAATGAGCCTCTGTAAGGAAGTTGTTGTAGCGGCATACAGCATGAGGAAGACAGAGGGGCTCAGTCACCAACAGGGGTGTAGGCCCATGTTAAAAGTTTGGGTCTTATTCTGAAGGAAATGGGGAGTCGCTGATAGATTTTATGCAATTCTAAGACACGGTCAGATTTGTGTTGGAGAAAGACTCATCCACAACAAGAAAGATGGATCTGAGGGGGCTCAAGAGTGAAGAATTCACTAAGATGCTACTTACAGGCTGTGTCACTAAAAACCAGGTTTTCCAAGAACATTTCATGGCCTGGGAAGTATAAATAACAACAACAACATAATAATAAATCATAATTATAATAAACATGGTGAATCCTGGCATGTGCTAGACACTTAAACATCATCTTATCAGTCTTAGTAACAGCCCTCTGAAATAGGTATCTTTTTATTTTAATGAGGACGCAGAGGTTCAGAGAGGTCATGTAACTTACCAAAGGTCACACAGTGAGGAAGTGGCCGTGCTTGGTTTGATGCCTGAGGCCCTATGCCTCATGACCACGCCAGCTGTGAACAGTCAGCTTTGATGGCCTCAGTGCTGGGGAGGGGGGGCCCGGCGAGGAGGGGTCCACACCACCACTGGACCTGCCACTCTGCATGACAGTCCCTGACCCGAGGAGAATCTGCTAGGGTGACATCCCTGGGAGTGGCCTCTTGGGAGCACGTGGGCTGTCTCCTCACCCTCACCCCAAAAGCACTGCAGGGCGATGATTCTGCATATGCAGTGGGAGTGCAGTGATTTGGAGAATCATGTGGGTGCAGTATATTTTGTTTAAAAAGACCAACTCCACTTCCTCTCCCCAGAGGGTTGCAAGGGGTACGGATAACGCCATTTTGCTCAGATGCGTTTATCCAACAGTGGAAATGCCTCAGCCGGAAGCACGAGGCTCTGGGGAGAAAGACCCATGACAGCAAGGCCCCGGCCTTCCGTCCTTCACCAGCAGGGGAATCAGGCCCACAGGTCACACTGCCACCCTGGTTTCATCTTCACCGAGGCAACGCGATGGGTTTGCACAGGGTCCGCAGAGAACAAGAGCCCCCCGGCTGTCTCCCTGCTCTAGTCGTGTCCCAGGCCTGGACCCCGCTTTCTGTCTCCAGCACAGCCTACCTTCCCCATTGCCAGCACTCTCCTTCCTCAAACAGATGTTCTACTTCAAACCTCTTCTAAAACTACAGCCCCAAATGCCACTTGACTCCGCAGAAACCTTCCGTTGCTTTCCAGTGTCTTCTGAGCGGAATTCTAACTTCTTAGCAGGACATCCAAGGCCCTGCTTCATCTGAAAACTCCGCACCCCAAACCCCAATCCTGATGGTGTCTTATCTGTTAAGAGTCATTTGTGCAAGTATCCAGAGAAAACGGCAACTTGCCACTCAGAGCGCAGGTGATGCGGAGTACGGTTCCCAATCTCCACTAAGACCCTTTGTGCATCAGGAGGCAGAGGCAGGGAGGGTTACCATAGGCTCCTGCGGTTTGTATAGAAGCTAGAACTTGTCACTTAATTAATGTTTCTTCCCATTTGATCCAGAAATCTAAGGAAGGAATCTCTGAGGCTGGCTATTCCAGTCTCAGCTGCTTCAAATTAAATAGTGAAATTAATTTGCCGTCATGGCCATAGGAATTTCTTGAAAGGAGTCGCCTCTGAGGTTAATGAGTAAAAGAGGCCAATTCTGTGTGTGCAGAAATTCTTGGAATCTGAAGACATGGGCAGTTGGAACTGGTAAGGTTTCACAGAAAAATGTATATGTGTTGTCTTTGAGGTATTAACTTAACTGAAGACGTACGTTTCTACAGCTTCTGGACATTGATTTAATGGGAAAAGATCTTTAAAGCTTCTCCAATTCATTTCCCCACCTGCCAGTGTCGCCTGCCAGCTCCTTCCTCATAATGCCCGCTGGTGCCAAAAGAATGTGTCCACGAGCCTGCCTGTTAGAACCAACCAAAACGCACTCAGTGTTTTGTGCTTGACTTCGGCACCCTGTTTCTGCCCTTCCCCGCAACAGCTCCTTCTAACCCTGTCTGGACAGCTGAAGTTTGCCGTATGAAGATGAGTCTCAGTTTAGTCCTCAGAGCCCAGGGGAAGACCAGTTTGTGTAATGCCCATTACAGGCGTTTCCCGGGGCAGCTGCCTTCCCAGAAACGCTTCCAGACTGAACCAGACAAAGCTCGCTACCTGCCAGTGAAACGGCAGGCTGGAAAAACAGCTCTGGGACTCCACCGAGACTGTTCTGGAGATGAACCTTAAAAAGCTCCTTTCTCCCCTTACTTAGGCCAGGAGGCGAGGGGGTCTACAGAACCGGATTTCTGAACTCTTCCAAGACAATGCAGACATGAAAATGGGAAGACAGCGATTGTCTGCAATCTGCACTCCCGACGGGCAGAGACGCATACATAGGAGGCCAGTGTTAGCCAACCCGGAACTCTGGGGATCTCATGCTTTCCCACGTATTCTCCTTAAGACACTAAAACCAGCAATAACTCTTGGCAATGCAAACACATTCCTATTAGCTGAATAGGCACAACCAAAGATTATATGCCCCAGTGGTCTTGTTTTGAACTGCAAAAGAAGAGGCTAGATTTCAAAGGAGCTATGATAAAATTCTCCACCCCTGGTGGGCTCTTAACTCTTCCTGATGTTTGTACTACAGAAGGGGTTGACATTTCCTAGGGTTCTCTTTGAGCAAAAGCTTCAAAGTCGTTCTGAGATGACATTGCCAGCTTTCAGGCATGTTTTAAACGGGCAAAATACCTCTAGTGCCTAGCACGGGGCCTGGGATACCATGAGGTCTCAATAACTATTTACTGATTAAAGGAATATGCAGAAAGAACTCAATAGAAAAGCAGGATCATCTTTAATCAGCAAAATCTTTCCCCTCTAAACTGTGAGACAGAATTCCACTGAACAGTGCCTGGTTCCTAGGCAGGACCACCACCCTCAAATCTAGGGACCAAATGGACCCTGCCTCCCCAAGCTATGCAGGACTTAATTTGCAGAGCGGTACATGGCAGCCCTGAAACATTTACTGGATGGAAAAAAATAGAGAATTTGCTGAAGGTCTGAGACACTTTTCACATGGCATAATGTGTCTGCCTGATAACAGACTTCATTTTAATCATTTATATTCTTTTTCTGTGTTTGAGGGAAAAAAATCAATATGTAGAGCAAGCATATATAAACTATTCAGTGTGACTTGCTTCTGTAATTAAGCTAAAATCTTGCATGTGGGTCGTGGGTGACCAAAGCTAGGGAAAAGTATGTAAAATCTGTCACCTACCTATACAAATACAGCTCTGCTAATCATTACATCAGGGATGGGCAATAGAGGATGCATAAGGGTCTCTGAGTTTGCCTTCAGAGGTCCTTTGTGAGATGCCTGCTGGGGTTAGACATGCCGGGGAGGGCCAAGGAATGGAGGCAGGCTAATGGCGCCCACAGGAATCAGGGATCCTAATGGAGACACAACCCATAACCCTGGTCCTGGTCTCATTAATTCTGTGCTCTCACCAACTCTGTTCTGGGTTTATGACTATGTCTTTAAATCACACGCTCAGAAAATTAGTAGGTCCGAGCAAAAGGAAGAACGCTTAGTACCTCTGCTGAGTAACAGTTGTACCTAAAAATGGTTATGCCACCTGAAGAAAATCTCTTCGTTGCCACTTTCAGGAAAAGGTCAAATGAATTTCAAGCAATTAGCAGAAAGGCAGCCTTGAGGCATCATCAACTCAAGGAGTGTGAAAAGCCAGATTTAGGTCAAATGCTAGAGAGTTGGGAGTTAAATCCTTAAAATAGCATTTTAGGGAAAAGAACAAATAATTGGGTTTGATTTCAAGAACTGATGTAGTTTATTGAAAAGAGCCACTCTTCCTTTTTGACCAGTATAGTTATACCTCTTTTAAAAAGGCCAACTTCCTGCTATATTTCCTACTATACAATTTTAAAAATTAAATATATGGTGTGCCCCAGTCATGATCCAGCATTCGAGATTGGCTTTTTTTTTTTGGAATCTAGCAAGAGCACATCCATATATTTCCTTGTTTTTGTCAGCTGCCAAAACCAAGAAGCAATGACACTACAGCAGCAGTGAGCACACCCAGCACACAGATCTTGGTTTCTAATACCATTTTCCCAGAAACCAGGGCTCCTTGGAGAAATGGCTGATTTTAGGACTGGGACGGGAAGCGTATAAGATAAACCTGGTGCATCTTGTCGCAACAGAAAGTAAAAAAGGGCTCACACACACAGACATACACACGCAACAACGGACACATCTCCAACGGACACAGGAGCCGACTGGAAGAATCCTCAGTGGCCAAGGCAGGAACAACTTGAACAACATAAAACAGTGCTTGATTATATCACAAAATATAAAATAAATACCCCCGAGTCCAAGCTTAGATAAATAAACAATTGACTATATAAATAAACAGGGAAAGTAGACAACTCTCACATGCAGAAAAATTCAAAACAACTTATGTAGCTGCTTCAACCTTCAAGGAAGTGAAGCATAATTCCGTAAGTGTGGGATGTGCACAGTGACTTCCTTCCAAAGAATTCAGTATAGAAAGGAAGGAAAAAAGAAATTTACAGTGGAGAAGTTTGACAAACGTGACTTCAGTCAGCTGGTCAGAGTTGACATCAGCAGTGACAAGTCCTGTTGACAGTATGTGCCCTCGATGTGGTAGAACAGGCGCAGTACTTCATCTCTGTGGACTTCTCCTCAAAGCAGATAAGCCCAGTTCAATCAGGAGAACATCAGACAAACCCAAGTTGACGGATATTCTACAAAACCCTTGACTCGCATCCCTCAAAATTATCATCAAAAGTATCATCAAAAACAGAAAGTGTGGGAAACGGCCACAGCCAAATAGAGCCTGAGGAGAGATGATGACTAAATGTAATGTGGTACCTGGATGGACTCTTAGAACAGAAAAAGGACATGAGGTAAGAACTAGGAAAATCTGAATAAGGCATGGACTTTAGCTAATAACAATGTGTCAATGTTGGCTGTGACAAATGCTCTACAATAATTTAAGATGTTAATAACAGGGGAAACTCGATGTGAGGTATATGGGATCTCTGTATTATCTTTACAATTTTTTGGGTAAATCGACAACTGTTCTCATATAAAACACTTATTTTTTAAAATCTAGCAAAAGCAAACATTGTAAAGCAAGTATACTCCAATAAAAATTAATTTAAGAAAATCTAACAAGAGCAGCCTTTGAGGGAGGGAGAAATCAACTTCTATTCTTACCTGCCCCAAATCTCCAATGGGCACATTGCTGTAAACACGTGGAGTCCTGGGAGACACGCACTTCCTTTTGCCCATCTATGTGCGGTGCCCATCGTGCATTCTCAACGGGTGGATGCTTGCCCTCAAAGGAGCAAAAATTGGTACTTGGGGAGGAGGTGAAAATTCTTAGGTATTACAATGGTTTACTCCACTCCAAAGCTTAAAACTACCCAACAAAATCTTATTCCTTAGTGTTTAATTTCCCTCTTTAAAGAGGAATTTAATTCAAAGTTTAATTAATTTAATTTTTCTCTTTAGGCAGGCAGTAATGAAAGTCCAATTGTAAAATGCTGGTATACGTCACTGAGAAACGCACATCTTATGCTTACAGGGATGTGTGTGAGAAATGGGGGGTTCATGAGTATGTTTAATCAACACGAAAGGAAGATCTCACACGAACTCTCTACATAGGCATTATGTCAAAGTCACATAATAGCACTCAATTCTGTTGTTTTTAACATGATTTTATGCACTTGCTTGTCGGCACTCTCATGATAAGTTTAAAAATATTTCACACTTTTTAAGAAAAAAATAGGAGGATTTTTTTTTTTTAATCTGAGCTTTAAATTTCAATTGAACAAAACAGCCTCATCACCATCAGGACTGTTTATTGAGCAACTAAGAAGGAACAGTCCTCACTGTTTATGTTTTAACTTCAGAGAAATTCTAGAGTCAAGGCATAGGCAATGGCTTCCTCAGCCTTCACGTGATATGAAACTGTGAAATGAAATATTGATACACATGAATTCTCTCTTGGGAAGATAGGCTTTTTAGTCTAAACTCTGATTTACAAATTATCATCCTTTCTAGAAATTATGTGTTCTTCTACATGTCCTCAATCTCCAGGACCTTTCTCTCTTATTAAAAGAATTCAGGTTAAAATATAAAAAGCCATATATCATGAATTGTTACCAACGCACCATGAATATGTACATGTGACCAATAGGAAAACTGGGTGTGGGGAGTAGGGGACGGCTCCATGCTATCTTTGCAATTTTTCAGTAAATCTAAAGCTACTCTGATTTTCTTTTTCTGAAAAAAGAATAGACATATATATACATATATGTATAACTGAGTCACTTTGCTGTACACCTGAAACTAACACAACATTGTAAATCAGCTACACTTCAATTAAAAAAGTAAGAAAATGAGCATCAAGCAACTTCTTGAAAAAGAAATAAAGCTATTCTAAAATCACTTATTTTAGAAATTACATATCTCTTATTAACTACTTAATTAAGTTTATTACAACCATTAGTTCACTAAACTTTGAGGTCCTCAAGGGCAGGATAGAGCCTCACCCATTCTTGGGTCACAGGAACTTGACCTTGAACCTGAGACACAGCAGACCCTTATATATCCTTGGACGAACAGATGAAAAGCTGAAAACAGAATTCATCATCCAACTCTTTTTCTCCTAATATCAAATATGCTCAACACATCAGTCAAACATGGAGAGTCTTACCCAAGGATTATAAAAAATATATATTTTATAACGTCTCTCTGTTTAAATAATGCAAACCACTCTATCTCCTAGCATTATCCACATTTGTTATTTTAAAATATAACTTTTAAAAAAAGACCCAGTTCTATGATGATGCTACAAGCTTGGGGAAGGAAAAAAAGTTGCAGAAACTGTAGGGAGACCTGATTCAATAGACAACTTTTTGGAAAATGATATTAAGGCCTTTGCTAAGAGGTCACAAGAAATAAATGAGTTAGCAGAGACCACTGTGGAAATGTAGCCCAGAGCCCTCCTTGACTGAGTGGCGAGCAACCAGAAGGGGGGACACAGTGGGAACAAGCACAACGTGTTGGCTTTCTTCCTGCCCTTTGTATGCTGACCGAAGAGGAAGCAAGAACACTGAAAGGACTGGCGGGGAGCGCGGATGAAGCCCTCACACGCGGTTGAAGAAAGCCAGGGCTGCCTCGGAGGGCAGGACTGACTGCCGGGGGCAGCGCTGGCCAGAGGCCTCCACACTGTCCCTCTGAGCCGAGACCTTGCCTCAGGAGTCCAGACTGATGAACCAGTCCCGATACAATGCACAAGGGAAAGAAAGCTGAAGATCTTCTGGGAGGCAGCCGAGTGCTCCGGAAAGACTAGACATCAGAATCTAGCTGTCAGCCCTGTCACTTCCCGTTCTGTGAGCTTCTGCATCTTCACCTACAAAGTGCACACAACATCCACCTTGCAGGGCTGCTGGGGGCACCTGGTGTGATCATACCTAGAGTATGTCTAGCCCGGGGGCGGGGGAGGGTCGCAAACTACAGTCTGAGGGCCACACCCAGCCCACTGCCCACTGGCAGAGCTAAGAATGGTTTCATATTTCTTAATGGTTAAGAAAAATAAAAGGAGAATATTTCATGACACATGAACATTATAAAATTCAAATGACAATGTCCACAAATAAGTTTCATCAGAACACAGCCACACCCACTGGTTCACTCATTATCTACAGCTGCTTTTATCTTTTAAGCGGCAGTGGCCAAGTTGAGTAGCTGTGACAGAGATCATAGGACCCACACAGCTGAACACATTTACTGTCTAGCTCTTCACTTAAAAAGTTTGCCAATTTTTGACCTGTGGCTCCACCCAAAGCAAAGGTCCTCAGTAACTGTTTCCTTAGCCTTCTCGGCTTTCTCTTAGCGCAGGGGTTCTTAACCTGGGGAATTATGCACACCCCCGACGCCCCAGCCCAGGGCCTTTTGAGTTGACTTGGCTGGGGAGGAGGGTGCTCCTGGCATCTCACGGTAAAGACCAGGGATGCTGGCAGACATCCTACAACGCACAGAACAGCCCCCTTCCCCTACACACATAACTGAGAACTACCCATCCCAGTGGCAACAGGGCTGGGGCTGAGGGGCCCTGCCCTAGTGTAAGGAGGAAGGCCAGAATGAATGAAGGGAAAGGAGAGTGGCTGAGATTTACTGAGCACGCCGGGGGCACTATGTCAGACAGCAGGGTAACCATCATCATCTCCTTTACAAATGAGAAAACAGACTCAGCAAGGGCTTGTCATTTGCCCAACATCACACAGCAAGGCAGAGGCTGTGCAGGAGTGTGAAGCCATTTCTGTATGTTCCAAAGCCTTTTCTCCTTCCACTCTGCCTGCCATCAACTCTTAAAAAACAGCTGAGTTCCCAAAGATATAGGGGTGCCACCTTTTATCTCGCTAATCCCTCTCCCAGAAGGGTGGGCAGAATCTTGGCTACGTAGGTTATGTGAGGCTGGAACGAGAGCCTCCTGTGTGGCAGACGTAGCCTCATGGGGACTGTCAGGCAAGGGGTAGGGTTGGGAGTCCAACGGGAGTTAAGAGACAGGGGGTGGAGGCAGAGAACAGACCATCCTAAGAGACCGTACAGTCTAGAAATAATGTTCCAACTTTGGAGCCACTGTACTTTTCTTATGAGAAGCCTCACATGAGGTATTTTAATAACATTATTTCCTAAGAGGAAGCGCTACTGGCTGGCTTGTAAGCTAATGTAAGCTCAACGTTCCATAAGTCAAAGGGCTAACCATTGAGCTTACTCAGTCAAGCTCAGGCACCACGGCTGGCCTGCAGCAACTCCTGCAATGACCAGAACACTCCCTTAGAGAAGAGGAAACTCATTCTCTCTAGGACTGGGACAGAGAGGCACACGTGGGGAGTTATTCCAGGTAGAACCCTAGCAGCCACAAAAGAGAAAAATGTCACGTTCTTCCAAGCAATAAAAGACCTCCAAAACGATTTTAAAAGAACCTAAACTCGCTACAAGGGGGTCAGCAATGTCTGAAAAGTCCAGGTCATCCAAGAGTGGTTTGTACCTCTCTGCAGAAATGGAGAAGCTCTCCAGGCACCCTCTGGTATTTGAATAACATGCAAAGGTTGAGTTTTGTCCCCTCTATCTTCTGTAGCACGAGGCACCTCCACGCCAGTGAGCGACCCAGCCCCCAGGCACAGGGGAAGGCTCAGAGCCCGTACCCTCACTGGATGCCGAACACTGCACTAAGGGACAAAGAAGGAATAACGCTGAGGCCACCACCCGCGGGGAGGGCACAGGCTGGTGAGAGAAACACAAATATAAACTAGTGATGACAGCACAGTATGATCCATGCCAAAGAGCTGAGTCCCAAGTCTCACAGAGTTAGGGTCTAAAGCCAGCACAGAAGGCGAAGCGGTACCCAAGGCAGAGTTATCAGTAATCTTCTAAGTACCTTATGGTTTTTGTGCTTTTCTGTAAGTTCAATGTGGCCATTTCTTCTCTCCTGAACCCCGCTGGGTTGAGCACAGTTGAGTTTGCTTATTTTGGGGTCCCTGCTGTATAACGACATCCACTTGAAAAACCAGACTCGCTCTCAGGGAGTGAGAGACTTGCCCTGTTTCAGGTGGAGGAAGAGAGGAAACAGCAGACACCCGATGTCCCATCACGCCTCCCCCCGACCCCGGCCGATTCCCCGGCCACATGCTCCTTGGGGAGATCAGAGGATGGGTGTGTGAGTTAAGCTGCACGTCCTTAGCTTCTGTTTCTGCCACGTCCGCAGGCTCAGTGCACACGAGTGAAGCGTGTGCGTGGTGGGCCTTCACGTCATGGAGATGACTGATTAGGACAAAGGTCTGGGAAGGACAGACGTGGCTGGGGAGGTCAGAATGAGCTGCACAGAGAAGGTGCTGGTTAAGCTGGGGCTTCAGGAATGAGCAGGACACAGGTGGCAGGGACAAAGCAAATGCCAGTTCTGCACGGCAGTAAAGAACATGGCATATTTAGGCAACAGGCTGCCACGGAGGCGCAGGATGGCTGAGAGGTGGGAGCTAAGCCTCCACAGTGGGTACCAAGTGAAGGAACCTGAGTCAGATACCGTGAGAAGCGTCTGAAGGATGAGATGTCTCCAAGCCCATGATCTGAGGGGAGCTGGGGGATGACAATCTTATCTTCCAGAGGCTACTACACAAAGTGGGGAACATGGCTGGGGGGCTGTTTCCACATCGGGACACAGTCCATTAAGGCAATTGGGAACTTCCGGCTGGAGGTGCGTAAAATCCACTGGAAGCCAGTGACCCAATCTCAGGCGTCAGAGCAGGGTGGGCGATGTGGACTGTCAGTCAGTGTATGCTGGAGGACGATGGTGAGGGGATCAGACCCACGTCCCACATAGTAGGAGCCCGTGTGTGGGCGGTGGCTGCTTCTGTCACTCACGGGAGCTCCCGCCCCCCCTTGCACAGGTGGGTAGTGAGGCCGCAGGACGGAATGCCACGCCCAGCAGGAGCCCTGAGTCAGAAACGCACCGAGGGAGAAACTCAGGGGAAACCAACAGTTAAGGGGCAAAGCCGAGAAGAGGAACCAAAGGCAAGAATTAAAAACATACGAAAGGGCTTCCCTGGTGGCGCAGTGGTTGAGAGTCCGCCTGCCGATGCAGGGGATGCGGGTTCATGCCCCGGTCTGGGAGGATCCCACATGCCGCGGAGCGGCTGGGCCCGTGAGCCATGGCCGCTGAGCCTGCGCGTCCAGAGCCTGTGCTCCGCAACGGGAGAGGCCACAACAGTGAGAGGCCCGCGTACCACAAAAAAACAAAAAAAAACATACGAGAGCAAACAAGAGCGAACAGGGTCTCAGGAGCCAAAGGAAGTGAGAGTTTCAAAGGAGAGTGAATCAGCGTCAAGACAAGTAAAATAAAGAGCGAGAGGCATGCTCTGGCTTCAGAGGTTGAGAGGCCACCCATGACCTTGGCAAGAGCGGTCGTGATGAAGTGCTGGGAGTGGAAGCTGCTACAGAGGGCTGCAGAGGACCTGCGGGAGGAGGGGGGGGAGGAGGTGGGGAGGGAAGATGAGACGACCCCTCCGAGGAGAAGGCTGATTGCGGAGGCGTGAAAGGGGATGGTTATTTGAGGGGAAAAACAGGGCTTGGTTTTCTCAGCCGTGAAACAAAGCAAATGGAAATCAATGCAGCAGACTCTACCTCTGCCATTTTAATTAGCAGCTATTTGATCTTTCAGATCCTCAGTATGCTATGGGAAGCTCTGGTTTCATGTTCTAATCCTTTTGCCTTTTTACTTTCCATTTCACATACTATTTCCATCGTTTCATTCTCCTGTGAGAAAGCTGGAAATTGGAAATTTCCTGGAGTCTTCAAAGGCTGAGCTCAACTGAGGTCATCTCACAATCAACCCCATCTTGATATGTCTTCCCTGGATCCAGAGTAAATTTTTTTAGGACATGAAATTGGAGGTTGGTCCCTAAAGAAACTTTAAGCTCTCCATATCACCTTACATTGGGGTGGTAGTTTTTAGTTAATGTATTTTCACACCCATTGTTTCATCTCATTCTTACAATGACCCTAAGAGGGAGGAAAGAGCAGATAAGCTTATACTCGGGTTATAGATCAAAACAACGGCAAGTAAACAAACAAAATGCCGGAAGCTCTCCGATGCACACAAGGTCATGTTCTCTCCCCATGCTCTGTTCTTTCAACTACGTGATCAGTGGCAATGATGCCTTGACTCTTGATTTGTACACGACATAATAATACCCCATTTGGATATATCTCCATCATAGATGAGAGAGAGAGAAAAAGAGAATCTGAGTACTTCTGCCTGCATCAAGTTGATGCCTGGGCCTTCCCTCAGACCAATTAAGTCAAACTGTCAAAGACTGGCTGAATGGAAAGAAGGCAGCAAGGAATGAAAGAGGGGAGCAGGAAAGCAGGATTGCAAACCTAAAAGCCTGTATTCTAAGGTCCTGCAGGCATAGTTGTGCAGCAAAAATATTCATGAAGTGGGTATGTTCTGCATACTTGAAGATACGCCCCGTTAATGTAGTTTAAAATTACAGTTACTAGTAGTATTACTTATATCCCATCTATTTTATAAGATTGCTGTCTCTTGCATTACTCAATATTTAACGAGGCCTCCAACAAAGTAATGATGACTAAATGTCTTGAGGCCATCGATCATATACATACCTCTATGTAGAATATTTGTAATAGCGCAACTCTAGATGTGGGAAGAAGGAACAAGGGAAAACATTTCCCAGATCATAATAGACTAGTAAGATGGGAGATCCAGAGAATTTTAGACTGTCAACAGGGCCTAATCTGAAAATTAGAGCACGTTGAGTGGCCTATCCACAGAATCCTCCTCAATGTAGGAATAAGCCTTCTTAGCACCATGGGACAAAATTGGTCACGATGTGCCTCCCAAAAGTTGGTCAGATTTATGACCAAAATGAGGCGCTGCGGGCAGAGTTTGTCCCCTGCCATTTAGTGAACAAAAGATGTTGTGGCCAAAAAGGCATCAGCCACTGCAGCTGCCCCCAGCTGTGCACTCTGAGGGGAATTCAGGATGGAGAAAACGGGATACTGGTCCTAGATATTGAAGATGCACAATAAAGGAAAGATTTCAATAAATCCCCCCCCAAAAAATTTTTTTTAAATAAAATAAAATTACAGCATTGACTGTTATTTTGATGACGAAGAAAGACGTACACAAACACGCCACTTGGCAGAACCCTTATTCCCACAACAAACATACACAGCTACCCCGTGAAGAATGACGGCACGCAGGTACACGCACATTAACAGACATTTACATGTACGCTTTTCATGCAAGGTCTTAGTGGTTAACCACCAATTAAGGGGGCACATAGTAATTACAGAGCCATAAGGCTGACTCCACAGCCACATGCTGAGATGAGCCCCACGGCATTACGACAAGATGCTGTTCCCCAAACCACCCAGGTCGCTGTTCCCTTAAATAATGTCAGTGACCTGGAGTTATTTTAGCCACTAGGTATGTGCCTACTTCTTGCCTGGTTCTAATCCTGGATGCAGACCCCTAGAGGAGGTGGGACAGCGATCAAACAACAATGGCTTTTCCTAGTTTTCTACAAAGATGGTGCTGGTGGCCCCCGGCCATCAGGCTGTCAGCTTGGCCAGGGCGGATGTACCAGTTCCCCCTCTGGTATGCCTCCTGATGTCTGCAAGGTGGCTAGCTGGTAGTAAGGATGAAGCTGGAGGTCAGAAACTAGAGCCAACCTGAACTAGTCCATTCCAAAGGCATACTGAGAACCTTTATCAGCTTGTTGCTCTGATGCCCTCCAAGGTGGGCTGCCAGATAAAACATAGGACGGCAGTTAAATCTGGACTGTGATAAACAACAATATCCCAAATATTGCATGGGATAGACTTATGCCCAAAAATATTCACTGTTTACCTAAGTCCAAGTTTAACGGGGCATCCTGTACTCTTATTTGCTAAATCTGGCAACCCTACCACCAGGGAAAAACTCCCATAAAGGCTTCCACCACCCAAGTAACTTTAGATTGTTCCATATTTTTATATTATTAATTAGTGCCTATGAATATTTTAAAGATATACTTCCTTTACAACATAGTATACCTCTCTTCTTCTGAATCTATCGTATCGTCTCTCATTTTGCAAATTAGTAGCATGATGAAATTTTCTTTAGTGTCTTAAGTTTTTCATCTAGGAAACAGTATCAGTGTCACCGTGATTGACTTATACTTTGTATATTCCAGCTGCAACAGTCTCCATGAAGCAGAAATACTGAAAAAGTTTAGTTCTGGCATTTGGCTCCTTTAACCCAACCTTTCTGAATGCCCACTTTCAGCTGAAAGCCTCTTTAGAAAATAAAATAATGATGTAAATCATATTATCATTATGGACACAAAGGTGGCCCACTGCAGCCCTTCCAGAACACTACAGAACATTTTCACAATCTCAACTGCTCTTTTAAAAAAATCTGTTTTCTATTATAAAAAATACTCTAAAAATAGTTCCACATAACACAAGGACAAAGCCATCTGTATGATCTCTCCAAAGAGCTCATATTTCTATAGATTTTATCCCTTTCCAACTGTTCCAACAATTCTGAAATTTAAGAAACTCACTTATATTTGTCAGACAAAACTCATCAAAATATGAAATTTCATCACTAATATTTCAATTATTTTATATTATTCTTTTACATCATAGAAGACTCAAATCAAACATGTGTCAAAGTAAACAAAGCATAAAACTGCATTAAAACTCATTACAGAGACTTCCCTGGTGGCGCAGTGGTTAAGAATCTGCCTGCCAATGCAGGGGACACGGGTTCAAGCCCTGGTCTAGGAAGATCCCACATGCCGTGGAGCAACTAAGCCCGTGTGCCACAACTACTGAGCCTACGCTCTAGAGCCCATGAGCCACAACTACTGAGCCCACGTGCCACAACTACTGAAGCCCACAGCGCCTAGAGCCCGTGCTCTGCAACAAGAGAAGCCACCACAATGAGAAGCCCGTGCACTGCAACAAAGAGTAGCCCCCGCTCACGGCAACTAGAGGAAGCCCACGCACAGCAAGGAAGACCCAACACAGCCAAAAATAAATAAATTTTAAAAGTTGCATTAAAATGTTTCTACCAGTAATTGATCGATAAAACTGAAATGTTAATGAAATAGACATGAATATAGAAAAAGATCCAGCACTCAGGTAAAATGAGCTGAAAGCTGTATATCTGGAAATGTTATCCCTGGTGTGTGCTTGAAAAAGTAAGCTTCCACAGACACAAACAGTGTTGAGAGACTCATCAGAACTGTCACATCAAAAGCAGTCTGTATTTTATCTTCTTCATAATGAAGATTTCACTTTATAAGGAAGGATAAAGTTGGAATTAAAATAAAGACAAAACCTGAATAAAAGAATATTAATGCAGTTAATGTGATTTTTAAACTTCAGTCATTGAAAAGTCAAGAAGAAAAACAAAACCAAAAAAACTGACCTTTGTGTCTGCGTTTGTCACTGGGTTCCACGGGTCTCCATTCAAAAGAGAGGCACTGACCACTTCGTAAGCTCCTCTCCCGTCCCTCGTGCCGGCCTGTTGCACGGAAGGTACGAATCTGCTTCCCAAGTTCACCCCTACAACACAAAGAAAAAAATCCCCATGCTTATTCCAGTCCAGAAGAGTTTAGCATCAGAAGTATGACATCAATGACTCAATGAAAATATCTGGAAGTTGAATAAGGCCAGGGAAACACCATAATCTATTAAATCATAGCCAAGTGTTAAAACTGATTAATTCTCTGTCAATCGAACATAAAAAATCTTGTAACAAAGAAAACAAGAGCTAATTTTTTCCTTCAAGCCCTGTGGCATGTGCTGGGTGATTAGCATAGTCAAAGTATATAATTCTGTCCTTCGACGAGCAACAAAAACCCACGAGCCGTGACTTTTTAAATGATGAATTAATGCTTTGCCTAAGATCAGCTCTAGTTAAAGTCTCAGGGCTTTAGCTATATTAAGACTAAATCCATTTACTTAAGTTCCAGCGAATCAGTTCAACACAATGCCAACTCTGCTCTCTGTACTCATGGAGGCTAATTTTATGTACTTATGGGAGTGATTCTATAGACAAAATTAATTTGTCAAGTTCAGACTGACTAGACTGGTTCACGGAAAAAAAAAAAAAATCAAGTCGTTCTACCAACTATTATGTGATCTTGTTTCCTGGGGTACTGTCAAACCAGCTAATATACTGACCCAGGTCCAGTGTAGCCCCATTTCCATAAACAATCCTAATGGAAAGGGTAACATTTTTCTCCTCCGGGGAGTGTACTGCTTTCTTAACAAATACGGTAATTTCTCCGGGCTAGCTCCCCTATGAGGTCACCCTCCTGCTATTCGGTGCGACCACAGTCCATCCCTCAAGGTAAAGGACAGGAGCTGATTCCTCACATGTTATTCCCATTTCTTCAACCAGGACTCATAATTTTCAGACCTGAGTCACAACACCACAGTTTCAAGTTACTAAAGAGTTCGCATTTTTGGGCACAAATGGTATTGAAATTTTAATCCTAGACATTTTACAGGTCCCCAAATACTTTTAAATCCACACCATTTCATCCTCCTCCGTGTGGAGGCCTGCAGCTCTATTCAGGTCACAAAAGGATGACCACTTGAGTATTAACTGTCTGACACAGCCTCTCTGGAAAATTCTCAAGCTGGTCACGAAGCATTTAAAACTCTCAGTTGTTGAGCGCCAAGGGACCGAGGATGAACCGAAAGTTGGGACTATGGCCAGTGGCAGAGGGGATGAGCTGGGGCCGTCGGCCACATGGGGCACTAGAGGGAGGGAGAGGACCATGGGCCCGGGGAGCAAGGAGAGCAGGGCTTGTGGTCTCAGGGCTGGGATGAGCTGAGTTTTCAGGGATGAACCTGTGTTGGAGAGATGAGGGTTCCAGCCGTGCAAGCGGAGGGGGCTGGCTCCAGGTGGTGACATCTGTGGACATCAGTGGAGGGCAGGATGGAGGAAAGAATGGCTGTCTGCATGGAATTCATCAGAAGTCTTTCCTGGCTGCAGAGGGGGCAGTCACTGATCGCACAGAGACCTTGAATAAATGAACTTCATCCAGTGGCTTGAGTTCATGCCCTTCAATGTGCTCCAAGATGGTGCAGAGTCGTTACAAGCATGGGTTTTGGAGTAAGACACACCCCAGCATCACTACCAACCCGACCACGTATTAGCCATCAGTCCTGGTCCAGTCGTTGGCCCACTTATCTGTTTGTTCATTCATTCACTCACTCACTCATTCACCAACTATCTATTAAGTGCTCGCCTTATGATGGGCCCTCTAGACCTGATGTCTTCCATTCAAAAATCCCATTCTTCCTGCTTCAGCCCAGGACACCCTCTTGTCACCTGGAGCCAGCCCCCTCTGCCTACACTGTGGAGACCCTCGTCTCTTAAATACAGCTTCGTCCCAGCACACTTGGTTCTCTCCATCCTGTATATCTAAGAGAGGGACACACATCAAGCTGCCCTCGTGACCTGTATTATTATATTGGGAGAGAGACGGCTGAATGAATAAGACCATTTCAGAGAGTAACCAGGACCCTGAAACAACAGGGCTACATGCTGTCCTTGTAACTCTTCTGTAAATCTAAAATGATTTCGAAATAAAATTTAATGAGAAAAACAAGGTGGTGGTAGAGTGGGGGGGTGGCTACTTCTGATGCACAGGGAGGAAAGACCTTTATTTGTTGGGATGGGAAGCATAGAAATGAGACGTGAAGATGAGAACCTTCCAGCCCCATCCAGAGCCGCGGAAAGAACACGTCAGCAGATGGTCAGCAAGTGCGTTCCTTTTCCATAAAACGAGGCAAAGGGCGGGGAGGCCCGAGGTAGGTCATACACAGGAAGCGTGAAGAACACCAACTGGTTTTATCGGCATTGCTCTCTAAGCTTTGCCAAGCCCCGGGTCTCTTACTCAGGACCCTCAGTGGGATTCCCATGTTGGAATTTACTGAAACAATGTGAGTTCCGATTCAGTTACACAGCTCCTGCAGAGCAGGACTAAGTGCAATTAACTGAACTTATCTTGAAAGAGTGCTGGTGTGTTGTTTGAATTGGATTAAGAAGGCTTTGAAATACCCACAATTATGGGGTGAAAACGGCAGATCCGTCTGAACTTTCCCCTCAGCCAGTGAAAACCATGCCACGTGCCAAGAGTTACCCTGGCTGACATGTTAATCTTCTGAAAAGTCAGGTAAAACTGTTCAGAAAGTGACTGCAAACATTTTCAGATTTCCTCTACATAAACAAACCAATTTGATTATAAGCTACTCCTGGCAGTTCTGTTAGCTTAAGTTTCCAATGCAAGTAGGTTGTTAAATTGAGTACTTAATCGCAAATCCAATTGCCCAAGGCCCGTTAAACCTAAAACCGGAGTTCTGGATCACCCACCACCCGGCCGCAGAAGACGCCACGGTTTTCATGGCTATTCCGGCCGCAATGCTCGAAGGCATGGAAGATTATCACCCAGGCCTCAGCGACCTAGAGAAAATGTCTTCACATTTAATAGGACTCATTCAGAAGCTGCCTGTCTCAGCAGAAAGAGATGCGGCCATGAAATCCAGGTCTCTTGGTTGCCTCTGCCAGTCGGGGAACCAGGAGAGGCAGCAAGGCCACATCCTTGACTTGGGGGAAGCTGGGCAGGGCGCCTTCATGGGGTTTCCTATTCGATAATCAAACTGAAGCTGCATGAGCCAAATATAAAGAACGTTCTTAGTCCCCTGGACCTTTATCCTCCAAGACTCCTAGGAGCAGAGAAAGACAGTTACTCACTCTCCTAAAGGCAAAATGTTCCAACCACTGAACATTTCCCTTTTCACCTACATATTCCAACGTCTTAATCAAAAGAAGTCCTTCAGGGCTGATTTTTTTTTCCCCCTCTAAGAGGCTTTATTTTCTAAATATCCCAAGGAGAATTGAGAGGCAGACTCTGCCAGCACTTGGGGAATGTTGTGCAACCTTTTAAAGAAATTGAATAACTATACTATTTGCTGAGTACAGTATTTATGGTCTATCTACATGGATAATGAAGCCATCTCTCGGCTTTTTTAATGGTTGCACAATATCCCCCCAGCAGTATATGGAGTCAGAAGACGGTTTCTTTTGAGCTTTGCTTATGTATTTATACACTGGTATTTCTTTTAGATGATGCAAATAAAAATTTTATTTGTGCTGCATGGATAGACAGAATAAATTATACACAGCTGTGAGATATCAGAATGCATTTTATGGAGTGATCTTGTTGACAAACCATAAAAGCAGGCCTCACATTCAAGCCCTGGAAACCCAGGGGAAAAAATATGACCTTAGAAAATATACAGTTTGCACACATTTTGTTTTTCCAAATATTTGGGCATCAACAAAACTCAGTTGACTAAATAAAAAATGTGAATGTGAATAGCTTATCTGGAGGAGGAACTTCCAGCTTTCTGTCTGTTGAGTAACCAGATACATGACTTGGCCTTTTGATAAAATGGCCAGTTTGCTTCAGTCTCATGGTGGAAAAAAAGCATATTCGAATATTTGGGTTCCTACCACAATTCTCGTCTGTGACAATCAGCTCTGCTTTCCCATGAGGGATGTGTGTGCCTTCTTTGCTTGTCTGAGTTTGTCATCTTCAGACCTGATTATGCCTGCTGAAAAGGGAAGTTATAGACCCAGTTCCTTAGGCAGGAATCTTTACAGCCATGGCTTTTAAGGTCTTAGAAAAGCCAGCAATGAAGACACCCCCAAAAGTGACTTCAGATCTCCCCTCCGTGTGAATCACCCAGAGCCTAGCTGCGCATGGAAGTCTTGCCTCGTTTCTGCTCCGGCCAAGCCCCCTTGGCCTAGCTTACTAAGGGAGGTCCGGACCACCCTAATGCCCACCTAAGGGCTTCAGCTCATCAGAGGTGAAGATGGACACGGAGTTCTGCGATCATGAACAATGAACACCTTGGAGCCACAAGACTTGGCTCTGGTCTTGACTCCTCTTTGATTTATTGCCCTCAGTCAAAGTGTGCATCTGAGGTTCTGCCCTTTATAAAATGGGGACCATGTTCTCTCCCCCACTAATTCTCATAGGGTCAAGGAAGCTCAAATAAGTCAGTGTAGTCAAAGGGCTTTTGAAAAGCTTAATGCATAAGATCAGACTAGGATGTCAGAATCCAAGTTTCCAGACTCCTAGACAGTGGTTCTCCAACCAAACCATGCTAATAGTGTGAAGATGACAACTTCATATCCATCATTAGAAAATGTGGACATTTAGGTGCTTACTTCGTGGGTATCCATTCAATGGGCCACTGGGGTAACAACCTCTAATAAGATTACTAGTCAAGACAAAACTTAAAACATCATGCCTGGAATTCTGGCTTTAAAGGGAAATCACTATCAATCCCTACATGAACCTAAGAGAGGAGAATTAATCTGAGGTACCAAAAGTAGGATTAAGATAAATATTCCTGGGCTTCCCTGGTGGCAAAGTGGTTAAGAATCCACCTGCCAATGCAGGGGACATGGGTTTGTGCCCTGGTCAGGGAAGATCCCACGTGCTGTGGAGCAACTAAGCCCATGCGCCACAACTAATGAGCCTGCACTCTAGAGCCCACAAGCCACAACTACTGAGCCCCCGTGCCACAACTAGTGAAGCCCGCATGCCTAGAGCCCGTGCTCCCCAACAAGAGAAGCCACCGCAATGAGAAGCCCACGTGCTGCAACGAAGAGTAGCCCCCGCTCACCGCAACTAGAGAAAAGCCCGTGCGCAGCAACAAAGACCCAATGCAGCCAAAAATAAATTAATTAATTAATTAATTTTAAAAAAGATAAATATTCCTTAGAAAATCTAGCTGGGGGGAAAAAATTGAGGCAACCAATATGAACTGCAAAAGAATCTGGGGACAAGGCCCTGGTAATGCATAAAGCACTTTTATTAGCTCCGAATATCTGAGAGCTAAAGAAAATCTTATAAAATTGACTGAGCAGCATCTTGGTTCAGAGAAAAATGGTGGCAACATTCCCATAAAGGACAAATATATCTCCTTGGTTCAGATTCCTATCTATAGTCCTTTCCAAATAACAACGTCAATCTCTCGTCTCATCTGCAGACTCCATGGGTGATAATTAGGGATGTGATTTTTATTTTTAATTTTTTAAAATGTTAATTTAATTTAATTTTTTTCTTTATTTTTGGCTGCGTTGGGTCTTCGTTGCTGTGCACGAGTTTTCTCTAGTTGTGGCGAGAGGTGGCTACTCTTCATTGCGGTGCACGGGCTTCTCATTGCAGTGGCTTCTCTTGTTGTGGAGCGTGGGCTCTAGGCACACGGGCTTCAGTAGCTGTGGCACGTGGGCTCAGTAGTTGTGGCTCACGGGCTCTAGAGCGCAGGCTCAGTAGTTGTGGCACACGGGCTTAGGTGCTCCGCGGCATGTGAGATCTTCCCAGACCAGGGCTCGAACCCATGTCCCCTGCAGTGGCAGGCGGATTCTTAACCACTGTGCCACCAGGGAAGCCTGGGGGATGTGATTTTTAAATGGTATAGCTCGAGGATGTTTAAAAAGAACCATGGCAAAAGTTAATCTAAAAAAGAGTAAGTCTACAGTGGAAAAACCTGAAAAACACTATGTCACCCAGATGATAAAGGTCAACGTCAACAACTGTAGTCCTGTTGTTGGGACGTACTCTTCAATAGGATATGATGAAAATGACGCTTTACCTCTGTGATCTTAATCCCTAAAAACCATAACCCCAATCTAATCTTGAGACAAATGCCAATACAGTGCATCCTACAATAGATTTGACCAGCACACCTCAAAACTATCAATGTCATCGAAATTGTCACAGCCAAGAGGAGCCTAAGGAGACATAATGACTAAACATATTGTGGAATCCTGCCTGGGACTGAGGAACAGAAAAAGGACATTGGGTAAAAAGTAAGGAGACTGGAATAAAGTATGAACTGTAGTTTAAAATATTATGTCAATATCGGTTCATTAATTGTAACAATTGTACAATACTCAGGTAAGATGTTAATAATAGGGGAAACTGGTTATGGGGTGTAGGGGAACTCTCTATATTGTCTTCTCCATTTTCCTGTAAATATAAAACTATCCTTTAAAATAAAGTCTATTAATAATCAGTTAAAGATCTAATCTATATCTTGCAAGAAGAATGTCATTCTAGAGCAATTCAGTATCAAAGGGCTCAGAGATGAATGGCTGTTATCGCTCATGGCTCCAAATACCAGCAAACTGGAGTCTTTACCCTTCATCTCTCTTCTAACATTGTTATTTGTTCAGATGGAGGAAAGATGCCGTGACTGCCGTCAAGTGAAAAGCATAAAGCAATTGACAAGGTTTCCTAGAGTATAAGAAGGCAGAGGTTATGTAAAAGTAGTTGAGCCTTAGGCAGTAGAAAGGCCCCTCTAAGTACCTCCAGGAAAGTCTACGGAACATAGAAACAAGTTGTTATAAAAACTGGATATTTTTTTTGGTTGTTGGCTACGAGGCTCTGAAATGGTACGGAAATTAAAAGTTGGTTTAGGAAGGTGACACCAAGTGACAGTCACATAACTACTTTGATAAAAGTATGTTGAAACAGAACCAGATTTGCTCAGACCTTAAGATTGTAATTATCTACACCGGAAGGCTGATTTATGAAGACACAGCCTCATATAAGGGAAGAAGCTACGGTATTTTGAGTCAGAAGAGGCACTGTGCATCCCCCCCACAGGCTACATGGACGCTCTTGGGCCAGTCTCCTGCCCTCCTTGATACGCAAATCCTTTACATGTCCAGGAAGGCCACCAACCAGTGTCCACCGCAGAGGGCTGGCAAGAGAACCAAGTGACATCGTGGACGCAAAGCATAGGTGGCTGCCATTTAGATTAGTTTTAGTTTTTGTTTTTTTTAATCAGTCTTTGGAAATGAAGACACCAAAATGCTCTTGCAGGTTTCCTTCTGAGCGTTAGGGCTATGAATTCATTGTGTTTCTTCTTTATGTTTGCGTGTAACTCTGATTTTTCTATAATCAGACATATTACTTTTATGATGGATAAAAAATTTTAAAAATCAATCATTTGGACTCATGATGACAAATCAACTGATTTATGACGTTTTACTTTCTTACCAGCTTTCCTGGCATCACAGATGCACAGCCCTGGGCACTTCTGAGGACACAGCCCATTTGGAAATAAGAGCAATCAAGTACTATGGAACAATTACAATTTTCAAACGATATTTTATACGTCATTTCAAAATTCAAAGAAAGCTAGTTATTTCTTCCCATAAATGTTTCCAATGGATTAATATTCCAAGCACAAGTTGTCTCTACTACACATAAAAATAATTTTTCATGTCTCAAGTGTCTTCTATCTGTGGGAAGCAAGGTCACTTACAACATTAACTTACATTTTTATATTCCTTTGCTGGTCAGTGGAAGCTAATGCAAGTCCTATTTTATGAATGGTGAAACCGAACTACGAAGTTATATAGGTTATTTCTAATGTTTCCCAATAAGAAATGGCAGAATTAATGACAAAACCCAAGGCCTTTGCATTTCAAATGCAGTCATTCACTTTGTCCTTCATCACAGGGACAAAGACGTGCTGCAGGAATTCATCTGTAATATTTCCGGGGGTGGAGGACAGGGGTCAGAATTTTCCAAAATTGACTTTGCAAGAAATAAGGTAAGGGAAAAATGGAACCAATTATTATAATCTTACCCCAGGAGCAAATTTTGGAAGTGAACAGCAAAAGGACAAAAACAGAAACTTGTTTACCCCATTCACTACTGTAAACCTACTAGATGGAATTAGACAATGAGAGAGCAGCCCTTTAGCATCTATGCTAAAGACCCCGTGCCATCTAAGGGCACTAATATCCTCGTTGCCCCACTGTCGTCATCGACCACCTCCTGCTGGAATATACTCCCAACTCAGCAGCACTTAGTGACTCTGGTTTTCTTTCTTTTTTTTTTTTACATCTTTATTGGAGTATAACTGCTTTACAGTGGTGTGTTAGTTTCTGCTTTACAACAAAGTGAATCAGTTATACATATACATATGTTCCCATATCTCTTCCCTCTTGCGTCTCCCTCCCTCCCACCCTCCCTATCCCACTTCTTCAACCAGGGCTCGCTTCTCCACTCATACTCCTTTCCCCTGCCTCCCTTCCTCCTGGGGGGACTTGAACACCTCCCAAGTCTCAGCTCTTGGAACTGATCTTCCCTCCCTACTCTTACTGTCCCTGAGAGAACTCATTAATTTTTAAACTGATGTTGCCCAAATCAATATTTTTCCATCTGGCCAATACATCCAAGCGCAGTCTGTATTACAATATCTGCTGGACACCAATTTCAATGTCTTGTCACCGTCGTCACCTCAAACTCAACCAAATGTTTCCCTCCATCCCCCAATTAGAAAACAAAACATTTTCCATCCTACATGTCTTTCCAGAGCCAGCACCATTCACCACCACTCCTTAAGTCATGTGGCTGGGCGACATCTTGGGCATGGTCTTTTTTTTTAATCGCCCACATTCAACAACTCCAGTTGGGTATTTTGTGCTTTGATTTTGCTTCCTTCTGTTTCCTAAAAACTCTACTTTCTAGCTGAACCCTTCTTTGTAGCCTCATCACCTACAGGCTCCCCGTCCTCCAATCTTAAAGGAGAGGATACATTTGATAAGAACAAAAGTCTACAGCAAGGTTTTCCATCAAGAGAACGTGAACACAAATGCCATAAGGCAGTAGAGAGCTTAGCGTGCTCTAGAGCAGAAAGGGTCAGTATGGCTAAAATGGAGTGAGGAATGGGATGGACGGAGGTATGAGCAGAAGTATAGAGGGTAGACGAGGCCTAGAGCATGCTGGGCCCGCTAAGACAGTGCTTGGATTTTATCTGAGTACAGTTGAAAGGCATCATAGGATTTTATGCAGCGTAAATCTAATTCAGTTTGGAAGAATTCTCTGCCTGAGAATGGAGTGTGTGAAGACTGGAGAAGAATGGATAGATGAGAACTATTCATAGGGCAAAATGCAATGTTGAGCACAGATTCCATAACTAATAAACATTTCTAGATTACAGTGGTGAACACGAGTTAAGCAAGTGCTATGCACCAAACCGCATTCTAATCTTTTATAAATTTCACCTGTTTAAACTTCACAACAGCCCTAGGATGTTTTTCCCCACTTAGTAGATGAAGAAACTGAGGCACAGAGAAGTTAGGAAACTCACCCATGTCCAAAAAACTGTGAAGCCAGGAAGTGAACCCAGACAGCCAAGTTCAAGGATCTATGCTCCAGCCACATCATACGATAAACAAACAATCACTCTGGTCAGGAAACACTCGGAATAAAATTCACATTCCTTCCTGAGTCCTATGAGTTCTGGAACCTCATGCCCTGAGAGCTCCATCTTGCCACCTGTGCTGTGACTACACTGACCACCCTTCTGACCCTTCATATGTCCAGCTATGTCCTACCTCATTGTCCTTTGCATTTGCTGTTCCCTCTCCTGAGAAGACCCTACTCTCAAACCTCTGCTCGCCCGCAAATCTCATGATTTATGTCTCAGCTCAAACACCTCAGACGGGCTGCCCTAATTCATACCCTTCCTTCCACCCGAAGCTTCTCTCCAGCCCATCATCCTATTTTGTTCCTTTTATAGCACTTACCGGCATCCAAATTTGTTTATTTCCCCTTTTGTTTCCTCCACCCCACCCCCAAATCTAAAATGGCAAGTGATAGGGGCCTTATTTGTCTAATTTACTGCTATGTCCTCATATGCAGACATGTACCAATTTAATGAATTATTACCAAACAAAGTAAAAGTTCACATGACCTTGGGATCATGACAATACCAGGCAGGGGTCCTGAGGCATGGTTCTCATCATGGAGGTTCTGACGGGTGACTGACCTTTAGCTCACCCAGAAACGTCTGGCTCCTTACAGGTTGATGCACAGAACCAAAGCCACATGAGCCTTATTTATAAGCCAGAATTCCAACTTACTTATTTTTAATGAAACGGAACTGGCAAGTCAACCAGAATCCTCATCTAAAGCATTTTGCTCATTATCTTCCCGGCAGGAAACCTTCCTTGAAAAGCTAAATTAAGATCAGAACAGAGAACTAAGGGACTAGAATAGAAACTGTCATCACGGAAGCCTGACACTTCCTTCTCTACTCGAAATGTGTACCTGCCATGCTAACCAAGGGAGCACTAAATCCCAGCAAGAACGCAGCTGCACACCAAGAGTATGAGTGCAGGCTGATTATTGGGACTTGAATGCCTTTTCTACAGACTTGGTGAGTTTTTGAAGGCTGGTTCTGCAACACTTACGAACTCACAATGTGCTTGACCCTCATACCACCATTTAGAAACACTTCACTTTCTTTATGAGAAAAATGCTCTAAGTTTTCACTCGGGGAAGAGCTTATAGACCTAAACCCCATGTGTGTTTATGAGAAAATATATTCAGAATTCCACAATACAATACCATGGCCATATCCGCTACCTCCTGCCCCTGCTTCAGGAACTTCCCCTTCTCCACTTCTCCACCTGCTGGGAACTCAATTGTAGGGAGACTGTGGCTTGGGCCGGATGGTGGGGAGGAACAGGGCAAGAGACAAAGTCTTGGACTTGAAGGAGAGTGAGGATGGAGGTTGCTAAGTTAGGGAACACCTGCCTAAGTCATAATGACCAAGGGGAAGGAAAGTGTGGCTATCAGGAGGCAGGTGCCGATACGATTTTTATGACTTGAATTTTCTAGTTATTAACTTTGCCCACTGAATTCGGGGGGCCCTAATTTAAATAGTCAAACAGGACACCCCAAATGACCATGACATAGGATTGGAGTCCTGAGCTCAGAGAAGTTTTAGCTCTATGTGATTTGACAAATATTGACTAGGCTTCGAGAATGAGCTAGGATAGTGTTTAACAATTTTGATTAGAAATACTTTTGTTCTCAGTTTGTTGAAACTGATCAAGGTGCTTACCTGTCTTTAAGTTTTTGCTTCACCTCACACAGATAAATTCAAAAAAGTAAAGAAAACTGTTCAGCTTAAGAATTTTCCAGGATTGGTTCAAGATGGCAGAGTAGAAGGACGTGTGCTCACTCCCTCTTGCGAGAGCACTGGAATCACAACTAACTGCTGAACAAACATCAACAGGAAGACACTGGAACTCACCAAAAAAAGATACTCCGCATCCAAAGACAAAGGAGAAGCCACAATGAGATGGTAGGAGGCGCGCAATCACAATAAAATCAAATCCCATAACCGCTGGGTGGGTGACTCACCAACTGGAGAACACTTATACCCCAGAAGTCCACCCCCTGGAGTGAAGGTTCTGAGCCCCACGTCAGACTTTCCAATCTGGGGGTCCGGCAATGGGAGGAGGAATTCCTAGGGAATCAGACTTTGAAGGCTAGCGGGATTTGACTGCAGGACTTCGACAGGACTGGGGGAAACAGAGACTCCACTCTTGGAGGGCACACACAAAGTAGTGTGCGCATCGGGACCCAGGCGAAGGAGCAGTGACCCCATGGGAGACTGAACCAGACCTACCTGCTGGTGTTGGAGGGTCTCCTGCAGAGGTGGGGGGGGGTGGCTCTGGCTCACTGTGGGGACAAGGACACTGGCAGCAGTTCTGGGAAGTACTCCTTGGCACAAGCCCTCCTGGAGTCCACCATCAGCTCCACCAAAGAGCCTGTAGGCTACAGTGCTGGGGTGCCTCAGGCCAAACAACCAACAGGGAGGGAACTCAGCCCCACCCATCAGCGGACAAGAGGATTAAAGTTTTTCTGAACTCTGCCCACCAGAGCAACACTCAGCTCTACCAACGATGAGTCCCTCCCATCAGGAAGCTTGCACAATCCTCTTCAGATAGACTCATCTACCAGAGGGCAGACAGCAGAAGCAAGAACTACAATCCTGCAGCCAGTGGAATGATAACCGCATTCACAGAAAAACAGACAAAATGAAAAAGGAGAGGACTATGTACCAGATGAAGGAACAAGGTAAAACCCCAGAAAAACAACTAAATGAACTGGAGATAGGCAACCTTCCAGAAAAAGGATTCAGAATAATGATACTGAAGATGATCCAGGACCTCAGAAAAAGAATGGAGGCTAAGATTGAGAAGATGCAAGAAAAGTTTAACAAAGACCTAGAAGAATTAAAGAACAAACACCTAGAAGAATTAAAGAACAAACAAACAGAGATGAACAATACAATAACTGAAATGAAAAATGCACTAGAAGGAATCAATAGCAGAATAACTGAGGTGAAAGAACAGATAACTGACCTGGAAGACAGAATGGTGGAATTCACTGCCACGGAACAGAGTAAAGAAATAAGAATGAAAAGAAATGAAGACAGCCTAAGAGACTTCTGGGACAACATTAAATGCAACAACATTCGCTTTATAGGGGTCCCAGAAGGAGGAGAGAGAGAGAAAGGACCTGTGAAAATATTTGAAGAGATTATAGTTGAGAACTTCCTTAACGTGGGAAAGGAAAGAGCCACCCAAGTCCAGGAAGCATAGACAGTCCCAGGCAGGATAAATCCAAGGAGAAACATGCTGAGACGCATAGTAATCAAACTGACAAAAGTTAAACACAAAGAAAAATTATTACAAGCCACAAGGGAAAAACGACAAATAACATACAAGGAAACTCCCATAAGGTTAACAGCTGATTTCTCAGCAGAAACTCTACAAGCCAGAAGGGAGTGGCACTATATATTTAAAGTCATGAAAGGGAAGAACCTCAACCAAGATTACTCTACCCGGCAAGGATCTCATTCAGATTCGACAGAGAAATCAAAACCTTTACAAACAAGTAAAAGCTAAGAGAATCCAGCACCACCAAACCAGCTCTACAACAAATGCTAAAGGAACTTCTCTAGGCGGGAAACACAAGACAATAAAAGGACCTACAAAAACAAACCCAAAACAATTAAGAAAATGGTAATAGGAACATATATATCGATAATTACCTTAAATGTGAATGGATTAAATGCTCCAACCAAAAGAAACAAGCTTGCTGAATGGATACAAAAACAAGACCCATATACGCTGTCTACAAGAGACCAACTTCAGGCCTAGGGACACATACAGACTGAAAGTGAGGAGATGGAAAAAGATATTTCATGCAAATGGAAATGAAAAGAAAGGTGGAATAGCAATACTCATATCATATAAAATAGACTTTAAAATAAAGAATGTTGCCAGAGACAAGGAAGGACACTACATAATGATCAAGGGATCAATCCAAGAAGAAGATATAACAACTGTAAATATTTATGCACCCAACATAGGAGCACCTCCATACATAAGGGAAATGCTAACAGCAATAAAAGAGGGAAACAACAGTAACACAGTAGTAGTGGGGGACTTTAATACCTCACTTACACCAATGGACAGATCATACAGATGGAAAATTAATAAGGAAACACAAGCTTTAAATGACACAATAGACCAGATAGATTTAATTGATATTTATAGGACATTCCATCTGAAAACAGCAGGTTACACTTTCTTTTCAAGTGCACACGGCACATTCTCCAGGACAGATCACATCTTGGGGCACAAATCAAGCCTCAGTAAATTTAAGAAAATCGAAATCATATCAAGCATCTCTTCCGACCACAATGCTATGAGATAAGAAATCAATTACAGGGGAAAAAAACCTGTAAAAAACACAAACACATGGAGGCTAAACAATACATTATTAAATAACCAAGAGATCACTGAAGAAATCAGAGGAAATCAAAAAATACCTAGAGACAAATGACAACGAAAACATGACAATTCAAAACCTATGGGATGCAGCAAAGGCAGTTCTAAGAGGGAAGGTTATAGCAATATAATCCTACCTCAAGAAACAAGAAAAATCACAAAGAAATAATCTAACCTTACACCTAAAGGAACTAGAGAAAGAAGAACAAACAAAACCCAAAGTTAGTAGAAGGGAAGAAATCATAAAGATCAGAGCAGAAATAAATGAAATAGAAACAAAGAAAACAATAGCAAAGATCAATAAAGCCAGAAGCTGGTTCTTTAAGGAGATAAACAAGACTGATAAACCTTTAGCCAGACTCATCAAGAAAAAGAGGGAGAGGACTCAAATTAATAAAATTAAAAATGAAAGAGGAGAAGTTACAATGGACACCACAGAAATAACAAAGTATCATAAGAGACTACTACAAGCAACTCTATGTCAATAAAATGGACAACCTGGAAGAAATGGACAAATTCTTAGAAAGGTATAACCTTCCACGACTGAAGAAACAGGAAGAAATAGAAAATATGAACAGATAATCACAAGCAATGAAAATGAAACTGTGATTAAAAATCTTCCAACAAACAAAAGTCCAGGACCAGATGGTTTCACAAGTGAATTCTATCAAACATTTAGAGAAGAGCTAAATCTCTAACCCATCCTTCTCAAACTCTTCCAAAAAACTGCAGAGGAAGGAACATTCCAAAACTCATACTATGAGGCCACCATCACCCTGATACCAAAACCAGACAAAGATACTACAGAAAAAGAAAATTACAAACCAATATCACTGATGCAAAAATCCTCAACAAAATACTAGCAAACAGAATCCAACAACACATTAAAAGGATCAGACAATAAATGCCACATACAATCAAGTGGCATTTATCCCATGGAGGCAAGGATTCTTCAATATATGCAAATCAATCAATGTGATACACCATAGCAACAAATTGAAGAATAAAAACCATATGATCATCTCAATAGATGCAGAAAAAGCTTTTAACAATATTCAACACCCATTTATGATAAAAGCTCTCCAGAAAGTGGGCATAGAGGGAACATACCTCAACATAGTAAAGGCCATATACGACAAACCCACAGCAAACATCATTCTCGATGGTGAAAACTGAAAGCATTTCCTCTAATATCAGGAACAAGACAAGGATGTCCACTCTTGCCACTATATTCAACATAGTTTCAGAAGTCCTAGCCATGGCAATCAGAGAAGAAAAAGAAATAAAAGGAATACAAATTGGAAAAGAAAAAGTAAAACTGTCACTGTTTGCAGATGACATGATACTATACACAGATAATCCTAAAGATGCCACCAGAAAACTACTAGAGCTAATCAATGAATTTCATGAAGTTGCAGGATACAGAATTAATGCACAGAAATCTCTTGCATTCCTATACACTAACAATGAAAGATCAGAAAGAGAAATTAAGGAAGCAATCCCATTCACAATTGCAACAAAAAGAATAAAATACCTAGGAATAAACCTACCTAAGGAGGTAAAAGAACTGTACTCAGAAAACTGTAAGACACTGATGAAAGATATCAGAGATGACACAAGCAGATGGAGAGATATACCATGTCCTTGGATTGGAAAAATCAATATTACGAAAATGACTACACTACCCAAAGCAACCTACATATTCAATGCAATCCCTATCAAATTACCAATGGCATTTTTCACAGAACTAGGACGAAACAATCTTAAAATTTGTATGGAGACACAAAAGGTCCCAAACAGCCAAAGCAATCTTGAGGGGAAAAAATGGAGCTGGAAGAGTCAGACTCCCTGACTTCAGACTATATTACAAAGCTACAGTAATCAAGACAATATGGTATTGTCACAAAGACACAAATATAGATCAATGGAACAGGATAGAAAGCCCACAGATAAACCCACACACCTATGGTCAACTAATCTATGACAAAGGAGGGAAGGATATACAATGGAGAAAAGACAGTCTCTTCAATAAGTGGTGCTGGGAAAACTGGGCAGCTACATGTAAAAGAATGAAATTAAAACACTACCTAACACTACACACAGAAATTAACTCAAAATGGATTAAAGACCTAAGGGTAAGACCAGACACTATAAAACTCTTAGAGGAAAACATAGGAAGAACACCCTTTGACATAAATCCCAGCAAAATCTTTTTTGACCCACCTCCTAGACTAATGGAAATAAAAACAAAAATAAACAAATGGGACCTAATGAAACTTCAAAGCTTTTGCACAGCAAAGGAAACTATAAATAAGATGAAAAGACAACCCTCAGAATGGGAGCAAATATTTGCAAATGCATCAACGGACAAAGGATTAGTCTCCAAAATATATAAACAGCTCATGAAGCTCAATATTAAAAAAACAAACAACCTAATCCAAAAATGGGCAGAAGACCTAAATAGACATTTCTCCAAAGAAGACATACAGATGGCCAACAGGCACATGAAAAGCTACTCAACATCACTAATTAATAGAGAAATGCAAATCAAAACTACAATGAGGTATCATCTCGCACCAGTTAGAATGGGCATCATCAGAAAATCTACAAACAACAAATGCTGGAGAGGGTGTGGAGAAAAGGGAATCCTTTGTACTGTTGGTGGGAATGTAAATTGATACAGCCACTATGGAGAACAGTATGGAGGTTCCTTATAAAAACTAAAAATAGAATTACCATATGACCCAGCAATCTCACTACTGGGCACGTACCCAGAGAAAACCATAATTCAAAAAGTCACATGCACCCCTATGTTCACTGCAGCACTATGTGCAATAGCCAGATCATGGAAGCAACCTAAATGCCCATCTACAGACGAATGGATAAAGATGTGGTACATATATACAATGGAACATTACTCAGCCATTAAAGGAAAGAAATTGGGTCATTTGTAGAGAGGTGGATGGATGTAGAGACTGTCATACAGAGTGAAATAAGTCAGAAATAGAAAAACAAATATCGTACCTTAATGCATATATGTAGAATGCAGAAAAATGGTACAGATGGATCGGTTTGCAAGGCAGAAATAGAGATACAGATGTAGAGGACAAATGTGGACACCAAGGGGAGAAAGGTGGGGGTGTGTGGTGGTGGTGGGATGAATTGGGAGATTGGGATTGACATGTATACACTAATATGTATAAAATGGATAACTAGTAAGAACCTGCTGTATAAAAAATAAATTAATTTAATTAAATTTAAAAAAAGAAGACATGCAGATAGCCATGAAAAGCACATGAAAAGATGCTGAACATCACTAATTATTAGAGAAATACAAATCAGAACTACAATGAGGAATCACCTCACAGCAGTCAGAATGGCCATCATCAAAAAATCTACAAATAATAAATGCTGGAGAGGGTGTGGAAAAAACGGAACCCTCCTACACTATTGGTGGGAATGTAAATTGGTACAGCCACTAGGGAGAACAGTGTGGAGGTTCCTTGAAAACGTAAAAATAGAGCTACCATATGATCCATCTGTCCCACTCCTGAGCATATATCCAGAGAAAACCATAATTTGAAGAGATACATGCACCCCTAATGTTCATTGCTGTACTATTTACAATATCCAGGACATGGAAGCAACCTAAATGTCCATCAATGATGAATGGATAAAGAAGATGTGGTATGTATACATAATGGAATATTACTTAGCCATTAAAAAGAACAAAATAATGCCATTTGCAGTGACGTGGATGGACCTAGAGATGGTCATACTGAGTGAAGTAAGTCAGATAGAGAAAGACAAATATCATATGATATCGCTTATATGCGAAATCTAAAAAAATGACACAAATGAACTTATTTGTAAGACAGAAATAGAGTCACAGATGTAGAAAACAAATTTATGGTTACCAAGGGGGGTGGATAAATTGGGGAATTGGGATTGACATATACACACTACTATATATAAAATAAATAACTAATAAGAACCTACTGTATAGCACAGGGAACTCTACTCAATACCCTGTAATGACCTATATTGGAAAATAATCTAAAAAAGAGTGGATATATGTATATGTATAACCGATTCACTCTGCTGTACAGCCGAAACTCCCACAACATTGTAAATCAACTATACTCCAATAAAAAAATTGATTAAAAAAATAAAAGAATTTTCCAGCAGTTTCCTCTCAGTAACACCCAGCTCTGTTCTGACCTATTCCTACAGACAAGAGAACTGGCCAATCCTTTGCTGGCCAACAAGTATCTTTTGAGAGCAGGTACATTGGTAGGCTGAGTGTGAGTGCCCTGGTTTAAAATTCACACGAAGGATGCATTCATTATTCTAAATGGACTTTCCATTCTCTGTAAAATTAGCACTGATATGTGCCGCCCTCAAGTGCTACCCTCGTGAGAGGGCTGCTGACGACACCGGGGGCTGGTCCTGCCTCTTCCTGTTTCAGCTTCTGGCCACACAGTATGGCACAGGTGACTCAGCAAGAGGGGGGTACAATTCTCTGTTGCTTCCCTGAACTGATGGGCGTGGTCGAGGGGGTAGGAAGTGGCCAGGGCTCCCTCCCACCCTTGCTGGATCTGAACTGTGACTGCTTCCCATTTATTCAACAATGACCAGGCCCTGGCAGGATGACGACTCAGTAGACAATTATTATGAAGAAAAAGCCCTCTAAAAAATATACGACCGGGCCTTCCCTGGTAGCACAGTGGTTGAGAGTCGGCCTGACGATGCAGGGGACACGGGTTCGTGCCCCAGTCCGGGAAGATCCCACATGCCGGGAAGCGGCTGGGCCCGTGAGCCATGGCCGTGAGCCTGCGCATCTGGAGCCTGTGCTCCGCAATGGGAGAGGCCACAACAGTGAGAGGCCTGCGTACTGCAAATAAAAAAAAAAAAAAATAACAAAAAAAAATAAATAAATAAAAAATAAAAAATATACGACCATTGGTAAAGGAAAAAACATATTTCTTTGTTGTTTCAACGTGCATTTATTCATCACTGAGGTTGAACTTTTTCACTTTTTTTTTTTTTTTTTGGCTGCACAGCACGTGGGATCTTCATTCCCGACCACGGATTGAACCCATGCCCCCTGCATTGGAAGTGTGGAGTCTTAACCACTAGACCACCAGGGAAGTCCCTCACATTTTTATCAGATATTTTCTTTTCTTAGTTTGAGGATTATTTGCTCATATATATTTTTTTATTCTTTTCCATTATGGTTTATTACAGGATATTGAATATAGTTCCCTGTGCTATACAGTAGGACCTTGTTGGTTATCAGTTCTATACTGCCCATTTTTAATGGGTCTAATTTCTTCTAATTTATGCATGTGAAACTACGAGTTAAGAATATTAAGCAGGCTTACTTCTAAAACAAACAAACAAACAACTGCTGAGTCAATCAGAATCCTCCCCTAAGAGTAGAGGCTGGCTGTCACACACCCAGTGGGGATTTGTCTTCTGCTGTTCAGCGTGGTGTGTTGGCAGGTGGTGTCGGATAAAAGCCAACAGCATTTCAGGGTTCCATGTGAATCAACGCCAGTTCAAGCTCTGCCTTTCACCAAAGTTGGGACCTTTCTAATGTGTACAATGGAGTACACAGTACTGCAGCCCTGGAATATCTGAGAAAATTCAAGGAGATGGCTTGTGGAAACACCCGGTACAGGGTAGCCCTCAATTAGGAGCAGCCATTACAGAGGAAAGGAAGGAAGGAGGGAAACCTTTTCCAAGTGTCGTTTTCCTGGTAGCTTTCACGCTGGGCGTTCTTTCCGGAGATTAAACTTGACTCTGCCCTCAAGGAGCAGAAAGTCTAGTGAAGAAAAGGATAAACATCTTTAAGAGCAACCAGAGTTGAACTAGAAAACAAAATGTAATTGAGATGGTCCAGGAAGTGTCCACCACAGGGGTGCCAATTATACCAGGCCTTGGAGAGGCAGGATTTGGGCATTCATGCATGGGGGGAAGGGGTATGAAGAGGACAAGTGAGGGAAAAAGAAGGCTTCTTAGACTTACATCCCAGGTCCATCTACACAACACAGAAACAAACAGCAAGGAGTGCAAATGTGAGGAAATGGATGTATATGAGGAGAAAAAAGGTAACGGCTCAGCTCGGTGCTCTGTGACCACTTAGAGCTGTGGGATAGTGAGGGTGGGAGGGAGACGCAAGAGGGAGGGGATACGGCGATACATGTATATGTATAGCTGATTCACTTTGTTATAAAGCAGAAACTAACACACCATTGTAAAGCAATTATACTCCAATAAAGATGTTAAAAAAAAAAAAGGTAATGGCCTGACTCCAATCAGAAGTGCAATAGATGTGATCTACTCCTGGTCTGCTCTCAGACTTTGCTCAAATAGAACATTCGTTTTCATTATATGAAGAGCTGGACTGAGACCTCCTCCACATCCAGCCTTCATCACTGAGTAATTTTCTTTGATGGTCACTGTTTATGACAGTGAATAATCAACTGGGATCTATGTCAAGTTGCCAGATGTAGCAAACAAAAATCTGACCTCCAGTTCATTCTGAATTTCAGATAACCAACAAATGATTTTGTAGTCTAAGTATGTTCCATGCACTATTGGGGACCTACTTACGCTGAAAAATTATTCAATGTTTATCTGAAATTCAGACTGAACTAGGAGTCCCCTGTTTCATCAGGTAGTGCTAGATTTAGGCTTCCTTGAATGGTTCACTGGCCCCAAAGCCAAAAACTTTCAACCAGTTCTCAGGAACATGTTCTAGTTTCAAAATTTGAAGTTGACATGCAAATACCAGAAACATAATTATTCTCCATCAATTCAGGGTGTATGACAATATTTTCTACAGCACAGAATTTGAAACCAAACAACCTAGTGACGTATTTTAAAGGAGGAAAAGAGATCTTAAGTTCACTCGAGAACACACCCCTTAAGTAACGGTATCCTCGTAATCTCCCGACCTGTCTAACGCAACTGCTAGAAGACAAAGTCTATACAAAATAAAGAGTTTCATTCGAGGGTCCACATGACTCCATGTGCCACCAAAGCACGTGTCTGGCACGGACTGAAAGCCAAAAGCAGTCTAACGAATATTTCAAAACTGAGTTTATATCTTTCTAACACATGGTTCATATACAGACAGAATACCTAGAGAGCTCTGCAGTTCTCAAATAATATCCTGGCTAAAGTACAAATGATATCTGCAGCAGACCACAATACCAAAATTATCTTCTTTTTAAACATGTCAAAGAAAGCTAAGTTGAGGAGCAGGCCACTGCTCAGAGATGCCTGTTTTAGTATGCAACTGTTAGAAGAGCCTAGAGCCCAAACAGACCCAAGACCCACTAGAAGCCAAACATTTGCATAATGCCGGAAACGAAGAGGATACTGCTCTCAAAAACTCCAGCTTTAGAATGAAACTATCAAGGGTGGCAACTCGCTTTTTTTTTTTTTTTTTTTTTTTTTTGTGGTACGCGGGGCTCTCACTGTTGTGGCCCCTCCCGTTGCGGAGCACAGGATCCAGACGCGCAGGCTCAGCGGCCATGGCTCATGGGCCCAGCCGCCCGCGGCATGTGGGATCTTCCCGGACCGGGGCACGAACCCGTGTCCCCTGCATCGGCAGGCGGACTCTCAACCACTGTGCCACCAGGGAAGCCCACAACTCGCATTTTAATAAAGGTCAAAAGTTCTGAATCTCCCTTCATCTAGGAAAACCGCTTGAACATGAAATCTATAACAATGCATATACTGATATGTTCGCTTCTTCTAGTCAAAAGCAGAAAGAGCTAGCATCATGCCTTTTTTGTATGCAAGCATGCTCACTCAGGTCTACTGCACTGTTCTTCTAAGGGATTTTCCCCATAAAACAAATTTCTAGAGGAAACCCAAAAAATATTGAAAAATAGATATTTAGTTTACAGTGTCCAAAAAACACAGATTTGTAAACTTGCCTTTTTCTTTTAAAATGTTTCATTTTCCCCCCAACTGTAGACACAGCTCCAGTCTCTTAGAGAGCAGACACATTTACCACTGGCTGGCCTATGATATTCTTGTAAATATTTCAATACCTCCCTGTTCCCAAGCAGAAAATGGAAAAATTGAAACAACTCAAAGAAAGCAGGGTCCACGGGCTGGCACGCACTGTAACTCCGCTAACTCTTCCAGTGTGTCCTAAAGATTACTTTTTGTGAGCAGGGCTGGGCGGGGAGCAACGGAATTGTCACATTGATCTTCTGTGGAAATAATACAATTTATATTTTGTAACTTGACAGTATCAGCGTAAATCAGAGCCATATGGAGAGAAACTCCCCTGAAATCTCACACACACACACACACACACACACACTCTCTCAGTCGGCAGAGTTCTCTGGAGGCCTGGAGGGCAGCAGACTTTGAGAAAGGGAGGGGGAGGGGAAAAAGGAATTCAGGGCTGGGACAGTGACAGCTGCCTGCAGGGTTGACAGTTAGACTCACTTTGTCCTTCACTGTCACCAGCATTGAAGGAAGCTTCTGCCCCAGAGCTCAACTTTGCTCATTTCTTAGAAGATTTTGTAGAGAGACCTGTGTGTATGAGCGTGTGTGGTCCTAAATGACAGTCTTGTACCAGGCGTCTCCCAGTTTACAGTTTACAACATGCTTTCCCTATATGCTATCTCACTCAACTCAACAACGCTGCAGTAGGTTGCATGGGCCCCTTTTTACCCAGGGGTGGGAATGCGGATGGCGTGGATGGGAGTGAGCCCTGGGGAGGCCAAATGCCTTGTCCGAGCTCACACCCCTGGCAGCTGGCAGAGGGTCAGCTCAAACCCCGGGCCTCACCTTGCCGTGGTCACCTGGGACCCAGAGGCACTGTGGTCTGGGCTGTTGGACGATCCCCTTTAACCTTCCAGGCTTTCTTGCTCATGCTGGCCTCCCATCTGTCAGGGACACCACACTGCCACCTCCTTCCCAGCGTGTCCAAATCAGCTGCTTACGTGAGAGGAAACAGGGCTTGGCGATGGGCAGGCTTTCAAGAGAAGCTGGGCTGTTGGCAAAGAGGCATCCAAGGACCACAGCTCTCAGGCCCTGAGGGCCAAGCTCACCTCTCCAAGCAACTGAGGCCCCCTGACTTTTCACTTCTGTCCCCTGGCTTTCTCCTCCAACTTCAGATTTCCTGCAGCCACCTGGACCTCCCCAGATGTGGTCTGGTTGTGGCTGGCACTCCTGCCAGCTCTGCCCTCTGCCAGCCCTACGCACATCAATGAGGTCTCCCATCTGACGGACAGGCTAGTTCTCTGCCTCACTGGATGTCACCTTGCTTGCTCGGGGTACAGCAGAACTCTATCCACCTGGGAAGTGGCCCAAATCCTTCCGCCAGGAGTAATTCCATCCTGCCCTGGGCCCTCGGAGTGCTGTGTCTGCTCTTCCTGACACAGAGCCTGAGCCAGGGCAGGCGGTCATCACCGGGCCGCCTGCGAGCTGGCCTCTTGAGAGAGAGACGGTGTGACTCTCCTCTATGACCACAGCCCCAGCACATCACCTTGGTCCTAGCACATGCTACACAAACATGTTGAATGGACGTGACAGAGAGAGACAAGTTCCAGACGATGTCACGTGTTGTGCATGAAAACGCTCCCTGGCTTTCATGGTCTGGGTCCAGGGTCCCGGAAGGAAATGCCAGCCTCCCCAGTGACAAGACACTGCCTCCCTCTGTGCCCTGCTTGTCCAGCCTCCTCACCTCCAGTGGGGGACACTGCGCCCCCAGAGGCTCCAGCTGGCTTCAGGTGTTGTCTACACATCCCCTGATCCCAGGCTTGGGACTCACACCCAGCGGTGGACCACGGAAAGCTCTCACAGGTCACAGGAGGGCTCTGGACCCTCCCTTCCACCACCGTAACTTGGCCTTCTCCCCTCTACCAAGTTGTCTAGGATTGTCACTGAAGGAACTCAGACCTCCATTCTCTTGGGACCCAGCACACATAAGGGCCCCTTGAAGGCTCAGACCCACCAGCGGGCTGCACGCCAGATGCTCTCGGGTATAACATTAGGTCAATGGGGCGACAAGTTACTGCCCTCTGGGCGCCCTCCCAAGTCTTCTAATGGAGACAAAGCCTGTTGGGTACAATGTGCCTCCAACCTCCCTTGCCCCTGGCTAACCGCCCTTCTCATAGAGGAGCAGGTCCCCTGCTCAGGGACATCAACAGGCACCACTGTTTGGAATTTAAAAGCAGTGTTTCGTTTTCCTTAGCTTGAGGTTTTATTATATTTATGACAAGTGAAACTGGCCTTCTATTTATACTATGGAAGTACAATTTTCTTCTTAAATAAATTTAAGTAAAATATGTATATTGACTTAAAGGAAAATTTAGGATAAATTAAGAAAAAAATTATGTAAGTAAACAATAGCACAGGTGATACACACAAATAACACAATCATGGACTTATGGTTGCCAAGTGGGTGGTGGTCCGGTGAGATGGATTGATTGGGAGTCTGGGGTTCGCAGGTGCAAACTATTACAGAGAGAATGGATAAACAACAAGGTCCTACTGTAGAGCACAGGGAACTATATTCAATACCCTGTAATGAACCACAATGGAAAAGAATATGAAAAAGAATGTATATATATGTATAACTGAATCACTTTGCTGTACAGCAGAAATTAACACAACATTGTAAATCAACTATACTTCAATCAGATAACTTTAAAAATAAATAAATTAATTAAAAATTAAAGTCACGGAGAACTCAACACCAAACTGGGAAATTGGCAGTGGATGGACTGCTCAGACCACAGTTGGTCAGCACTGCTATGAGCTGAATTACTTAAGAGGACGGATAAACAAGCAGCACCCCCAAAATCAGCAGAGATGAGATCCTGAATCAGGGTTGGGTACCAGGTGGGGTATGACTCTGCCTTCCTAACAAGCTCTCGCAGGCCATCTGGTGGACCAATGGTCTTAGAGACCCAGGGCTTTGAACCAACAGCCCCGACCACCACCCTAAAACAGAAGCACAAAGGCTGTTTTTGCTATGGACGCGTCCCTATTTGGTGATTCCCACCATGATCGAAGCAGGCTTCTCTTTACTTCTCCAGAACATCCATCCTTCATCCTTGGGACATTTGAGCATCTCCTGTGTACTGAATACAGCCCACAGAGTCAAAGGGAATCACCACACACTCTGCACATCCTTAAATGGATGCAATGCCTGATAACAGGGGATGTCTGAGACCTGAACTCTGGTATCAAGGAGCCCACAGCATCAAGAGGTCAGTATTTAACCTGCCGGCCTTTTTGGAGCACCTGCCCTGTCTTGGGGTCAAGAGTCATAGGTCACTAGCCCGGCTCGGAAAGATTTCACAGTATAAGTGGAGAAGACGATGGTGTCGGACCAAGACGGTGGAGCCCCCAGGGAGGATGCCCACCCCGACGCAGAGAAAGGAACCCGTGGTGGAGGCAAGAGGGCAGGACTGTGGTCAGGAGGCTTCTGAGGGACAGAGGGGAGAGGCACCAAGAGGGGGCACGCAGGACAACACTCAGGACCGAGAAAGCCACACGTGTAAACAGACACATGGAGAAAACTCGGCAGACACTGTGGTTACATGAGACTGTCGTTTTTTTTCTATTTGATTTGCAGAGAATCTCAGCCTGCTTACTAAAGAGCTGAGTTACATGAGGGGCTCTGGTCACCAAAAAAACGCAAATAAGAGATTTATGACTCTTCTAATGCTGCCCGCTGTTTGTGAGTAGACAAAGCTAATGCAATCCAGGTCTAGCCTGGCCCTGCTCATGTACCTTTGGGAAGATTTCATAATGAACCTTGCAGAGTCCCTAAAAAGAAGGGGAAACTGCCTTCTGTAACCAATTGACTGCTCTGGCACAAAGAGCTGACCGTAGGCATCCAGGTGCCCTGACTTGTGGAAACCCATTCCCCAGGGATAACGCCCCCTCCCAAGTCTACAAGATCATGTCTTAACCCTGGCCAGGGAATCATGTTTACAGCAACTTCCACAGGCCCAAAGGCAATGCCAAAGGAAGGTAGCCATTTAAATCTGATGACAGATTTTACAGACATTTCTCCAAAGAAGACATACAGGTGGCCAATAGGCACATGAAAAGATGCTCGATATTGCTAACTATTAGAGAAACACAAATCAGAACTACAATGAGGTACCACCTTACACCAGTCAGAATGGCCATCATTAAAAAGTCTACAGGGCTTCCCTGGTGGCGCAGTGGTTGAGAGTCCACCTGCCGACGCAGGGGACACGGGTTCACGCCCCGGTCCGGGAAGATCCCACATGCCACGGAGCGGCTAGGCCCGTGAGCCATGGCCGCTGAGAGCCTGCGCATCTGGAGCCTGTGCTGGAGAGGGTGTGGAGAAAAAGGTAACCCTTCTGCACTGTTGTTGGGAACGTAAGCTGGTGCAGCCACTATGGAGAACAGTATAAAGGTTCCCCAGAAAACTAAAACCAGAAATACTATATGATCCAGCAATCCCACTCCTGGGCATATTTTAATTAAAGACAAAACTGTAATTCAAAAAGACACATGCACCCCTTTTTTCATCGCTGTTCACTAGCACCACTAGCATCACTGTTCACAATAGCCAGGACATGGAAACAACCTAAGTGTCCATCGACAAATGAATGGATAGAGAAGATGTGGTACATATATACAATGGAATACTACTCAGCCATTAAAAAGAATGAAATAATGCCATTTGCAGCAACATAGATGCAACTAGAGATTATCATACTAAGTGAAGTAGGTCAGAAAGGGAAAGACAAATACCATATGATATCACTTATATGTGGAATCTAAAATATGCCACAGGACTTCCCTGGTGGTGCAGTGGTTAAGAATCCACCTGCCAGTGCAGGGGACACAAGTTTGATCCCTGGTCCAGGAAGATCCCACATGCCACGGAGCAACTAGGCCTGTGCGCCATAACTACTGAGCCCGCGCGCCTAGAGCCTGTGCTCCACAACAAGAAGCCACCGCAACGAGAAGCCCGCGTACCACAACAAAGGGTAGCCCCCGCTTGCTGCAACTAGAGAAAGCCCACACACAGCAATGAAGACCCAACGCAGCCAAAAATTAATAAATAAATTAAAATAAAATGTGCCACAAATGAACTTATCTATGAAACAGAATCACAGACATAGAGAACAGACTGGTGGTTGCCAAGGGGGAGGGGGCTGGGGAAGGGATGGAGTGGGAGGTTGGGGTTAGCAAGTTTTAATATATAGAATAGTTAAAAGACAAGGTCCTACTGTATAACACAAAGAACTATATTCAACATCCTATGATAAACCATAATGGTAAAGAATATGTTTTTAAAAAGAATGTGTATATATATATATATATACACACACACACACACACACACACACACACGTTAATTACTTTGCCATACAGCAATAATCAACACAACATTGAAAATCAACTATACTTCAATAAAAAAATTAATTTAATTTGATGACAGATTTTAAATAACTTTTATACTAATAACAAAACTTTTTTAAAAGTGAAAGATATTTGCATGTATTTACTTAGCTTACTTTCCCATTGATACTCCATCTATGCCTCCACAAAATCCTGCTCCTTTACTTGTTTGGCATCTATCTTTGGACAGTCCTTTGACCTTCTCAGCCTTACCTTTCTTATCTGAAAAATGACAGATTTACAGTTTGTCACCCTGGCTTCTTGGAGTTCCAAGGATGTAGTACAGGGTGCTGGGAGTTATTTTTATGAAAATAAAAGCCCCAGAATGCATCCCACGATAATGCTGGTTTGTCTATTGCAATCGGTTCCCTGAAAACCTTGGCTTTCAGATAACTCAATAACTTCCTCCTCTGCTCTGGAAGGAAGGGCGAGGGAGGATTTGGAAGTAACTGCACGTGGTGTCTGGGATGCAGTAGATGCTCAATAAACATTCATGTAGAGAATGATGAAAAAGGTCAGTAATCACAGAACTGGGTGAGTTTCTTCCACATTCTGAAATCCCATAATTCTTTATATTCTATATACCTTACTGGCAATTATACCTACTAATGACATTTAAATTTGACTAAAATTTTCATCATTAATTTTTTAAGAGTAGGGTTTTAATGGAAACATCATGTTTAATGATGAGAAAAAACTGGTTGGCTATTCAGAATGAAAGCTCTGTGGATGTAGTCATTGGAGAGAAAAAATATTCATGAACATCCAAGTCTTCTATTGCATCCATTTGCAAAGTGAATGCCATGGAATTGACCATGTCAAGATATCAGATATCCACTGCTAAGAAAATTTTTTTGAAAAGAGGAATACTCAAAAGAGATACTCAGTTGATGGAATTCTAAATCTATACTCATTTTTTTGTAGTGGTGGCAAAATAAGATGTGGTTTTTCACATATTTCTGTTAAAATTTGCCTCAGTCTTGGAATTTAGTAGTTCACAGAATATCTGTCCTCCAAAAGATTTATGTCAATCTTCAAACAGCAATTCTCCACAGAAACAAGAAAAAAAAAGGTAGAAAATGTCTTAACTTCTGTCTAAAGAATGCTACACATCAAAGTATATGGTGGGTGGGGGGAGCCAAAAATTTACTAGCAGGAAAAGGCATAGTTTTAAAATGCTTTTATGATTAAGAGGTATGAATATAAATGAACTAAGCATTAAACTAGGACAAAACAAAACCAAAACAATGAAACCTAAGAGGAAGGAGTTAAGAAATAAAAGCAGAAATTATTAAATTAGAAGCCAGAAATAAAAGCAGTAGATTTGATTAATAAATCCAAGTCTTAATTCTTCAGACAGACCAAATACCTATGTAAAACTCTAAGTCCAAACAAGGAGAAAGATAAATTGTAAATGAGTATAATTACAGGTACAAAATTTAAATTACCACCAAGTACTATGCATTATTTATACTAACACGTGAAGCATGAATAAATAAAGATTTTCTAGGAAAGGCTAAGTTAAAAAAAATTGGCTAAGAAATGGCAAAACCAATGACCACATAAGAAGTTGAGAAATCTGTACAAGATTTATGTTCCATATAGATGCTGGGCCCAAAGGAGAGCTTTTAAAGCCCCCAAAGGCAGATTATTCTCATATTATTTTTGCTATCCCCCAAAAATACACATGCACACCCACAGACAGGACAAAGGAAACTTTAGGATTACAGGTGGTTGCTAGAATGGCCCTAATACTTCACGGTCCCTCTATCTTCGCCCCAAGGGCCCTGTAGCTTGGGGCTGGGATATGACTTTGCCCATTTCCCTATCCCTTGATTCTGGGTTTGACTACCTGACACATAATGGAATGTTAGCAGGTAGGACCCAAGCAGAGAGTTGAAATGGGCTTTCGCATTAGGGCTTGTTCCACCTTGTTCCTCCACCTTCCTGTGAGAAGGAGCCTGGGCTAGCCTGCTGGAGGGAAGGACAGACATGTGGAGCGGAGCCCAGTCGCCCTGTGGACAGCAGACGCACAAACACACCAGCAAGCCTTGCAGAGACCAGAACTGCTCAATGTCAACCCCTGACTTGCAGACTCATGAGCCAAAGAAATCTTTTATTGTTTGAAGCCACTGACTTTGGGGCAGTTTATTAAGCAGTGTTTGTCAATACACAACTGATATAAGACCGCTTTTCCTACTTAATAGAGATGTGAAAAATCTTAATTAGAACATTAGGAAATTAAATTCAGCAGCATGTTAAAAATATGATACAGAGTTGGATATGTCCCCAAAATGTAAGGAGATTTTGATATTGAGAAACCCATCAATGAATAATTATAGCTATAAGCCAATGAGTATTTATATCAGTAGATCAAAAGATTAAAAGGGGGGGAAGATGCAGTGCCTCATTAAGGGTCTAAAAGGCAGTTAGTAAATTCAAAATCCAATACTGATTTTTTTTTTAAAAATTCCTACTTGAAAACCAAAATAGAGTTTTCCTTAAAATAGTGAACTTGCATCTTAAATCTACAGTCAATATCATAATCAATGGTGAAATGCCAGGGGCCTTCACATTAAAAACCAAAACATAAGAGGGATTCCTGCTATATGCACAAGTGTTTTTAAACTGTTCTTTATGTTTGAGAGACTGCAATAAAACAATAAAAAATAATTCAGAGAAATAAATGTTTAAAAAGAGAAATTACTTATAGGTGATATGATTAGTTACCTAAGAAACCCAGGAAAATCAACTGAACATCTACTACAACCAGAAAGACATTTTAATAAACACACTAGTCCCAGAATTTATATATATAAATCAATACAAGAAAATGCCATTACTAAAATAACATTGAAAATTGGATCCCATTTAGTGACGAGAAAAGAAAAATAACTAAGGAAAAAAACACCTAAAAATGCTTAGTAAGAAATGGATGATAGTGCTGTTCATCCAAAATTTTGACTCACAACAAAGCAGTGCCATAATATGTAAATAGCTCTTCACAAGTCAATAAGAAGACAAATAGCTCAACAACAAAGTGACCAAAGGATGTGAATTACGATTCGATAAAAGAAGAATAACAAATAGTTGATAAACCTAAGGGGGGAAGTTCAACTGCATTATTAAGTATTTAAAGAGAATATCCTGCCCCCAACTCCTTTACCTGCCCCATCCTTGTTTCTGTGTGCAGGAACTTCTATTAGAGAAGTACTCCTGACCTCGCCTCCACTCCCAGCTCCTCCAGGGAAGGAAAGGTGAATATATGACGGAAGAGACTGGGAAGAGAAACTGGGTTTCATGGCTCCGTGTATGGGTTCTCCCTCCCTTCTTGGATCTGTTCACCGTGCATTCATCCTGGTCTACTCTCTGCCATACGTTAAGGGTAGCAACCCTGTGAGGCAAGTCTGACACCGGTCAGCAGGACAGATGACTCTCAAATCTGGAAGTGAAACAGCAGCAGGTCCACTCGGCCACAGACGGAAACTAAATCCTCCAATCAGCTTTCTAGTAATAACGGATGGTTTGATCTCTTACTGTTGTGAGCAATCAACGAGCTCTGAATCTAAGAGGGGAAGGGCGGTGTTACTTATTGGACTCCTAAAGCCCCAACAATAAATGTTAAATGTGAATTAAACTATTTTAACCTAGAAAATTGGCAAAGAAAATGAAATGGTAACTGATAACCATAAGGCCACTAGCTGGTTATGAAGAGGCTTCAGAAAAGCAGGCAGGAAGATCACAAGCATGATGAGTGTCACCTTCGGGAAGGCAAACTGTAACACGCAATACACATTTTAGAAGGCGCTAACCCCTGTTTAACCACAACTTTAATGCAATCTGGCTCCCATCTATTGTGATTTCTTTCTAGATTCTAACATTTATGCAGAAAATAAGTGAGACGGTACAGAAAAATACTGAAAGAATTGTATAAGGGGTTTTGATCTACCAGATATTAGCAATATCAAGCAGCAGTACTTAAGTGTGCAGTACTGGTATGTGACAGACAGATCAATAGAAGTGAATGAAAGTAAGGAAATGGAAAATTTAGTATACGATCGAGGCAGCATTTCAGATCAACTGAAGTGAAACAGTAGTCATGACTGGGCAGCCATCTGAACAGCAAATGGATGCCTATTCTCACTCTTAATATCAAAATAAATGCTAGGTGGATCAATGATTTAGTGTAAGAAAAATAAAAACATAAAACTACTGGATGAAAATGCTGGTACCACACTAACTGCATGCAGCCCTTCTGGGTCTCACAGCTGGATGCAGGCTCCTTCTCATGACTCCTATGATAACTAAGGGTAGCAACCCCATGAGGCTAGATCTGATACTGTCCCACAGGACAATAAGTTAAAAAATATACATTCTAATCTCTGTAGCAACCACTAAAATATAACCATAATCAAATTAGGAAATATAGCTAAAACTAATGAAATATTAAAACAACTCCATCAAAAAGAACAACATATTGGGCAAATATGAAAGAGTAAGATAATGAACTTAACTCCCCACAGGAATAATTACTTTAAATGTAATTGGATTAACTGTTCCACTTTAAAGGAAGAGACCCTCAGAACGGATTAAAATGCAAGTCCAACTACTTACTACCTATAGGAAATGCACTTTAAGCATCAGTACAAAGCCAGGTTGAAAATAATAAATAAATAAATAAAAATGGAAAAGACATTCCATGCATACATATGCATGCACTAAATAAGCATAAAAAAGCAGAGGTAGCTATATTAACATCAGTCAAAGCAGACTGAAAGACAAGGATTAGCACCTGAGATCAAGGTGAATTAGCACCTGAGATCAAATTTCATAGTGATAAACTGGTCAATTCATCAAACAGACGTAACAATTCTAGGTGTATATAAACCTAGGAAGAGTTTCAAAATACATGAAGAAAACTGACAGAATTGAAAGGAGAATTAGATCAATTGCCAACGCTAGTTAAAGGTTATACTACCTTCCCTGTAGTTGACAGAAATGGTAAACAAAAAAATCACTAGGCTTATAGAAGATTTGACAACACCATCCACCAATTTTGCTATTTATAGAACACTACCCCATCCAACAGCTACAGAATACATGTTCCTTTCAACTGCTCATGGGATAAACACAGACTATAAGCTGGGGTATAAAACAAGTCTCAACAAGTGTAAACAGGGAAATCAGAAAGACCCTATTATTCTTTGATTACAAGAAAGTGAAATTAAAAACAGAAAGATATCTTTTAAAATCCTCAAATATGTGGACATTGAGTAATGTATTTCCAAATAAGCTAAGGTCAACGAATTAAATTACAAGAAACATAAATATATTGAGCTGAATGATATGAAAATACAGCATATAAAAATTTATGATATTCAACTAAAGACTTGAAGCTAAGCAAGTAAAGACGTGATTACAGGGATGCTTCTATTTTCAAATGCTTACATGGGAAAAGGAAAAAGGTTTTATGTCAATAAACTAAGGATCCACCATAAAAATAGCAAATCAGAGACAAAGGAGAAGGAAAGAAATGCTAACGCATAGAAATAATTGAAATAGAAAACAAAAAAAAAAAGAGAAAAACCTTTGAAATCAAAAGTGGGTTGTTCAAAAACATTGATAAAATTGTTAAATTCCTAGCAAGATAAAAGAAAAAGTGAGAGAAATCACAACTTCTCAGTTTCTGGAATTAAAGAGAGGGCATCATTATAAGCATGGGCATTAAAATGGTAAAAAATTAGGGAAAATGTTATACCAATGAATCTGTTAACTCGGATGACATGGACATGTTCTTTAAAAGACACAAATTACCAGAGAGAGACCTTCAAGATGGCGGAGGAGTGAGACGTGGAGGTCACCTTCCTCCCAACAAATACAGCAGAAATACACCTACACGTGGAACAACTCCTACAGAACACCTACTGAACACTGGCAGAAGAACTCAGACCTCCCAAAAGGCGAGAAACTCCCCATGTACCTGGGTAGGGCAAAAGAAAAAAGAAAAAAACACAAAAGAATAGGGACGGGCCCTGCACCAGTGGGAGGGAGCTGTGAAAGAGGAAAGGTTTCCCACACACTAAGAAGGCCCTTCGCGGGCAGAGACTGCAGGTGGTGGAGCGGCGCGCTTCGGAGCCGCGGAGGAGAGCACAGCAACAGGGGTGCGGAGGGCAAAGCGGAGAGATTCCCGCACAGAGGATCGGTGCCGACCGGCACTCACCAGCCCGAGAGGCTTGTCTGCTCCCCCGCCGGGGCGGGCGGGGCTGCGAGCTGAGGCTCGGGCTTCAGTCGGAACGCAGGGAGAGGACTGGGGTTGGCGGCATGAACACAGCCTGATGGGGGCTAGTGCGCCATGGCTAGCCGGGAGGGAGTCTGGGAAAAAGTCTGGACCCGCCTAAGAGGCAAGAGAACATTGCTTCGGGGTGCATGAGGAGAAGGTATTCAGAGCGCCGCCGCTTAAAGGAGCTCCAGAGACGGGCACGAGCCGCAGCGATCAGCGCAGATCCCAGAGACAGACATGAGACGCTAAGGCTGCTGCTGCCGCCACCAAGAAGCCTGTGTGCAAGCACAGGTCACTATCCACACCCCCTTCCGGGAAGCCTGTGCAGCCCGCCACTGCCAGTGTCCCGGGATCCAGGGACAACTTCCCCGGGAGAATGCCTGGCGCGCCTCAGGCTGGTGCAACGTCACGCCAGCCTCTGCCGCCGCAGGCCCGCCCCGCACCCCGTGCCCCTCCCTCCCCTGGCCTGAGTGAGCCAGAGCCCCCTGAATCGGTGGCTCCTTTAACCCCGTCCTGTCTGAGCAAAGAACAGACGCCCTCTGGCCACCTACACGCAGAGGCGGGGCCAGATCCAAAGCTGAGCCCCGGTAGCTGTGCTAACAAAGAGAAAGGGAAATCTCTCCCAGCAGCCTCAGGAGCAGCGGATTAAATCTCCACAATCAACTTGATGTACCTGCATCTGTGGAACACCAGAATAGACAACGAATCATCCCAAAATTCAGGCGGCGGACTTTGGGAGCAAGGATATATATATTTTTTTCCTTCTTCTCTTTTTGTGAGTGTGTATGTGTATGATTCTTTGTGTGATTTTGTCTGTATAGCTTTGCTTTTACCATTTGTCCTAGGGTTCTGTCTGTCCGGGTTTTTTTTTGTTTTTTTGGGTTTTTTGATCTTGCTTTTTCTTTTAGTATAGTTTTTAGCACTTGCTATCATTGGTGGATTTGCTTTTTGGTTTGGTTGCTCTCTTCTTTCTTTATCTTTCTTTTATTACTTTTCAACTTTTTTATTTTAGAAATTATTTTTTATTTTCATAACTTTATTTTATTTCATATTTTTCTTTCTTTTTTACTCCCTTTTCTTCTGAGCCGTGTGGCTGACAGGGTCTTGGTGCTCCAGGTGGGTGTCAGGCCTGTGCCTCTGAAGTGCAAGAGCTGAGCTCAGGACATTGGTCCACCAGAGACTTCCCGGCTCCACATAATATTAAACAGCGAAAGCTCTCCCAGAGACCTCCATCTCAATGCTAAGAAGTTGAGCTCCACTCAACGACCAGCAAGCTACAGTGCTGGACACCCTATGCCAAACAACTAGCAAGACAGGAACACAAACCCACCCATTAGCAGAGAGGCTGCCTAAGATCATAATAAGGTCACAGACACCCCAAAACACACCACTGGACGTGGTCCTGACACAAGAAAGACAAGATACAGCCTCATCCACCCGAAAGACAAGATACAGCCTCATCCACCAGAAAACACGCACCAGTCCCCTCCACCAGGAACCCTACACAGCCCACTGAAACAACCTTAGCCACTGGGGACAAACACCAAAAACATCAGGAACTACGAACCTGCAGCCTGCGAAAAGGAGACGCCAAACACAGTAAGTTAAGCAAAAAGAAAAGAGAGAGAAACACACAGCATATGAAAGAGCAAGGTAAAAACCCACCAGACCAAACAAATGAAGAGGAAATAGGCGGTCTACCTGAAAAAGAATTCAGAGTAATGATAGTAAAGATGATCCAAAATCATGGAAATAGAATGGAGAAAATACAAGAAACGTTTAACAAGGAGCTAGAAGAACTAAAAAGCAAAGAAACAATGATGAACAACACAATAAATGAAATTAAAAATTCTCTAGAAGGAATCAAGAGCAGAATAACTTAGGCAGAAAAACGGATAAGTGACCTGGAAGATAAAATAGTGGAAAAAACTACTGCAGAGCGGAATAAAGAAAAAAGAATGAAAAGAATTCAGGACAGTCTCAAGACCTCTAGGACAACATTAAATGCACCAACATTTGAATTATAGGGGTCCCAGAAGAAGACGAGATAAAGAAACGGACTGAGAAAATATTTGAAGAGATTATAGTTGAAAACTTCCCTAATATGGGTAAGGAAATAGTCAAGTCCAGGAAGCACGGAGAGTCCCATACAGGATAAATCCAAGGAGAAACATACCAAGACACATATTAATCAAACTATCAAAAATTAAACACAAAGAAAAAATATTAAAAGCAGCAAGGGAAAAACAACAAATAACATACAAGGGAATCCCCATAAGGTTAACAGCTGGTCTTTCAGCAGAAACTCTGCAAGCCAGAAGGGAGTGGCAGGACATATTTAAAGTGATGAAAGGGAAATACCTACAACCAAGATTACTCTACCCAGCAAGGATCTCATTCAGATCTGATGGAGAAATTAAAACCTGTACAGACTAGCAAAAGCTAAGAGAATTCAGCACCACCACACCAGCTTTACAAAAAATGCTAAAGGAACTTCTAGGCAGGAAACACAAGAGAAGGAAAAGGCCTACAATAACAAACCCAAGACAATTAAGAAAATGGAATAGGAACATACATATTGATAATTACCTTAAATGGAAATGGATTAAATGCTCCAACCAAAAGTCATAGACTGGCTGAATGGATACAAAAACAAGACCCATATATATGCTGTCTACAAGAGACGAACCTCAGACCTAGGGAAACATACAGACTGAAAGTGAGGGGATGGAAAAAGATATTCCATGCAAATGGAAATCAAAAGAAAGGTGGAATAGCAATTCTTATATCAGACAAAATAGACTTTCAAATAAAGGCTATTACAAAAGACAAAGAAGGACACTACATAATGATCAAGGGATCAATCCAAGAAGAAGATATAACAATTGTAAATATATATGCACCCAACATAGGAGCACCTCCATACATAAAGCAAATGCTAACAGCCATAAGGGGAAATCAACAGTAACATAAGCACAGCAGGGGGCTTTAACACCCCACTTTCACCAATGGACAGATCATCCAAAATTAAAATAAATAAACACAAGCTTTAAACGATACATTAAACAAGATGGACTTAATTGATATTTATAAGACACTGCATCCAAAAACAACAGAATACACTTTCTTCTCAAGTGCTCATGGAACATTCTCCAGGATAGATCATATCTTGGGTCACAAATCAAGCCTTGGTAAATTTAAGAAAATTGAAATCGTATCAAGTATCTTTTCCGACCACAACGCTATGAGACTAGATATCAATTACAGGAAAACATCTGTAAAAACTACAAACACATGGAGGCTAAACAATACACTACTTAATAACCAAGAGATCACTGAAGAAATCAAAGAGGAAATAAAAAAATATGTAGAAAAAATGACAATGAAAACACGACGGCCCAAAACCTATGGGATGCAGCAAAAAAAGTTTTCAAAGGGAAGTTTATTACAGTACAATCCTACCTCAAGACACAAGAAACATCTCAAATAAACAACCTAACATTACACCTAGAGCAATTAGAGAAAGAAACCCCAAAGTTAGCAGAAGGGAAGAAATCATAAAGATCAGATCAGAAATAAATGGAAAAGAAATGAAGGAAACGATAGCAACGATCAACAAAACTAAAAGCTGGTTCTTTGAGAAGATAAGCAAAATTGATATACCATTAGCCAGACTCATCAAGAAAAAAGGGAAAAGACTCAAATCAATAGAATTAGAAATGAAAAAGGAGAAGTAACAACTGACACTGCTGAAATACAAGGGATCATGAGAGATTACTACAAGCAATATATGCCAACAAAATGGGCACCCTGGAAGAAATAGACAAATTCTTAGAAAAGCACAGCCTTCTGAGACTGAACCATGAAGAAATAGAAAATATAAACAGACCAATCACAAGCACTGAAATTGAGACTGTGATTAAATATCTTCCAACAAACAAAAGCCCAGGACCAGATGGCTTCACAGGCAAATTCTAACAAACATTTAGAGTAGAGCTAACACCTTCCCTTCTCAAACTCTTCCAAAATATAGCAGAGGGAGGAATGCTCTCAAACTCATTCTACGAGGCCACCGTCACCCTGATACCAAAACCAGACAAAGATGTCACAAAGAAAACTATAGACCAATATCACTGATGGACATAGACTCAACAATCCTCAACAAAATACTAGCATATAGAATCTAACAGCACATTAAAAGGATCATACACCATGATCAAGTGGGGTTTATCCCAGAAATGCAAGGATTCTTCATTGTATGCAAATCAATCAATGTGATACACCATATGAACAAACTGAGGGATAAAAACCATATGATCATCTCAATAGATGCAGAAAAAGCTTTCGACAAAATTCAACGTCCATTTATGATAAAATCCCTCCAGAAAGTAGGCATAGAGGGAACTTACCTCAACATAATAAGGCCATATATGACCAACACACAGCCAACGTCGTGCTCAATGGTGAAAACTGAAACCATTTCCACTAAGATCAGGAACAAGAAAAGGTTGCCCACTCTCACCACTATTATTCAACATAGATTTGGAAGCTTTAGCCTCAGCAGTTGGAGAAGAAAAAGAAATAAAAGGAATACAAATCGGAAAAGAAGTAAAACTGTCACTGTTTGCAGATAACATGACACTATACATAGAGAATCCTAAAGATGCTACCAGAAAACTACTAGAGCTAATCAATGAGTCTGGTAAAGTAGCAGGATACAAAATTAGTGCACAGAAATCTCTTGCATTCCTATATATTAATGATGAAAAATCTGAAAGAGAAATTAAGGAAACACTCCCATTTACCATTGCAACAAAAAGAATAAAATACCTAGGAATAAACCTACCTAAGGAGACAAAAGACCTGTATGCAGAAAACTATAAGAGACTGATGAAAGAAATTAAAGATGATAGAAACAGATGGAGAGATATACCATGTTCTTGGATTGGAAGAATCAACACTGTGACTATGACTATAGTACCCAAGACAATCTACAGATTCAATGCAATCCCTATCAAACTACCAATGGCATTTTTCACAGAACTAGAACAAAAAAATTCACAATTTGTATGGAAACACAAAAGATCCCAAATAGCCAAAGCAATCTTGAGAAAGACAAACGGAGCTGGAGGAATCAGGCTCCCTGACTTCAGACTATACTAAAAAGCTACAGTAATCAAGACAGTATGGTACTGGCACAAAAACAGAAATATAGATCAGTGGAACAGCATAGAAAGCCCAGAGATAAACCCACGCACATATGGTCACCTTAATTTTGATAAAGGAACAAGAATATACAATGGAGAAAAGACAGCCTCTTCACTAAGTGGTGCTGGGAAAACTGGACAGCTACATGTAAAAGAATGAAATTAGAACACTCCCTAACACCATACACACAAAAAAAACTCCAAATGGATTAAAGACCTAAAGATAAGGCCAGACACTGTAAAACTCTTAGAGGAAAACACAGGCAGAACACTCTAAGACATAAATCACAGCAAGATCCTTTTTGACCCACCTCCTAGAGAAATGGAAATAAAAACAAAAATAAACAAATGGGACCTAATGAAACTTAAAAGCTTTTGCACAGCAAAGGAAACCATAAACAAGACCAAAAGACAACCCTCAGAATGGGAGAAAATATTTGCAAATGAAGCAACTGACAAAGGATTAATCTCCAAAATATACAAGCAGCTCATGCAGCTCAATATCAAAAAAACAACCCAATCTAAAAATGGGCAGAAGACCTAAATAGACATTTCTCCAAAGAAGACATACAGATTGCCAACAAACACATGAAAGGATGCTCAACATCACTAATCATTAGAGAAATGCTACTGAAAACTACAATGATGTATCACCTCACACTGGTCAGAATGGCCATCATCAAAAAATCTACAAACAGTAAATGCTGGAGAGGATGTGGAGAAAAGGGAACCCTCTTGTACTGTTGGCGGGAATATAAATTGATACAGACACTATGGAGAACAGTATGGAGGTTCCTTAAAAAACTAAAAATAGAGCTATCATTCGACCCAGCAATCCCACTACTGGGCATATACCCAGAGAAAACCATAATTCAAAAAGAGTCATATACCAAAACGTTCATTGCATCTCTATTTACAATAGCCAGGACATGGAAGCAACCTAAGTGTCCATCGACAGATGAATGGATAAAGAAGATGTGGTACATATATACAATGGAATATTTCTCAGCCATTAAAAGAAACGTAATTGAGTTATTTGTAGTGAGGTGGGTGGACCTAGAGTCTGTCATGCAGAGTAAAGTAAGTCAGAAAGAGGAAAACAAATACCGTATGCTAACACATGTATATGAAATCCAAAAACAAAAATGGTTATGAAGAACCTAGGGGTGGGACAGGAATAAAGACGCAGACATAGAGAATGGAGAGGACACGGGGAGGGGCAAGGTTAAGATGGGACAAAGTGAGAGAGTGGCATGGACTTATATACACTACCAAATGTAAAACAGATAGCTAGTGGGAAGCAGCCGCATGGCACAGGGAGATCAGCTCGGTGCTCTGTGACCACCTGGAGGGGTGGGATAGGGAGGGTGGGAGGGAGGGAGACGCAAGAGAGAGGAGATATGGGGATATATGTATAGCTGATTCACTTTGTTATAAAGCAGAAATTAACACACCACTGTAAAGCAATTATACTCCAATAAAGATGTTAAAAGAAAAACAAACTGAAAAAAAAATTAAAAATTAAAAAAAGAGACCCAAATTACCAAAACTGGCACAGAATGAGAAATGTCTATATGGTCATATACCTGTTAAAGAAACTGAATTCATGATTAATTCCCTCGCCCAACACACACACACACAGACACACACACACACCCGGGAAAAGAATGGGCCTGCTAGTCTGTAAACTTAAATAGTTCATAGTCCCAGAACTATACCTAAATAGGCCAGCCGGTTCTTATTCATAAAAACTTTTCAGCAACATGAATTTCACTCTTCCTTTGATAACCTACTTCAATTGTTCATGAGCTGGCCTTAGTTTCTGTGCTATTTATGCAAAGGAGTGATGGTAAACCACCATGAGAAAAATGTTTTATAAAAATAAATAGGGGGGCTTCCCTGGTGGCGCAGTGGTTGAGGGTCCGCCTGCCGATGCGGGGGCCGCGGGTTCGTGCGGCGGTCCGGGAAGATCCCACGTGCCGCGGAGCAGCTGGGCCCGTGAGCCACGGCCGCTGAGCCTGCGCGTCCGGAGCCTGTGCTCCGCAACGGGAGAGGCCACAACAGTGAGAGGCCCGCGTACCGAAAACGAAAAAATAAATAAATAAATAAATAGGGCACAACCTTAAGAAACGTACTTAAGAAAATCACTGTGAGTTTATCAACAATAAACTTTGACGTTTTCAAACATTTTTCTATAAAAATGTTTTTCCCCAAACCACTGAAATCACCCAACATGGACATAAATAAAAGGATAACCAAGGCCAATATAAGGAAACAATATAAAACAAAGTAAAATTCGTGATTTGCAAATTAGGCTGTTGTGAGGTTTTGTGATTTGTTTTCTGTTGCTTTGGTAGATGCTGAAGTTGAGTCTGTTTTACAAAGAGTCATTTAATCCTCCAATTGAATAGTGACTCATTTGGGTCAAAACCATTTGAAAAGTTTAAAATGTGGGGAGAGGGACTAAAAAGGAAAAAAGTGAATTTGCAGTTCGGTTTATCTTCACCAGGTCAGTAGATATTGCTAGGGAAAACTCAAAGCCAAATCAGTACACAGAGTCGTTCCTATCCACCCTTCCATCTGTGTGCTTCTCCATGAGATGTCAGGAATAAGCTAAAACTGATAGAGCACTCTTCAACTTTTATTAAATGATCAGCTCCTATTTTCTAGCCAATAAAAATAACGTTCAAAGAAGAGTTTCATAGTATTCCCTGGAGCTGTTTCTATTGGATCACGCATAGATACTAGCTGCCTTTTCTCTACCAAATATTGGGACACCTGGTCTTTTTAAAACAGATTTTCCAAATGTGCTCATTCATTTACACGAAAGTTTGTACAAAGACAAAAGGTTTCAGTAAAGAGTCTGGCTTCAGTGAACCACATTTGCTTAAAAGAAAAAGCAGCACGTGAAGTGGGGCTCTTTACTCATTGTGCCAATATTTATTCAACAGCTGGGATGTGCTAAGCGCTGGGGACAGCAGAGAGGAAGATGGATGTGGTCTCTGTCACCACAGGGCTTAAATTCTAACCAGGAAGACGAACGGATCCTCTGATAGAGAAACAGCACTTTGAGCGTGCTTAACAAGAGGACCTCTCCTCCCCTGGAGTGGGGCAGCGAGGACCAAGAACGGGGTGCCCTGAAGCAGTGATGTCTAGCTGAGTAGGGGTGAGGCCACATGCTGTCAGGCAGAAGCAAAGAATTCACTGCCGCTCAAAAGGACACACAACAGTTGAACAGTTAAGGAATAAAAAGGCAGAAACACACAACCACCTTATTAAGAGGACGCTGCGACCAGTTCTGGCACCTGTACATAGTGAGCTGATAGCTCTGCAAACAGAAGCTTCCAGCTGTCAAGGCCACACTGATATTCACAACACTCATTACCAAGTAATTCATGGTGGTGGACAGACTGTTGAGATGGTTCCCAAAGACCCTGCTTCCTGGTACTCACTCCTGGTGTACTCTCCTCCCCGAGAGACAGGCTGCCCGGGTGCATGGCTTCTGCCCAGTGGAATATGGCAATAACTTCCATGATTAGCTTACAAAGACTTGTGACTCTTTTCTTTCTGGCAGATGCTCTCTACTGCCTTCTCAGCTTGCTGGCTTTGATGAAGCTGCATTGTTGGAGGGGTGACTGCCAGGGACATGACACAGGCCTCCACCCAGTGGTCAGCTAGGAGCCGAGACCCCGGTCAACAGCTCTCCAGGAACTGCATTCTGCCAACAGCCACATGAGCTTGGGAGCAGATGCTTTCCCCATGCAGCCTTCAAACAAGAGCCCGAACATGGCTCACCCTGGATGGCAGCCTGGGAGAGAAGCTGAAGCAAAGGTCCCGCTAAGCTGTGCCCACATTCCTGCCCCACAAAACTGTGAAGTCATGAATGTGTGTTATTTGAAACCACGAAGTTGTGTAATTTGTTACACAGCAATTCATAACGAACACACTCGTGCACGTGCATTTAGAATTCTAATATTTTCTAGAGCCATCCCAGAGAAAAGCGATCAGGGTGAGTCCTGTGGTTTATTTGTGAGCGAGAACAGAGGACCGTGTGTGTAATCATCAAACGGTAAGTTTCCCCTGCAGAGACAACATTTTAGCTAAGTCCACACGTTCCTTTAATGAAGAAACACAGGGTCAAAGATATTGGACTTTGAAAATGGGTCACTAGGAACTTCCCTGGCGGTCCAGTGGTTAAGACTCCACGCTTCCACTGCAGGGGGCACGGGTTTGATGCCTGGTTGGGGAACTAAGATCCCGCACGCCACACAGCGAGGCCAAAAAAAAAAGAAAGAAAACAGAAAATGGGTCACTAGTCCTATCTTTCCTGTGACTCCCTGAAGGTCAGGACCCACCCCCAGGAAAAGTCCCCAGGGTCTACACAGTAGAAGTCTCAAGTATTGTTCTACTCAGTGCCCCCCTAGAAAGATGAGCTGTTCTCTCCTCAAACCCTGATGCCCCCATATCAACACAAGATGGGTCAGCTGCAAAGTGTCCCGAATCTGGATAGACGCTTGGAAATTCTGGTTCTTCCCATGGTAGCCCAGTGGTTTATCATGTGGACTCTGAACTCAGCTGTCTCGTTTGGTCCCGACTCAGCCTCTCATCAGAAGCGGGGGCTAAAGCAAGTCACGTTCTCCTTGCCTCAGTGCCTGCTTCTGTAAAATGGGTATAAAAGTGGCACCCACCTCCCAGGGCTGTGAGATTTTAAAGAGAGAACTGATGGAAAACGCTTAGCCCAGTGCCTTCCATTTCTGTAGTTCCTATTTGTACAGTAATTCAGGTACAAAACTCCAGTTGTGCTACCTGCTAGCTGTGTGTCTTCATGCAATTTTAACTTCCTGAGCTCAGCTTTCCTATCTGGAAAAGATAGCGACCATATATCTACCTCCCAGGTGAGTGGTAAGGATGGACTGAGAACAAAGTGAAGCTCACAGCACAGTGCCAGTATACAGAAACCACAAAAGCAAAAACGCCTGTATGGAATCCCTTAATTCTGTCCTCAAAGTATGAGCAATTACCATAAGGAACTATGACAGTTATTCAGGCACAAAGGTAAAACTGTAACCAGGAGCCCTTGGGTGTTGTCTGATAATATGTTGAACTAAGACTGAGTGGACATTTTTGAAAATGCATTTGCTTCTTTGTAACTCAGGGGAGATGGTAGCTGGAACCAACCGTTTAAGAAAGATTATGGAGATAAACAATCTTGGCAGTGGGGGGAAATATCTTTCCATTGACTTATTTTTTTCTATAAATTGGGAAAATAACACCATTCAGTCTTGGTGGAACATTTCTGTCGGATTCTGGAATGTTCTAAATTTGCATTCACTGGAACCACAAGGATGCAGAGCCTCTCACTGGCTGCACTGCTGTAATCACATACTCTAAGTGGTAATCCACACAGAAGTTAAGAGCATACATCTATGCTTCCCCCATGAAAGGTGAAAGATTCCTTTCTATCCCTACAGCAATTCTTATTAACACCTACCCAGCACACCGATGAGCATGTTCAATTTTATTTTCCTTGCAATTCTACTCTTAGTTCTCCTCCCAAACCCCTTTCTCGAGAAGCCAAGAAGCTGGTGGGGGTGGGGTGGGGGGAGCTGGGAAAATGACCCTGGCCTGGGTCTCCTTCTCCAACCCTGATGTCCCACCCATAATGTGCCCCATACAACAGAGAAGTAGGAAACTAACACACATGTTGTCTGCCGTGACTAAATGGTATTTGCAAGAGTTGACACTATCAAGGCAATCTCAAATGGTCCTTGTTAACAAAGAGATGCCCTAACCCAAGGTCAATAAAAGCAAAGAATGAAACATGAGATTTAAGGTGGGAAGAAAAGGAGCAAAAACGTCCGGCTCTCCCAAACCTCTGTTGACCTTTGGGGTTAACTTGTACACCCATCTACCAAGAGCAGGAGGGGAAGGTGGCTGATGTTGAGAAATGCATGCCTCCCAAGACAGGAGAGCAAATCCACGCCACTGAAGGACCAGGGGGACACGCGCCCCACAATCTAAGGGCAGACTTTAAATTACAAAATGCGTTATATACACAAGTGCTACTATGTGTAAAATAGACAACTAATGAGAACCTACTGTATAGCACGGGGAACTCGATGCTATGTGGTGACCTAAATGGGAGGGGAATCCAGAAACAAGGGGATATATATACATGTATAGCTGATTCACTTTGCTGTACAGTAGGAACTAACATAGCACTGGAGAGCAATTATACTCCAATTAAAATTTTAAAAAATAAATAAATTACAGAATGCTTTTTCCAACATTTCCCTTCAATGGTCTCTGCAACCCAGTGAGATAGGCTGTCTCCTTACTCTTCTTTGACGAATAAGGAAACTGAAGTTCAGAAGGATTGCGTAGGTTCCTCAAGGTCACACAGCTACAAAGAGGCCAAGTCAGAACTCAGAGCCAGGCCTTCTCACTCCAGAATTCTGGCCAAGATCCCAGAGAGCTTTCAATTTCATTGCCACAGCAGGAGAACACGTGAAATCCACATGGAAGTGACATCAGGGGAGGTAGGTCAAAGAAATCTCATTATTTGATGCCATTTATGCCCATAAGAGAAGCAGAAGCTTCTCTTAGGGATCTTTTGTGCTTTCGACAGCTGTCCTGACTTGGCTTTTCAAACTACATCCTAGCCAGTCCCTTCTGCCACCCTTGTGGGAATCACTTTCTTACTGGGCCTCTGTAACCAACAGCGTGGCCCTCAGTTGTGTTGAGGGTTAAAAAGTACTTTAAGGGTGAGCAGAGACAAGGAAAAGAGACTGAAACGTGTGTCAGCTTTGAGAGGAAGTTTCAGGAGGACCATCTATTACAGCTGAATAAGACTTTCCCTACCAAGAAATTGGAAACAAAACTTAATGAACTGAGTAGACAAAATCTGACACGTCCAAATTTACGTGACAAATCAGGCCTCTGATTTTTCTAGATAAATCAGCAGAGTCATCAATCTCTATGGGATCATATTATTCATTCCAAAAGGTACAGAGGTATACAGATGAGGGTTTCAATCATCAGCTCACCCCATTATACAATCCACTCTCTGTATCAGAATTTTAAAGCATGGAACAAATTTGATATACGCTCCTGGAAGGCTCATATGAATGGAATTCTGTTGACACCTGCGCTGGCAGAGGAATGGCTTCTGGGAGGGTGTGCCGGCCTTGTTTCCCAGCTGTTCTCATTTTGCCTCCGCCAGAGGGAGAAGGGAACAGCTGATGGCTTCGCCCCCAAAGCCCAGCTTGGCCCCATCATCAGCACATCTCACCCCTGCAGCTGCCAAGGCAAAGACTAACATACCAGCCGGAGAGCAGCTGACTCGCTCTTCTGACCGAGCTTTTGGAGCAGAATTGGAAGCCAAGAATCAGGGTACTGGGTGGGTTCAGCTCATCTTCCGTACATCCTTAGGATCCACTCACTCCACATGCCAGGGGGTGAAGGTCTGCATCTGTTTTTCTCACCATCATATCCTTAGCCCCTGGTACAAATCCAGGATGACAGCAGGCAAATATACTGACTTAGAGAATCAAAGAATCAATGTTGGGGACTTCCAGTTCCGAAAGCGTGGTGGTGAACTGACCTGATGCAGATAGAAAACCTTCCCACTGCAAACACATAAAAAGTGCTAAATAAAATGTGACATTTTTACAGTACATACATAACTAAACTAGAAAGAAAGGAAAGGAAATTACCAGGACACATAAATAAAAAGGAATTCAGAGCCAGAGCATTCAAACGCTGCCAACACCGTGGAAATCTAGGAGACGCAGTAGATACAGGCCTTCAGTCTAGGAGCTGTAATTTTAATGACAGGAGGTATGATCTGGAACACACGAGACGGGAAACTGGAGCTGAGATCCTTGCAGAAAGCCAGTATTCTGCAGGACTGCCCTTCCAAGTTCAAGGGGCTAGAAAAACTCTACCAAATGCCCCAGGGAAACTGCAAAGTGGCTGTGTTTACCCAGACTGCTGGTGAGAGTTAGGCAGTCTCCTGACAGAAATCAAAACTTCAAGCCTCCACATGGGTGTGGAGACCAAAATTACAATAACTATGTGGTGTAAGATTCCCAAGATGAGGAATTGACATAAAAACCGGCCTCAGATGAGTAAAACCCTTGAAACACCTATCGTAAGTAAAACTCTGCTCTGCTGGAACTTTCACAATCCCAGGTGCATAGGACGCTCATGGAGGGGCTAGTGGTGGAAAGGAAAAAGCTGAAAATGAGTTCACAATTCAAAATTGCAAGGCATTAGAAGAGATAATTTATGACAATACAGATTCAGCACCCTAAGAACTAAAGACAACAGAATAATCTAAGAGGGGTAACAACATATGCATCCCAAAGTTTTAAAGATATAGAAGAAAACACAGAAGCCATAATGGGAGATAGTAAAAGGACAATATTTTTAATGATCTATCAGGTTTAAAAAAGAACAAAATTAAGCTTCTATAAATGAAAAATTAAAGGCACTGGAAATTGCAAAGTAAGTCCATAGACTGTTTAGACACAGCTCAAGAGAGAATTATGAAATGGAATCTAGATTGGGAGACATCACCCAGAATGTAAAGCAGAGTGATAAAGAGACAAAGAGAAACAGCATGACTGAATGATAAGATCCAATTACATATAAAAAAGTTCCAAAGGAGATATAGAGAAAATAAGGGCAAGACAGTCATTGAAGAGATAATGACTAAGAACTTTCTATATTTGATTGGATATAAGAAGCATGGCAAGGTAAGGTATACATAAATTAAAAATGAGTCCATATCAAAAAACATGATAATAAAACTACAGAACTACAAACGAAAAAAAGACAACCTTAAAAGGAACCAGATAAAAAGGCAGGTCTAGTGCAAAAGAACAATCATTAAACTAAAGACGTCTCAACACTGACAGTAGAGGCCAGCATACCATAAGTAATACCTGCTAAAGGACAGTAACTGTCAACCTAGAATTCTGTATATAGCTAAGCTAACATTTAAGAAAAAGATAAAACAAGCATTTTCCAGTCAAACAAATACAGAGCATTTGCTATTCACAGACCTTCAAGGCAACATGATTTTGATAAAAAGCAAACTGAATCCAAGAGACAGAAGAGGTTTGCAAGAAGCCATGATGGAAAAAAAAGGCACTGGTTACATTGGATAAACCAAAATAAGCCTGCACTACTAAAAACAAAAGCAAAGTCAACCACCACCCCACTTTATTTTTTTGATGAGAGATGTGCTTCAAAGTGGTAGACTAAAATGCTAGACAGCAATAATAATAAATGGGAGAGACGATGAAAGACACGGAAGCATTCTTGGCCAGTGGTGGTATTTGCGAGGTGGCCAGAGTCACTGGCTACCTTTACACTTTGTTACTTGAAGCGCAACGTTTGAACTTTAACGGTACTACTGAATTGTGGAAACCGGATATATAACCTCTAAATTAACAGAGCTGGAGAGAAGTAGGTGTAAATAATCCTTCAGCAATATAAAAGGAGACAGAAAAAAAAGGTGCCTAAAAATAGCAAAATTCAGTAAACTTTTAGTAAATAGAGAACAAAATGGAAGATGAGTTCAAAAACATCAAAGGTCACAAATACACATGAAGGGATGGACCTAGTGAGTTAGGAGACAGCAATTATAAAGTTTTTAAATGTAGGCATATTTTGTTTATAATAGACATATGTGAAAGATAATGACATGGAAAATTTGAAAGTAAAGAGATAGGAAAAGACATACCAGAAAAATATTAACCCAAAGAAAACTGATACAGTAATATTTGTCTTGGACACATCTGGAGCTGTACACAGTTGAATAGACCCAACAAACTAACCTCAAAATGTATGATGCAAAAACTGATAGAATTACAAGGAGAAATGGAAAATCCATGATTATATTAGATTCTTAAAACCTCTCTTAGACACAGAAATACTGAACGAGAAATGTTAGTCATAATATATGATATGACATCAGTTAACAAGCTTTAATCTAATTGACATATCTAGAACCCTATACCCAATACTTAGAGTATATACATTATTTTTAAACACACATGTAATTTTTATAAAAATTTACCATGTATTAGCTCATAAGGAAAATTTCAAATGCATGAGAGTCAATAGGACACAGATCACTTTCTTTGACACCAGTGTAATAACATCAGATATCAACAACAAAGATAACTCATCTTACCCAACCATTTAGAAAGCAAAACACACACACTCTCTCACATACATACCAATCAAAACATATGTCTAAATAACTTCGCACTCAAGAAATCATAATGCAAGGTATAGATTATTTTGGCCATGATGATAACACAAACCTAACAGCAAAACAATGAAAGCAGTAATTGGAGGGAAAAGTTCGGCTTAAATGAAAGAGCTTTCAGAAGAAGTGAGAAATAGAATAACAGTATAAACCCCAAGAAAGTAGAAGAAAGGGACAGAAATTAATGAAATAGAAAACAAAAATAAAAGATCAACAAAAGAAAAATGCAGCAAAATTATTTCAGAAAGAGATAATACGAATAGCGCTACAACCCTTGAGGAGATTAAATCAACTATCAGATTTCTGATGAAAAAAAACACCATGCTTTGATGATATTAAGTCAAGTTTCAACGACTGTTAAGGAAAAAATAACCTCTTATACCTAAGCTGTCCTAGGAATAGAAAAGGATGTAACTAAAACTCCCTAACTCACTTTCTGAGGCTAACAGTAAAGCTTTGAAATGAAAACTAAAAGATATTTGGAGAAAGGAAAATTAAAGACTAATGATGGTTATCAACATTGTCCTACAGGGGCTAAAATCCTAAATAAAATTTTAGTAAATGGGATCCAACATTGTATTTTAAAAATGCACCCAAATCATGGAAGATTTATTCTAAGAATTCAAGGATGGTTTAACAACACAAAATCTATTAATATAATTCACTACACTACTAATGGAATAGAGGAGGGGAAAAAACCCCAACAAATGAACAACTAATCATACCAACAGATGCTGAGGAAAAGTTTTTTTAAAAAATTAAACAACCAGGGCTTCCCTGGTGGTGCAGTTGTTGAGAGTCCGCCTGCCGATGCAGGAGACCATGGTTCGTGCCCCAGTCCGGGAAGATCCCACATGCCGCGGAGCGGCTGGGCCCGTGAGCCGTGGCTGCTGAGCCTGCGCGTCCGGAGCCTGTGCTCCGCAACGGGAGAGGCCACAACAGTGAGAGGCCCGCGTACGGCAAAAAAAAAAAAAAAAAAATTTAAACAACCATGTTTATATGTTAAAAAGAAAACAGTTTAGCAAACTAGCAGTACAGAGAAATGTTCCTAGTTTATATTAAAAAAAGATTAGATGACATACATAGCAAAAATTTGCAGTAAGCATCTTAATCAATGGTGAAAAGCTATTCTCATTAAAGTTGGGGGAAAAAAAACCCAAAGACATTTGCAATCACCACTTTTGTTTATCATTGTAGTGGAGGTGCTAGCCAATGAAAGAAAAGAAATAAAAGAGGTAGAATGTAAAAGAACTGTAAAGGAAAAAACAAAAATTACCATCATTTTAGATGATAATTAGAATTTCTATGAAGTTAGTCTACAAACAATTAGAACTAATAAAAATCAAGCATGGGGCTTCCCTGGTGGCGCAGCGGTTGAGAGTCCGCCTGCCAATGCAGGGGACAGGAGTTCGAGCCCTGGTCTGGGAAGATCCCACATGCTGCGGAGCAACTGGGCCTGTGAGCCACAACTATTGAGCCTGTGCGTCTGGAGCCTGTGCTCCGCAACAAGAGAGGCTGCAATAGTGAAGAGGCCCACGCACCGCGATGAAGAGTGGCCCCCGCTCGCGGCAACTAGGGAAAGCTCTCTCACAGAAACGAAGACCCAACGCACCCCAAAATAAATAAATACATTTATTTAAAAAATCAAGCATGGTTGCCGAATTCAAAATCAAAGTACAAAAATCAGGAACATTTATTTATACTGAAAAAGAAAATATCAATTAGAACTTTTTAAAAAGACATAATTCCACAGATAAAACAAGAATAGCCATGAGCTGGTACTTGTTGAAGCTGAGTAATAGACACATGAGTGTTCATTATACCAGTCTGTCAACTTTTGCATATGTTTAAAATTTGCTGTAGTAAAATTTCTTAATTAAAAAAATAGTGATGCCATTCAGAATAACAGTGAATCTAGTAAGTACTTAGAGTACCTTGAAACATATCTTACAAAGATGTGCAAGAACTTCAGAAAATTTTTTAACTTACTGAATAAAATTAAAGAAAACATATAAAGAAACGACCACATTTATGGCAGGAAAAACTTTGACGTCATGGGAATGTCAAGTCTCCCCAAGTTAATCTGTAAGTTCCCACTGAGTATCTTGGAGAACTTAGCAAGGAAATTCTAAAGTTCATATGAGATACTAGCATTTCAAGAACACTCAAGACAATTCTATAAAGGAGAGGAAGGGAGACAGGAAGAGGAAATTAACCTTTTTGAGCACTTAGCATGGGCCAGGCCCTGTTCAAAGCACTTTCCATGTATCATCTCATTTAATCTTCCTCACATCCCCCCATGGGGGAAGATACTATTATTTTTTTTATTATTATTATTATTATTTTTTTTTTGCGGTATGCGGGCCTCTCACTGCTGTGGCCTCTCCCGCTGCGGAGCACAGGCTCAGCGGCCATGGTTCACGGGCCCAGCCGCTCCGCGGCAGGTGGGATCCTCCCAGACCGGGCACGAACCCACGTCCCCTGCATCAGCAGGCAGACTCCCAACCACTGCGCCACCAGGGAAGCCCCCACATACTATTATTATCACCATTTCATAAAGGGAGTAACTGGGGAACAAAGAGTTTTCATAATTTGACTGAGGTTTAGGGTGACCAACCATCATGGTTTTCCCAGCTCTGAGGGGTCCTGAGATGTAGGATTTTCAGTATTGAAACTGCGAAAGTCCTAACAACACAGGCTGGTCACTCACCTTCCCAAGGTCACATATCAGTAGGTGACAGAGCTGATATGCAAACCACGCCAAGCTGACCCCACTGTCTGCCCCCGTATACCACCATATACCAACCAATCTAAATATGTAAGACTCGTTATAGTACAGAATACTGAAAATAGTATGGTACTGAAAATAGAATAAAAAAAATAGTCCAGCAGAACAAGGAACCCAGAAGCATATCTGTCTAGACTTGGTGTTTATCAGAAGGAGGAAAGGATTCAACAAATGTTACTAGGATGGTTGGTTATCTCATCTGTATGAGGCAAAACAGACCATGCTCTCCTACAACAAATAAAAATAAGTTCCAGTTGGACTAAAAGTGAACAGCAAAAAGTTAAAATCTAGAAGAAATTATAAAAATCTCTTTTGGCGCTCAGGAAAGAGAGAAGGATTTCTTAAACCACACTTAGAAAGAAGAAATGGGCAAATAATAAGTGATCCAAAGAAGAAACATAAAGAACAATATAAACACATTTCTTAAGAAAAGTCTTAAAGTCTTTAGGAATCAGGAAAATACCAATAAAAACAATGAAATATTTCACATCCAGTTTGGCAACATTTAAAAGTCTGAAAGTGCCAAGTATTGGCAAAAATATGGATAACCAGAACTCTCTAACAAGTAGGCATGAAAATGGGTGCAACCAATCTAGAAAGCAAAGTAGCAATGTATATCAAAGCAGAAAACTGGCTTACCCTCCGATTCAGCCATTCATCTGTAATAGCTTCCTTAGAGCCCACGCCCTGTATATGAGGAGATAGGTACAAGTATCCTTGCACCAGTGCAATATCAAAAAGTAGGGGAAAACAGATATTTATCCACACAGGAGTGTACAATTTATGGTTTAACCATTCAATTAAAAGGAATGAAGCAAGCACATGTATGAGTAAGAATAAGTCTTTAAAAACACACTGATTTTTAGAAAAGTGAGTTGCAGGACTTCCCTGGTGGCGCAGTGATGAAGAATTTGCCTGCCAATGCAGGGGACACAGGTTCGAGCCCTGGTCCAGGAAGATCCCACATGCCGCGGAGCAACTAAGCCCATGTGCCACAACTACTGAAGCCCGCATGCCTAGAGCCCACGCTCCGCAACAAGAGAAGCCAACACAATGAGAAGCCTGCACATCGCAACCAAGAGTAGCCCCCGCTCGCTGCAACTAGAGAAAGCCCGCGTGCACCAGTGAAGACCCAATGCAGCCAAAAATATACAAAAATAAATAAAGCAAGTTGAAGAAGTCTGTTGTATACGGTAGGGTACCATTTATATAATATTTAATACATAAATAATATCAAATATTGATTAGAGATATATGTATACACACATATATATATATTCTACCAACCAATTTCAGAATAGTGGTTGTCTTTTCAGAAAGAAGGTGAAGAACTAGATGGCTGGAGAGAATCAGGAATGATTGCAAATAAGCTTTAACCTTTAACATCTTTAAATTTTAAAAATTCTGAAGCGTCTATAGTAAAACTTGGTTGGCAACAGTATGGATATGTAACTTATTCTGTGTCTTTTTTTCAACTTTTACAATATTTCACATTTTGTGAAGGAATGGATAATGGGGCCAAAATTCTTTTCCATGATCATATCTCAAATTATACTGAAATTGGCTGAATACATTATTTCAGTTTAGAAATTTTGCTTAGCTTGCCTCATTTCAGGAATACATGTGTTCCATCAACCAAAGTGCAGCTGCATTTTAAGGTATAACCTAGACTCTTAAGTTCTGACGCAGGTTCCCGAGAACACCACCAAACCCCCAGGATTTAAGAAAGTAAAACCAGGTTCTCTGATGACATTCAGATCCATGTGAACATAGATCTCATGAGAAATGCTCCATCCCATCCTGGCTTTAATCACAAATATAGCAAAACACAAAACAAGGAATCTTTTGGTCAAACCACAGGCCAGTATTTCCCACACCCTGCCAAGAGAAGATGTCAGGGTATACCAACAACAGTTCTAAGAATGGATCACCTAAAGGGATCAGGGAGGCCAATGTTTCCAGGACTGACAGAAGGTCCAGAGTTAATCCAATGAGGTTGCCCAATTCTTTAAGCAGTTGCCTAGAAACTGAGCTCTTAGTGTCACCTGGGGATGACATAAAAGCTTAAAGGATAAAAAATATCAATATGATGCTGAATTATTTGGCTTCTCCATCTCATCGATCAATTGGAGGCAAGGTATACTGAACATTAAATAAAGCACAAGACACCAGGATGAAGAACGAGCTGGGGTAAATATAAGGACTGAAATGGCAGCCTGTCAGAAAGCATGATATTCAAGGCACACATTTCAACTGGCAAGTAAAGTTCATTTGAACCGCGTTATCATTCCGTTTCAAAGCAAGCTACGTCACAATCTCATTGCTATAAACATTATAGTTATTTCAAAGATAAAGTATATAGATGACAAAATGTTTACTACGCCTAGGCTAAGACCCAGTCCCCGTCATGAGAGCGCCTAGAGATGGTCCTGCATCGGCCACTTAGCAGACACTCAACCATCCGAAGCCATGGTTTCCTCCTCTGTAGAGTGAGGGCAATAACAGGACCAACGGCAAGATTCTTCCCCAAGGACTGAATGAGACAGTGCATGCAAAGATCTTGCAATAGCTCCTGGCACCAAAGCACTCAACAACTGCCTTTTTAAGTAACCGTGTGCTGGTATGAAAACTTTAGGTTTCATAAAATACTACAGAAACACACATAAAGAAACAGCTACTACAAGTGCACAGAAACTATTTCCCAAAACATTCCGTATAGATTATATCAACTTCACTTTCTCAAACCCAGAGAGCTGATAATTAAAGGACTGCACACATTGCAGAGCTGTTTCATACAGCTTTCAGTGGGCACGCAGCCAAAGGACTATAGGCCTGGCCATTTGGTACAGAAGGAACATCTGAAGATGTTTCTCACACCTGTCTTTATAAATCATAGATAGTGCGGGAACAGTTTAGCTTTAAGAGGCCTCTGGAACATACTCTGATACAAAAAAAAATTTTTTTTGCAACTGTAATGAATTCATTACAGCATCATCTACACCAGAAAGAAATATGCTTAGCTTCTTTAGATGATGTCGTTGCATTCCTCAGGAGAAAAAAAAAAAATCCTTACAGCTTCCACAGCTGCAACATCTATCCAATTAGGTATATGTTGACTTTGAGTATTTATAGATTTTTAAAAGAAAGTTTTGAAACATTTAAAAATGGATGTAATTTTTGTTTCCACAAGGAAGGAATAGAAAAAGCCAAATGACATGTGAGAGAGAGGGAAAAAAAAACCACGTCTGTGTACAGAGTGCCGTGTAAAAGCCTGGGCTGACTTTTAAATGTTTATGGCAGACTCACAGGTGTTTATCAGCACTCCCTCCTGAAAGCCTACAATATAAATAATAACATAAAAATAATTTTAAAAAAACAAAGAATTGGAGAGAAAATAGCAACAGGTAAGAGAAAGCAACAAGGCTTTAGAAGAGGTAAGACAAGTGGTTACCTACTCAGCAGAGGAGAGAGAACTGGAAACCTGTTGCCTGGAGAAGAGAGAAGCCATCTAGAAGGTGAGACGGATGAGGAGAACCTTGGAAAGACTTGGAGATGGGAGGCACTGGGCACCTCTGATGGTCAGTACAGGCTGGGCTGAAAGACCATCCAAGGAAAAGTTAGAGCTGTAGGTCCCTTGCAAAGCCAGCACAGCTAGGTGACTGCCCCTCCCACTTCATCAGACAGGAGATGTATTTTCTGCAGACACTAAAGCAGAGAAATTCTGTACACGAGGATGCCCGGCATAGCTGAGAGTGAAGAAGTGGCTTAGGTCCTCAGCAGGGGGCTGCAAAATTCTTCTTTGGGGAAACTGACCAGCCTACGAAAAAGACAGTCAGTGATGTATGGAGGTCCCCCAACCCAGTGAAGGACGACCAGTTACTAAGCCCGTCTTTGAAGCACACAGAAGTTTCAATCAGCATTTTAGCGTCTCATTGTTAAATGTAAACAGACAGCCAAAATACAGACATTTGAAGAAAGCCAGAGACTATAACAAACAGGAGTGGGGGAGGATCTGAGAGCTGATAGTGAGAATAAAGTCAGCCAAACAATGTTTAAAAAGTAAAAGTTAATGCATGCCAAGAGTTCACCAAAACCTTACATCCATTATATATATATATATATATATATATATATATATATATATATATATATATGAACAGAACCTTATTTTAAAAAAAGGAATATTCATGGAACAAGAAACACTTCTTGGAAATTAAATATGTAGTAGCAGAAATAAACAACTTGAGTAGCAGGGTTGGAAAGTGAAATTAAACAAACTCTCCCAGAAAGTTGAACAAAGAAGACAATTAGAGGATGTTTTCAGGAGGTTGGGACATTCAGCTAAGAGCAGTTTCAGAAAAAGCATGACAAAAACGGTGAGGAAGAAATCACTGAAGAAATAATAAAAGAAAGTACACTAGAACTTCACAGCATGAAAGTTCAAACAGAAAGTCCCAGCACAACTACTGATAAGAGCTTAGCTAAAGCACATTATCATGAAATGTAAAAGTACTGGGGATTAAGAGAAGATGAGAAAAGCTTAAGAAAACAGACTACATATAAAGGATTAACAATCACCATGCTATCAACTTCCCAAGTGGCAATGGGCATAGAGACAATGAAGGAATGCCTTGTAAAATAGTGAGGAAATACAGGGCTTCCCTGGTGGCGCAGTGGTAGGGAGTCCGCCTGCCAGTGCAGGGGACGCGGGTTCGTGCCCCGATCCGGGAGGATCCCACATGCCGCGGAGCAGCTGGGACCCGTGAGCCATGGCCGCTGAGCCTGTGCGTCCGGAGCCTGTGCTCCGCAACGGGAGAGGCCACAACAGTGAGATGCCCGCGTACCGAAAAAAAAAAAAAATACTGAGGAAATATGATTTCCATCTTGAAATTTTATTCCTAAATAAACTAACAATCAAAGGTGATATATATTACCACCTTTAATATATATATCCGGGGTGAAATACATATATGTGTGTGTGTGTGTATATATTTATATGTATAAAATTGCTGATTTGCATATATATATTTGCATGCAAGACACACATTCTAAACTTCTTTCTTACTCATAAAACTCTGTTTCGATTGAAACACCAAAGTATACAACTAAAATTATTTACTTTTCTATCTTCCCATGCAGCAAGCAGTGGCCCTGTGTCACAGTCTAGCCAAGAGAAAATCTGCTACAAAGGTTTCTGGAAATACTTTTATTTTCCCAATAAGATAGATTTGCTGACTCTGCTTTTTGCCTCTTTTGCCTTATTACGGCCTAGAATGCAGATATAATGCCAAAATGCACAGCAGCTACCATAAGACCATGAGGCATTAAGCATAAAAGCAAAAGCCAACATGTAAGTATGGCAGAGACACAAGCAAAAGTGAAAGCTCGGGTCCCTAGTAGTATTACTGACCCACTACACCAGCTACAACACCGCTTACTTCACAAACGCTTGGGATGTAAAGATTAAAAAAGTCCCCTACACCCGAACCTTCAAGCTGCGAACTTTCAAAGACACGAACGTGGGTTCCACTAAGGTCAGGTGTGAGTGAAACTGCAGCTTGCCCTCCGTCTCCTATTGCTGACAATCCTTCAGCTCTACCATCTCCCACCTCCTCTCCCTCCTCCAGTCAGTAACTCTCCTTGCCTGTTCACTCGATGCCAGCCCCTGGATGCCAGCTGTTGTACTGTACCACTGTACTTTTCAAGGGACTGTACTGTAAGATTAAAAATGTTTTCTTCATATTTTGTATTTATTTTTTAAAGTATTATTTGTGTGAAAAGTATTATAAACCTATTACAGTATGGTACTATATAGCCCATCGTGTTAGTTGGGTACCTAGGCTAACTTTGTTGGACTTATGAACAAATTGGACTTACGAACGCACTCCTGAAACGGAACTTGTTCGTATGTACGGGACTTACTGTGGTCAGGTTTTCTGTTACTTGCAATGGAAAGTATTTAATCATTCCTAACAAGTTATCAAAAAAAGTTATCTCCCACATGCCCTTTTAGGAAGTTACTAGAAGATGTGCTCCACAAAAATAAGGCATAAACTAAATAAAGAAAGTTATGGTGCTCAGAAAACAGGCGATCCAACACAGGAAGGATGTAAGAGGAGCTTCCAGCATCTTGGCAAGAGAGTAGTCCTGAGACAACACTTGACATGCAAGCCTAAAAAGTAACCAGTTCACACTGGAGCAGGAAGAAAAGGGCTCCAAGAGAGATAATACCAAGAAAAATAAATAGTGAATAGATTACCTGATGTGTTTGATCATATTGGAAGTTTACCAATTCTCCCAGAGGGTTTGGAGGTAGAGATTGGTACACAAGAAACAAAGCAAAACGGTAAAAAAAAAAAAAAAAAAAAAAAAGCAAAAACAAAAACAAAGCAATGATTAGCTCTAGGAAAAACAAAAAGTTGAAAGAGGTGTGAAATGGAATTACAGAACACTGTGTGGCTCAACCATAAGCAATATTTGCTTCATGGTACAAACATTAAATATTGGTTTTTTATTATGGCGGTTTTATACTGGAAAGTCAGAAAGAAGAGAAGCCAGTGTGGATGGAGTCGTGAGCATGGGAGAGAGTGGTGAGACAGGAGATAACAGAGGAAAACAGGAAATACGTTATACTGAGGTTTGGATTTTCTTAAGAGCCCTAGGAAGCCACTGGAGAGTTTTAAACAGGAAACCAGCATGATCCAACTCATGACTGAGACTGATGACTTTGGCTGTGGTGCTGGGAAGAGTACATTGAGCAGGGACAAGAGGGGAAGCCAGCAGATGAGTTAGGAGGCTACTACACTAGGGATAAGAGGCTCTGCAGAAGAGATCAAAAGAAGTGGGAAAAAAAGCAGCCAAGGCTGGGGAAGGCCCACTTGAAACAGGGGGAAGTGGGTAGATGAGAATACATTTTGGAGGGTGGTGGCTTGTGGAGGGAAAGGAGAGACTCAGGATGACTTTCTAAGTATTTGCATGAGGCATCTGGAAAAGGCAGAGGATGTTATTACCCAGTTGGAAAGATGGGGGCACGGGGTGGAAAATGGATTCAGGAGTAGAGAGTTTGGGATCTAGGGTTCTGTTTTGGACCTGTTAGAGCTGAGATGCCAATGAAGGGTAACATGCAGAGAGACAAACCCCAAAATATGCTCTGTCTTAAACAAATAGTAATTCCTCCCTTTTTCTTGCCAACACAAAGAAATGTTTCATTATATGCTGTGATTTGGTGCACTGATCGATTTAAAACTCGATACCGAGAATCCAAGGATAAACAAGCAGATATCCTGGGATATCACAGCATGTAACCCATTCTAAGTGATTAGGCTTAACCTGCTTTCTATTTTGAGTCATATCCATCCTAAGGAAAAACTACCTCTACCAAAGCTGCAGTCATAAAATAAGAAGTCCTTCCTCCATGAAATAATTTCCCATTATTAGCTTGATTTAGTAAACATTTTCCTCTAAAAAAAAAAAGTATTGTTCATGCTCAGTGAACTTCCGTTTATGTGTACACAGCATGTGTCAAGGCCAAGGCCACCTCGGGCACACTTTGAGATTGTTTCAGGTTTTTAAAAGTTCTTTCTCAATAAATACTCGAAAGGACCCATTTGTACAAAAGTCTTTCAAAACATTTTTGACAACTATTATTTTCACTTGCAGGTCAGAGTTTTCTAACTAAACAGTCAGCAGTATTCTTTCTTGGCATTCTCATTGCTTCTTCCTTCCTTTGAGCAATCTTTTTACTTAATCATTAATTCCCAAATTGGTCTTCATTGCCCTGTGGATTTTATCGAGATCTGGGTTTTAACCACATTACAGTAGATGCGGTGGGGTATGGAGGTGGGGTGGTGTGGAGGGCAGCAGTGGCAATTACAAAATTAAACGTACCATAAGGTGGTAACGGTTCGCGATTGAGGCCAGCTGTTGAAAAATAATGCCTGTTACACAGAATCACAGAAATTTAGAGCTGGAGGCCAAGGCAAGTCTTTCATTGGTAGGTCGACAGCGCCTCTAGCGGCAGAAAGACGGCGGTGGCGGTGACGGCGACCGGCAGAAACTTCCGAATTTTTAAAAAGGCACCTGCTGTTTGAGTTCTCATTGTGCAAAAAGAAAAGATCCACAGGTACCCATTTAAGGGGATACAACTTGGGAAAACCTAGATCTATAAAACAGCTATAATAGCCACACTTCGGCTTAACGTGGAAATGAGTTGTCGCTTTACACAAGGTTGATTTAAGCGATTATTTAGCTGAGAACCTGACGGAGTGGCGGGAAACAAAGATTCTGCTCAAATCTAGCCGCCACTGACAACTACGCAGGTATCCGGAATTAGAAAGAGAGGGAAAGAAAATTAAAGAAGTAGGCAAGAGAGTCCATTTTTAAAATGGAGAGCGCCGTGGAACGCCGCAGGCACACCTGCGGGCACGGGGATGGCTCACCTGCGCGGTTACTGTGCGTCCCCCCAAGTGTATCCGAGGGGGAGCAGGGGTGCACAGGAAACCTCATGGAGGGCTGACCAGTCAGAGATGGTGGGATTCACTAAGGGACAGGGCAAGATGACCCAACGCGCATCATCCCGGGCGACACGTGTAACTGTCAAGACAGATATCTTGGCAAATGATCCCCGAGATGGGAGGACACGCGGCAGCGGCCCCGTGGCTGGGCCACCCGGGCTACGCGCTGGCGGCTTCCAGGCCCGGAGCCAAGTGCTCCCTCCTTCCCCCGGGAATTGGCACCTGGGGTGGGGGCCGGGCGGGGCGGGGGTCCCCTCCGAGCCGGGAGCCCGAGCCCGGGGGCTCCGCAGCTGCGTCCCCGCGCGCCGGGTCGCGGGACAATCCCGCCACTCGGCGTCCCCCCCAGTGCGGCGCGTGGTGCCCCCGGAGGGCGAGTCCCCAGCGGGCGGGAGGGGACAGCGGGGGACCGGCGGGGAGCCGCCTGGGCTCGGCGACTTACCTCGGGCCGCGCGCGGCGCCAGCAGAGCCCCGGCCAGGGCGAGCAGGAGGGCGCGGGCGGGGGGCGCGGGCAGCGGGCGCGCTGCCATCGTCGCCGGCCTTCCGTGCAGCAGCAGCTCTCGGGGCCGGGCGGCAGGCGCTGCACCATCCCCCGCGGGCGCCGAGAGGGGGCCGGGCGTCGCGGCCCGAGGGACTTCCTGCTGCGGGGAGTCAACTCCGAACCCCTCGCGCAGCGCCCGGCCGCTGAAGAGCTAGTCTAGGCTTTCATTTTTTTAAAAAAGTTTTCCCCGGCGCGTGTGTGTGTGCGTGTGTGTGTGCGCGCGCGCACGCTGTTCTGGCACGAGCCAGCCTTGACCGTTGCAATAAACGAGCAAACTGTCCGAGTTGGCCCGGGGACGAGGAAGATCGTTAGGGAGAGGAGGCAGGCCTGTGAAATGGATCCACAGCCAACAGTCACCGTTCTCATCACCACGGAACAAATTATGGTCTCCCCCGCACCCCCGCCCGCCCGCCCGCGGCGTCCCGCGGGTCCTAGAGACCGGTCAGGGGCCCCCGCCAGGGTCCCGCCCAGAGCCGGCTCTGGCCCACCCCCGGGGCGGCTCGGGGCAGGGCGCCTCCCGGGCCGCGCGCCCCGGCGGCGGCACAGACGTGGCTCGGTGGCGGCGCGGGCGTCCGGAGCGCACACATCCCCGCCCCGGGATGATGTGGCCGCGGGGCCCCAGGCGCCCGGCTGCCAAGAGCACACGCGGCTGCACCGTCCAGCTTTCCAGTCTGAGGCTGGAAATGATGACTCGGCTGCTCGCTCCCGGAACGCGGGTAGCAGGTCGGCAAGGCTGTCCGCCGCCCAGGAGGGCGTCCCCGGGCCCCGTCTCCTAAGCCCCCAAACGGATATCTCGTGCGAGAGAATGAACTTGGACCTGCAGGCACGCGACGTCTGGGCATTCTGCTTTAGATGCACTGCTTTAGGTTTTATGTTGATAGACTGGCTCAAGTTTCTCCTCCATGGCAGGACCCACAAATAAAAGCGCGATTTCCCCAGACTCTCCTGATCGTGAGAAACGTCTGCGTTTGTCTGTTAAGAATACAGAGTCCCAGGTGCCCTCCCACGTCCTTGAAATGAGCCTCTACAGGCCGCGGGGCCGGGGGCCACCCGGTGTTTGGGAAATACCAGTGAAGTGAATGGAGGGCCTTACCTCCCAGTCCTAGTTCTTGGCGGTCTCCTCCTCTTCTGCCTAGGAAGGCCTCAAAGAGACATAATAGCAATTTTAACAACGGGACTTGCCCTCTCCGAGACCGCGGGAAGCAGCAAGGAGAGGGCTACACAGAGTACAGGAGGGGGTCGAGGATGGGTGGCCCCCACCTTGTGGAACCACCATAATCTCCAGGCGTGGCCACCTAGCAGAACCCTAAGGGCTAGGGAAATATTAACACCGCCACTCAGGTTAATCAGAATCTCCTGCCATGGGCGGAGCCGGAATAGTTTCCAAAGCCCCAGGTGATTCTCATGTGCAGCATGGCGGGAGAACCACCTGCAGAAATCTGTCCTGTGACCTCTCACCGATTTCTGAGGGAAGCCCCATTCCAAGAGGTGTTTAGACAGCATCTGAGGGAACTCTCTTCCTCACCATCTCTTTTTACTGCAGAGTGGCTTTTCTCCTATCTTCCTCCCACCCCCCAGGTTTCTGCAGTGTTCCCAAGGACCAGCTCAGCCCCTCTGAACAACATGCAGGCCTTTTTTTAAAATAAAAAAACCCAAAAGCCAGAGGCACTGGCCCCAGGACCCCCTTCTCAATGCCAGGACATCTCAGCACTCCATCTGGAAGCCAGGCCTGGGTCCAAGCCCCAGTTTAAATCCAGCCCTACTACTCACCCCTCTGCCTCTCCTTTCTTTGTTCATTCATTTGCTCAATCAGCAATTAGCAACGCTCTGTTAGGGACTTGGGAAACCAGACGGATGAGAACTACCTCTTGCCTTCAAAGACTCTTCTGTCTGGTAGGACAAACGGATCAATCACAACTATTGAATGGTGTGAGCTGCTCACTTGGCCTCTTTCATAATCATTAGGTTGTTTGTTAACCACTACGTTATTTATTACACATTCATATAATCGGAGTACTGTGATGGAGTGCTTCCCGTGCACTGTTTCATTTTAAAATCCTGAAGATCCAGATGAGGAAATTGCAGCGTCTAGAGGTTAAGTAGTTTTCCTGTGGTCACAGCACTAAGAAGTAGGTCAGAGCCCACACCAGATCTATTTGCAGATGCAGCCTGTGTCTTTAGTTCTGATTTCCAAGCTTCAGGTTTAGCATCTGTTAAGTGAAAGTAAAACGCAAACCTCCCAGGTGGTAGTGAGCATTAAATGAGCTACCACGCCTCCCCAAGCCACTGGATTCCTGATGGTTGTTCAGAATTCAAATGCTCTGGCATTTACACTGGCGATCCCTCTTACAGAGGTCTGGGAAGGACAGTTGCAGCGAGTACCCAGGTGATTCTGATGCTCCGGTTCCACAGAACTTTCAGACACTGCACAAGAGCATTTTAAATTGTTTCCTTTGAGATCAATGAGGGAGACTCACTTTAGGATGAGCCCAGCTGCTGGCCTCTTGAATCTTTCTGACGGGTTAAATTGTTTACTCATTAGTGGAAGTAATACGCACTGTGCACTGGACCGGGGGCTTTATACACTGTCTCTCCTAACGGTCCATTTCTTTTTCTCCTTTAATATTCAGCTCTTGACGATAGAAGTCCAATTTTTTTTTAAAAAAACCTGGAAGCTGCAAAGCTCTCTCCAAAGGGCTAAATGTGCCCCCAAGACTGTCCTTGGTTTGTTTTTGACTGAATGAAACAAAACAGTCAATGCAGAGGGAAAAAAGAAAGATAGGGAAGAAAATCCTATCCACTAGCCCTAGTTTCTCAACCTTCTAATCCACCATCTCTGCGAAGCAAGGAGCCTGGGCTGACACTCTATCCATAATGACTTCATGACCCTCAGTAACAGCCAGCTAGGCAGAGGGCGGATCCCATGTCCGGCAGATGGCCGGCCTCTGGCAGGGAACTCTGCCTCCGCCCCCGCAGGAAATGGAAGCTGACATGGCATTCAATACTGGATTGTTGGGTAATGGCATGAGGTCAGAGGCCAGGGTCTGCTCATTAAAATTTCAGATAGATGGCTTGTTGTCTTTTCCTTTCCAGAAAAATTGCCCTTTGCCATACCGTTTCCTGTGAGCTATTTTTGCCCCGCAGCCTGGTCATTCACAATGAACCGGGCACTTATTTCTCACCCAAACTCACATTAACTCAATCTGCTTTGAGTCCAAGCAGGTGAAAAAATGGAGGCAAATGTTCCTAAGGCAGGACGTTACAGGCAGCCCCTCCTGATTTCTGCTGTAAGGGAAGGGTCAGCCTCCTTGCCGCTCTACCTAGTGATGGAGCTGCAGACACAGGCTCGCAAAACAGCTTTTATCTCTCCAAGCACGGTTACCAAGGCTTGCTGCAAAAGTAAACAAACACAATCGCCCCATGATTAAGATTCTTGGAAATCGCTTTAATTCCATCTCTTGGGGAGATTGAAACTCATGATTGTCTCAGCCTATAATAACATGAAGCCCACTTTTGTTTTCTTAGATCTTCTCACTTCAAGAGCCTATTATGTCTTCACCTCTAGAAACTTGCCCCCAAAGAGCCTCCTCTGGACAGATTAACCCCTCTTGGCTCTGATGCTTCCATTATTGCACAGAACCAGTGCTTAAGTAGCCCATCTGAACTCCAAAGGAAGAATGCTCTTGGGGGGGGGGGGATCAGGGACTCAAGGATGCTCAAGCTAGAAGGGACATGGAAGGTCACTCAGGCTGGCTCCCTTCCCCCATCTATACTTATCTGTGTCACCCTGTCAACTGACCATCCAACTTCCCCTTACATGCCTACTGTGGTACGGAACACATTACCCACCAGGAGCGCCCATTTTAAGTACCGCAAGTGATTGACAACACCCAAGAGGAACAGAGAGCCACATGGCCAAGTTGCCAGCTGCTCAGATAGCCCCTTGGCTGCACTGGTCCATCCACTCCCACCATCACTAGGACAGGCAGAATGAAAGGACAGTGCTCGGAGAAAGGCAAACAAGGAATCTCGAAAACAAACATACCTCACAACAAGAATGATCAAATATTTGTAGACCCTCCTTCATTCAAGAAATAAAGGTTCAGCTCCTTCCCTTTTCATGCAGGCTGGGCTTAGACACTCATTCTAATAAATAAAATAGGGCCAAAGTGACCGTGTGTGAGTTTGGAGACAAGTCCTGAAAGGCATGAGTGACCCAGATCACTCACTGGTGGTGGGAGGAAACCAGCTGCTGTGTGGTGAGGACACTCAGGCAGCCCAATGGGGAAGAAATGAAATGAGGAACTGAGGTCTCCAGCCATCGGCCACGTCAGCTCACCATCTTGAAAGTGGATCTTCCAGCCCTGGTGGAGTTTTCAGATGATTGTAGCCCAGGGCAGCAACTGACTGCAACCCCCAGAGAGCCCCGGAGGCAAACCCATCCAACTGAACTGCTCCTGAATTCCTGACCCACAGAAACTGCATGAGATAATGACTTTTTGTTGTTTTGAGCCACTAATCTGGGGGATAATTTGTTATTCAGCAGTAGAGGACTAATGCATATTTAATAAAACAAGCATTCCATTACTGTTTTTTCTAGCTTCCAAGGATTGCTGATAATTTCAATATCAAGGGAACCTCCCTTCTTGTCTTTGAGCTTTGAATAAGAGTTATAGATAGGGTGGCCATAGGTCCCAGTTCTATCCTAGCATAATTGTCAGTGGTGCCCCCCATTCACTTTTACAAGGGTCCTGGTTTACTAACAGATTGCCCTGTCATCCTATCTGTAGATACGTGTGTCTTCTGTATGGTGTTTTGGGGGCAGAAAGGGGAGACAGGCACATAAGCTTCATCCTACATCTTGACTCTCTTCCTTCTAGGGATGACGGTTGAATGAGTGACTGAACTCACAGTGATGGATAGTACACCTAACCATGCCAACAGTGATGACAACCAGAGCGAGCTCTCCAGCAGTATATGGAGTTTCACAAGGTTCTCTGAGTATTTTCACTACATGGTTGGCCAGTCACGCAGTGATCTGATCTAAGCCGCCACTGCCGGAAGTTGTAAGACATTTTTTACCAGGTGCCAAAGGACTTGCAGGCGTTTGCTGTTGACTGTATTGTGAACACATCACCGAGAAAACGTGATGAAAGGTCATGGAGGAAGAGACCCACCAGAGAAAAGCAAAGATGCTCCCACTGTCCAGGCTGTGGCCACTCACTTGTCATCTGAAAAGATGCCTGGGCTCCCGGAAGCCAGGAGAGCTGGGATTTGGGGTGGGGGATAGTGCTTTGGAGACAAGCCAGGGCCTCCACACCTCCCCATCTCCAGCAGGTTTTCTCCCTGGGGAGGCCAGCCTTATTGTACAATAACTCCACGGGAGCCCACTCCAAGGCACGCAGACATTTATGAAACCCTTCTTTACCTGACCTCTCCTGTGACAAATTAGGCCATTTGCCTCTCATTCTGTGCCCTTGAAATTGGGCAGTGACTGGCCAGCGGCCCCTCTTCACGTATTTGAATGCAGTTCCCATTTTGTCTTTACTGTTTTAGGCACATCAACCCCAATTTCTTTAACTTGCCTCTTGGGTCCTATTCTTACTCTCTTTAATCATGTTTTTTTGCTCTCTTTTGGATCCTCTCCAGTTTCTTGATTTCTCTTAAACTGCGGAGGCCAAATGTGCCCGCAGAGCTCCAAGAAGGATCTGCATGGGGTCGAGGGAAGCAGAGGGTGGGTTTCCTGCATCTGGTTTATTGGGCAGAGCGGGGCGTGTCTCTCTGTAGTTGAGACTTTTAAATTCTCTTCGGAGGCCTGGACTGGTTTCTACTTTGGGGCAAAGGAGCAATTCTGGGTGGCTCTGGGGAGGCTGGCTACTCTGATACCGGCGTGTTTGGCCCTCCATCCCTCCGTCCCTCCGTCCATCCATCCATCCCCTGCATGGCCCCGCTTCTTCACCGTAGCTATTTCAGTCCAATTCCTGGACCTCAATTTCCCACGCTTCTTTGATGGACACTTTCAGGCAGGGCTCTTGTCTGCCATTAACTTCTTGATGGACTCAGGCAGAAAAGCCAACTCCAGTTTCTAGAGCCTGGGGTCCATTGCTCCTCCTGCAGGAAGCTCCGGTCTAGGGTCTGATTGTCACATTTTTCGTTACCATCACATCCTGACTCAGCAGGTCCCCCATTACCATCAGCCTACCGACACCTAGCAGTGGGGCAAGTACACCACTGCTTGCCTGGGTATGTGCATTGCTGGCATCCCTTTCCCGCCACTATTCTGAAGCAATACTCACAAGCAACTTTTCAGCTTTCTTTGTCCTCGGCTGGGCTGAAAACTAAAGAAAAGAAGTTGAGCAAACATCCCCAGAGCTCCTTCTGTATCCTGTGCAGGTTAGAGAGATAGACAACGGCCCCCATTCTCATGAGCCCCTAGCCAGTGATGCAGAGAAGACCTAAAATGATCACAACAGAGAGCATCTGTCCTGCATCTACTTGCCCCAGGCCTCCAGGATCTCATCAACCCTCAGCAAATCTTGCTAATTACTCTTCTTTTAAAAGAGGAAACAGAGGCTCTGGAAAGTGACTTGTCCATAAATGCAAAACTTGAAAGTGGTACAGCTGGAATTGCACACTGGGTCCTTCTGACTCCAAGGATCCTGTCTCCTTTCCTCCCTGCTGATTCTGGCCCAAAACACAAGTCATATCTGACCCCTTCCTTTCTCTCTCCCTCAACCACATCCTTCTAATAAGTTATCACCTCCTGTTCGTTCAACCTCAGAAATCCGTTCTGAGTCTGACCCCTCCAACCCCTGCCCCTGGGCCCCAGGGTGGGGGAATCATGGTACCTCCCTCAGTGAGAGTCACAGGCTCCTGGAGCTGGGCTGCTGTCATTCTATTTTTAAATGAAAGTATCATATGATATCACTTATATGCAGAATCTAAAAAAAATGTTACAAATGAACTTATTTACAAAACAGAAACAGACTCACAGACATAGAAAACAATCTTATGATTACCAAAGGAGAAAAGTTGGGGGGAGGGATAAATTAGGAGTTTGGGATTAACATATACGCACTACTATATACAAAATAGATAACCAACAAGGACCTGCTGTATAGCACAGGGAACTCTACTCAATATTCTATAATAAGCTAAATGGGAAAATAATTTGATAAAGAACGGGTATATGTATATGTATGGCTGAATCACTTTGCTGTACACCTGAAAGTAACACAACATTGTTAATCCACTGTACTCCAATATAAAATAAAAGTTAAAAATAAAATGAAAAATGAACATCTGACAACCTTCACTGGATCCTCATTGCCTTCAGTAATATATTGAGTCTCCTTCATGGGATATCCAAGACTACCTGGGATTTGACCACAGTGTTCCTAGCGTCATCTTTCTCCCAGCCCTGATACACAGCCCCATCCTTCAGCCACATGGGGCCGCTCAACATTTGAAAAGTGTTTGACCCTGCACGGTTTTCCATATGCTTCTCTCAATGTCAGAATGTTCTTCTCCCCCTTTCTACGAACTGATTCATTGTTCAAGGTCCAGAGAGGTACCATTTCCTCTGTGTTGTCTTTTCTATGACTCCAGACAAAGGGGGGCCTTCCTCTTTTTGCCTGCACGGTTCTGGGGATCCACTGCTGGCCTTATTGTTGTCTGAGCTTGCTCGCCTTACTAGACAGGGAGCCCCTTGGCGGCTGGCCTCCTTCACTGGCTCACTGTTATACCTGATATGCCCAAGCCCAGCCCCGAGCCTGGCGAAGAGATGGGACGGCAATTTCTGGCTGAGTAGATAAATGAACCAGTGTGTGACCACGTTCCCACTTGGGTCTTTACTACTTTTCCTCTCTATACGGCTTTCCACTCCAGGCTCAAGAACAGTGATTCCCTGCAAGTGTATTTATTGTTGCGGTCTAAGAAGGTGAGTAGGCAATATTTCATTTCTTTCCCAGCCAATAACCAGCATCTCCCAATAACCTCTATAATTATTCCAGTTAAGACCCATTACCACTGCAAATCAAGTTAGATCTGATTTCCACAGAGCTTAGCAATCTGCACCAGGACATGCTTTGTTTCCTAAAATCTTCGATTTTTAACTAAGTCTTTTACTTCTGGTACTATTTTCAATTTAATAGAAACAAAATAAAATTCTCTTCAAACTCCCAACAACTTCAAACTGTGTTTTGTTCTGGTAATCAGACAATGGATAAGGATTGTGGTTACTTGGAGATATTGCCAACAATGGAAAAAACAAAAGCATGAGTCAGAATAATTTAAAACCAGAAATGTGTGTTGGTAATAATTCAGAAAGTCACATGGAAGAGCCTGGGTCACAAAATCAAATGTGATGGTTTTTTAAAAATCATAATCTCATATATTAGAGAGCCGCTTGCACCTGGGAGAGTGCCAAGAAGCCTTACAAAACCTAGTCTTGGGAAAGCAAAATCCTGCACCATCAGGAAAATGCTGTCTCTCTTGAGACAGGATGTAGACAGTCTCATGTGCTGTATGGAAAAATGAGCCACCGTGGTAAGGAAGCAACGTGTCATTAAAGAGGAGACCATTGAAGTAAGGTAAAAGCCATCCCTGCAGCCTAATCCTTTAGGCTCCTTTCCAGCAGCACAGAGGGAACTGCAGCATCGCTCTGGGCGGGGATGATGTGGGATTGGATCCTGTGTCCAGCTGCAGTGCCTTGGAATACCAGAAGCATTACCCAGAAGTATGGTTTTGCTATTCAAAGCCAGCTACTTCCCTACCTATCCACAGAGGGGGAAAAAAGTCCCCTGCTTATTCATCCTCAGGCAGCATGTTGTCCCCAAGCCTACAGTGGGCTTTCTAATGACCATCGGGCTTAAATCTACCAGCTTGGTCCCGATGACCAGCACCCATGATCTCCATCCTAGAGGTGGCCAACCCGGAAAAGCACATGCATGAGGTCAGCCAAGGTACAATAGAGTATCTGATGTCCCCCTCCCCACAGATGGTCCTTTAGGCATTATCAGAGCAGGTACCACAGGTCTAAACATGCAGTCTTTCTGGAGCTGAACCCCACTTCCTTCTTCTGCTTAGATTTATGGCAATTGACCTATTTTACAGCTCTTTTACTGACCTACTTCTGAGTCCTGTTTTGGAAAGTGGCACAAAATTTCTCAGATCCCTGGTAAAGAAAAAGAGGAAGAAACATAGGTATAGGCGCACATGTACACACACCCCAGAAATCAAGGCTGCAGTAATTTTCCTCAAAAGAGCGTTTTGGTGTGTTTTTTTTTAAACTTGTCAGAAAGCACTTGAAAAGTGTCAACAGTTCTTTCAGAAGTAAAACAATATATAAGTTAATGAATTAGATGCTTATTTTCTGGTAAAATACCTATAGGGTAACCTCAATGGCTGCTGATGGAAAGCCTCATCTTAAAGATGCCAGGAACTAGGGCTTCCCTGGTGGCGCAGTGGTTGAGGGTCCGCCTGCCGATGCAGGGGACACAGGTTCGTGCCCCGGTCGGGGAAGATCCCACGTGCCAAGGAGCGGCTGGGCCTGTGAGCCGTGGCCGCTGAGCCTGCGTGTCTGGAGTCTGTGCTCTGCAACGGGAGAGGCCACAACAGTGAGAGGCCTGCGTACCACACACACACACACACACACAAAAAAAGTTTAAAGATGCCAGGAACTGATGTGTTAGTCCAGGAGACTGGGCGATAAATGGCCCCCTAAAATCGCCCCTGCTTAAGGCCACTTAAGCAGAGGTTGCATATCTGAGTTGTAACCCCATGGTTAGCTGCTGGGATAAAAATTGCCTATCTTTTTTATAAGAGAGAATTATATTCTGGATAGCAGATGACCAGACATCCAGTCAGTCCCCAAGTGCTAGTTATAGGTCTACCAACAATGATGATATGAGAACGGCTATTATCATTGATTGAGCTCTTCTTATAACCAAACACCTCACACATATCATTTTATCAACTTTCATATTACCCTGTGAGGTATATTTTAGTTTCCCATTTTACAGATGAAAAACTAAGGCTCCGTAAATATTCAAGACCTCACAACTCCTAAGGAGTAAACCCAAACGAGGCCTCAAATCCAGGTCTGCCTAATTCCAGAGTCTGCATTTTCTTTATCTAAACCAGATTGTCTCTTATAAAAGCAGATTCCACCAAGATTTGGACTTAAATCCTGTGATCATCCCACTGCCAGTAAGCCTTTTGGTTTCTGTCCCTTATCACCTATAAAATGAGAACGCTCTTTAACTTTGATTGATTTTTAGGTCAATTAAAAATGGAAAGATATTAAATGCAATGTGGTATCCTGAGTCTGATCCTGGAACAGAAAAAGGACATTAGTGGGAAAATTAATGAAATTTGAATAAAGTCTGGAGTTAACAGTAACGTACCAATGTTGGTTCCCTGGCTCCGCCAAATGTACCATGTTATTTTAGATGTTGACGATAGGGGAAACTGGTAAAGGGTATACGAGAACTCTCTGTACTGTCTTTGCAACTTTTCCGTAAATCTAAAATTATTCCAAAATTTAAAATTTTTTTTAAAGGAGGACATCTAAACAAATAAAACAATTAAAAATCAGTTTTTCTTCTTTTGTGGTTTCTGATTGTTGAGATTTGCACCAAGTATTATTTATTGTAGGCTGAACAGACATGTGGACTAACATTCTCCAATTATATATCAATGCATCAGGATTAATAAGTTCATTTAAATAAATCTATTTAAAAGTGATAATGCAATGAAGTTTTTTTCCTTCTTTATTTTCTTAATCAATGAATGCCCAAAGTGGAACTACTAACCAATGTTAACATTTTTAACATTATAAAGTGGTGTCAAGAGCTAAGTGGAGGGCTTCCCTGGTGGCGCAGTGGTTAAGAATCCACCTGCCAATGCAGGGGACATGGGTTCAATCCCTGGTCGGGGAAGATCCCACATGCCATGGAGCAACTAAGCCCGTGCTCCACAACTACTGAGCCTGTGCTCTAGAGCCTGTGAGCCACAACTAGTGAGCCTGCGAGCCACAACTAGTGAGCCTGCGTGTCACAACTACTGAAGCCCGCGTGCCTAGAGTCCCTGCTCTGCAACAAAGGGAAGTCACCACAATGAAAACCCCACGTACCACAATGAAGAGTAGCCCCCGCTCACAGCAACTAGAGAAAGCCCAAGCACAGCAACAAAGACCCAACGCAGCTAAAAATAAATTCACTAATTTTAAAAAATTGGATATATTAAAAGAAAAAAAGAGCTAAGTGGAGAAAAGTGTGTATAGTATACTACCATGTATCCATGAAGATGTGATATGAATGTATGTGTATGTGTATAACGTTATACTATTATTATGTTGTTTTTTAAAAGAACAAAAAACCATAAGTATTTTAAACTTATTCCATATAAGGGCAAGAAAGGATCATGACAGAGGGGAAGGAATAGGTGAGACTTCTTTGAATATACTTTGATTTGTAGATTTTATTTTGAAACTGTAAAAACTATTCTTACATAATTATAAAACAAATTGAAATGTTCAAAAAAGGAGTCCCTAAAAGTCAAAAGCAAAATGAACAAATAAACCTAGCTACGTATTGGCTTGTGGCATGACTTCTAAGGTAGAAACTAGGCCATGTGACTTTAAAATTTGACCATACATCCTTAAGACACACCCTAAGAATGAAAAGAACATACGAAAGATAAAACAACTGAAAGGGTTTTTAACAATCATATTATTGACTGTAGGGTTAGGGTGGTGATTCTGAGATTTAAGATTGATGGCATCAAATAAAATATCCTCTAAATTCTAACTGAAGTAATCTTTAAACTCATTACATGTTTTATTTAAAATTTTTTTTCTAGTTTTATTCCCTGAAAAGGTCTGGGAACAATGACCAACCCATCACTGATGAATGCTTCTAGTATCTAGACTGTGGTCTCTATGTACCATCTCATATTAAATGCAACCAGGGCTCCTTGGAGAAATGGCCAATTCCAGCTGTGGGCCAAGAAATGTATCAGGCAAGCCTGGAAAGTCTTGTCGTATGGAAAGAAAGGAAGCTAGTGAGTCACTAGAGTCATGTCACAAGGACCCAGAAGCTAACCTGACAAGGCTCCCATCAGTCAGAGACGGGGCAGTTCGAGCATCAGAAACAATAACTGAGTGAGTTGAAACACACCAATGTGTGTGTATTTATGAATTCACTAGGACAGATAAAAACAAGCAAACAAACAACATCTCTTTAGTGTCTCAGGATGCTAGGGAACCAACGCACTATTTTGAAAATGGGTTAATGAAGAGAAAGATTAAAGCATTTATCCTGCTTTCTGTATAAACTCTATCTTGGGATAGTCATATGCTTGATAAGGAAATGGCCCTCTTTATAGAAGTAGACACCAAGTAATAAATGAAGAAGAAACAACAGAATTAGTGTGTCACCATCTTGCAACCCCGAAGGAAATGACAGATCTAGGAATAATCATTGGAAGCTACTAATGAATGTCTCAAGGAGAGATGACCAGACATTGTGTGTCTTGATGAAAGCTTACAAATACTATGTTTAAACGTAGCCAAGTAAATTTTTTTTAAAGTATAAAGAGCAGAGAAACATATTCAAAGATACCCTGGAGATGCAGCTAGTTAAATCCGAACTGTGGGAAACTAGAGCAATGCTAGTCAATATGGGTTCACAGACTGGCATCAGCATCACTTGGGAGCTTGTTAAATGCAAATTCTCAGGCTCTACCCCAGAGCCACTTATCCTGGGCTGGGGCCCAGGGATCTGTATTTTAAGAAGCTTTCTAGGTGATTCTTTTGCATGCTAAAGTGTGAGAAACACTGATATGCAGGACAAGGCTACTTCAACAAAGAACTGCAAGAAAAATAAGGGAAACATATGGATTCAAAAAGAATTTTTAAAAATAGCAACAATATGCAGTATGTGAACTTTGGCTCCTGACTTGAACAATCTGTAAAACTCTTTTATAACAGAAATGTAGAAATTTGAATATTGAATTCATACTCGATATTAGGAAGCTATTACTAACTTTTAAAGGTATGATAGTGGTCTTGTGGTTATATTTTAAGAGAGTTCTTTCTTTTAGCAATATGAACTTAAACATTTGTACATGAGATGATGTCATATTTGAGATTTGTTTCTAAATAATTTGGGGACGGGAGGTGGAAAAGTAGATGAGGTTATAACAGAAACGAGATTAGCCATGACTTCATAATTATTGGGACTGGGTGTTGGGTACATGGTAGTTTGTTACACTATTCTCTCTTTTATATTTTTAATATTTTAAACTTTCCATAATAAGATGGATTTTTTAAAAAGATTAATTCAGGAAAACAATATAGCAAATATAACAAAATGTCAACATTGTTAAATGGCTTGATGGATGTACTAGTGTGGTTATTATATTTTTCTTTCTACTTTTCTCTATGCTTGAAAATGTTTATAATTAAAAATAAAAAAATTCATTGGAAAAAACTGAAATAGGTTTTCACACTTAAAAAATGTGGGAGTCACCATGGAAAACACTGACATATTTGCTTCAGCCATTATTGACGTTTTTATGTACAGATACTATATTAGAAAATTTCAGATGTTATTAGCTTAAATGTTATTAACGCCAATTTAAAACTGCAGGAAGTGAGGTCCAGGAAGCCATTGTCCAGGGCCACTGTCATGTGGATGAGGTCAGTCCCAAGGTGCTCTCTATCCCCTGTGTGCTCTTCCTAGAACTATAACATTTACATTTAAAAATAAAAGCTTTTTTCCCCCAACATATTGTTCCTAATTCCTACAAACTTGGGGATCCTTTGTGTGTTCTTTGACATTAAGTGATCACATTCTGTTTTTTGTATTTGTTACTTGATGTTTGTCTTTAAAAAATTTTATTGAGTTATAACTTAAATGCAGTAAAGTGTCTAAATATTAAGTATACAGATTCATGAGTTTCATGTATGTATGAAACCCATGTACTGCCACCTAGATAAGGGTGTAGAATATTTCCAGCACTTCTGCCCCATGTAATGACTATGCTGACTTCTACCACCATAGATATAAATAGTATCCTAGCGGGTGGTCTTTTGTGTCTGACTTCTTTCACTCATCATTATGTCTGTGAGAGTCACACATGTTGCCTGTGGCAGTAGGCACATTATTTCTTTTGTATTGCTGCATAGTAGTCCACTGTATGAATAGGCCTCAATTTCTTCATCCACCCTATTTGATGAAAATTTGTGTTGCTTCCAGTTTTAACTATTGTGAATAAACCAGCAATGAGCATTCTCGTAAATGTCACCTGGTAGGTATACGCACACACTTATTGTGGGTGTAAGCACAGGAGCGGAATTGCCGGGTCATAGGAATATGACCATATATTTACCTTTAGTAGGTAAATGCCAAGGCATTTCCAACAAAGTTGTACCAACTGTTACCCTCACCAGCAAAATGTGAAAGTCCCAGTTGCTTCATATTCACAGTGATACGATTGTCATTATTTCCAACTTTGTGATATCACCCTGTTTTGGAAACCTCCTCTGAACGGACCTGTGTTCTCCTGCAGAATTAGCGCTACCTCCTCTGGCCCCACAGCATTTTTGCCATCTCTGTCACAACTCGTAGCACCTCTGGCAGAATCCTTTGTTTCCTGTGTGTGTCCAGATCCCTCGAGGACAGGGCAGTGTCTTATTCTTTTTGGTATTCCAGGATTTAACACAGGGCCTGGGACACAGTCATTGCTCAATCAATGTTTGATCCAGTGAAGGAGTGAATGAATGAATGACTCAATCAATTGATCAGGCAATATTCTTAAGAGCCTAAAACCTACTTACCTGGGAGGACTTGGCACACATTTTATATAAACAACTAAATTCTTTGGACCATGGGAACATATTTCCATAGCTGTAACACACAGGGAGAGTTTGGCCCAAAAGTCTCAGAGCTCTCAGGGATTGGGAAACATTTTCCATCCCCAAGGCCACATTTGCACCGGGCCTGGAGTCACAAAGGAGCAGAACTCAGGTCCCAGGAGGAAGCTGCCCTGGTTGGCACAGAGCTTCAATAATGTGGATCTGTTTTGAAAAGTCCACCTCTTCCCCTCCAGCCACCATGTTGCCATGATCACAGAAAACAGCATTTACGCACTCTTACGTTATCAATACTTGCCAAGACCAGCAATCTTCTCTGTATGGAGGCTTGATGGGATGCAAATACCATGCCTGCCCTGGTTCTGTGTCTGAGTTCAGAATTCCCAGCAGTGACTTCATGGTCCAAATGCACACGCCAAGAGGAGGATGATCACGGAGATGTGCTTTTGGTCTGTAATAGACACGTCCACCTGAAGCTCGCCATTTGCATAATGGGGGATTGAGAATCCACTGCTGTGTTAAAATCACCTGGGTGCCTACATAGATAATTGTAACCACCGCCAATTAAACTGAAAAGCCCATCTTTCAGGCAAATATTTGCTTTCATTGAACTTCAGCAAAATGACTGCACCAGTGGGCTGACATCTGTGACTCTGGCTGTGAGCATTTCTGCATGTAGGGACTACTACAGAATGAAAACACAGACAGCTTGAGTGCTGAGAAGAGGAGAGCTAGGAGAGAGACTGAGGAAACGGAGATGAATGTAATTCCAGTCTCATCAGTGTTTCTTTAAGTCACACCAGCCTGGAGGTGAGAACGAGGCTGCATTCCACACCGCATTGGACTGCATTTATGTGTGTCTTTACTGCATTTCCTAGGCTGGCTCTCATGCCCACACAAGGGCACAAGACTCAGCCCTTCACTTCCAGGGGGCCCCTAGGACTGTCACACGCGTGCTTCTGAGCAAATGCCCTTGGCCTCCACTTCCCCCACCCCAGCACTGCCTTCAGCCCCGTCTCCCTGGAGCTGTGCACAAGCAGACGCCAGAAGGGCTGTGTGACCACTGCTGTGACACATGACACCAGTCTCCCCTGGGAATTTTAGAGAAGCTAACACTTGCCAGTCCAGGCTGAAAACAATCTATGGTTGTGGAAGTGTTCTCATACTTCCCTTCCCCGCTCCCACAGGGAAAGGAAACCCTGTGTGGATGGCCCTCACTCCTCCAGCCTGCTGAGGGTAGTTGATTTCTGCCGGGCAGATTCCTGGGTTTTTTGTTGCAGGAGGAGAGGTGGAGCAGGAGAGAGGCCAGCAAAGGAGGAAAAGGCTGGGCCTCCCTGGTGGTGCAGTGGTTGAGAGTCCGCCTGCCGATGCAGGGGACACGGGTTCGTGTCCCGGTCCGGGAGGATCCCACATGCCACGGAGCGGCTGGGCCCGTGAGCCCTGGCCGCTGAGCCTGCGCATCCGGAGCCTGTGCTCCGCAACAGGAGAGGCCACAGCAGTGAGAGGCCCGCGTACCGCAAAAAAAAAAAAAAAGAGGAAAAGGCTTCCCCCTGAAACTTGTCAATATGATTTGGAACACCCGCCATCCCCACCTGCCTATGAGTTTGTTTGCGGCTCTTGAACCCCGTTTTTGAAAGCGACCCCAGCCGTAGGTCACATTCAACATGCCTCTTCTCCTAGGTCTTGGATGGGAACAAATCTCATCACAAGGCCCATGCTCTTAGAGAAGCCAGGCCTCCCTAGGAGACCTGTGACTGGGGGGGCTGGCTCCTCCCCCAGAGTGAGTTCCATGCAAGAGGTCAGTGTCCCAGCAGTGAGTGAGGCTGGGGGGTAGGCTGCTCAGGAGAAAACATCCAAGAAGGACTTCATCCCCGCAGCTCTTCCTGCCCACTCAGGCCGGGTCCTGCAGCCAGGGCGGTGCACACATCACAGGAAGGCCAAGGTTGCAAGAACTGTCTCCTGCCTCCAAGGACAGCTTTGCCCAATCAAAGCTCCAGTCCCAGTCAATTATTCAGATACGTTTGGATGGCATCAGATGGCCTGTAAAGGTCTGTTCCATTTTAAGCCAATTAGACTGAGAGTGTATGCTGTTTGGATGCACAGGTACACAACCGGGTAAAGGAACTTGTACGCATGACTGATTACAAGGGAAACCATGGTTGTTTGAAAGATGTTTCCAAGTTCATGAATGCCCTACTTTCCAGAAAAGGTTAATGACATGAAATAATGCTAATTAGTAGTTACAGGGGGGAAAAAGTAAGATTTAAATGATATAACACATATAAATTCTGTGTGTTTCTATGACCTTTCTATTTATCACTCTTCTCTCACTCTCTAGCTATGTAACTAACTAAATATAAAAATTGATGGATGTATTGTACAAGGGGAGTACAGCCAATACTTTGGAATAACTATAAATGGAAAATCACCTTAAAATTGTATAAAAAGTTTTAAAGAAAAACATTGATAGAAAATACACTAAATAGTCACGCTGGTTATATCTGGTTGATGGAATTGTGGGTGACTTTTTTTTTTTTTTTTTTTTTGCGGTACGCGGGCCTCTCACTGTTGTGGCCTCTCCCGTTGCGGAGCACAGGCTCCAGACGCGCAGGCTCAGCGGCCATGGCTCACGGGCCCAGCCGCTCCGCAGCATGTGGGATCCTCCCGGACCGGGGCACGAACCCGTGTCCCCTGCATCGGCAGGCGGACTCTCAACCACTGCGCCACCAGGGAAGCCCATGTGGGTGACTTTTGTTCCCTTATTAAACTTTTTTACAATTTCAAATTTTTCTTAAATTATATTCAGTTAGACTTAGCTATGTAACAAATGACTCCAAAATTTGGTTGCTTGAAATAAGAAATAGTGAGTATTATGTCTCATGACTCTCTGGGTCAGTAGGGTGTTTGTTGGGTGCAGGCTGGCTTGCTGGGTCTCTATGGCTGGCTGGTAGGTAGGGTGGGTCAGGATAGCCTAGCATGGCCACATTTGAATTTCTGGCAGCTAGCAGATTGCTTGGTCTCGGGGCTTGAGCTGGGCTGGGCGTCTCTACATAGAGTCATCTTTCATTCTCCTGTGGGCCCAGGCTCATCACATGGGGGTCTTGGGGGTCCAAAGAGTAGGAGGAAAGGTCCTACTGTGCAAACTCTTCTCAGACCTCCGCCTGCATCACCTCTGCTCCTGTCCATTGGCCAAAGAAAGTCACACACCAAACCAGCAGGGCAGGTGAGACTTCTGAAGGACTGGCACGTGGGGTGGGAGTTGGGGGTGGCCATGTGGGAAAACATGCCTGTCACCGAGATCAAAGACGTTCCTTCTTAAAGGAAAAAGCGGAAGAAAGTTTGGCCAAGAGATTTGGAATTTTGCTTGAGAGTTCAAGAAGCCAGAGGTTTCTAAGAAAATTAGATATTCACAGAAGTGATGGGCCCTCTGTAGCCAAACTAGACTATTATTGATTTTACAAAGTCTAAGAGATGGTGGCCACTCCTTCACCTCATTGAACTTTGCTCCCTTTTCAAGGACTTATTTTCATTAATTAAAAATAAACATTTGCGGGAGGCAGGACTCAGTCCCATGATCTTCATTGCCTGCAAAGAGGTTACAAGGCAGAGGAGGATTAAGCTTGCAGACGGATTAAGTTTGCTAATCAACAGACTTTAAAACAGGGAGATTGTCTTGGATTTGTTGGTGGGCCCAGTGTCTGTAAAGGCAGTGGATTTGTTCTGAGAGATGAGAGGGACAAAGAGGCAGGAGAGATTCGAAGTGGCTTTGAAGATGAGAAAGGGGGCTGGGAGCCGAGGAGCGTGACCGGCTTCTAGAAGCTGAGAATGGCCCTCAGCTGACGGCCAGTAAGGAAACAGGGACCCCAAGGGACCCCCACCACAGGACACTGGATTCTGCCATCCACCTGAACGAGATCACGAGCGGATTCATCCCCAGAGCCCCCAGAAAGGAATGCAGTCCTGTAATACCTTGACTTTGCCCGGGGGAGACCCCTACCAGACGTCTGACCTACAGAACTGTAAAGTCAAATATTTATGTTGTTTTAAGTTTTTGGTTATTAGTTACAGTGGCAACAGAAAGCGAACACAACGTTCACGATAAAAATTCTTAAACTAGATGAAAGTACAAAGAAAAAAAAGCAAAAACCACCTCGACTTCTATTATCTCTAGATAATCACATTTTAGTCCAGAGATATTTTTATACATTTAGCTAAGTAGACAGGGCTGCACTGAAGCGCTGGGAAAGCACCTCTGAAAGGCTATCCTCTTATCTGGGTCTGATCACTCTCCTTCAGGAGATGCCTTTTTGAAAACTGACTTATGACTTCCCTCTGAAAAAGAGCCCCCGTCGCTATTCCGGAAAAGAACTGCGCCAACCAGATTTTCCTAGAACAACACCCCGACACCAGAAAACCACAGTCCAATGACAGCGGCATCCATACAGTCACGACCTTGAAGGCTTTTTTGAAAGATGGAGATCATTCTAATCTGTGACAACAACCCGCTGCGGAAGTGAAATTCGCTGACACAGAAATACGCGCGTTTAATTACTACCAGCTCACACGCACGTCTCGGCAGAAAGACAGCCGTCATCAGGTACGATCTGCCAGTCTTACAGGTTCTCGAGCCATGAGCCACAGAGCGTTTTCTGGTCTGCATTTTCTTATAAAAACTTGACTTCCAAACAGCTGCTTAAATGGGCAGCAGACGGTTGGGTGGGGAGTTTGTTTTCCTCCTCTGAGCCACCGGAAGAGAGTCGGGGAACTCTCTGCCAGGGCTCCCTTCCAGGCCAGGTTTGCGTATCTTTGCCAAGAGCTTCAGCCCTAGAGGCCACTTTTCCTCGCTCTCTCTCCAGGAGAGGATGGGAACTTCAGCGTCTCTGTTCATCGTAGTTGGAAGACTTTCTATCCTGGAGTAATGAACCAATTCCTACTCTGGTCTCCAGACTCGGGGGGCGGGGCGCGGGTGGGGGTGGGTCATGCTGGACATCACTGTCCTTCTGGGACGTTTCGCATCTTCCCAGGCAGGGGAGATAGCAGACAGCTGCCCGTGGCCCTCGCTTTCTCTGGGGCGTGTCCGCGTGTCACACTGTTTGCAGACAAAGTCTGCAAGTGTCAAATGCTTCCTCTCATCCTCTTTCCTCAACTCTCCAGATCCAGCCGTAATTCCACCTGGGCACTCTGTCTGCTGCCCTTTCAAACATCAAAGAACAGCGGCTCTGGCCCACATGACGGTTGTTTTTGCTACTCTTGAATGGCTCGAAACTTTAAAATGTCACTTCCTTGCAGATCTCATTCGGTATAAATGAAACTGATTTTAAAGTTTAAACTTGCACTTGGAAATTTATTCCTGGGGATTGTGTCTTTTTTTGCCTTTCAGAGGGCTCACCCCTTGGATCCAACATCCTGACACAGATGTAGAGGGCTTGCTTGCAAATCCTTGAGACTCCTGCAGCTTCTAAATCTTTCCAATCTGAACTTAGAGGCATCCCTGAGGACATTCAACTGCTGGGACCTTGTGTTTGGCATTGAGAATATCTATGTTTCATGATTTTCTTTTCAAGCAACTGTTATGGTTCTGTTCATTTTAGAAATGATTGTTTTTTGTAAGATTGGACGAATCATATTAGAGAATGACCAATTTCTTCACATCCTGGCCTGGCATCCACCAAATTTGTGTCAGCAGGTCTTTCTGTTCTGCGCGGGGCCATTGGCTACCTGTCGTCTGCTCAGGAGTGAGAGCCTGCATCCCCGTGTTTATCCTGGACCCCGGCAAGAAGGATAGCAAAGAATAGCATTCCGATTTCAAAGTCACGGCTGCATCAGGCCATGTTCACATACAGTTGAACATCCACTGAGCAAACCAAAGGGCTAGGCTCAGGACCTTGGGAGACAGCGGCCCCTCCCAAGGACACTAAATCAGGTCATTAAAGTACCCTTGAGAAGAAGGGTGGGCGCAACCAAAGAGGCCTACGTAGCCTAGAGTGAAATGAAAATGAAATCATGACCATGCACATGATTCTTAAAGAAACATTTTCCCCAGGTCAGTGACCACTGTTTCTGAAAACTGAACTTTTTGTAGGTGGGCCTTTCCTATCAGGGTACTGATGGCCCTGGTTATGGTGAACTTGCCCCGCCACCAACACGCTCCACCAGGATTAATGGCCCATGAGTCTCCACGTGCACTTTTACCTCCAAGGCTTGGCTCGCAGGTTTATTTCATAGGGTCACTTCCAGGGGGCGCAGTACCTTCCAGAATGCTGTATGGAGAATGCTTCTGAGGCTGCAGGTGGATTTAGTGGGAGAGGAGGCAGCCGTTGGTTATGGAAGGGCCTTGGGCAGGGAATGAGGAGAAAGGCAAGTCCTCTCTGCTGTGCTCCTGGGGGGTGGGAGCCCCTCCCTGCTCGCTGGCCCTGGCAGACGGGTCTCCCGGCAAGCGTGGCTTGGGACTCAACGGTTCTCTCTGGCCTCTCCTTCCCAACAGGACCGCTGAGCCTGGCCTGCAGACCAGGTGGCCTCCCCATTTAGGGGGGGCTCTTTCTGGGGGCCCCCGAGCCTTTTCAGTATGATCCCCCTACACACACCCCACCCAGCCAAACCATCAGTCACGTGTTGCCATTTATTTCCCCGTTGTAATAAGTTCTTCACACGTGTGATTTTGACACATATATAAGGTTTCTTCACATGGATAGACTAGTTTTCACTTCTCTCTTGTTGAACATTTGGCTTATTCAGATTTTTTTCTCTTAAAAAAGAATACTGTAATTAAATTTTTAAAATAACGCCCTTTTGAAATTTAAAGGAGTTTCTTAGAATAGAATCCCAGAAGTAGGATTATTAGTTCAAACTAAATGTATATTTTAAAGTTTAGATATGTATTTCTAAGCTGATTTCAAAAGAATCAACTTAACATCTTATTGTCTAGCCAGTAGTTATTCAATTATTTTAAAAATTTGAGAGGTAAACAGTTGTGAGTTATGTCTTAGGACACAACAATAAGTTATTTTTTATCTTTTTTTTGTTTGTTTGTTTGCGGTACTCGGGCCTCTCACTGTTGCGGCCTCTCCCGTTGCGGAGCACAGGCTCCGGACACACAGGCTCAGCGGCCATGGCTCACGGGTCCAGCCGCTCCGCAGCATGTGGGATCTTCCCGGACCGGGGCGCGAGCCCGTGTCCCTTGCATCGGCAGGCGGATTCTCAACCACTGCGCCACCAGGGAAGCCCCAACAATAAGTTATTTTTATCTAATTACAATGGTAGAAAGTTTGGAAAATATAGAACAAAAAAGAGGGAGAAAATAAAAACAACAGATGCCAAGACCTTCAACGTGGCGGAGGAATGAGACGCGGAGATCACCTTCGTCCCCACAGATACATCAGAAATACAGCTACACGTGGAACAGCTCCTACAGAACACCTACTGAACGCTGGCAGAAGACCTCAGACCTCCCAAAAGGCAAGAAACTCCCCACGTACCTGGGTAGGGAAAAAAAAAAGAATAAACAGAGACAAAAGGATAGGGATGGGACCTGCACCAGTGGGAGGCAGCCGTGAAGGAGGAAAGTTTTCCACACACTAGAAGCCCCTTCGCGGGCGGAGACTGCGGGTGGTGGAGGGGGGAAGCTTCGGGGCCGCGGAGGAGAGCACAGCAACGGGTGCGGAGGGCAAAGCGGAGAGATTCCCGCACAGAGGATCAGGGACGACCGGCACTCACCAGCCCGAGAGGCTTTGCTCACCCGCCGGGGCAGGCGGGGCTGGGAGCTGAGGCTCGGGCTTCGGTCAGAGCGCAGGGAGAGGACTGGGGTTCCGGCATGAACACAGTCTGCAGGGGGTTAGTGCGCCACGGCTAGCCGGGAAGGAGTCCGGGGAAAAGTCTGGACCTGTCAAAGAGGCAAAAGACTATTGTTTCCTGGTGCGCGAGGAGAGAGGATTCAGAGCGCAGCTTAAAGGAGCTCCAGAGACGGGCGCGAGCCGCGGTTAACAGTGCGGATCTCAGAGACGGGCATGAGACGCTAAGGCTGCTGCTGCTGCCACCAAGAAGCCTGTGTGCGAGCACAGGTCACCATCCACACCCCCATTCCGGGGAGCCTGTGCAGCCCGCCACTGCCAGGGTCCCGGGATCCAGGGACAACCTCCCAGGAGAACGCACGGTGCGCCTCAGGCTGCTGCAACGTCACGCCGGCCTCTGCCGCTGCAGGCCCGCCCCGCACCCCGTGCCCCTCCCTCCCCCCGGCCTGAGTGAGCCAGAGCCCCCGAATCAGCGGCTCCTTTAACCCCGTCCTGTCTGAGCGAAGAACAGACGCCCTCTGGCGACCTACACGCAGAGGCAGGGCCAAATCCAAAGCTGAGCCCCGGGAGCTGTGAGAACAAAGAAGAGAAAGGGAAATCTCCCCCAGCAGCCTCAGGAGCAGCGATTAAATCTCCACAATCAATTTGATGCACCTGCATCTGTGGAATACCTGAATAGACAACAAGTCATTCCAAATTGAGGAGGTGGACTTTGGGAGCAAGGATATATATATTTTTTAACTTTTTCTCTTTTTAGGAGTCTGTATGTGTATGATTCTGTGTGTGATTTTTTTCTGTATAGCTTTGCTTTTACCATTTGTCCTAGGGTTCTGTCTGTCCAGTTTTTTTGTTGTTAGCACTTGTTGTCATTGGTGGATTTGTTTTTTGGTTTGGTTGGTCTCTTCTTTCTTTTTTTCTGTTTTTTTATTACTTTTTAATTATTCTTTATTTTTTTTTAATAACTTTATTTTATACTTCTTTCTTTCCTTTTTTTCCCTTTTCTTCTGAGCCATGTGGCTGACAGGGTCTTGGTGCTCCGGCCGGGTGTCAGGCCTGTGCCTCTGAGGTGGGAGAGCCAAGTTCAGGACATTGGTCCACCAGAGACCTCCCAGCTCCATGTAATATCAAACGGTGAAAGGTCTCCCAGAGATCTCCATCTCAATGCTAAGACCCAGCTCCACTCAACGACCAGCAAGCTACAGTGCTAGACAACCTATGCCAAGAAACGAGCAAGACAGGAACACAACCACACCCATTAGCAGAGAGGCTGCCTAAAATTATAATAAGTCCACAGACACCCCAAAACACACCACCGGACGCGGTCCTGCCCACCAGAAAGCCAAGATCCACCCTCATCCACCGGAACACAGGTACTAGTCCCCTCCACCAGAAAGCCTACACAGCCCACTAAACCAACCAAAGCCACTGGGGACAGACACCAAAAACAAGGGGACCTACGAACTTACAGCCTGCGAAAAGGAGACCCCAAACACAGTTAGGGCAGCAAAACGAGAAGACAGAGAAACACACAGCCGATGAAAGAGCAAGGTAAAAACCCACCAGACCAAACAAATGAAGAGGAAATAGGCAGTCTACCTGAAAAAGAATTCAGAATAATCATAGCAAAGATGATCCAAAATCGTGGAAATAGAATGGAGAAAAAACAAGAAATGTTTAACAAGGACCTAGAAGAACTAAAGACGAAACAAACAATGATGAACAACACAATAAATGAAATTAAAAATTCTCTAGAAGGAATCAAGAGCAGAATAACTGAGGCAGAAGAATGGATAAGTGACCTGGAAGATAAAATAGTGGAATAACTACTGCAGAGCAGAATAAAGAAAAAAGAATGAAAACAATTGAGGACAGACTTAGTGACCTCTAGGGCAACATTAAATGCACCAACATTCGAATTATAGGGGTCCCAGAAGAAGAAGAGAAAAAGAAAGGGACTGAGAAAATATTTGAAGAGATTATGTTGAAAAATTCCCTAATATGGGAAAGGAAATAGTCAATCAATTCCAGGAAGCGCAAAGTCCCATACAAGATAAATCCAAGGAGAAACACGCCAAGATACATAATAATCAAAGTATCAAAAATTAAATACAAAGAAAAAATATTAAAAGCAGCAAGGGAAAAACAACAAATAACACACAAGGGAATCCCCATAAGGTTAACAGCTGATCTTTCAGCAGAAACTGTGCAAGCCAGAAGGGAGTGGCAGGACATATTTAAAGTGATGAAAGGAAAAACCTACAACCAAGAATACTCTACCCAGCAAGGATCTCATTCACATTCGACAGAGAAATTAAAATCTTTACAGACAAGCAAAAGCTAAGAGGATTCAGCACCACCAAACCAGCTTTACAACAAAGGCTAAAGGAACTTCTCTGGGCAGGAAACACAAGAGAAAGAAAAGACCTACAATAACACACCCAAAACAATTATGAAAATGGTAATAGGAATATACATATCAATAACTACCTTAAATGTAAATGGTTTAAATGCTCCCACCAAAAGACGTAGACTGGCTGAAAGGATACAAAACAAGACCCATATATATGCTGTCCCTACTTCAGACCTAGGGACACATACAGACTGAAAGTGAGGGGATGGAAAAAGATATTGCATGCAAATGGAAATCCAAAGAAAGCTGGAGTAGCAATTCTCATATCAGACAAAATAGTCTTTAAAATAAAGACTATTACAAGAGACAAAGAAGGACACTACATAATGATCAAGGGATCGATCCAAGAAGAAGATATAACAATTGTAAATATTTGTGCACCCAACATAGGAGCACCTCAATACATAAGGCAAATACTAACAGCCATAAAAGGGGAAATCAACAGTAACACATTCATAGTAGGGGACTTTAACACTCCACTCTCACCAATGGACAGATCATCCAAAATGAAAATAAATAAGGAAACACAAGCTTTAAATGATAAACAAGATGGACTGAATTGATATTTATAGGACATTGCATCCAAAACAACAGAATACACTTTCTTCCCAAGTGCTCATGGAACATTCTCCAGGATAGATCATATCTTAGGTCACAAATCAAGCCTTGGTAAATTTAAGAATACTGAAATCGTATCAAGTACCTTTTCCAACCACAACATTATGAGACTAGATATTAATTACAGGAAAAAAATCTGTAAAAACTACAAATACTTGGAGGCTAAACAATACACTGCCATATAACCAAGAGAACACTGAAGAAATCAAAGAGAAAATCAAAAACTACCTAAAAACAAATGACAATGAAAACACGACGACCCAAAACCTATGGGATGCAACAAAAGCAGTGCTAAGAGGGAAGTTTATAGCAATACAGTCCTACCTCAAGAAACAAGAAACATCTCAAATAAACAAACTAACCTTACACCTAAAGCAATTAGAGAAAGAAGAACAAAAAAACCCCAAAGTTAGCAGAAGGAAAGAAACCATAAAGATCAATAAGAAATAAATGAAAAAGAAATGAAGGAAACAATAGCAAAGATCAATAAAACTAAAAGCTGGATTCTTGAGAAGATAAACTAAATTGATAAACCATTAGCCAGACTCATCAAGAAAAAAAGAGAGAAGATTCAAATCAACAGAATTAGAAATGAAAAAGGAGAAGTAACAACTGATACTGCAGAAGTACAAAGGATCATGAGAGATTACTACAAGCAACTCTATGCCAATAAAATGGACAACCTGGGAGAAATGGACAAATTCTTAGAAACGCACAACCTTCCCAGACTGAACCAGGAAGAAACAGAAAATATAAACAGACCAATCACAAGCACTGAAATTGAGACTGTGATTAAAAATCTTCCAACCGGCTTCCCTGGTGGCGCAGTGGTTGAGAGTCTGCCTGCCGACGCAGGGGACACGGGTTCGTGCCCCGGTCTGGGAAGATCCCACATGACCCGGAGTGGCTGGGCCCATGGGCCATGGCCCCTGAGCCTGCGCCTCTGGAACCTGTGCTCTGCAACGGGAGAGGCCACAACACAGAGAGGCCCGCGTACTGCAAAAAAAAAAAAATCTTCCAACAAACATAAGCCCAGGACCAGATGGCTTCACAGGTGAATTCAAACATTTAGACAAGAGCTAACACCTATCCTTCTCAAACTCTTCCAAAATAGAGCAGAGAAAGGAACACTCCCAAACTCATTCTATGAGGCCACCAACAACCTGATACCAAAACCAGACAAAGATGTCACAAGAAAGAAAACTAGAGGCTAATATCACTGATGAACACAGATGCAAAAATCCTCAACAAAATACTAGCAAACAGAATCCAACAGCACATTAAAAGGATCATAAACCATGATCAACTGGGGTTTATCCCAGGAATGCAAGGACTCTTCAGTATCCGCAAATCAATCAATGTTATACACCGTATCAACAAACTGAAGGAGAAAAACCATTTGATCATGTCAATAGATGCAGACAAAGCTTTCAACAAAATTCAACACCGATTTATGATAAAAACCCTCCAGAGAGTACTCATAGAGGGAACTTACCTCAACATAATAAAGGTGTTATATGACAAACCCACAGCCAACATCATTCTCAATGGTGAAAAACTGAAACCATTTCCACTAAGATCATGAAGAAGACAAGGTTGCCCACTCTCACCACTATTATTCAACATAGTTTGGAAGTTTTAGCCACAGCAATCAGAGAAGAAAAAGAGATAAGAGGATTCCAAAATGGAAAGGAAGAAGTAAAGTTGTCACTGTTTGCAGATGACATGATACTATACATAGAGACTCCTAAAGACTCTTCCAGAAAACTACTAGAGCTAATCAATGAATCTGGTAAAGTAGCAGGATACAAAATTAATGCACAGAAATCTCTTGCATTCCTACACACTAATGATGAAAAATCTGAAAGAGAAATTAAGGAAACACTCCCATTCACCATTGCAACAGAAAAAATAAAATACCTAGGAATAAACCTATCTGAGGAGACAAAAGACCTGTATGCAGAGAACTATAAGACACTGATGAAAGAAATTAAAGATGATACGAACAGATGGAGAGATATACCATGTTCTTAGATTGCAAGAATCAATATTGTGAAAATGACTATACTACCCAAAGCAATCTAATGATTCAGTGCAATCCCTATCAAACTACCAATGGCATTTTTCACGGAACTAGAACAAAAAAATTCACAATTTGTATGGAAACACAAAAGATCCCAAATAGCCAAAGCAATCTTGAGAAAGACAAACGGAGCTGGAGGAATCAGGCTCCCTGACTTCAAACTATACTACAAAGCTACAGTAATCAAGACAGTATGGTCCTGGCACAAAAACAGAAATATAGATCAATGGAACAGGACAGAAAGCCCAGAGATAAACCCACGCACATATGGTCACCTTATTTTTGATAAAGGAGGCAAAAATATACAATGGAGAAAAGACACCCTCTTAAATAAGTGGTGCTGGGAAAACTGGACAGCTACATGTAAAAGAATGAAATTAGAACACTCCCTAACACCATACACAAAAATAAACTCAAAATGGATTAAAGACCTAAGGATAAGGCCAGACACTATCAAACTCTTAGAGGACAACATAGGCAGAACACTCCATGACATAAATCACAGCAAGATCCTTTTCGACCCATCTCCTAGAGAAATGGAAATAAAAACAAAAATAAACAAATGGGACCTAATGAAACTTAAAAGCTTTTGCACAGCAAAGGAAACCATAAACAAGATGAAAAGACAACCCTCAGAATGGGAGAAAATATTTGCAAATGAAGCAACTGACAAAGGATTAATCTCCAAAATATACAAGCAGCTCATGCAGCTCAATATCAAAAAAACAAACACCCAATCCAAAAATGGGCAGAGGACCTAAATAGACATTTCTTTAAAGAATACATGCAGATTGCCAACAAACACATGAAAGAATGCTCAACATCACTAATCATTAGAGAAATGCAAATCAAAACTACAATGAGGTATCACCTCACACTGGTCAGAATGGCCATCATCAAAAACTCTACAAACAGTAAATGCTGGAGAGGGTGTGGAGAAAAGGGGACCCTCTTGCACTGTTGGTGGCAATGTAAATTGATACAGACACTATGGAGAACAGTATGGAGGTTTCTTAAAAAACTAAAAATAGAACTACCATACGACCCAGCAATCCCACTACTGGGCATATACCTGGAGAAAACCATAATTTGAAAAGAGTCATGTACCACAATGTTCTTTGCAGCTCTACTTACAAAAGCCAGGACATGGGAGCAATCTAAGTGTCCATCGACAGATGAATGGGTAAAGAAGATGTGGCACATATATAAAATGGAATATTACTTAGCCATAAAAGAAACGATATTGAGTTATTTGTAGTGAGGTGAATGGACCTAGAGTCTGTCATACAGAGTGAAGTAAGTCAGAAAGAGAAAAACAAATAGTGTATGCTAACACATATATATGGAATCTTAAAAAAAAAAAAAGTTTCTGAAGAACCTAGGGGAAGGACAGGAATAAAGACGCAGATGTAGAATATGGACTTGAGGAGAGGGGAAGGGGGAAGGGTAAGCTGGGATGAAGTGAGAGAGTAGCATTGATATATATACACTACCAAATGTAAATAGACAGCTAGTGGGAAGCAGTCACACAGCACAGGGAGGTCAGCTCTGTGCTTTGTGACCACCTAGAGGGGTGGGATAGGGAGGGTGGGAGGGAGATGCAAGAGGGAGGAGATATGGGGATATATGCATATGTATAGCTGGTTCACTTTTTTATAAAACAGAAACTAACACACCATTGTAAAGCAATTAGACTCCAATTAAGATGTTAAAAAAATTTTTTAAAAAGAGTTCGCATGCCACAACTAAGGAGCTGGCAAGCCACAACTAAGGAGCCCACGAGCCACAACTAAGGATCCAGCGAGCCACAACCAAGGAGCCTGCAAGCCGCAACTAAGACCTCACGCAACCAAATTAATTAAATAAATATTTTAAAAAGTAAAAAATAATCATAAAAAATAAAAACAACATATGAAGGTCACTAGGGGGAGAAGGGCATGATTTCTTTAACCTCCTATCAAACAGTTCAGAAAAAAGTACACAGTTTTAAATAACGTGTAATATTATGTATATAATAACATACATTATACACACGTCATTCATATAAAATATAAATTGTGTACATCTGAAACATACATTCATTTAAAATTATATACAAATTACACAATGTACCTATTATACACACATGAAATTTTATACAATATAAAGTTATATATTATTTTATAGAGAGTTATAATGTGTGTGTGTGTGTGTGTGTGAGAGAGAGAGAGAGAGAGAGAGAGAAAGAGAGCACAATAAAGCAACCATTGGCAAAATGGGAACAGCTGGTGAGCCTGGGTGAAGTGATGTGAGAATTCTTTATACTATTCTTGCAATTTACCTATAAATGTGATATTATTTCAAAATAAAACATTAATAGATTTTGGGTAATATACTTTCAGAGGTTTTTTTTCTTTGCATAAAAACTCCATTTTCTGCCAATTTGGAATTCACATGATTTAGTGTTTTTAGCAGCAGGCTGCGTAACATCCCATCTACCATCAATATGTTGCCATGACCTTTATAGATCATCTTATGAATGTAAGCAATTTCTTTCCTGTGGAACTTTCAAGTTGTCTCCAATTTTTCACGATTAAAAATATTTCATTAAGTGTCCCTGGAAGAAATCTATAGTCACATCTTTGGTAAATTCCCTTACTGAGAAAGGTTGCTAACACAAATTGGCAAATGCCCCGGACAGGTTTCTGCTAATTAACTTCACCACTCGAAATGCAGAAGAATCGCTTCGTCAATTGCCAGAAACAGAAGCTGCTTAAAGCAGCCCAAGACGGAAGCAGGGTCTCCGCTGGTGCTGGGGGGAGGGGGACCCTCAGGGGCTCCAACTGCAGGGAGTGCAGCCTGGCATTTCCGACCCGGAGGGCCCGGAGCTGCCATCTGAGTGTGACCTTCTGCAGCCGTCTCCCCCCACCCGCCTCTCGGCAGCCTGGCAGCTCCGTTGCAAAGCTCTGAGTTTTGATTCCCTCCACTGCCGCTCCAAGGGAGTCTTTGGCCCGCACTCCGGGCCTTGTAGTTTAGCTGCTCCTCGTGTGAGGGCAGGTGGGCAGGGGGCTGGGCAGGGGACAGATGTCTTCGATCTGGGCAGGAGCAGGGAGGGGGTGACCCACACCTTGGAGTCACATTGTTCCCTGTGAGTTCACTACAGTTTTTGTTCAATCTTGAAAAAAAAGAAGGAAATGTTGACAGGTTTAGCTGTTTCATCGTTTTATAAGCAGTTAGGGTAGGGGTCCCCCGAGAAAGAGAAGCAGGCATGGATTTCTTGACATACGAGAAGCTGTTTTTGGCCTAAGCCACTTTGTGATCTAAGCCTGGCCACAGTGCTTGCCCTTGAACAGCTCGTGGTAATCAGTGATCTCAAGGGAAGTCAGGGAAAGCAGGAACAAGGGAAAAGTAGTCAAGAAACAAGAGGTCAGAGATAAAACAGTCCTAGCTCCTCCTCAAGGGACGTACGTGACATCTGACCCAGTCTCTGAGTTCTGCAGGAACTCAGGCCCCCACTCAGGGGGAGGACGGAACGATGGTGCTGACCCTCCAGACTTCACTCAACCAAAGATTGGACTCTGTTGACCTTCGCCCCAATTCTAGGCTGAGTTCTCCCCTGCTCAAGCCCCTTCACGAACATGCACGAACCCTTAGCTTAAAAGTTCCCCAGCTTGCTGTTTGGGGGAGACACTGCTTTGGGAAAGACCCCTGGTGTTCTCCTTACTGGCTGCAAATAAGAAATCCTTCCTTCTCCTAATTGTGGTTGTGTCTTTTGGCTCGACACCCAACAAGAGGTAAACCCGGTTTTCAGCTAACAGTTTTAATGGCATTTCTTCGAATACTCGTGATGTTTAGCATTTGTGCGAGTTTCATGACCGTTTCCCTTTCTTCTGTAAAGGGCCCGTCGGTGTCCTTTCATCATATTCCTATTAGAGTGTTTTTTCCTTCATTGACCTGCATGAAGCCTTCGTAAAGGCTATTACCCTTTGTCATGTAGCTCAAATATTTGTCCCACTTTGCTATTCACCGTTTATATTTTGCTTACAGTGTCTTTTGACATTCAACAGTTTGTCATTTTGTACAATCAAATCTGTCTTTTTTTTTTTTACTACAGCTCAACATTTATAGAAATGCTTCTTCCTTTGCCTTCATCTGAGAGGTTTTGCCTTCCACATGCTTATACATTATGTATCTATATGTTTTCTTCCAGCCACTTTGGTTTTCCGCCCTGCATCCCCTCTGGTTTACCCCCATGGTACCCCAAGGAGGCACTCGATCCATGAGTGATGGCTGTTGACTCGAATGAAGGGTAATGAAAAGTCTCTCTGGTCTAATGACTTTTGAACATTATTTGCGAGGCTGCAAATGAGAATTCAAGAAGTCATGTCCTCAGCGATACCCTAGTGCCTCTCAGAGGATCTGGCTAATTGAATTCAAACCATATGTGGGAGCTGCCCTTCCCAGGGCGACGTGCTCAGAGGCAGTGGGAATGAGATTTTTCCAGATCCTGGGAGCCCCACAAGAGGAGCAAGTGAATCTGGAAGGCAACAGCTTCCTTCTTTCCCTTCAGAGATTTGGATTATGTTGTGCATCTTCTAACAGCAACCATTTCTGAAAATTCATAGAGTTGATAACACGCGGCGCTGTCAGCAAAGAGCAAAGTCAGCTCATTGTTTTAAAGTGGAAAATGGTCCACACGCTCAAGGCAACGGGTCGACTGTTACTACTGATCTTTTCACGATGTCTTTGAGCGCATACATGGGAGACCACAATAGCATCCCCGTGGTGGGCCTTACAGTGGTTCCAGGACCTTAGATCCTATTTTTAAAAGTGCCCACAGAAAACAAAAACAAAACCAGAAACCATGTAGTACATTTCTAAAGACATACTACTCCTACAGTGTCCTCTGCTTTCTCAACTTTGGGGAGCAATCTTTGGTTTGAAATCTTGCTTTTTTGACAGAATTATTGATTCTGTCTTGACTCCTTGACTACAAGTTCATGAATCATTACAAATCAACAACTGTAGAACGGTCTCTTTCACCAACATCAGGAAAAAGGGAGCTTGGGTTTTCTAAATAAAGTGTCTGGAGAAAACCAATGTGTGTATTGCACAGATTATGTTGTTAATAATGCATTTTTCGGTGAAGTTAACATTTTATGGGTTATTAATAATATATGGATTTAGGAAAATATATATTTCTACAGAAAGAAGGGAAAGTTATAAACCTTGAATCTCACATCTTTGTAACAGTGCAGTTGTGACCTATATTTGATGAAAGGTTGCTGTTACTTTTTATTGAGAATTAAGTTCCTTCACTGATGTAAGCTGGAGGTTTCAGAATCCAGAAGTTTGTTTCCACTTCTGGTCAAGACTGTGCTGACGGTACCTCCTCGCTGCCTTACCCATCGTGCACGTCACTCACGGCTCTGAGCACCGTCAATGCCAAAACGTCGGCTTTGAAGAATCAAGCCAGGGCATGTGAATGTCACTTTTCTACGTGTATATAGAGGAAGTCTCTCTCACTTCTCAGAATGTGATTTAAACTTGGCAATTTCTGTTTAGAACTTGAAAAGGGTCTGTCTGTCCTATTACCTTCGACTTTGAAGAGAGACTTCGTGCAGTGTTCACTTTCCCAGATGGAGCAAGACACAGAAGGAAGAAAAGTGAGGAACAGCTGGTGAGGTCCAGATGTAATGGAAAAAAGTAAGCCCAGATGGCTGATAATCTTCAAATGAGAACATCCTGACACCCATGGGTGCCCAGCTCTCAGCCAGGTACTGGGGAGGAGAAGCAAGACATACCCCCGCCCCTGGGGTGCTTTCAGTCTGTCTGAAACATCACATTTTTTCCCAGGTCATGAGAAAACGACTTAATTCTTCCTTACTCTGCCACACCTAACATCTCACTGCTAAGGATGCAAATTTCCAAGGCAAATATTTTCTAATTTTATTTCCCTGACGCTGTGAGGAATCTTATACCATAATTAAAGTCTGCTGGAGTTCAGAATGTGCTATCCCAAAATACGGCAAACTGAATATTTTAAGTGGAAAGAATTTGAGAAATGGCTGGTGCAGGTGCTTCCTCCCTGAAGCATCATAAGAACCTCATGGGAGAGATGCCCTCTCTGTACCCAGAGGAAAGGAGCATCCTTATCTCAGAGACGGACACCAAGGGGAATCCGAATGAACAGGCCTCACTAAGTTCCCCACAGCTTCCCACCCTTAGCTCAGATCCTCTGTCCTACTACATTTTCCCATGACTTTCACTCTTCATCAAAGCTAATAAAAGGCTCAGGGTTAACCATTTCATTAACTGTTCCCCTTTTTTTTTTTAAACATCTTTATTGGAGTGTAATTGCTTTACAATGGTGTGTTAGTTTCTGCTTTATAATAAAGTGAATCAGCTATACACATACATATACCCCCACATCTCCTCCCTCTTGCGTCTCCCTCTCACCCTCCCTATCCCACCCCTCCAGGTGGTCACAAAGCACCGAGCTGATCTCCCTGTGCTATGCGGCTGCTTCCCACTAGCTATCTATTTTACATTTGGTAGTGTATATATGTCCATGCCACTCTCACACTTCATTCCAGCTTACCCTTCCCCCTCCCTGTGTCCTCAAGTCCATTCTCTACGTCTGTGTCTTTTTTCTTCTTCAGCCCCTTGGTTCTTCAGAACCATTTTGTTTGTTTGCTTTTTTACATTCCATATATATGCATTAGCATACGGTACTTGTTTTTCTCTTTCTGACTTACTTCACTCTGTATGAGAGACTCTAGGTCCAACCACCTCACTACAAATAACTCATTTTCGTTTCTTCTTATGGCGAGTAATATTCCACTGTATATATGTGCCACATCTTCTTTATCCATTCATCTGTCGATGGACACTTAGGTTGCTTCCATGTCCTGGCTATTGTAAATAGTCTGGCCTTACATTTAGGTCTTTAATCCATTTTGAGTTTATTTTTGTGTATGCTGTTAGGGAGTGTTCTAATTTCATTCTTTTACATGTAGCTGTCCAGTTTTCCCAGCACCAGTTATTTAAGAGGCTGTCTTTTCTCCATTGTATATTTTTGTCTCCTTTATCAAAAGTAAGGTGACCATATATGCGTGGGTTTATCTCTGGGCTTTCTATCCTGTTCCACTGATCTATATTTCTGTTTTTGTGCCAGTACCATACTGTCTTGATTACTGTAGCTTTGTAGTACAGTCTGAAGTCTGGGAGCCTGATTCCTGCAGTTCCATTTTTCCTTCTCAAGATTGCTTTGGCTATTTGGGATCTTTTGTGTTTCCATATAAATTGTGAATTTTTTTTTGTTCTAGTTCTGTGAAAAATGCCATTGGTAGTTTGATAGGGATTGCACTGAATCTGTAGATTGCTTTGGGTAGTAGAGTCATTTTCACAATATTGATTCTTCCAACCCAAGAACATGGTGTATCTCTCCATCTGTTTGCATCATCTTTAATTTCTTTCATCAGCGTCTTATAGTTTTCTGCATACAGGCCTTTTGTCTCCTCAGATAGGTTTATTCCGAGGAATTTTATTCTTTTTGTTGCTGTGGTAAATGGGAGTGCTTCCTTAATTTCTCTTTCAGATTTTTCATCATTTCCATATAGGAATGCAAGAGCTTTCTGTGCATTAATTTTGTATCCTGCTACTTTACCAAATTCGTTGATTAGCTCTAGTAGTTTTCTGGAAGAGTCTTTAGGAGTCTCTATGTATAGTATCATGTCATCTGCAAACAGTGACAGCTTTACTTCTTCTGTTCCTATTTGGATTCCATTTATTTCTTTTTTCTCTCTGATTGCTGTGGCTAAAACTTCCATAACTATGTTGAATAATAGTGGTGGGAGTGGACAACCATGTCTTCTTCCTGATCTTAGAGGAAATGGTTTTAGTTTTTCACCATTGAGAATGATGTTGGCTGGGGTTTGTCATATATGGCCTTTATTATGTGGAGGTAAGTTCCCTCTATGCCTATCCTCTGGAGGGTTTTTATCATAAATGGGCATTGAATTTTGTCAAAAGCTTTGTCTGTATCTATTGAGATGATCAAATGGTTTTTCTCCTTCAATTTGTTGATACGGTGTATCACATTGTTTGATTTGCATATATTGAAGAATCCTTGCATTCCTGGGTTAAACCCCAGTTGATCATGGTGTATGATCATTTTAATGTACTGTTGGATTCTGTTTGCTAGTATTTTGTAGAGGATTTTTGCATCTATGTTCATCAGTGATATTGGCCTGTAGTTTTCTTTCTTTGTGACATACTTGTCTGGTTTTGGTATTAAGGTGATGGTGGCCTCATAGAATGAGTTTGGGAGTGTTCCTCCCTCTGCTGTATTTTGGAAGAGTTTGAGAAGGAAAGGTGTTAGCTCTTTTCTAAACGTTTGATAGAATTCACCTGTGAGGTCATCTGGTCGTGGACTTTTGTTTGTTGGAAGATTTTTAATCACAGTCTCAATTTCAGTGCTTGTGATTGCTCTGTTTATACTTCGTATTTCTTCCCGGTTCAGTCTGAGAAGTTTGTGCTTTTCTAAGAATTTGTCCATTTCTTCCAGGTTGTCAATTTTATTGGCATAGAGTTGCTTGCAGTAATCTCTCATGATCCTTTTTATTTCTGCAGTGTCAGTTGTTACTTCGTTTTTCTTTCTTTTTTAAAAAAAATTATTTATTTTATTAATTTATTACTTTTGGCTGCATCAGGTCTTTTTTGTTGCGCACAGGCTTTCTCTAGTTGCGGTAAACGGGGGCTACTCTTCATTGCAGTGCGCAGACTTCTCATTGCGGTGGTGTCTCTTGTGGAGCACGGACTCTAGGCACACAGGCTTCAGTAGTTGTGGCACATGCGCTCAATAGTTGTGGCATGTGGGCTCTAGAGCGCAGGCTCAGTAGTTGTGGTGCACGGGCTTAGCTGCTCCACGGCATGTGGGATCTTCCTGGACCAGGGCTCGAACCCATGTCCCCTGCCTGCATTGGCAGGTGATTCTTTTTTTTTTTTTGCAGTACTTGGGCCTCTCACTGCTGTGGTCTCTCCGGTTGTGGAGCACAGGCTCCAGACCTGCAGGCTCAGCGGCCATGGCTCACGGGCCCAGCCGCTCCGCGGCATGTGGGATCTTCCCGGACCGGGGCACGAACCCGTGCTCCCTACATCGGCAGGCGGACTCTCAACCACTGCGCCACCAGGGAAGCCCAGCAGGTGATTCTTAACCACTGCACCATCAGGGAAGCCCGTTACTTCTCCTTTTTTCATTTCTAATTCTATTGATTGGAGTCTTCTCCCTTTTATCCTTGATGGCTAATGGTTTATCAATTTTGTTTACTTTCTCAAAGAACTAGCTTTCAGTTTTATTGATCTTTGCTATTGTTTTGTTTCTTTCATTTATTTCTGTTCTGATCTTTATGATTTCTTTCCTTCTGCTAACTTTGGGGTTCTTTTGTTCTTCTTTCGCTAATTGCTTTAGGTGTAAGGTTAGGTTGTTTATTTGAGATGTTTCTTGTTTCTTGAGGTAGGATTATACAACTTCTTATACATCTTGTAAGAGGGATTATAAACTTCCCCCTTAGAACTGCTTTTGCTGCATCCCATAGGTTTTGGAACATCGTGTTTTCATTGTCATTTGTTTCTAGCTATTTTTTATTTCCTCTTTGATTTATTCAGTGATCTCTTGGTTATTTAGCAGTGTACTGTTTTCCTCCATGTGTTTGTATATTTTACAGATTTTTTCCTGTAATTGATATATAGTTTCAGAGCATTGTGGTTGGAAAAGACATTTGATATGATTTCAAATTTCTTAAATTTACCAAGTCTTGTTTTGTGACCCAAGATATGATCTATCCTGGAGAATGTTCCATGAGCACTTGAGAAGAAAGTGTATTCTGTTGTTTTTGGATGGAATGTCCTATAAATATCAATTCAGTCCATCTTGTTTAATGTATCATTTAAAGCTTGTGTTTCCTTATTTATTTTCATTTTGGATGATCTGTCCATTGGTGAGAGTGGAGTGTTAAAGTCCCCTACCATGATTGTGTTACTGTCGATTTCCCTTTTTATGGCTGTTAGTATTTGCCTTATGTATTGAGGTGCTCCTATGTTGGGTGCATAAATATTTACAACTGTTATATCTTCTTCTTGGATTGCTGCCTTGATCATTATGTAGTGTCCTTCTTTGTCTCTTGTAATAGTCTTTATTTTAAAGACTATTTTGTCTGATATGAGAATTGCTACTCCAGCTTTCTTTTGATTTCCAATTTGCATGGAATATCCTTTCCCATCCCCTCACTTTCAGTCTGTTTGTGTCCCTAGGCCTGAAGTGGGTCTCTTGTAGACAGCATATATATGCATCTTTTTTTTTGTATCCATTCGGCCGGTCTACGTCTTTTGGTTGGAGCATTTAATCCATTTACATTTAAGGTAGTTATCGATATGTATGTTCCTATTACCATTTTCTTAATTGTTTTGGGTTTGTTACTGTACGTCTTTTCCTTCTCTTGTGTTTCCTGCCTAGAGAAGTTCCTTTAGCCTTTGTTGTAAAGCTGGTTTGGTGGTGCTGAATTCTCTTAGCTTTTGCTTGTCTGTAAAGATTTTAATTTCTCCATTGAATCTGAATGAGATCTTTCCTGGGTAGAGTAATCTTGGTTGTAGGTTTTTCCCTTTCATCACTTTAAATATGTCCTGCCACTCCCTTCTGACTTGCAGAGTTTCTGCTGAAAGACCAGCTGTTAACCTTATGGGGATTCCCTTGTATGTTATTTGTTGTTTTTCCCTTGCTGCTTTTAATATTTTTCTTTGCATTTAATATTTGTTAGTTTGATTAATATGTGTCTTGGTCTGTTTTCCTTGGATTTATCCTGTATGGGACTCTCTGTCCTTCCTGCACTTGATTAACTATTTCCTTTCCCATATTAGGGAAGTTTTCAACTATAATCTCTTCAAATATTTTCTCAGTCCCTTTCTTTTTCTCTTCTTCTTCTGGGACACCTATAATTTGAATGTTGGTGCATTTAATGTTGTCCCAGAGGTCTTTGAAACTGTCCTCAATTCTTTTCATTCTTTTTTCTTTATTCTGCTCTGCGGTAGTTATTTCCACTATTTTATCTTCCAGGCCACTTATCCATTCCTCTGTCTCAGTTATTCTGCTATTGATTCCTTCTAGAGAAGTTTTAATTTCATTTATTGTGTTGTTCATCATTGTTTGTTTGCTCTTTAGTTCTTTTGGTTCCTTGTTAAATGTTTCTTGTATTTTCTCCATTCTATTTGCAAGATTTTGGATCATCTTTACTATCATTATTCTGAATTCTTTTTCAGGTAGACTGCCTATTTCCTCATCATTTGTTTGGTCTGGTGGGTTTTTACCTTGCTCTTTCATCTGCTGTGTGTTTCTCTGTCTCTTCATTTGTCTTAACTTACTGTGTTTGGGGTCTCCTTTTCACTGGCTGTAGGTTCGTAGTTCCCATTGTTCTTGGTGTCTGCCCCCAGTGGCTAGGTTTGGTTTAGTGGGTTGTGTAGGCTTCCTCGTGGAGGGGACTGTTGCCCGTGTTCTGGTGGATGAGGCTGGATCTTGTCTGTCTGGTGGGCAGGAACGCATATGGTGGTGTGTTTTGGCGTGTCTGCGATCTTATTATGATTTTAGGCAGCCTCTGTGCTAATGGATGGGGTTGTGTTCCTGTCTTGCTAGTTGTTTGGCATAGGGTGTGCAGCACTGTAGCTTGCTGATTGTTGAGTGGAGCTGGGTCTTAGCATTGAGGTGGAGATCTCTGGGAGAGCTTTTGCCCTTTGATATTACGTGGAGTTGGGAGGTTTCTGGTGGACCAATGTCCTGAACTTGGCTCTCCCACCTCAGAGGCACAGGCCTGACACCCGGCCGGAGCACCAAGACCCTGTCAGCCACCCGGCTTAGAAGAAAAGGGAGAAAAATGAAAGAATGAAAGAAAAAAATAAAATAAAATAATGTTATTAAAATACAAAATAAAAAAATATTAAAAATTTAGAAAAAGAATGAAAGAAGGGAGCAAGCAAGCCAAAAAACAAATCCACCAACGATATTAAGTGCTAAAAACTATACTAAAAAAAAAAATCCAGACAGAACCATAGGACAAATGGTAAAAGCAAAGCTATACAGACAAAATCACACAAAGGATACACATACACATTCACAAAAAGAGAAAAAGGAAATATATATATATATCTATATATATAAAAAAAGGAAGAGAGCAACCAAATCCATAAACAACTCTACCAGTGATAATAAACTCTAAACACTAAACGAAGATAAACGTAAAACAGAAATAAATTAGATGCAGAAACTAAACCCCAAGTCTACAGTTGCTCCCAAAGTCCACCGCCTCAGTTTTGGGATGATTTGTTATCTATTCAGGTATTCCACAGATGCAGGTGCATCAGGTTGATTGTGGAGGTTTAATCCACTGCTCCTGAGGCTGCTGGGAGGGATTTCCCTTTCTCTTCTTTGTTCGCACAGCTTCTGGGGTTCAGCTTTGGGTTTGGACCCGCCTCTGCACGTAGGTTGCCTGAGGGCGTCTGTTCTTCACTCAGACAGGACGGGGTTATAGGAGCAGCTGATTCGGGGACTCTCGCTCACTCGGGCCTGGGGAAGGGAGGGGTACAGATGCGGGGCGAGCCTGCGGCGGCAGAGGCTGTCATGATGTTGCACCAGCCTGAGGCGCACCGTGCGTTCTCCCGGGGAAGTTGTCCCTGGATCACGGGACCCTGGCAGTGGCGGGCTGCACAGTCTCCCCAGAGGGGGGTTGTGGAGAGTGACCTGTGCTCGCACACAGGCTTCTTGGTGGCAGCAGCAGCAGCCTTAGCGTCTCACGCCCGTCTCTGGGGTCCACGCTGTTAGCCGCGGCTCGCACCTGTCTCCGGAGTTCATTTAGGCGGTGCTCTGAATCCCCTCTCCTCGCCCACCCCAAAACAATGGTCTCTTGCCTCAGGCAGGTCCAGACTTTTGCTCAGACTCCCTCCCAGCTAGCCGTGGCGCACTAGTCCCTTCAGGCTGTGTTCACGCAGCCAACCCCAGTCCTCTCCCTGGGGTCCGACCTCTGAAGCCCGATCCTCAGCTCCCAGCCACTGCCCGCCCTGGCGGGTGAGCAGACAAGCCTCTGGGGCTGGTGAGTGCTGGTTGGCACTGATCCTCTGTGCAGGAATCTCTCCACTTTGCCCTCTGCACCCCTGTGGCTGTGCTCTCCTCTGTGGCTCCAAAGTTTCCCCCCATCCCACCCCGTCTCCGCCCACAAAGGGGCTTCCTAGTGTGTGGAAACTTTTCCTCCTTCACAGCTCCCTCCCACTGGTGCAGGTCCTGTCCCTATTCTTTTGTCTCTGTGTTTTCTTTTTTCTTTTGCCCTACCCAGGTACATGTGGAGTTTCTTGCCTTATGGGACCTCTGAGGTCTTCTGCCAGTGTTCAGTAGGAGTTCTGTAGGAGTTGTTCCACATGTAGATGTATTTCTGATGTATCTATGGGGAGGAAGGTGATCTCCATGTCTTACCCCTCTGTCATCTTGAAGGTACTCCCAATTGTTCATTTCCTAATGAAGGCTCCCATGGCATGGAAAACTGAAATAAATTTGCTTTCTCCTATTAATCTGTCTTTGTCAGTTTAATTTTCCGGCCCAGCCAGGGACCCTAAAATCGTCAAGGATAATCTATTCCTCCTGGTCTCTTCATTGTCAGTAATGTTACTTAAAATGTTAGTGAAATGCCAAAGTACGTCTGCACCTTTCATTCTTAGACACATGTGCACACGTGCAGCATGGTGTCAGCATGAAGAGCTCGAACATTCTGGAGGGAAGTTGGCATGGTTCAGGACTCAGCCCAACCCACCCACATGAAATTACCTGGGCCACTTACACCGTCCTCCCCCGCTTACTCCACTTCCTCATGTAAAATGGAGATTATTCCGGGGGTCACACCACACTCGTGGGCTTTTCTTAATTCAGAGACCAGCTCAGAGGAGGGAGGGGAACAATTTAAACAGCAAGGGGTGATGCCCCAGGCCTCTGCCCTGCTGGGGGACCAGATGGGAGGTGGGAATCTCTGGTCTCGCCTCACTGTGCTGAGTGGGATTCTAGTAATTTTAAAAGAAACTTTTTGTGTGTATCACATCCCCTAAACATGCTGGTTTCTTTAGTTGCTCAATCGATCTGTTTCAGAGCATGGAGAGAAGTTAGTCTGCCTTCCAGATAGATAGCACTTAGGGATTTTTAAGGGTGATTTTAACACCATAACAGTCCATTCTTATCTGACTTAGAAACTGTCTCCGTCCCCTAGCCCACACTCATGCACACACAGACCACCACTCCACCTCCTATTAAAAGGAAGCCAGTCCAGTCAGAAGCCTACCCACCTACCCGCCCATGTGAAATGTTAATGATTTGTCAATGTGTCTGTTCATTAGCCTTGAGACTTTTTTTCCCCCAGGAAAGAAAGGAATGGTGACATCTCAGAAAACAAAAAGAGACCCTGGAGCAACTTGAGCCCTGAAACCCACTCTCTCAATATATTTCATGAGACAACAGTCTTGAAAGCCAAGCTCTGCGGGGGAGGAGAAGGTAATTTTCAGAATTCCTTGGGTTTCATTAGCATGGCAAGGGCTCCACCTAAGAGACTTGATCTTGGAGATTATCTATCTATATGTCAGAGGCAGAGGAAATCTAGAATACGACATAGAGGAGAAATCCACTTCCTCTAGTTTGGACAGAAGAAGGGCTTTGTTTCTCCAGCGTGTTTCCAGACCTTTCCATGGGGCATGCAGGAAGGTGTTGGGAAGTTCCTGTATGCTCCATGGGTAGACAGGGAAGCTAATGGTACTGATTGGCAAACTAGCAAGGGAGTTATGCCAGTGAGAGCAAAGTGCCCTTGTAGACAAGGGATGCAAGCACCGGGACTGGGGGTCTAGGGGAGTCTCCGTGTAAGCAGATACGTTAGGGGTCCCCGGAGAAAGAGAAGCAGGAATGGCTTTCTTGACATAAAAGAACTCATTTTGGCCTAAGCCACTTTTTGATCTCAGCCTGGCCGCAAGGCTTGCCCTTGAACAGGAGAAAAGTCAGTCAAATAAGATTGCAGTGATAAAACAGAGTCCTTGGGCCTCCTCAAGGGATATACATGACAATATATCTTTGAGTTCTGCGGGAACAAAGGCCCCCAGGACAGAATGATGACGTTGACCCTCCTGACTTCAGTCAACTAAAGCTTGGACCTGTGGACCTTTGCCCCAATTCTAGGCTGGATTCTCCTCTGCGCAAGCCCCCTCATGCACATACTTTTAGCTTAAAACTTCCCCAATTCTGCTGTTCTGGGAGACTCTGCTTTAGGAAGGATCCCCAGTGTTCTCCTTACTTGCCGCAAGTAATAATAAATCCTTCCTTCTCCCAGTCTTTGGCTCGGTTGTGCCTATTGGCTTGACACCCACCAAGAGGCAAACCCGCGGCTCAAGCTCAGAGAGCTCACCTGCTATGGACCTGGATAGCAGATGCCGGTAGAACAGGCAAGGAACAGCGTGGATGCAGAGGACAGCAAGGGTCCTGTCTTAGTCTACTCGGGCTGCCATATGAGATACCGCATACCGAGGGGCTTTTCTAACGTAAATCTGTCACATTTCTGGAGGCTGAGAAGTCCAAGATCAAGGTGCTGGCAAGGTATGTTTCACTTCAGGGTCTCTTCCCTTGGCCTGCAGGCGGCCGCTCTCTTGTTGTGTGCTCACACGACCTCTTCCTTGTGCCCTCGGAGACACAGAGTGCCAGCCCTCTGCCATCTCTTCTTATAAGGACACTAGTCCTGCCGGATCAGGGCCCCACCCTCGCGTGACCTCACTTAGCCTTAATTATTTCTATAGATGCTCCATCTCCAAATACAGCCACAGGGAGTGAAGGCTTCACAGAGTGAGTTTGTGGAGTTACGAACATTCAGTCAGTAACGGGTCCATTGCTATCTGAGGACCTGAAAGCACATCTGAGACTCTGTTTGACTCATCTCTGAGTTCTTCCCGTGTGTATATGAGACTACATGTTAATAAACTTGTTTGTCTTGGTCTTCTTAGTCTGTTTTTTGTTACAGAGCCCTGAGAACCTAAGATGGATAGAGGGAAAATGTCTCCCTGTGTGACACGTGGTTAACACTCAAAAAAAAAAAAAAATTCTAAGCTATTATTTTTAGAAACACTTGGATGGGATCCTGGGTTCAGCAGTTTTCTGTTCAAGCTCTCCTCTTTTCTGTTCGGAGGATGCTCACTGTCGACCAATCCAAGACCACTTCGTGGGGGGCGGGGGCTGGGAGGTAGAGGAATCTTGCTTGACTGCTAATTGAGAATTAGGGTTGAAACACCCCAATCTGAAACAAGTTCCGCAAAAGCATATATCACCAATTAGGATCAATTTCACCATCTAGAAATATTGATGTCTACACACCCCAGTTTAATCCATGCACAAATCTTTCTTATCCATCGCAGAGACGCAGGCTTAGCCTTGCTAATGAAATGTCACGGGCTACCAAAAACCCAGAAAAATATCCTGGATTATTTTGTCATTTTGATTTAATAAACGTTTCAACTGAGAGAGAAAGACTTGCACTTGCAATTATGTCAGCATGTAATAATTAAATCTGGCCTAAGCAGCCTCCAGGTATATTTTTAAACAAAAACAAACACAAAACTTCTGTACGTGAGCTTTTAATGGTAAGCACACACTTGGCAACACATAACCGTTAAGTGGATCATTGCTAATTCCTTCAGTATCCGTGTAATAACAACAGTCACGAGGAACCACAGTGGATTTAACACACAGTGTGGGTTTATTTCTTTATAAATAGGCAGCAGTGAAAAGATTTATAATTTCCCTCTTGCTGACATCAGTGGGCAAGTAAGGCAGGCGGCCCCGTCGGCTCTGATGAAAAGATATCACACGTCGTATCCAGTTAACATGGGTAACGGTTGTAATATCTTTCCTCTGATGTCAGTTACAGCTGTTGCCCCATTTCAGGCATGTCAGCAAAGTTCAGCTATTTGCACAAAGGGAGGATGTTCTGAAAGTCATCCACAGGACATTTTTCCTATGTCTTTCACGCTTGGCGTTGTCTCATCCAAAAGATTTAAAGAAATCCTTAATTGTTTTTCCCCAGCTGCAAGTCAGACCCCAAAACTTCTTTCTCTTCCCTTTTAAGCTTTGATAAGAACAAGCCAGCCTTTTTGAAGGTCCTAGAGGCAAGGCAAGTCTCCCCACCCCCGACCCCTTTGTCAAGGTCCTGATGTGTGAAGATCTGAGAGAAAGACCACTGCTGAAGTCACGTTTCCAGCTGCAGTCTGGCAGGTGACAGCAGCCGCCCTGAAGCGGATGTGAAAACCTTCTTAGAGAAGCAAGAGAAACGGGAAGGATTTCAACGCCTGCCCCGCTACGCACACCCCAGACAACTACCTCAGACAGTCTCTTGGGGTCCCAGCATCAGAACTCTGCCTGAGGCAGCCGACGGACTTGAAAGAAACCCTCCATTTGGGGGGGCAACGTGCCAATATCGTCACTATGCTCCATGTGGAGAAAACATCTGCGTGGAGGAGCCCTCCTCTCCCAGACCAGCAGCCCGACGGTGGGGAGACGGGCCGTGGATTCTCAGGGAAGCTTCTGACAGCCTGCTCTCCAGAGAAGTGGGGGACATCGTGTCCACGGGGGACAGAGGAGGCTGGAGCGACTTCCAAAGTGTTTCAGCCCTTGGGGTGGCTCGTGCAGCTCAGGGACAGCCGATTCCAAAAGGTTTCTATTTAGCTAGACATTCGTGGGTCATTACCAAGTACTGATGAAAGTACAAATACAGTGAACTCTGTAACGGAGAACCATCTGCTGATAGACTCATTTTAATCACTTCACAGGTCATCTCCTTTGCTTTTAATGCACATGCCCACACTCTCACACAAACCCACAGTGAATCCTTTTTGTTTTTGCCATCACGTTCTTACTTCCTTAACCCAGAACCCGCCTGTCCCTGCTGTCAGAGTCCCTCCAGTGGGGCGAGGTGGCCGCACATCCCCTTCCTCTTGTTCTGCCTCATGCTCAGACCGTCGGCCACTTGATGTGGTTGGAGACCAGGTCCATGGCCTGCAACTTTTATACCGACAAGTGCTGACGTGGGAGGACTTCTGAGGGAATAGGATTTTCAAACGCTCTTCAACAATTGGTTGTTTCGCAAATAGTTCTTTCAATGAGCCTTGTTTCATCTGAGCAAGCATTTGCTGACTCACCCAGGGAGCACACAGCTTCCAGGAAGTTGGATTGGCAATAGACGCTGGCTAAAAAAAACCCAGGCAATTGTTTTTCCATTATTCCATTACCAGCTGGCAGAGAGGACAAATCACCAAAAGAGGCATTTCTCCTTCGACGTGAAGTCATGGAGACCACAGGAAGGCAGGCTGGTGCTGGGACCGTCTGGTCTGTCCATCTCAAATGTTGCCTGGTCCGAGCTCACAAATACCAGCTACAAAACTTTAACTCCTGCTACTTGCATTATCATTGAAGGATTGCTCCATGCCAGAACCCAAACAAACTTAGTGGTAAAGAAATCGGCTCTATGGGCTTCCCTGGTGGCGCAGCGGTTGAGAGTCCGCCTGCCGATGCAGGGGACGCGGGTTCGTGCCCCGGTCCGGGAAGATCCCACATGCCGCGGAGCGGCTGGGCCCGTGAGCCATGGCTGCTGAGCCTGTGCGTCCGGAGCCTGTTGCTCCGCAACGGGAGAGGCCACAACAGTGAGAGGCCCGCGTACCACAAAAAAAAAAAAAAAAAAAATCAGCTCTAGGACAGAATTTGATTATTGAAGTTACAATGATAAATTCTACTTAGAATTTCAAAACCCTAGTCTTTCCCGAAGGCTGATTTTAATACGAGAATCCAGCACGTGGGTGACCAATTCCTGACAGAACTAGAGGGACAGCTATTATGATTCAAACCTTTACTTCCATATTTATTATAACATTATTATATTTCTGTTACAACCTCATTATAACAGAAAAGAAATGCTGGATACCTGAAATTCACTCATCAGCATTCAAAAACAAAAAAAACAACAACTACAATAATAGAGAAGAAATCAGTCGAGCGGAAACCAAAACTTTAATGTTCAGCCTTGTCCTGAGCTGGCTGTCCAGAGGGAAGCCCGGCTCAAGCCAGACAGCGTAGATTCCTACCCACTACTTACTTCAGGCACCTTAGCTAAGACCGGCCTAAGAAATACATTATTCAGTGGCATTTAATCTCAGGTGGGCTTTTTGATTTAAACACTTGGCATCAGGTCTGCAAAGAGGGGGAAGCCCTTCGTGGACACTGTTGAAAGCTGGCTCCGTTGAGGCATTCTGAGATATTCAGATGTTAGCTCACATAAATCCACTTTTTAGAAAGTGTCACAGAACTGTCTAGAAGTGGTGGGCCCTGAATTTAAATTATTGGTTAGGGAAAGCTTTGGAAACTCTCTGAAGATATTAAAGAAAAATAAGAAAAAGGTGTGGCAGGACAGCTACCCAAGAAAGACTGCCCTAAACTAATATCAGATTCGGTGAAAAAAAAAAATCCGGAAGAGGCCTAGTAACTTCACAAAAGCCGAATTAAGCTTAAGGGCAAGCCTAACCATGCTGTTGAAATTGTCTCTAAGAGTGAGAAGAGCTTGAGAGACAACACTTTGCAAAGCGTCCGGTTTGTACGACTGATTTTTGCTGTAGCAACGTCTACAAATTCAACAGTCTTTTTGGTGCACCTTCTCAGTGCCAAGCTGAGGGGTTATGAGAATGAACAACTGCTGGCTCTGTGCTCAGGGTTTATCAGGACACTCTACTTCCACGTCTATGTACCTATGACAGGACACACTCAGGCTATTTGCTTTGGGCCAGGTACCCTTCTAAGCACTCAGCTCACACTTATTCCATTCCTATAACAAACCTATCTCCATTTGATAGATAAGCAAACTGAGGCAAGGTTAAATAACTGGCCACACCAGTCAGTTTATCATCCCACACCTCCAAAGGCAGCCTTTTTGCCTTCTCTGTTAAAATGGATCCAGGCCCTTGCAATGTTTCCCCTCTACCTGCTGGCACACTGCCATGCTTTGCCAGTAGAGGGAGCGGGGGAGACACTGCAGGAGGAGAAGGGCATGGTTCCCACACCAGGGACAGTGGCTCAAGGTCCCTGCAAACGTGCACCCCCCCATCCACCCACCCGGTTCCTGCAGGTCAAGCTACCGGCGGCACTCGGTGGCCAGCTGCCTACGCCAGCACCTCCCTCAGGTGGTGCTGTAGCAGAGTGCCTCCAAGGAGACAGTTTCCAACAATATCTAGATCTTGGCCCAGGAGCCCGGGGAGTACCTGTCCTCAGGGCAGCCCTGCTCCTTTAACTGCTATTCCCACCTGTTCTCTTTACTGCTCAGTAGCCAATCCCGCATCGCTCCAATCCTCTCTTATGGTTTATAACCATGTACATTAAACTTCCCTGTTCACGTCGCTGTGAGGTTCCGCTCTCCTGAAGGGGTCCAGACTGATACCCTTGCCTACAGCCACAGAGCAGGCCGCAGTGCAGCCAGGACATGAATCCGGAGTCTCCACTCACAGTTGGCATGTGGTCAGATCATCTTGCTGGGCAACACGGCACAGGTTCTGATGCCACGTGCACCCAGAGTGAAGTGCCCATCCATACCGAGGGCAGGGCAGAGGAGACGCGACAGGAGAGAACTCAGGCTGAGCTTTCAAATAGTTTTCCAGCAGATACGCAGAGGAAAGGCATTCCAGGAAGAGGGGATGGTGTATGCAGCCGTGGGAGGAGGGAAAGGGACAGAAGTGTCACCAGGGCTCCTGCCTAATCCCCTAAACCGCCTTCTCATTCCCGGGGAGATTCCTGGTGAGATGTGGGGACCTCAGGATCCTAACCTTGCTCTCAACAACATCCCGACACCTCTCAGGCCAGCTCTCTGGGGAAAACCTTCTCCCCAGGCCTCGGGAAGAACAAGGGCCCTGACCTGGGGGCTGTGATGGTCAGAAGGCGGTGGCACAGGCGCAGGTCAGAGGTCCCCACTGGACCTTGGTGACATTTCTCTCTGAGCACCATCTGTACTGTCTGCTTGGTTCATAACACAGAACACGGAAAAGAGCAATACTTTAATTTTTGTAATAATTGCATTTATTTCCATTTTTGATAAAGCTATTGCTCTTCACTCCCCAAATGCACATTTATAAATAATGGACATTGTAATTGTTTGGAGGAACAAACGTTAGAGTTGGAGCCATCAGGCCATTTTCAGCAACACAGCTCTTTCTGGGGGCTGGACGGTTTACGGAAAACACTGAAGTTACCTACAACTTTTTTCAGCCAATTCTGCCCTCATGGCTTCCATGGAAATAGGCTCTTCTGCTAAACGAAGGCAGGTCCTGGGAGTAGGGTGGGAGTAGTGAGGGCTGCTCTGATCACCCCAGGTCACAAAGAAACAGGTCACTTGTCCCCAGCCCCTGGCAGAGCGCCCGCCTAGTTCCAAAGTTTGCCTTCAGTATTACATGACACACACACCCAGAGAGGTTGCAAACATACTGTGTGATATTCCCAAATTTGGAGTTTGCAGAACTGGCAGAAGTTGAGATTGGTATTTTGAAAGTGATGTATTTTAGGTCCTAGAAATTCGATGAAAAAAAAACCCCCAGCTCCCAGGGATCTAAGCCCGCTTGAGCACAGAAGACCTTTCTGCCTGAGTGGAAATGGTAGGGGGAAAAACCAGAAGCAAAAGATAAAATTCAGAAGTAAAAAAAAAATGAAGGGACCGTATCGAGTGGGTTCAGTTGAGTTGATTACCCCACTGCGGTCTGATGATCCATTTCCTCAAGGGTTTTTGTTTCTGCTCGGTTTGGGTCAGCAATTCGGGAAGCTATGCTTTCCTTTATGAAAAAAAAAAAAATCAAAAGTAAAATAAGTATTTCACGTCATGAAGATAATGCTAAGTTTAATGGCTTATCCAGCGTTTGAAGTCGTCCCAGGTCCAGGTAGAGGGTCAGCAGGGCAGCCTGTGGTTAGACTGCATTCCTTTGAAGGAGCTGGTCCAGTAATTGCTAGGGAATTAGAGACAAAGAAGTCAAGTTCAGAGTCAGCATCTGGGCACCACACACACGTCACACCTGCTGGCGGCCGGGCCATTACCTTTTTGAAGACTTCGGCCCGGAGTCTGTTACTCTGTAAGATCACCCTTTTCTTTTGTTCTTCTTTTTTCTTTCTAACTTCCGGCAAGTTATTATAGATTCTGAAACAGATTCAGAAAACATTCTGAATGGTAGCGAGATAGCGTGTGTCTGCTGTGGATCTGTGTCCTCTCTTGTCAGCAGGCTCTTCCATTTCAAAGGGACGATCAGCTGCATATGGGCCACCTCGCATCTGTGAGACCCCAAGACCCGGGGCTCCCCTGACCATCTCCAGATGGGACTGCCCAGGCAGGGGCCACGCAGCAGATGGAGCCCCACCCAGGGCAAAGCTGGAGAGGCCGGGTGTTTAATCAGAAGTCACTTTTCTTGTCTCTCCATCTTCTACGATAATTAACCACTTGCTTGTAAAATGAGAGATTCTAGACCTACGCTTCGCCACTCTGAGCGTAAACTTACCTTTTACCAAATACCTTTTTGCCACTCAATTTTTGTCTCCCTATGACTTAGAAAAAGAGCAGCGAATCAATGGAAGTAGCAGGAATTGTACTGGAATGACACACACATAAAATATGTGTGTGTCTGCCTCTTTACCTACTGCATTCCTAATTAAGCTGTTTCCAAATACCTCTCAGGCATATGTATTGATATTATGTTCTTGTCCTGGTGTAAAATTAGCAGCTTCCAAGACACAAGCAGGGCCTGAGGGACCCTTCTTCTGGGCCCTTTCTTCTTACTTCCCTACAGAAATTGTTTATGTACTGATGCCAAACAAGATTTCTGCTGGAATCCACAGACACAGAAGAGACACTGTAGCCTGAGCTTTTGGGGTGCTGTACACGTGGCACTTGGATTAACATCTCTTGTTTTATTTTCTCTCATGTTTGAAAGCCAGACAAAATTTGTTTAACATGTTGCCCTCTTAAAATAATAATTACAAACTATACAAGTATTGATGATGACAATATTAGCAGGTGACACTGTCTTGGTTATAGGGCACTAGGCTAATAATCTTTTTATGAATTTACCTTTTAAAAATTTTTATCTATTTATTTTTTATTGAAATATAGCTGATTTACAATGTTATGTTAGTTTCAGGTGTACAGCAGTGATTCAGTTATACATATATATTATTTTTCAGATTCTTTTCCTTTATAGATTATTACAAAGTATTGATTCTAGTTCCCTGTGCTATATAGTAGGTCCTTGTTGGTTATCTATTTTATATATAGTAGTGTGTATGTGTTAATCCCAAACTCCTAATTTACCCTTCCCGTCCTTCCCCCTTTGGTAACCGTAAGTTTGATTTCTATGTCTGTGGGTCTTTCTGTTTTGCAAATAAGTTCATTTCTATCATTATTTTTTAGATTCCACATATAATTGATATCATATGATATCTGTCTTTCTCTGTCTGACCTACTTCACTTAGTATGATCATCTCTGGGTCCATCCATGTTGCTGCAAATGGCATTATTTCATTCTTTTTTATGGCCGAGTAATATTCCGTTGCATATGTAGACCACGTCTTCTTTATCCATTCATCTGTCAATGGACACTGAGGTTGCTTCCATATCCTGGCTACTGTGAATAGTGCTGCTGTGAACACTGGGGTACATGTGTCTTTTCGAATTATGGTGTTCTCTCAATATATGCTCAGAAGTGGGATCGTTGGGTCATATGGTAGTTCTGCTTTTAGTTTTTAAAGGAACCTCCATACTGTTCTCCATAGCGGCTGCACCAATTTACATTCCCACCAACAGTGCAAGAGGGTTCCTTACTAGGCTAACCATCTGACATGAATTTCCCGGGTAGCCCTCACGACAGTTGGAAGAGACACCGTCCAGTGTCCTGCTGTTATGGGAGTGAGGAACCCATCCCCAGCGAGGTCAGGAGGCCAGTGGCGTCCCTCGGCTGGTGAATGAGGGGCTGGGAGTCCAGCCTCGGTCTGTCTGACTTCATGCAACACTGTTCCCCAATCATGTAGTGTAGAGTGACCTGGGAATTGCTGGCACATGGCACAGTGCCTGGCACACTGAGGGCATCGACATGATCTAAATGAACACACGATTGCCACATCGAAGAGCAATGCTAGAGGGGACCAGGAGAAGTCTGTCAGGGTCAGCAGGAAATCTGACATGTCCCAAAGCCCCACAGTGGAACTCCTTCTGGATCCACAGACACGCACCTTCCCGATCTTGACCATCTGATCTTGTGGGGAGTTTAGGATAAAAATTCCCAGGCCTCAGCCCTGGAGCTTCTGCTGCAGTATTTTCTTAACATCCTCAATAAATTATGGCACGTCTGTACAATGGACCACTCTGCATCAATGAGGAGAATCACCCATGTCTTCTGACATAGAAAAAGACCTCACAGACACAAAGTAAAAGAAGCTACAGAAAGATAATATTGCATATAGCATGATCCCATTTATGGTTAAGAATTAGATAACTAGTAATAGTTATCTAATTAGATACTAAATAGTTCTCTAATTTGTACGTCTAAATAGACGTACAAATAAACGTCTATTTTCAGGCAGAGAGAAAGGCCTGGAATGATATATAGGATGCTGATAACTGCGGTGTCCCTGGAGAAAGTACAAGGCTGGGAGGTGGGGCAGGAGGGGGGCCAGTCAGTCACGAGGGACTTCAGCTCTCTCTCTTCTGTTTGAATTTTTTTTAATGAAAATGTAATTTAATAACATAACTGATAACAAAGAATACAAAAGAAAAGGAAGCTCCAGTGTGATTCTGTGGGTGCATGAGGTCTGAGAACCGGGGTCTGAGCCCACCCAGGGCACAGCCCACAGAGCAGAGTGGAAGTCCCGTTACTGACCGCATCTGAGGAGACCTGGCTTCCAGCCAGGGAAGCCATGGTGTGGGGAACAGCATCACTCTGCCCATCGGTCCTCTCAGAGCCTCAGTCTCCTCTCAGTAGAATGATATGGTGATGCTCTGTCCACGAAGGCTGCTTTGAGATCTACATTTTAATTTCAGGTCTCCATAAGAGCAGCTCTGGACTCAGGGACCAGGAGGGGAAGACGTGGCTGCATTTTCCACCAAATGGAAAAAGGAATACTTTGGGCGTGACGTATACACAACTTCGCACTTCCGCAACGGCAGGTCTTGAAACCCAGTGGCCCTTTAAAAACCCAGTTAGAAAGCTGCGCAGTGGGTCATTAATGGGATGCTCCCCTTTCTCCTTTTACTGTTTTATTTACAAAGAGGTTCCCTGCAGATAATCAAAGTTGGCTAATCGTCACGGAAACAATACAGTCATGGGGAAGCAGAGATTTTGCGCGGGGAGTGGGGAGAAATGTATTCTCCCTATTTTAACGGCTTCTCTAAGCTGTGCTATCAATTTGGTTAAATTGTTATAGGTCCTCCCAGTACTAGATACTTCATTATAAACTAATGGCATTTTACTTGGATGAACTTGGCAAACTCTGTCAAGTTACTACATTTGGGTTGGGAGGCCAGGTCTCAGAAAGAATGGCAGCCTTTGTGTGTTGGTGAGAACGAGTGGGCGTCTAGAATAGCAACCAGCCAAGCAGGACAGGGAGAGTTTGCGGGCAGCAGGGCCGCCAAGCCCGCCGGCGATGCGGTGCCAAAAAGGCCGGCTCGTGGCCCTCTGTGGCTTCGCTGGCCCCACGCGCCATCGGCCTCCAAGCCTGGATGCTTTTCTCCAGGCTCTGCCACTGTCAAGGCCCTCAGGAGACCTAGCTTCTCTCCTCCTCATAAAATTACCTGCAAAGGTTCACAGTGACAAACAGCACCTGCCCAGAGCAACGATGGGAAAGTGCAGAAGCATTCCTGTTATGAGTCTGGGGATCTCTTAGAGACCAATTACAGGACTGGCTCAGAATCCAAGACCCACCACGTTCCTAAGGTTTTTCCAAGAACGACATTAGCATTCAGAGGCGCGATTCAACAACTCCACTTCTTTCAGCCACAGCTTTTCAAATCCACGGCCAAGAAGACCTCAGAGCTTAAACGTGGACCTAGAAATAGTGGCCCAGCTGGACAGTGCCTGGATCCATCAAGCCATCCCTCCTCCCTCCTCCCCCACTTTTTTTGACCGCACACAATATAATCGAGTACCTTTTAGATCGCATATGCATCTCCTTCTCTGAAATGTACCTTTCTTTCGGTTTGAACAAGTTATCTGGGAAAAAAAAAAAAGTGGACAGAGGATTAATTTCGGAAGGTACAGATGTTGCACATTTCTAGAGAAACATCGTGGTGGGCTTAGTTCACTCTCTGTTATCCATCCTTAATCTAAGCCCAGTCTGTTACAAACACAGCAGGACTCAGTAGACACACACACCACGCACAGTTGTATTGAAATCAACGAACAGTTAAACATGGGCATGAAGTTCAAGGTTAACATCTAATCGACTTTATGGTCAGTGACTCCTTTGCATGCCGCATTTAGCAATAAAGAGTCAGAGTTTACTGGGGTAGTGCCACTGCGGCACGAAAGTGTGTTTCAGTGTCGCTCTGGGTGCAGGGCCCTGGGTGTGAGGTCATCCCATCCACAAAATATCTCCACACTAGGTGTTTGGTGCCTCTGAGGACAAGGAAATCTCCCACAATTGCTAGAACACTTTCAGAGCAGGGACTTTCACTCACAATTGTAGTCTCCATCAGGGATGCCCGGCCTCTGCATCCTTTCTAATGGAGGGATTAGCCCTTTCCAAGCTCAGAAAATGTAACGGACAACGTAAGAGTGATGTCTGCCTAGTGCCCTTTAAGAAAGTACACGGTGGCTAAAGATGACTGTGAGTCTGGAATTTTTTTTAATGAAAGTACATACTGCTCATCACAAGATGTTTACAGATGGCACGCTTGAAAATGGTCTGTGCTTTTTCAAAAACAGTGTATACCTTTCTGCGATAACTCTGAAATCCCCATGAGACTCAGCCCTACGGGTTAGCCAAGAGGCTGGCACCCAGAAATATTGCATGGGGGTGCTTGTTGCATGGGGATGCATCTGAGCAGCTGCCACACATACTGTCTGCAACCCCTGGACGGTAACCAGCTCCCCTGCCTTCATTCAGCACAAGCAGACAGGTGACTCGATGTCCTTCAATCAGGGAGTTGCAGAGTGGGCCCCCTGTGGCCCCCAGCCAAGACTCCACCATGTTTCTATGAGTCTCCCCCACCTGGGCCTGTCCCCCCTCGCTCAATACTCCAGCAGAGCCACCGAAGATTTCTCAGGCTTGAGAATATACCGACTTTTCCAGGAATATACAAGAAGGTGGGATAGAGGCGTGGATGCGAAGACATCTCTTCCCCTCTGGGGAACTGTAACACAGCTACCGATTTACAAGATGGAAACAACACAGTGGCTGAACTTGAATTCTGTCTGGTTAAAAACATAAAAGAAAAAGGTGGCGCCATTATTCAACTTCAGAGACAAGATTCAAAGGAAAAACAGAAGAAAAGAGAAAGAAATCAGAAGAGTTTTCCCAGGGAAGGGAAAACGTCCCCAGTGTTTAGAAAGGCACTGGGCCGTGTGAACCAGGAGAGTCAATGTCTCCATGAAGACTGATCTGCAGAGACGCCTCCCAGCGCCCGCCCTCTGCTCACCCTCCAGACAGGGCCCGGCCAGAGCCCAGGACCTCAGGAAAATCCCAGCAGCATTCCAAAGAAATGGGCTGTCACCTTAAGGCAGTCAGCGTCTTGGACAAGCAAACACGCGTCCGCCTGAAGACCCCCACTGAGGCAGGGAGAAGGAGCCTCCGACAGAGACTCCCCCGCTGGGTCTGCACCAGCATTCCTCAGGAGCCACTCAGGATTAGGGGAAGGGTGACGTGAACAGATGCACGGTACCCCAAGGGAACAGAAACGTTACAAAGTGCATTTACAATATTTCCATAATCTCAGTTCAATCGTATGTGGTCTCCCCTCAGAAGTTAGTTCTGTTTTTGTTTTGGTTCGGTTTGATTTGTTTCTTTTGAGCACCTGATACCACAATGAAGCTCTGGTCTTACTTCCAAGAGGAAACAAAAGCAAACGTGAGCTATCTGGCACCTCCACTGTTTTGTTTTCTGAACTCTTCTCCGCCCGCTGTGTCTCAGCACAAGTTTCAATTCTGGGCCCAGCAGCCCACGTTAGGTGCAAAACAAGCATGTCTGTATCCAAGAGGGCCTGCCCCAGCTGGCGGGCTCCACCCCGCACCTCGCTGGTTGCTGTTGATTCTGAGTTTTCATAACAGCACCAGGCCCATGTGACAGATAGTGGGGATGCTTTCTGGATGGGATGGAAGAGAGGAAGAAAGCGAGGCTCTACCTTCCTGGAGGAAGTTGTTTGAAATAATCAAGTGTGTCGCTAATGGCTCCCAGCCTCGCTGGAGTAAAAAGAACCCTATTTGGCACTTTGAGAGGGAAAGCGGCAGGAAGAGGGGAGGGGGCGGGGTGACACCTGACGGTCAGCATTACTACTTATAATAAACAGCTAGTGTTTATTGGATCGCCATAGATCTTCACACCAACCCTGTGACATACTCATATTTCTTTTGTATTTTAGGGTTGGAAAATCAAAGTTCAAAGTGCCAAGGGTTTCCTGCTCAGGTTTATGCAGTGAATGAGTGAGTGGCAGAGCTGGATTTCGGTCCAGATCAGTCCAGCCCTGTCCACACATGCCCTCAACCTCAGAACACGGCCACCAACCCGTGGTTGCAGATTTCATCTTTTGGTCGCCCTGACACGTGTTGGTCCATTTCCCAGGAGACCAATCCAAAATCCCTTTCTCTTCTTCCTTCTTCCTGCCTCCTACATTTAATGAGCCACTACTATGCCTCCAGGAAATGCTCAGAAGAAAATAAAAATGATAAGATCTTGCCACCATGAGACTTCATTATTGAAGAAGGAGTCAGATAATTAACAAACCAGCTACAAAGTATCAGGTAGGTGCTGTGATGAAAAAGAATCATGGCCACATGGTCAAGGAGGACCAGGGTGGTCAGGAAGGCTCCTCAGGGAGCAGTTATTTAAACCATGACCCAAATGACCACAGGAGCCAGCCATGGGGGCCAGTAGAGGGAAGAGTGAGGAAGGATCCGGGACACAGTGCATACAGTGTGAGGGAGGGGGCATGAGGGCATGAGAAGGCAGGCCGGGAGTAGAGGTAAAGCAAAGACACTGTGGTTCTCCACCCAGGTTATACACCTTACCACCGCCTGCAGAGTCTAACCACGATTCCCACACGTGGGCACTGGAACCTGAACCAGAATCTCCAATGATTCTAGGGGGCGCCATGTAATAGGGAAGAACGAATCTGACTCCATATCAGCAATGTTTCTTTTACTTTAACCTTTGTATTCCATTGCTTTTGCTCTGAGTTAAGAATGTTGCCTATAGCCTGAAATAGACAGGAAAACCCATTCTCAAGGCTCTGACCTTTAAGGGTATAATACTTTTCTGTTCATATAGAGATGAAAATTTGCAGAACAGAGACTAACATTTGTCTTGTTGGAGGTTTACAGGAACATCGTGACCTGACCTACACCGACAGCTGCAAGAACAAAGGATTCCAACACCAGGAAATCTGCAACAACCAACCACACCCCTCCCTCAGGTTGCCTTTAAAAAGGCTTTGCTGAAACCCTTTGGGGAGTCTGGGCTTTTTGGGGGCATGAGCCGCCGTCTCCTTGCATAACCCTGCAATAAACCTTTCTCTGCACTAAATCTCTATGTTTCGGTATTGTTTGCCCTAACTGTGGGTCAGGCACACGAACTTGCATTCTGTAACAGCAGGCGACAGGAAGCATCAGTGTTGGGTTTTGCAAGCCTACTAAGGAGATCTGCAAGTCTGTTGAGTTTTCCTCCAGAGTAAGAGATGGAGAGCCAGGTGGGTTTTTTTTTTTTTAAATTTTATTTTATTTATTTTTATAAGCATGTTCTTATTAGTTATCTATTTTATAAATATTAGTGTATACATGTCAATCCCCATCTCCCAATTCATCCCACCACCACCCCCCACTGCCACTTCCCCCCTTGGTGTCCAAACGTTTGTTCTCTACATCAGTGTCTCTAATTCTGCCCTGCAAACCGGTTCATCTGTACCATTTTTCTAGGTTCCACATATATGTGTTAGTATACGATATTTTTCTCTTTCTGACTTACTTCACTCTGTATGACAGTCTCTAGATCCATCCACGTCTCTACAAGTGACCAAATTTCATTCCTTTTTATGGCTGAGTAATATTCCATTGTATATACGTACCACTTCTTCTTTATCCATTTGTCTGTCGATGGGCATTTAGGTTGATTCCATAGCCTGGCTATTCTAAGTAGTGCTGCAATAAACATTGGGGTGCATGTGTCTCTTTGAATTATGGTTTTCTCTGGGTATATGCCCAGTAGTGGGATTGCTGGGTCGTATGGTAGCTCTATTTTTAGTTTTTTTACGGAACCTTCATACTGTTCTCCATAGTGGCTGTATCAATTTACATTCCCACCAACAGTGCAAGAGGGCTCCCTTGTGTCCACACCCTTTCTAGCATTTGGTGTTTGAAAATTTTCTGATGATGTCCATTCAAACTGGTGTGAGGTGATACCTCACTGTAGTATTGATTTCCATTTCTCTAATGATTAGTGATGTTGGGCACTCTTTCATGTGTTTGTTGGCCATCTGTATGTCTTCTTTGGAGAAATGTCTATTTAGGTCTTCTGACCATTTTTGGATTGGGTTGTTTGTTTTTTTAATATTGAGCTGCATGAGCTGCTTGTATATTTTGGAGATTAATCCTTTGTCAGTTGCTTCATTTGCAAATATTTTCTCCCATTCTGAGGACTGTCTTTTCGTCTTGTTTATGGTTTCCTTTGCTGTGCAAAAGCTTTTAAGTTTCATTAGGTCCCATTTGTTTATTTTTGTTTTTATTTCCATTTCTCTAGGAGGTGGGTCGAAAAGGATCTTGATGTGATTTATGTCATGGAGTGTTCTGCCTATGTTGTCCTCTAAGAGTTTGATAGTGTCTGGCCTTATCCTTAGGTCTTTAATCCATTTTGAGTTTATTTTTGTGTATGGTGTTAGGGAGTGTTCTAATTTCATTCTTTTACATGTAGCTGTCCAGTTTTCCCAGCACCACTTATGGAAGAGGCTCTCTTTTCTCCATTGTATATTCTTGCCTCCTTTGTCAAAGATAAGGTGACCATAGGTGTGTGGGTTTATCTCTGGGCTTTCTATCCTGTACCGTTGATCTATATGTCTGTTTTTGTGCCAGGACCATACTGTCTTGATTACTGTAGCTTTGTAGTATAGTTTGAAGTCAGGGAGCCTGATTCCTCCAGCTCCGTTTGTCTTTCTCAAGATTGCTTTGGCTATTTGGGATCTTTTGTGTTTCCATACAAATTGTGAATTTTTTTGTTCTAGTTCCGTGAAAAATGCCATTGGTAGTTTGATAGGGATTGCATTGAATCATTAGATTGCTTTGGGTAGTATAGTCATTTTCACAATATTGATTCTTGCAATCTAAGAACATGGTATATCTCTCCATCTGTTCATATCATCTTTAATTTCTTTCATCAGTGTCTTACAGTTTTCTGCATACAGGTCTTTTTTCTCCTTAGGTAGGTTTATTCCTAGGTATTTTATTCTCTTTTTTGCAATGGTAAATGGGAGTGTTTCCTTAATTTCTCTTTCTGATTTTTCATCATTAGTGTACAGGAATGCAAGAGATTTCTGTGCATTAATTTTGGATCCTGCAACTTTACCAAATTCATTGATTAGCTCTAGTAGTTTTCTGGTGGCATCTTTAGGATTCTGTATATATAGTATCATGTCATCTGCAAACAGGGACAGTTTTACTTCTTCTTTTCTAATTTGTATTCCTTTTATTTCTTTTTCTTCTCTGATTGCTGTGGCTAGGACTACCAAAACTGTGTTGAATAATAGTGGTGAGAGTGGACATCCTTTTCTTGTTCCTGATCTTAGAGGAAATGGTTTCAGGTTTTCACCATTGAGAACGATGTTTGCTGTGGGTTGTTGTATATGGCCTTCATTATGTTGAGGTAGGTCCCCTCTATGCCCACTTTCCAGAGAGTTTTTTATCATAAATGGGTGTGGAATTTTGTCATAAGCTTTTTCTGCATCTATTGAGATGATCATATGGTTTTTATTCTAAAATTTGTTAATATGGTGTATCACATTGATTGATTTGCATATATTGAAGAATCCTTGCATCCCTGGGATAAATCCCACTTGATCATGGTGTATGATCCTTTTAACGTGTTGTTGGATTCTGTTTGCTAGTATTTTGTTGAGGATTTTTGCATCTATACTCATCAGTAATACTGGTCTATAATTTTCTTTTTTTGTACTATGTTTGTCTGGTTTTGGTATCAGGGTGATGGCGGCCTCATAGAATGAGTCTGGGAGTTTTCCTTCCTCTGCAATTTTTGGGAAGAGTTTGAGAAGAATGGGTGTGAGCTCTTCTCTAATGTTTGATAGCATTCACCTGTGAAGTCATCTGGTCCTGAACTTTTGTTTGTTGGAAGATTTTTTACCACAGTTTCAATTTCATTACTTGTGATTGGTCTGTTCATATTTTCTATTTCTCCCTGGTTCAGTCTTGGAAGTTTATACCTTTCTAAGGATTTGTCCATTTCTTCCACGTTGTCCATTTTTTTGGCATAGAGTTGCTTGTAGTAGTCGCTTAGGATGCTTTGTATTTCTGTGGTGTCTGTGGTAACTTCTCCTTTTTCATTTCTAATTTTATTCATTTGAGTCCTTCTCCCTCTTTTTCTTGATGAGTTTGGCTAATGGTTAATCAATTTTGTTTATCTTCTCCAGCTTTCTTTTGATTTCCATTTTCATGGAATATCTTTTTCCATCCCCTAACTTTCAGTCTGTATGTGTCCCTAGGTCTGAAGTGGGTCTCTTGTAGATGGCATATATATGGGTCTTGTTTTTGTATCCATTCAGCAAGCTTGTGTCTTTTGGTTGGAGCATTTAATGCGTTCACATTTAAGGTTATTATCGATATGTATGTTCCTATTACCATTTTCTTAATTGTTTTGGGTTTGTTTTTGTAGGTCCTTTTCTTCTCTTGTGTTTCCCACTTAGAGAAGTTCCTTTAGCATTTGTTGTAGAGCTGGTTTGGTGGTGCTGAATTCTCTTAGCTTTTGCTTGTCTGTAAAGCTTTTGATTTCTCCATCAAATCTGAATGAGATCCTTGCTGGGTAATCTTGGTTGTACGTTCTGCCCTTTCATCACTTTAAATATATCATGCCACTCCCTTCTGGCTTGTAGAGTTTCTGCTGAGAATTCAGCTGTTAACCTTATGGGAGTTCTCTTCTACGTTATTTGTCGTTTTCCCCTTGTTGCTTTCAATAATTTTTCCTTGCCTTTAATTCTTGTCAATTTGATTACTATGTGTCTTGGTGTGTTTCTCCTTGGGTTTATCCTGCCTGGGACTCTCTGTGCTTCCTGGACTTGGGTGGCTATTTCCTTTCCCATGTTAGGGAAGTTTTCGACTATAATCTCTTCAAATATTTTCTCGGGTCCTTTCTTTCTCTCTTCTCCTTCTGGGACCCCTATAATGTGAATGTTGTTGGGTTTAATATTGCCCCAGAGGTCTCTTAGGCTGTCTTCATTTCTTTTCATTCTTTTTTCTTTATTCTGTTCCATAGCAGTGAATTCCACCATTCTGTCTTTCAGGTCAGTTATCCGTTCTTCTGCCTCAGTTATACTACTATTGATTCCTTTTAGTGTATTTTTCATTTCAGTTATTGTATTGTTCATCTCTGTTTGTTTGTTTAATTCTTCTAGGTGTTTGTTCTTTAATTCTTCTAGGTCTTTGTTAAACATTTCTTGCATCTTCTCAATCTTTGCCTCCATTCTTTTTCTGAGGTCCTGGATCATCTTCACTATCATTATTCTGAAATCTTTTTCTGGAAGGTTTCCTATCTCCACTTCATTTAGTTGTTTGTCTGGGGTTTAACTTGTTCCTTCATCTGGTACATAGCCCTCTGCCTTTTCATTTTGCCTATGTTTCTGTGAATGTGGTTTTCCTTCCACAGGCTGCAGAATTGTAGTTCTTCTTGCTTCTGCTGTCTGCCCTCTGGTGGATAAGGCTATCTAAGAGGCTTGTGCAAGTTTCCTGATGGGAGGGACTGGTGGTGGGCAGAGGTCAGTAAAACTTTAATCTACTTGTCTGCTCATGGGAGGGGCTGGGTTCCCTCCCTGTTGGTTGTTTGGCCTGAGGCGACCCAACACTGGAGCCTACCAGGCTCTTTGGTGGGGCTAATGGCAGACTCTTGTAGGTCTCATGCCAAGGAGTACTTCCCAGAACTTCTGCTGCCAGTTTCCTGTCCTCACGGTGAGCCACCCCCTGCCTCTGAAGGAGACCCTCCAACACTAGCAGGTAGGTCTGGTTCAGTCTCCCATGGGGTCACTGCTCCTTCCCCTGGGTCCCGATGCGCACACTACTTTGTGTGTGCCCTCCAAGAGTGGAGTCGCTGTTTCCCCCAGTCCTGTTGAAGTCCTGCAGTCAAATCCCACTAGCCTTCAAAGTCTGATTCTCTAGGAATTCCTCCTCCCGTTGTCAGACCCCCAGGTTGGGAAGCCTGACGTGGGGCTCAGAACCTTCACTCTAGTAGGTGGACTTCTGTGGTATAAGTGTTCTCCAGTTTGTGAGTCACCCACCCAGCGGTTATGGGATTTGATTTTATTGTGATTGCGCCCCTCCTACCATCTCACTGTGGCTTCTCCTTTGTCTTTGCATGTGGGGTATCTTTTTTGGTGAGTTCCAGCGTCTTCCTGTCAGTAATTGTTCCGGAGTTAGTTGTGATTCCAGTGCTCTCACAAGAGGGAGTCACCACGTGGGGTTTTAAGCAGGGGATCTGATTTGAATTCTTAAAGGCCGACTCCAGCAGCTGTTCAGAACACGCGCCAACTGGGTGGAGAAAATTCAAACGTGGCAGCAGGGAGATAGGTCAGACCATTGCAGCCAGGTAAGCAAAAGATGACAGCAGCGCTCAGCACAGCTGGGAAGTGGGAGGACTCAGGACTCACCTACACTCACCGAACATGAGCCATGAGAGTTATGAAGGTGGAAGAGAAAACCAGGCTTTACGCGGGAGGGATGGATTGGGAGTTTGGGGTTAGCAGATGCAGACTATTATATATAGAATGAATAAACAACAAGGTCCTACTGTATAGCACAGGGAACTATATTCAATACCCTATGATAATCCTTAATGGAAAAGAATATGAAAAAGAATGTGTATGTATGTGTGTGTGTGTATATACATATATATATATACACACACACATATATATATCTCACTTTGCTGTGCAGCAGAAATTAACACATTGTAAATTAACTATACTTTTTAAAAAGAGAAAGAGAGAGAGAGCAGGACCATGGGGACCAGCCTGCAGCAAGAGACAGCTCTTCAGGGAATCATACAGCAGGACCTCATTTCATAAGATGGAAACCATCCTGCACGCACTTTGCTCAAAAATACAGTGAAAGCTCATCTATCAATTCCCTTTTCATGGAAATTCTACCTTTATAAAATTAAAGTGACTGGTGAGAACAATTTTCTGCTAGCTTATGGGTCTTTTCTGGATTTTCCTTGAAGCTGTACGTGTTCTAATTCACTAACACAGAGGAAAGAACAGCCCTTGTATTTTTACCTCCTGTTTTATCATTCAAACACAGCAGGGGTTTTCCCCACCCCCCAAGCAAATTACTAAGGTAAATTGCCTATTTCTGCCTTCCTGGAAAACTCTTCTTCTTCTTTTTTTTTTTTTTTTAAACTTGAATCTCTTGTGTCTGGCTTATCATCGTATCCAAACTACTGGCCTGTTGCTAACTTCGCGTGGCAAAGGCCAGACACACTGAGCCCGATTCAGGTCAGCAAACAACGAGCTACCGAGAGTCTGGTGCTCCCGAGGCTGTTCTTGGGGAGCAGCTGAGTCAAAGCCAAGTCCTGACATCCCATTAATCTCTATAAACACACGCGGGTGTTTATTACAACCCTCACATCACACACGTGCAAACATGCATGCACAGATGGGGACAGGTGGCCTCAACATCCAGGCAGCTAGCTGACAGTGTCAGCAGGAGGCAGCAGGGATCCCCCAGACACCAGCATGACTGGTTGTTTATGAGGCCAGAGCTCATTTTCCTCCACACAGAGTCGTTATCTACAGCTGATGGCAAAGCTTCATTTTCCCTATTGAACAAGTCATCTAAATGATAATCAGGTTCACACTGGATTTATTAGTGCAGTGCCCTCGCAGAAGCTGATGTTCTGCAGTCACCCTGAGCACTTTGAAGCGTCTTTTAGAATTTGCTTCCCCTAGCTTAAAAACACCAAACCCAAGAGATGCCTGTGGGAGAGAATCCAGCCGGGAGCCAACAAGCCAGTTTGGAGGGTAGATGCCAAGTCTACACTGGCCGGCATCTTCTAGGAAAGACAGGGCCTCCCAAAACGAATGGAAATGGGATATGTTTTAGGGAAGAAGATCTCTAGAGGATTCTTCTCCTGAAAAGGGGCTCCAATACACGTGTATTCGAAGGTCACGAGGCTGTTCATTATGTCAGTTTCCAAGCCAGGGAGCAGCTGGCCCTCCTGCCTCTGGAATAATTACATCATGGCCTTCAGGAGTTACATCCAGTTACTTGCACATCATTTCCATTCAGCTCACCTCGCTGGGACCTCCAATTTGCTGACGTGGGTAGCAGCCGAGTGGCCTGCCTTGGACCAATTAACCCTCCAGAAACTAAACGGTGTGCATTACACTGTAGAAAAGCGAGTTGAAGACTCATAGGTTGTTTGCCTTCAAAATGCTCTTGTGATGATAAAGTCTTGTAAACATCCTCGTTCTTCTGAAATCCCTTCTATCCTTCTGTGGGATCCTGAATGACAGTTTGTGGATGAGCAACCCATTCCAGGGGCCTGGAAGGCCGGCGGAGGCTGCACGTTTCATTTATATAAAGATAATGCTCAATTCCCATTCGGACACAAAAGAGAGATACTAACGTCACAGTTCAGAGAGGCAACGAGCCTCTCCGATCCTTCAGGTAAAGGCATACAGAATTAAGAAATGAAAAATCAACCAGAGGTCTGTGGGGAGATCTACTCCTCTTTTCATGCTCAGGTCAAGAAATGAGATGGACCACAGGCTCCTGGTTAAGATGAGTGAATAGTGCTCTCTGCAGAGAGCTTGGCTCCTGCACAGACAGACTTATCCTTGAGTCTAGAGCAGGACTGAAGCCCGTTTCAGGGCTTCCACGAACAGATAGGGCGCTGGGAGCTAAAGGATGGATTTGAGGAAGGGTCTGCCCTTGGCTGACGGGGCCGGTGATGAGAAGGATCGCGGGCTTGCCAGTCTGCCAAGCGCACTGGCAGCCCACGAGCCTCCCTGCAGGTCCTCGTAATAGAATCCTTGATGCAACACAGGCAGATGAGGCCCAGGGACCGTGGCTTCAGCTCCTCCACCTAGAGGAACCAGATCCCCAAGTGAAACATCTCTGCTTCAAAGGAGACTTAATACAATCCCCGGTGCCATCCTACTCTCTCTCTCGGACCAAAGAGCTCCATCGCAAGCTGCTTTCCCCCCTGCCCCCCAGGGTCTTCTCCTTTATGGTTCTAGATTCACTTTACTTGGCTGTCAGCCTGGCCAACTCTGTTCCCAAGGAGCCACCGAACAAGCTGATAGCATGAATATTCAGCTTACCCCACTGTCTACAGCATCAGAGATTCACAAACTAACCCAGATCCCTACTCAAGACCAGACACTCACAAATTGAACCCTCGTCAAGGGCTCCCATCAGTTGCCTAAAACGTGCATTTTTCTGGGGCCAGCAAAGCGATGCACAGCATTTCCCACAATGAGCACACTGGTGAATTTAAAGGCAAACCAAAGGAGCTGGACAACTCCACCTAGACTGTAAGACGTAATGACCCCTGTTCTTAGTGACCTCACTACACACGGCAGGAAATTCACTGTTTCTGCTTCATGAAAATAATACGAGCATTAGTACATTAAACATCATGCTTCTATGATGTACTTTTTTAAATTAATTAATTTTTTGGCTGCATTGGGTCTTCGTTGCTGTGTGCAGGCTTTCTCTAGTTGCGGGGGCTACCCTTCGTTGCGGTGCGCGGGCTTCTCATTGTGGTGGCTTCTCTTGCTGCGGAGCACGGGCCCTAGAGCACGGGGGCTTCAGTAGTTGTGGCATGCAGGCTCAGTAGTTGTGGCTCACGGGCTCTAGAGCGCAGGCTCAGCAGTTGTGGCACATGGGCTTAGTTGCTCTGTTGCATGTGGGATCTTCCCGGACCAGGGCTCAAACCTGTGTCCCCTGCATTGGCAGGCGGATTCTCAACCACTGCGCCACCAGGGAAGTCCCTATGATGTACATTTGATGATGCTTCCTTTGGCCCGCCTGACCCTCCATACCATGAAAAAAGTGTCCATTTGGGATCCGAGTCTGCAGGTCTGGGTCAGTCTAGGCCTCAGCTCGGTGCTCTGTGCCCTGGGACAGGCCACTCAAGCTCGCTGACCTTCTGTACCTCCTCTGCTTGGTACGGGGACAGTATCTGCTTTAAAGGTCCTTGGCAGGTCTCATGGGATGGTTCGTATGAAAGTGCACTTTAACCGTGGAGATGCCAGTGACAGCAGCAATGGTAACTGGCACCACTCTCCGTGAAAGCAGGTCTTCCGTCTTTATAGATGAGCAAACTGAGGCCTTGCCGTTCAGTAGCTTAGCCTAGGTCTCAGAGTAAATAGGTAAGAGGCCTGAGAATTGAGTCACTGATGGAATCAATGGACTGTTTATTCTCTGCACAAGACAGATGGTTGTGGTTCTCAAAGTGAGGCTAATATTTTCACGTAAATGCTAATAACATCTGTGTGGCTTCTGCTTCCCTTTCCTCCCCTGAACCGGCAGCCTCAGCATCACTTGGGAACTTGGTACAAATACAAGTCCTTGGCCCCGCCCCAGGTTAGCTGGACCGGAAATTCTGGGGCTGGACCAGTGGTCTGTGAGTTCACAAGCCCTTTAAGTGATTCTGATGCTTGCTCACGTTTGCGGAACACTGAGAGAAGGTAAGAGTGATAAGGAAAAAAGCCAAGTCCCTACGTGGGTTTCCAGGATTTGAGGAAGGATCGCCAAATAAGGATGCCCAGTTAAATTTGCATTTCAGATCAACAATGAAACATTTTTTTTTAGCGTAAGTTGTATCCCGTGCAATATTTGGGACATACTTAGGCTGAAAGGTGTTTTGATGCTCTGAAATGCAAGTTTAACTGAGCCTCCTATACTTTCATTCAATGCATCTGGCAACCCTATTCTGAGGGAATGGAGAACCTCTCTTTGCCATGGCAACAGACAATCAGATCCCCAGCCCCAGAGACCCCAGTGGCATAGTCTGATTCAGCTGCCTGTGTCACTGTCCTAGTTGCACAGTTAGCCCTCCGGCAGCTTATTGCTTCCTCTAGCCATTTTCTCAGCTCTTGGTATGGACAACGCCACCCTCCCTGGTTATTTCACATTATGACATTTGTGAAGTGATTTCCAAAGGGATTTTGACTGGTTCCTCTTTCTCTGTTGGACTCTGTGCTGGGTGACAGCATGATGGCACTGTTACAGATGCCAGGGGAGCCCACGTGGAGACAGGTCCAGGGCCTGTCAATGGACAAGCTTCCAGTGAGGCAAGCTGGCCACAGACTGTGAAATCGGCACCACAAGCCCACTGCCCAGAGGTTCCCAGGGTCCTCAGTCATCATCTTCTGGAATTGCTGGACCAAAGGGATTAAGATAGGAGAGTAAGACCTCCTTCTCACAGTCCCAGATTCCTGTGGGAAATGGCAGATTGAAACTCCAGTTGGGGTTTCTTTGGCAAAACATGGTAGATATTTTTATAAGCAGACATTCCTAGAGCTATATTTCCAAAGTGGAGTCTCAAGAGTCAGGTAAAAGCATTCCAAGGTCAAAGAAGTTTAGAGAACTTATCAGTGCCCTTGACATACATGAGCATTGTAAACCTCCCAGAGAACACAGCATACAAAACAGTCTGAAGGGATTGGTCTCCCTCGGGAACGCATTTTGGATAGTCTAGGCTCAAGGATGCTGGGGAGAGAAGTGACAACTGCAGAATGTTAACGGTTATGATTCGTTCTCAGTTTTCAAAGTTAGTATTTGTGGCTACAGAATAGGACTTCATATATATGGATATATAAAATCTGGCGCACTTTCGCCACATTTTCTTAAGAACGTGTGTGTTTGAACAGCAAGTTTAAATCACCCATATAAAGGAAGCGTGACAATGGCTCAAATCGCACTTCACCATAAAAGAGCAACATCTAGAACATGTCTGAAAGGCTAGCTGTTGATGTGAGATTCACTGCTCCAATTTCAGGGTTTCCCAGCATTATCTAGAGCAGGGGTCCCCAACCCCCAGGCTACAGACTGATACCGGTCCGTGGCCTGTTAGGAACCGGGCTGCACAGCAGGAGGTGAGTGGCGGGCGAGCGAGCAAAGCTTCATCTGTAATTACAGCCGCTCCCCATCGCTCGCGTTATGGCCTGAGCTCCGCCTCCTGTCAGATCAGCGGCGGCATTAGATTCTCATAGGAGCGCGAACCCTGCTGTGAACTGCGCGTGCGAGGGATCTAGGTTGCGCGCTTCTTATGAGAATCTAACGTCTGATGATCTGAGGTAGAGCTGAGGCGGTGATGCTAGCGCTGGGGAGCGGCTGCAGGCACAGATTATCATTAGCTGAGAGGTTTGACTGCACAGAGACCATAATAAATCAATTGCTTGCAGACTCATATCAAAACCCGACACAGCAAGATCCTTTTTGACCCACCTCCCAGAGAAATGGAAATAAAAATAAACAAATGGGACCTAATGAAACTTCAAAGCTTTTGCACAGCAAAGGAAACCATAAACAAGACCAAAAGACAACCCTCAGAATGGGAGAAAATATTTGCAAATGAAGCAACTGACAAAGGATTAATCTCCAAAATTTACAAGCAGCTCATGCAGCTCAATAACAAAAAAACAAACAACCCAATCCAAAAATGGGCAGAAGACCTAAATAGACATTTCTCCAAAGGAGATATACATATTGCCAGCAAACACATGAAAGAATGCTCAACATCACTAATCATTAGAGAAATGCAAATCAAAACTACAATGAGATATCATCTCACACCAGTCAGAATGGCCATCATCAAAAAATCTGCCAACAATAAATGCTGGAGAGGGTGTGGAGAAAAGGGAACCCTCTTGCACTGCTGGTGGGAATGTGAATTGGTACAGCCACTATGGAGAACAGTATGGAGGTTCCTTAAAAAACTACAAATAGAACTACCATTTGACCCAGCAATCCCACTACTGGGCATATACCCTGAGAAAACCATAATTCAAAAAGAGTCATGTACCAAAATGTTCATTGTAGCGCTATTTACAATAGCCAGGAGATGGAAACAACCTAAGTGTCCATCATCGGATGAATGGATAGGGAAGATGTGGCACATATATACAATGGAATATTACTCAGCCATAAAAGAAACGAAATTGAGCTATTTGTAATGAGGTGGATGGACCTAGAGTCTGTCATACAGAGTGAAGTAAGTCAGAAAGAAAAAGACAAATATCGTATGCTAACACATATATATGGAATTTAAGAAAAAAAAATATCATGAAGAACCTAGGGGTAAGACAGGAATAAAGACGCAGACCTACTAGAGAATGGACTTGAGGATATGGGGAGGGGGAAGGGTAAGCTGTGACAAAGCGAGAGAGTGGCATGGACATATATACACTACCAAAAGTAAAACAGATAGCTAGTGGGAAGCAGCCGCATAGCCCAGGGAGATCGGCTCGGTGCTTTGTGACCACCTAGAGCAGTGGGATAGGGAGGGTGGGAGGGAGGGAGACGCAAGAGGGAAGAGATATGGGAACATATGTATATGTATAACTGATTCACTTTGATATAAAGCAGAAAATAGCACACCATTGTAAAGCAATTATACTCCAATAAAGATGTAAAAAAAAAACAAACCCATCAGTGACAAGTGACAATTGGCAAGTGACAATTAAGACGGGACACAAGCAACACACTTCGGGTGTCACTGTCTCCCATCACCCCTAGATGGGACCACCTAGTTGCAGGAAAACAAGCTCAGGGCTCCCACTGATTCTGCATTATCGTGGATTGTATAATTATTTCATTATATATTACAATGTAATAATAATAGAAATAAAGTGCACAATAAATGTAATGTGCTTGAGTCATCCCGAAACCATCCCCCCACCCCCCAGTCTGTGGAAAAATTGCCTTCCACGAAACCAGTCCCTGGTGCCAGAAAGGTTGGGGACCGCTGATTTAGAGAACCACAAAATACCGTGATTTATAGATGATGAATAAACTTTCATTCTGGTTGCCAAGTAGATTTATATCCTTAGTGTCACTGCAAGGTTTATTACTGAACTGCACTGTGGGATAAAAGGGAAATCATTTGGAAAATAAAATCCAGGCAATTGGGAGAGTTCCCATAAAGACATTTTCCCTTAACATTCTACAATTCTGTGTTTAATTATTTTAATTAGAATAAAATAGGTCTACTTCTAATCAACAGACATAGAGTGATCTTTTTTTCCCTCGTTTCTTAGAAAAAGACACAACACGAAACCTTTATCATTGGTCCGAGAAGGACACCAGTAATAGTGTACGTGCAAATATCTCTGAATTAGGGAAACAGTCTTTTAGCTAAATCATGCTTCTTGTTTTCTTTGCAGACTGATGAAGTAACAATTGACTTTTATCTGATAAGCGCATTTAAAATTCCTTTGTGAGTAATATTGGGAGAACTAGGCCCAAATATTTATTCAGAAGATTGATGGAAAAACATTCATGAGATCAGATCAGCACTAACAGGGGCGGTGTGGCCAGTGCTAGCTGCGTGATGAACAGCACATTTTTATTACTGCAATGACTTCCCCAGCCATCTCATATCTGCTGGGTCACTTTTCTAGCTACATGCTCAGAGAATGCAAATTAATTTTAATACCTGCTCCAGCCAAAAATCATCAGCGAAAGCAGATCAGCCGGAGAAGGAATTCTGCAGTGCCTTCAGGAGAATTCCGCTCCTCTGCTGGTCTGTGAGTTAAATGGCTGTGCTTGGCTCACCTTGGGAAGTACGGATAATGCAATTCAGATTAAGTTAGTCTGCTTTGCTACATGCGGCAGAGCTTCCCAGAGTGACCTGGTGTGGTGTGTGCCCACTGGCACTTAGAATCCAGGGAGGTTCTTCCGGCACACTCACATGGCTGTAATCCAAAGTGAAAAGGTAAGAAGGTAGACCGTGTAGAGAGATACAAGAGACAGGAGTGCTCCCGTGGAAGAGGTAGGGAGGTGGAGACTGGGTGGGAGCAGTCAGGGAGGGCTTCCTGGAAGAAAGGTTTTCCTGAAGCCATCTTCCTGATGGGTTTCCTACACACTCACAGGTTAAGACGACAATCTGGAAGAGCCAGGAGGACCACGCCAAACATTAGAGGGGACATAAACTGAGATGGAGGCAAGCCAACCCGAGCTGCGTTTGAGCACTGCCCAGCTTTCCTAGTGGCTGCAGCATTGAGTACAGAGCAGCGAGCAGCAGTGATTCCCAGTGAGCAAAGTGCTCAACTGAGAAGTGAAAGTCAGCACACAGCCCAGGTCATGCATTACAGGAGTCACGGGAAAGAGCCTTGGGGGTAAGATAGTAAGACAGAAGCTAGACTTGAGATGGACTGGGGGGGTTAGGCAGCATGTTGCAGGGCAGAGAGGAAGCGGGACAGACAGGGCTTCTGTCAGGTAGTTTGGGGGCACTGATGGTGAATGTTCCCGGAGATAAAGAAGGACAGCCAATGAGACCAACTGGGACAGGTAGGCAGGTGGGCAAGCTAGGCTGGGAGGGGTCTGGGCTGCAGGGTGAGCATGGAATCCAGGGAGGCTCAAAAGCTGAAGGTGGTGCGGCCCCGGCTGGGGGAGTCGCAGTGAGGGCAGGATCACGCCACAGACTGGTCACCAGGAGATACTGACTGAGCCCCTACCTACGGGTGCTGTACCACCTACTAACTGCAGGTGCGAAACTGCCTACTACCTGGGGGTGCTGTACCTGATGCTTCCCACGTGCTTTCAGCCCATCCTCCCTCAAATGCATCCTGCCGGGCAGAAGCAATGACTGACTCTGGAACTCTCTAATTCCAGGTTATGGTCAGCCTTTCAACATGACCAATCCCTCCCCCCGGGACCCCAGGAGCTGTGCAGAGACTATGGGGAAGCCCCACCTATGTCCCAGGTAACTCAGGGGACATGGGCAGGTGGAGCCCTGACTGGGGAAGGAGAGAGAGGCCCACAGGTTAGAGAGTCAGTACCTCAGACGCTGAGAACACAGGCCGGCCTCCCGCCCTTCCCCCAGACTCCTCGAGGCTCATCTTCTCCCCATGACTCGGCAGTCACCAGTCCCACCGACCCCATCACCTAGGAACCGCTGCGTCCGTCGCCCTTCGGCACTCCACTGCCTTGCCCTAGACTGCCTTCCTCACGTCTTGCCTGGAGCTACATAGCCTCAGCTTTGACGGCAGAACAAGGAGAAACCCAGAAGCAGCATATACAGTGCCTGGCAGCCCCCTGGACTCCCCTTCGGCGCTTCTGTCTCCCCCTCTGCTCCCCACCCCCATTGTACGGTCCAGCCATAGCTGATCTGAGCACCCAGCGACCTCTCCCTACAGTGCTTCCACACCCTCCCCCAGCACATCCTGCCCTCCCCACCCTGCCCCACGACGCACCCTCATAGTCTCTCCTCATCCTAATGCAGTACGAGGTCTCCTCCGTCAGGACCGTATCCCAAGGTGGGAGCGAGACCACCACCCGTGGTTTGCCATGGCACTTAGCAAATTCCAAGGTCATTGCCTCTTTACCTGTGTGTTTTCCCCAAGAGGTGGGGAGGTCCCTGAGACCAGGGACTGTGGCTGGCACACAGTGGGTTCTCAAGAAGGGTTTGCTAAGAGATGGGTGAAGATGTTCCTCGTGTCACTGCTGGAGCCAAGCCCAGGTGGCCCAGGTGGCTCCTGGACAAGGAAAGAGGCCAGGCATGTGTTGGCTTTGGGAACTCAAGCTACAGAAGATGAGGTATTAGGACAGGCTGGGGCTGTAGGCAGGACCTTTATAACGCTGCTTCCCAGACTCGCTCTGGTCCCAGCTGGTCCTGAAAATCCCCCATCTCCACACAGGGAGCCAACTGAAAACTCACACACGTGAGCATGCACACGCGTGTCCGCACACGTGTGTCACTGCCCCTGTGCGTTAGAGGCTGCTCAGGATTCATGAGCCAACAGGAAGCCGAGCCGGCCCTCTGGCCCTCACTGTAATTGTCCTGGATATCAGGTGCGCACTTTCCCGGCAGCCCCTCCGCAAGTGGGTGTTTGTCAGCTGCCGGAGGTCCCACCCGAACCTCTCAGGTCTGTGCCAGGCGGGCCCTGATCAGAGGCAGCTATCTCAGCTCGGAAAGCAATCCGAGTCTCCCCTCTAACAGATGTCTTGACACTGTAGCCGGAGCTCGTTCACGAATATGATTTATTAACTAATTTAGCATGTAAGAAAAACATCTGCATCTTGCTTTTATCATCTTGCCAGCAGACAGGCTGAAGACAAGATGTGTACTGCAGACTCGATTAATGGAGCCTTAAGCACTCCCTGCGCTTGTCCAGAGCTCGCACAAGGCTCTCGTTTCAGAAGTTGTCTGATTGAGCCGACCTAACACAAACAAACATGAGAGTAAACCTCTCATCAACCATAAATACCGCGGGGATCGGAAGAGCGGCCATAAAATCGTGCGCTGAAGCCTGCCCAGAGCATTCTAGTCAACAGGACCGTCTCGGAATTTGGGTAATAAAAAGGTGCCTCGGTTATTTAAGACTGGGTCTGATCACCTTTTATTATATACATGATTTTAAGATTTTCATTCAAAGGAATGTGAACATGTAAGGATAATATCTGTTTGGGGCAAAACATCACCACAGGCTGATGGAGTGGATAGAACTGTCTCCCCAAAAAGATATGTTCAAGACCCCTCCCTTGTATCTGTGACTTGATTTGGAAATAGGGTCTTTGCAGTTGTATGCAAGTTAAAATGAGGTCATACTGGATGAGGGTGGACCCTACTCCAATGACTGGTGCCCTTATAAGAGGAAATTTGGACACAAAGACACACAGACACAAGGGAGACAAAGGCGGGGATTAGAATGACGCATCTATAAGCCAACCAATGCCAAGGAATGCTAGAAGCTGCCAGAAGCTACCGGAGCGAGCAGAGGGGCATAGGATGGATTCTCCCTCTGAGCTTCAGGAAGGAATCGGTCCTGTGGACACCTGGATTTTGGATTTCTGGCCTCCAGACTACGAGAGAATCAAGTTCTGTTACCTTAGCCACCCACCCAGTCTAGGGTCATTTCTTCCAGCAGCCCTAGGAAATGGATACAGATGACCGAGGCAGCTTCCCTCTGATATTTGAGATGATGATATTCCAGGACACTGAGGCTCACGGTGTGGCACGGCCGGAAGGCAGCTGGCCCAGGGGACGAGCAGGAATGGCCCCACGCATAACAAGTTCCCAAATGTCCACGCGTCTCCATTTTTTTCTACACAAAGTGACGGGAGCTGACCGAAAAGGAAGACTCTTAGACGCCATTTTTTGTGTATACGTATGTTGAGCTCTAACGTGACACTGTTTTATATTTGTTGACAACACATCTGTTTATCTAACCATTTTCATCAAGCAGGATCTTCAAAAACGTGGAGGCCAAGTGGCCCACACACCACGGGCACCCTGGCAGCCCTCCCCAGAACAAGCCTGGACACTGAAGGCCCTGGGGGGAAGCCCGGTTGTAACTGACACTTGGTGCCTCACGGCAACCTGAGAAATCTGTACCCGAACCCAGATTGCGCTCTGTTGAGCCAGAAACTAAGGAGCCGCCAGAGAACACACCCAAATAGTCTATAGCTGCCAATCGGCTTCCAAAGCCGATGAGAGACACATTTTCAAGCAGGGAAAGTCTTTGCACGTGTATTTTGTTGATTTCCTTTTCTTAGCATCCTGGGAAGTGTTACTGGGGCTGAGGAGCAGGTGTGCTACTAAATCCTTCACCGTGAGAAGGATGCATTCAAGTTTGCCCTTTCTGGGGTCTCGGACGACTCCCCCAGCAGAACTGCGGGGGGCAGAGGGGGACCTAGCCTGCCCGTGGTTAACAGGAATCCTATTCCAACCCCTCTGTCCTCTGTCCCCCCCATCCCCCCTGTAAGATCTTGGTAATATTTGCTAAGCTGCATTTTATTGAATATGGTTATTTCCCCAGAGGACTTTTATTCAGAATTAGACCCATGATTTCACCTCCTGGGGGCCGGAACATTTTCCTAGGAAGAAAGATCTTGTTCGTCTATCCAAAGAAATAAAACGGAGGTTTCCCCAGGCCTCCAGATTTTAAGATTTGAGTTGGCAGGCCATCAGAATGTGCTCCCATGTCCCCATCTGTGCCCTTGTCTCTTCTTATTCTCGCTGGTTTAATAGTCTGTTTATAAGCTCCACGAAGAAAGGACGGAGGCCAGCCTTGCTTACTGCACTCTCCCCAGCTCCCAGCACGGAGCCTGGCCCAGAGAAGGGGTCTGGCCACGACTTCTCCAGTGAGTCAATGAGCGCTGCCCTTGCAGGGTCAGTGCGACACCAGCCCCCTGGCGCTTGGAAAGCTGGCCATCCCTTCTCTGAGCTCACGGCAGGAAAGGGGTTTCAAGATGATGAATGTTGATATAGACAAGCTGGAGTCAACCTCTCACCCCGAGACCTGTTTTGCAATCTATCAGGGGCAAAGGGCACCTCTTGCAAGTATCTGTTAAGAAGCCAAGAATCGGAGCCGGCTACCCTGGGCTGCTGCTTTCCCGGCTAAAAGGGTAAATTTGGGTCCCAAGTTATCTCTGCTGAGTCCAGTGCCCGTACACAATCTCTCAGGACGGGCTGGCTTCCGGGGCAGGCTGTACGACCCTGAGGTTTGGGTACTTGGGCGAACATGAGTCCTGCACAGGGCAGGGGCACCATCTGGACCACCGGCCTGGGTGAAGGTCGCGGCCCCAGGATCTGGCAGTCTCGCCAGCCCTCCCGAGCCACCTGTAGCTTACCGCTAAGAGGGTGGGGAACGGTGAACTGCTTCTTATTGGCGCGGACAGGAAGGAGACTCTGCTTCTGGCCCAGGCTCTCCTTCTGCTGGGCTTTTCTCTGCTGTACCATGTGTTCTAGCTTCTTCAGACGTTCTTGCGAGCGAGAAATGAACTGAGGTTTGCGGACTTCCAGGGCCTCCTAAGAGGAGCCAGGAAAGCATTTTCTTTTTAAGAGAGATGACGCAGAAAGGCAACACACCTGTCTGACTGGGTCGAGAGGCTGATGCATCAGCACATCCCAATTTTCTCCCAACACCTCATGGAAAGATGGCAACAGACACGCTGGTAACATAGGTCTCAGTCAGCACCAGGGGCCCCACTGCAGCACGACTGACAGTCACCAGCAGCAAATTGTGAGTGCAAAGGCACACCTCCGCCCGTTCCTTCTCCTCCCTGTCAATTAATCCATTTCCAAAATCTGAATGCCCTAAATTCCATATTCCAAAGCGACACAGGTGGGAGAGGAATGGAGGCGTTCCGAGTCAGCTGCTTCTGCAGGGAGCTGGATGCCTTAAGAAGCACAGAACCAGATCCTCCTCCCAGCATGAAGCATGTGTCTTTTCAGGAGAAACAGTAATCATAGCTAACGGAAACAGCTTCTCCTCCCAGGAAGAAAGAGCCGGCAGGAGAGCTCTGCCTTTGCAGAATGGTTCTGCAAGCTCCATAGGGGAGGTCAGAATTCCCGTATTTCCTCTTCGGCCTCAGCTCTCACCGCATCCACCACTCCGTGCATGGACGAAGCCCCTAACACAGATTTACTGAAAAGGAATAACCACCGCTGACGCACTCTGCTCTGTGCTAGACACTAAGCTCAATGCTTCATGTGTATTTGTTGGCTGAGAATCCCCGCACTGATTCTGGAAGGCAGATACATTTATCCCCATTTGACAGAGGCAAAAACTGAGGCTCGTCGTCATTTGGTAGATGGCCTGGCGACCCTCAGCTGGGGGTGTCCCATGCTTTTCCCACCCTGCCTTTCACTGTCTTAACCTATATTCCTTACAAACCGCTGTTCAAGTTGATCCCCTGCCTGGAGTACCACCCCCAGCTACACCCATCGGCTCAAGTCTCGGTTCTCCCAGTAAACTTCCAGGTCTCCCTGTTCAGCCTGAGCCTACTGGTCCTTCACGGACCACCCCGCGTGAGTGATTCATGCACATGTATTGTCATGCTAGGCTGTGAGCTCCCGGATGGCAGGTGCCCTGTCTCCTCCACATCGCATCCCTTACAGCCACTGCCCAGCTCTGCAAATAGCAGGTGCTCGGCACAGGCCCTCTGGAGGTGCTGCCACAGCGTAAACGTCCTCTGCCTCATTCCTCTCCCAGCCCTCGGGGAGCTCAGGGTTTCCAGGGAAAGGGCGACGCGGGCTCCATCCGTGTCGTGTTCGCGCCCCTAGCTGCTGTGCCCGGAAAGGAGTCTCTTGGCCAGTTGGCCTCCAAGGTGCCAGCCCCAGGTCCCAGGCACGAGTCACTGGGGCCTGGAGAGATGGCCCCTGGGGACGGCCTGTGGGCCCAGGCGTGGCTGCTGCGCCGGCTGCCCGCCCTGAGGATGGAGGCTTAAGCTGCTTTGGGAGCACGTGAGTCTCTTACGGTGGGACCACCTGGGGGACAGGGGCGCAGGGCCGGCAGGTGGGGCCTGCTGCACACCAGCAGGGCTGCTGACACGCATCGTGTGTCCCCCAGAAGGCGTAGCTGGCTTGCTCCGGATGGTCTGTCCTTCTAATCTTTATACCTACGTATTTTTTGAACTTTAAAAAATGTGTACATATTACTTCTACAATTGGGGAAAGACACAAAATGAGAGGTTCCATACCCTTGAACTCAAGGCCATGACTCTGGGACTTCCTTAGTCTTTCAAAGGCTTATGTTCTTATCTGAAGATAGGGCTGTAGGGACTCCAGCCTCACGGGGGTGCCATGATGATGCAAGGCCCTGACGCCCATGAAGTGACCCTCTCCGTGTCTGGGTACCAGAAAGTTCTCAACAAATGCTGTCATTGCTCCAATCACGGTCACTACTGATGTTATGCGATCCCCATCCTAGCCCGGGGGAGTAGACATCATCATCTCCTGACTCACATGGTGGAACAGAGGCCCAGAGAGGTTAGGGGACCTGCCCAGAGTCACACAGCCACCAGGAAGCTGAGTCAGGTCTCCAGCCTCAGAAGCAGAAGTGAGGTCATGTGCCCACAGGCTCCCCGGGAGAAGTCTCCCCTGGGCGGGAATCACGCCGGGACGCACGGAAGGCCTTACCTGCAAGGTCAAGGAGCTTGTGGGCATTTGCAGGCTCTTGGAACAGTCTTCCGGCAGTTCGTGGGTCTCTGGTCCCTGGGGGGTTTCTGGCTCAGTGGGTGCTGGCTCGGGCTCGGGCGTGGTGGGCTGCTCACTCTTCTTGCATTCCTTTATTTTAACAACCAAGTCACAGCACGTGTAATCTCCTGGGAGAGAAGATTAGGATTCCATTTAGAGAGCGCCCAGTGATTTTCTCCTGGTTCCTCAAGGCCATGAGACACAGAAGACAATTTTGAAAATAGAAACACCAGTGGGTTATTAATGGGCCTCGTTAAGCCCACGAGATCACGCCTCATCACAGATGCCCAGCTGCCCTGGTCACGGGGAGGCATGTTCGTAGGCAGCCAGACCTTGAGACTGGCTAGTGATGCTGTGGAGGTATTCCCTTGGCTTCTGACGTTCAAAATGCCTTTGCTCCCGATGCAAAGAAACTTTTTCTATTCTGCGCTTCCTATTACGTGTGTCCTGTACAATTATTTCAGTTGGGTTGTTTGGGGACCATGTATTAATTTACCTTATCTTTGCTACGCTAATGATGTAAGACAGAGGAACGGTGTTCAATTATCTATCCCTCCCCTTCATCTACCAGAGACTAGCCCTGGCTTTACATTCATAATTGGAACTCTCTCTGTCTCAGCGCGGGACTGGGCTCCATCCTGAAGCCATTTTGACATTCCTTTGGTGGAAGAGATCAGAGGATGAGTTCATGCCACAGCATTTCGGGCAGGGTTGCCTTGGGGGTGGTGAAAGTGGGCGATTCATACGTATTCACTTAGCCCTCACTGACCCACTGCTCCACTTGGAACACAGGGTCTGTCCCAGCCCACTCTTCCCATCTGGGCTCCCTGACTCCCCTCACCACACGAGCCCTAATCACAGCCTTACCAACCCTCTCCGGTTCTGAGACTCACTGGTGGTGCCCTCACTCCTCGTACACATGCCTTCCCATCTCCACGAAGCCCCTTTGGTGCCCACCCAGTGACCTCCTACCTCTAGGCTGAGTTTTTCAGGAAAACGCCCCCTCCTGCCTCCTCTGTGTACCTGCCGTGGAGCACACTTCACACACTCAGCGGCATCAGTGGGCCCGTCACAGGATGCTTTAACCCCTTGAGGGCTGGACCATGTCATGCTCACCATGCCTCTCTCCACACTGCCAGCCCAGGTGCCCAGAAGCAGCTAGTTCTGTTGGGCGTGGAGAGGTGGCCACAGGACGCATCTCCACGGTCCCATGAATGTCCTAACTGACCCCCCATCATAACCTCTGCCATTCACACCCAGATCCTCTGTGGTCTGGACCAGCTGTCCTGTCTCCACCCCAAATCCATCAATGTTCCCTACTACCTACAAGCCCTACAAGGAAAGCAGACTTCGCATGGCTTGTTCATGGTGGGTGTTGCCCTCCAGCCACCAATTTTGATGCTCTACCAACAACATGCTGCTTACAGGTTCGCAAATCCTTCTCCTTGTTCTTCTAAGCATTTGCTCCAGTTTTTTTCTGGAGATTTCCCTGTTGCTCCCCCATCCCTGCTTCAGGCCTAACCACTAACCCAGATATCTGTCTACCAACCCCCTACGGCTAGAGCTAATTACACTTTCTGTGGTACTGTTTCCATCTCTTGTGAACCTTTATTCCAGCTCACCCTATACTCGGGGAAGCCATGGTTTCCTCCCATCCTTCCCCTCCACAGATCCAGTGACGCAAGGGCAGTCCTAACACACTCATCTTCTCCATTACTCATGACAAAGCTTTGTCCATTATCTTCAAAGACTCTACTACTGTGGCCAGTCCTCCCCAGCGGCATGGTCTGTACTCATCTCTAGCCAGTCTCAGCCTCCCTGCCTGGCCCTCTCCCATCCGGCCTCCACATTGTCCAGGAGACAATCACCTTCAGAGCAAATCTAATTAGGTCTCTTCCCCTTCAAGGACTTGGCCCAGGCTTCAGTCCAGACTCTTTTAGTGGATTTATACGGACTTTCCAACTCGACCCACGGGACCCTGGATTCACACTAGCCCCCCCTCCACCCCTGCACTCCGGTCCCCTGGACCCCTAATGAGCCATGCTCTTTCCATCCATTCTTTGTTTTGTGTGTGCTTTTCCCTCAGCCTGCAATGCTCTTCACCTTACGGTCTGATTTTTAAACCTCTAATCAGCTTTCAAGTTCTTTCTCAAAATCATTTCCTTGAGGAAGGTGTCTCTGTCCAGCCCCTCCTTGCAGCATCTGGAGCTGTCCTCCGCTTCCTGATGGCTCATCACAGGCACAGTTACAACCCCGATGTCTCCGGTACCGGACTGAGAGCACCTGGAGGGGAGGAAGCACTGTGCACAGTGCCTGGCACACAGTAGGTGTTTAATAAATGCTTCTTTGATGGTATACAGTGGGTATTCAATACATACTCCTTTAATGTACTGATGAATAATGAGCTAGAGATTCACTTGGGTTTCAGGAAAAAACGTTTTTATCAATTACCATAAATATGTTAACTTTTATAATCCAAAGCTCTATAATCTTTTCCTTTCTGTCCTTATCCACAGCTCTTCGGGAAAATCTTTAGAGTGGTAGGAAATCTAAATTTTCCTCTGTTATAACTGGGCACCACAGATCTTTTTTCTATTTTATTCCTATGTTTTTTTATATATCAATGGTCGCTGCAATATTCGTAGGGGTCAGCCACTTGGCCTTTAGAGAAATGATGGCCTGGTTTGACTTCTGTGAGAGGCTGAGACGGGGACCTATCTTCAAGGCACTGTGAGGTCAGTGCACTCTGTTTGTTGAGAGCCTGGCACATGTGGGGTCTCCACGCCCCGGCCATTATCCTGGCCAGTCAGTTACTGAGGACCACCCTCAGTCTGGCGCACCCGCTGCCTTCAGGGCAGCCACCCCAGGTCTCAACTCTTCCCTAACGAGGCCCGAGAACCTGCCGGGCACCTGGGAGTGGCCTTCTTCTCAGCTTCAGGCAATGCTGGCCTCGTGCACAGTAGGGCTGGGATTTCCTGACCCATGCAGTGCTGTCTTCTCGCTGCTTGGGAGGTAGAACTTGCCCACTATTTAAACCTGCTGGTCCTGCTTCTTCTCTGCTTGTACAGTTGGAGAAAAGGCAGATTCCTAAAGGAAGCTCAAGTGAACCAGGGCCCAGGAAGACCCTGCACCATGTTCCCTATGAAGATTAAGGAAGAATCATCTCAACCCTATACCTCCCTCGCTCCTTACCTTCCAGGAACTCTCTTTCTGTCTGAACACTGCGGTCTTCCTGCAGAGATGTGCATAAATCTTGGAAGGGGCAAAGGGACCCAGGTAAAGGGAAGCTGAGTTTCGGGACGCTTTGCTGTTGACTCTTTGCGGGTTCAGAGAGGTCACTAGACTGACAGCTGTTGCTTGGAGAGCTAGACCCATCAGGAAGGGGATCTTTAACCAGCTTCTGTTCCACTGGGGAAGCAGACACAGTCACGTGTGCTCCCTCTTGTTGCTTCTCGCGGCTTCCAGAAAATACTTTTGGTTCTACTAAAAATAAAATGAGAATTGTGCTCAAAACATCTGATGAGCCCGCGTCTAACGTGCTGACTTCTGCACGCCACGCTCTCCCAGAGACAGGCAGATGGGCTGCAGTGCTGCCTCGAGGGGACAGGCGTCATCGATGCCGACGTGCATGTGCTCACCCAGCAACGACATGTGGTCACCAGTTCTGGCCAGATGTCCCCGGGGTTCACTCGGGAGCCCCTCTACATGCACTGCTCTCATGCACGTGGCTCTGAAGAGACCGTGCTCCCTGGTACCCTTAGGAGCTCAAAAGACCTTCCAGACGGTAGATAATTGACTGGGTGGTTTAGCACCTTGACTCTGGAGGAAGATACCTTGGGTTCAAATCCCCCCTCCACCACTTATATGCTATCTGGCCTCATCTATAAAATTGAGATAATACTATAACAAGGTAATAATGTTAAATATTATGTTTAATTTTAATATATTTATTTTTATAATAAATTTACCTATTTAAATAATAAGTAATATATTTATGGAATGTATATAATCGTATTTTATATGATAAACAATGTAAGCATATTATTAATATAAATACTAAATGTTAAAATCAAGGTAATACTATAACAAAATAATGATCCAGCTAAGGTGTTTAGCACAGTACCTGATACACAGTAAACATTTAATAAATGTCCATTATCATTATTATTCCAGAAACAATGATGCTGGGTTACGTCCTATGGCAAGTGCAGATGCAGGATGTAATTTATCAGCTGTCTGTGCTCAGCTCTAATAACGCAGTGGGTCTAAAAGGTGTACAACGTGTTGCTTGTTGCCACATTGTAATATCAAAGGTCTGGAAACCACCTTGTGCTCATCAGCAGGAGACCGTTAAATAAATTACAGCACTTCCCTGCTTCGCAGCAGCGAAAAAGAATAAGACACACGCTCCTGGGTAGAGGGGGAATCATCTCTAAGATTCATTATCAAGTGAACAGAGTGTGGACAGTGTGCCAGATCCGCTTCCCCAGTCAGTGCTTATCTGCTCAGAACATCTCTGGAAGGACCCCAAAGACCCTGGGAACTGGATTGTCTTGGGAGAGGGCAACTCAGGACCAGGAACTGGGGGCGGAAGAGAGACTTGCTTTTCACACTTTGCCTGTGTGGTACTCTTTGCTTTTGCTTTCTTTCTTTTTCTTTTGGAATACTCTATAAAGTTTTAAAAGTTATTCACTTTAAACAAGGCAGTGACTCTTGACCAGGTGTCATCTCTTCCCTATGCTGAGGCCACCTAAGGGGAGACAGGCACGGCTGCCAGTGGGGGTGGGACACATCCAGACCTCCTGCGTACGGGGGGCAGAAAAAGGGTCCTGGGAACCACTGGAATAATCGAGATTCTTGGAAGATTCTCATCATATTTTCTGAGATGTCTTGTACACAAAAAGGAAACGAGCCCATGACTACCAGGCACTGATGAGAGTGGTGACTTCTCTTAAAATGCCAGTTGTCTGCAATTCCTTCCAGCCTCTCTGTCCCTGAGTCCTGGCATCCCAGCCAGTGAGGATAGGCTGAGCATGGTGAGGCTGATGCTTGGAGGGGCTGGGGTCCCACAGGTTTCCTTTCAACAGCCACAACCTCCATTCCCTTCTCTAAAACGCGATACCCACTGGGTTGATATTCTATAGCTCAACTACTCACTAGCTAAGCTAGTCAACTAGCTCCAGCAAACTCACCTACTCAGAGCTGAGCTAGGCTCTAGGACGTAAACCAAAACCAACCAAAAGATCTGCCCAACAGCCATGAATTCCCTCTATTAAACTCTCATCTTTGACTCAGAGACGAGCTCCTCGGACCATTACACGGTGCTTCTCTGTGCTCCTCCAAAGCTCATTTTTTGTTGTGAAATGTATTATATTTGTAATTAAAGATATTAGAGCACCTGTGAGCCTCCTAGATTAAGAAGCAGAACTTTCCCTGGGCTTCAGCTTTCCTATCTGAGCCCCTTCTGGATCATACTCACCCAGACAGAACCACTTGCCTAAATTTCGTGTTGCCTGACTCACTGCTTTTGTCTATAACGTTCCCACCTATGTAAGTATCCATAAACAATATCCTTTCAATACCAAAAATCTGAATAGCGAGCACAAAGCCAGCTGTTTTAAGGTAAAGACATCACTGTATCCATTAGGAAAAAAGCTTTCAGGAGAAGAGAGTTCAGCATCTCAGGGCCATTGCTTCCCTGAGACTTGATGGGGTGTGATTCTGGGGAAGGTAGTGATGAGCCGTGAATGAGTCCTGAAAACGAGGGGCTGACCACAGTCAGGGCGTCAGGCAGGGCCGGCGGGCAGCAGTACAGTCAGGGCAGCGGGCCGTGCTGGATTTTCTGTTCCTGACCTCACCATGTCCAACTGCAGACCTCAGGGCGAAGTTCCAGCAGGGCGCTTCTCTGCGCTGAAATGTGGGCCCTGAGCTGCCCCAAGTGCAGGGCAGGGAGGGGAGAATGGAGACCTCACCGACACAGCATCAAGACCAGCCAAGAAGAGACTTGAATCTGGGGCCAGGCAAGGGCACCCCCAGCACACGCAGACCCTTAGCACAAAATGAGGAAAAGCTGCCCGAGCCTCAAGACAAGGTGCCTCCACGGGCCAGAAGTGTCACAATGAGCCCATTTGATAGAAAAAGACCCTTTACTGCTTCTTTCCAAGTACTGAGGTGATACATAATCTTTCGTGTTCTCAGACGAGCCCCACCCTGTCACACAATTCTAAAACTGTGGCAATTCGGGCTCACGATAGGAAACGCGCAAGTGGAGGGCGGTTGCTAAGCAGCGGACCAGCACAGTCGCCAGACTCTGTCAGTGGAATCGCAGAGGATGAGCGAGAAAACCATGAAACCCACGCACAGTCCCAGAGAGCATAGCTGTGTGGGGACCCTGAACAGCCCAAGGCAGGTAGATAACATAGGCAACACATCTTAGAGTCATTTATCTCCAAGTTAGCTTAGAGTTGTTACAGGTGTTTTGGTGTCAAAACTGAAACCAGCTCTCTAGAAAGATCTTCTCTTAGGGTTTGGGTCTCAGCTCCGTACACCTTCCTGCCTTCTAACACCAGCCAATCAACCAAAGAGATGTTTCCAAGCCCAGTGGGCTTCCTTGAATCCAAGGCCACATCTTCTCCCACATTTTAATGTTTCGGGAAGTTATATTTTCTCCCCTCAAACGCTAGACCATCTTACAACAGACTGTCTTAGAAATAACAGTAACTGAAGCTTGTGTTGATATTTCTGGGTCATCGATAAAAATACCAGTTTCTAAATGCAACTACGGTGGGTCTCAGGCTCTCCTAAAAATCTCATGTTACTTGCCACTACCCTGAGTGGCCCCAGACTGCCCTCCACCCATCACCACCTTTTTAAAGCTCCTGCATCTAACTTTTATGTATAGCTTACCTACCTGATCTTCCTGCCTCACCTGTGCGCTTTCCTCCAGCAAACCCCATAACTGTGCATCTCACTGGAAATCAAAGAAGTGAGCTGGAGAGGACTGTGTATCCATCAAGTGGAAAGCCACTCTGAACAGCGCCCGGGGGTGAATCGCGGACCCCCTCACTTTAGGCAGGATTTTGCTGTCCCCAATTTTGACACAGGAGGACACAGGAGGGACATGGGAGGCTGCTGCTGAGGGGAAAGGCAAGATATTCTCTGCTCAATACATGCTAATTCGTGGACACAGATATCGCTAAAGAGGAAGGAAAAGGCGGTAACCCTGGGTACTCAAAACACACACAATTTCTTCAGCAGGTGAAATTCTCTCCCCTTTTAACAGGAGAGAAATCCTCAAACTACCTGCAATTACAGTACACAGAAGATGACATAAAAGAGTCTGTTGATGACCCATAGAGAAATAACCAACAGAGAAAGCAAACGACAAGCTTTTACAATGGACGAGGCTGGTGGGTACCTTCTCTGCTTTTTAACTGGTCAAGGCTTCATCTTCTGGCAGCAGATGAAAACTTGATTTCCTCATGGAAAGAGGTGTCCACTTGGTACCCTGCCTCCCACCCGATCTAGACTTCTGTTTAAAATCAGCCAATAATTGTTTCAGCATATTTCTGTTAAATTTCTACACAGAGATGTTGCAGCCCAGGCAGGGAGTCAGAAAGGGGGGAAAGAGCGGGGGCAGCAGCAAATGAGATAAACGGCTCCTGAGAGGAGAGGAGAGGATCGGGAAGAGAAGCTGTGTTTGGGAACCTGCACGTCCCAAAGCCCATCCACTCGGCCGGAGCAGAGCTGGAGCTGGCGCCTTCAGGAAGAGAAGAAAATCAGGGGAACAGACAGCAACTTGAAGATCAGACAGCAAGGACGAAGGGGCGTCCAAAGGCAGCGGGGCCAGCGGAAACACACGAGCGAGTCCTTTCCTTTCCAGGAAACGAGACTTCCTGTCCATATGAGCCCTTCCTAGACAGTAAACAGGTTTCTTCTGCTGTAAGCGGTAAATATTTCTCCCTAAAGAAGGAGACCTAAGTGGGGAGGGGCGACGGCCAAGAAATAAAACCGACTTGGGAAAAGTGGTGGCAGTAGCTCCAGACCTCTAAAAGGAGCCTTCCCTTTTTGGAACCTGGAGCAGATAGGGGCGGTGGGGGGTGCCGACAACTGCTGTTAAGATGTCAGTACGGTGTTAGGACAAAATAGGCAAGCCCTGCCATTGGAAGAACGCTGTATTCAGAGGGAAAAGGGGGAAGATGCAGTATGTTCATTGTTATTGTTCTAGGGTCAAGTTTCAAGATACCATGTGGGTTAAAGCCACTGTGGAGAACTGTATGGAGGTTCCTTAAAAAACTAAAAATAGTTACCATATGATCCTGCAATACACACACACACACACACACACACACACACACACACAGAAAATGGAATACTACTCAGCCATGAAAAAAGAAGGAAAAGCCATTTGCAGCAACATGGGTGGACCTGGAGATTATCATACTAAGTGAATCAGAGAAAGAAAAATATTATATAATATTGCTTATATGTGGAATCTAAAAAGAAAGATACAAATGAACTTACTGACAAAACAGAAAGAGACCCACAGACATAGAAAACAAACTTATGGTTACCAAAAGGGAAAGGGGGAAAGGTATGAATTAGGAGTTTGGGATTAACACATACACACTACTATACATAAAACAGATAACTAACAAGGACCTACTGTATAGTACAGGGAACTCTACTCGATATTTTGTAATAACCTATAAGGGAAAAGAATCTGAGAGATATATATATATATCTATATCTGAATCACTGCACTGTACACCTGAAACTAACACAGCATTGTAAATCAACTATACTTCAACTTAAAAAAAAGATAATACGTGGGGAGTTTGCACACAGCTTTCATGTACAGTAAAGGGTCATTCATGCATTGAGAGTATCTAGAATGGACACTGAGAAACTGGACGGAGCTCTTTTTCCAATTATGTTATTATCCTACAGTTTTAAGACTGTAGAACAAAAATCTCAAAACATACAAACAAATATTTGGAAGGCAAAAATAAAACCCACACATACATACACACATGCACACATGAAAACACACACAAACCTGCCTGTTTTCTAATAAATGAATTACCTGGACTTTCTTGCAGGTGATGAGAGACACAAGTCCCAGTCAATGATTAGATCACACCTTTCTACCTGACACCAAGGAAACAGTCCCAAAGTATCAGTTGTCCCATAATCCTTTATCCCAAAGCATGACTCAGATTCCTGAAGCACAGAAAACACATTTTAAGCTTTTCTCAAAACTTGCTGCTAAGTTTCCAAAAGTGACTATTTGAGGTGATAATTTTTTTCAGTAAGGCGTATTTCCTTTTAAAAATCATTTTGTAAATTATAAAAGCAATTAATTATCACTGTCAAATTTGAAATATTAAAAAAATAAAAATCATTGACAATCTGTCACTCATAAAAATGTTCACAGTGGTTTTCTTTGGGAGGTATAGCACATTTCTAGTCGAGTAATGCACGGCTGTTTCCCCCTTTCGTTTCCATTTTGGGTACAGCTGATAACTAGACAGGACCACCCTGTGCCATACCAGTGGTGCACAAAAGCACGGGTTCATTATCACACTGTTATTTGGGAAATTTATTGCTGTTGATGGCCACCTTTCCATTCTGTTTAATAATTCTGTCAGGCTTTCATCTCTCCTCCTCCTCTGGCTTTTCCTGGGTGCTCTGAGAATAACCAAGCAGGTTATGCTGCACGGTAAAAACTGATAAAAAAAATCAAACCGACCTGCCAGGGGTCAAAGGGAGCAGCAGAGAAGAATCTTAGTTAAGGCTCCTGCAGAGTGAAATGCCCACTCAGAGCCAGGTCTCATCCCAGAATCGTGTGTGTGTGTGTGTGTGTATGTGTGCGCGCGCATGTGTGCGTGTGTGTGTGTGTATTACCTACTCTTTCAAAGAAACTGCTTGACCTCTTTATCTTCAATTCAACAGCTATCCACTGAGTACCTACTATATACCAGGTACTGATACAGAATGCTTGGGATGCAGCAGGAAAAACAGTAAAATTCCCGACCTCACATCAAGGACTGCTTGCTCCAGCCCCTCCTACAGCCAATGACCATCATTTCCATCCAGCTCCCAACCAATGACATCACCTCCACTCCTACGGCCAGTGACCATCACCTCCACTCCTACTCCCCTCCCAACCAATGACATCACCTCCACTCCTATAACCAGTACCATCACCTCCACTCCAGTCCCCACTCCTACAGCCACATTCCATACCCGAAATATACCCATACCCAGAGCTGCCTCTCCCCTGAACCAGTAAATTAAAACCTCCTACTCTCTGACGAGATCCAACAACTCTTTCAGCTCACAGAATGCTCTCTCCATGCCTTTAACATCATCACTGAAGACCTTAAGTCCCCACCACCTCTGGTAGACTCGGCTGGTTGCCTACTCAATATCCATTCTTATCTTTTTTCTTAACTTAGAGAATCCTCGTTTTGTTCAAGATGATAATGGGCCCAGCTAAAAAATCACACTTTGCTGTGGTGTGCTACTGCTCCAACCAGTGAGATAAAAGCAGAAGTCCTTTGGGAGAACTTCCGGGAGGGTCTCAAGAGGGGATGTTCAGCTGGTATTCACTGTGGATGTGGACGTGATGGCTGGAGTCCTGGCAACTATTCTACAAGCATAATGATGAGGGTCACACCTGAAGGAAAGTGGAGCAGAAAGCAGAGGCGTGAGCTCCTGAGGACACTGTGGGCCTGCCATACCTGCCCCAGATTGCCCACCCCTAGATATCTTTTTTTAAAAACTGAAGTACAGGGCTTCCCTGGTGGCGCAGTGGTTGAGAGTCCGCCTGCCGATGCAGGGGACACGGGTTCGTGCCCTGGTCCGGGAAGATCCCACGTGCCGCGGAGCGGCTGGGCCCGTGAGCCATGGCCGCTGAGTCTGCGCGTCCGGAGCCTGTGCTCCGCAACGGGAGAGGCCACAACAGTGAGAGGCCCGCGTACCGCAAAAAAAAAAAAAAAAAAAGAAAAAAAAGTACAAGTACAAAGGGAGAGAGAAATTAGGAGTTCGGGATGAATAGATACACACTACAATATACAAAATAGGTAAACAACAGGGACCTACTGTATAGCACAGGGAACTATGCTCAATATCTTGTAATAACCGATCATGGAAAAGAATATATATATAACTGAACTGCTTTGCTGTACACTTGAAACTAACACAACATTGTAAACTAACTACAATTTTAAAAAGGTACCAGTGGAAACGTAATGACTAGAACGAAGATCCAAACCTTCTTAAAAACTAGGAAAAAATTATAAATAAAAAGCAATGAACACATATGTTAGAGATGAAGAGATATAGCAAATATAACCAAACAAATTATGCATTTATGACAAAGTTGGCACCAGACATCAGTCTTTCCATGAATACAAATGGACTTAACTCGCTTATTAAAAGAAAAAGCCTTTCATTACAGTGTGCAGGGCAGGGAACTTTGGCAATGCCCAGCAGAATCCCATGTGAACTTACTTTTCAGCCCAGAAATGCCTCCACTAGGAATCCACTCTAGTGGGCTCCCAAGATGGTCCACAGACCTGGCCTGCATTGGTGGCCAGTTTGCTCTGGTCCTCTGTCGGCAAACAAGCCAAGGGCAAAAGGCACAGATCTAAGGACGAGGGCTCAGTCCCCTGGGGAATAAAGGCCCTACCACAGAATCAACAGACATCACTCGGACAGACCAGGCCTAGAACCGCCAAACAGCTCATTCTGGCTCCCGCACCGAACTGAGGGTGTTGTCGCCTGTTCTGAGAAGTCCAAATGACCGAACGATGAATGAAGCCGCTGTGTGGGAGCTGACTAATGGAGCCCAGAGGGGTCTTCTAGCTCATGAGCATGTCAAAGTGATGTAGAAAAGGCTGATTTGAAAGCCAAAGGGCAGCAAAACACAGAATGTGTTAGTATCTGTAATGAGACTAACACTTCCAGGCAGTTCAGGGAGGCCTCTGGCTAAACCAGCAATTGGGGGCTCATCCACAGTAGCTTACGGCCAGATGAAAGCCGTGATCCCCTTGGGCTGATCTGACGTGAGCCCCCGGGTGGTCCGCACACAGGCACATCCTGACATTCGCACGTTTTAGAGCAACAGCCCACGACGGCTTCCACGCTCAGAGGCTAAATGTTGCCGTATCACAATGCAGCCCCCAGCAACGGCACGGCTGTCATCCTTGTTTGGACTGCCTGTTCTCCGGCCATCATTTGAATATACACTGCGTTTCCCCTTCTTTTCAAAAATGAGGAGAAAATGGGCCTATGAATCTGCTTGGGACTCATTTAATATAATTAAGATGAAGATAGAAATCATCAGGTGTTAGAAGAAGCAAATCTTTAACCTTAACTCAGCGGTCACTGGACGTAAGCCAGAAACTGGTTGATTCCGTGCTGAGTTGTGAAGGAAATGAACAAAATTAATGAGCCAATTTGAAGTGCTTAAAATGATCAAAGTCTGGGCCCAGAGAGTGAGCTACAAAATCAGGGATTTTAGAATACTCTTGAGGGCTCTGATCCCAGAATTCCCTTTCTCAAAGTGTTTTCCTGTACACAGTCAATTTCCACGTGTGGTTTCAGGACTCTGGCTGTAAAGAATCCCCTATTTCTTTGCTTTGTGGTGCTGGGCCAGGAGGAGAGGCGATCGCCTGACATACGATACTTCCACTTCCCGCCTTCCCAGGTCAGGCGGGTTCCTCCCTCCAACCCCAGCCAGACCCTCATTTCCACTCCAGGATCTGGAAACCCCATTTGGAGAAGATATAAATACCTCCGAGGGTTCCACGTCAGAAAAGGAAGTGAATTCCAAGGCTGCGGGATTCCCGTGGAAAAGGCTCTGGGTTCTCCTTCTCAGCGCTATTGCCACCCGCTGGAAGCACTTCCTTGCCGGGCTGACGGCATTCTTCTGGTTTTCTCAGATGCTTTTTACAAACCTCAATCATGTCAACCCAAACTCAGCTGGAAACATGTGGCCCTGTGTGCATCTTCTTCTAAGAATGCTGCACCCTTTGAAGAACTATTTTTGAAAATCAGAATTGGAGAGACTCCCCAAGGCCTCTGCAGAGAAGCACAGGCCACGTGAAAATAGTAACAAAGAATAAATCCAGCAGCCAAGAGAGCCTGAACCAGAGCCTGCCAGGACGCAGTCTATACGCAGAGGATGAGACCCTGAGGCCAGCTGGTTTTCTCCGTCTCCATCTCCCAAGACTATGAGGCGTGTACAGCACATGTTCTTTCATTCCCCACCCTCTCCCCCCAAAGGCCATCATCTCCCTATGAAATAAACAGGTGGCGTTGCACCCAACAAGTGCTCACTCTCCAATCCCTCGGGTTTCACGTGGACTTCCTCACTTATTTACTTCTTGTCAGAAGGAACAAAACATATTTAGTTTATGGGCTTGTCCCAAGAAGCCACTTAGGTACGGAGAAACGGGAAGATATTGAATTGTTTCTCATTGCTACAGTGAGTATGTGTGTCTGGCAGAAGCATCTCCCTTATATCCGAAAGAGGGGAGGGATTTCTTTGCAAAAATAAACTTGTCACCTTACTGAAAAATCATTATTTTGGAGCAAAGTGGAGGAGGCAAAAATCACAAAAAATTACAAGCTCCTTCTGAACCAGTATCTAATACACGAGCCTGGGGAACGGAGAGAGGCCCCATGTATTTTTATTCTTTCTAGCTGTCTCATATTGGCTAGAATAGGAAATCACTTTCTTGTGACATTTTTAAATGTTCAGTTAATACAGCTGAGTGTTGTTTTATATGAACTGGCACCTCTGGCAGTGAATTATACAGAATGATGGTAGGATGTGCACTTTTTTTCCCATACCAAAACTCCCTCCCATTTTTTTTGGTCAGAATACCTAACTTATTCTTGATCTCAAAGCAGTAAGAAAAAAGGGTAGTGGATTGGTTTTCACGGGCTTTAAAACTTCTGAACACCCCAAACAAGATCTCCACAACTTCTCTTAGGAGGGTGGGTCACTGCATTTCACACTCTCTGGTTCTGTCCAGTTCCCTCCTGTCCTTGGAGCCACTCTGTTTCTCCTGGTGTTTTTCAAAGGACTCTTTGGGGTCAAGCTGTGCGCTAAGTACAGCATCCCTTAAAAGTGACCTTCCAGGCAGTTGGTCTTTAGGCTGCATTGCATCTTGCTGATTTAAGAAAATGTTTTTTAAAATGGTCATTGTTAACATCGTACATCTTAGCATTAGGGGAAGCAGGGTGACGGGTACAAGGAAACTCTGTGCTACCTTTGCACTGTAAGTTGAAAATTACCTCAAACTTAAACTTTTAAAAAAGTCATTTGTGATACGTTAAAAAAAAAAAAACTTCACAGAGTAACAGTTTTCAGATAGTTGAAAGTCACTTCTCAGTTACTCTGTCCTATGACTCGCTATCTCTGTATTTGCTGATTCACCAAAAACGGCACAGACACGTTTGTAAAATCCTGCGCCATGCTTATTAAAACAACCTGGTGCATCTCAGCAGGGTTTACAGTTTCCGTCAATTTGCTGGTGAGCAGAGATGGGTCATCAGCTGCCTGGAATCCCACCAAGGTCGGGTCCCTTTACCTGGTATCTGCGTGATCCCTCAGCAAGGGAGGGTCACCAATCTGCCCAGGATGTCAAGTTTGTACCGAGATGTCATCTCAGAAAGATGGAAGACATTTGGAACGCAAATGATGGAAAGAATTCAGAATACACACCAGAAACCTGGAGCTCTACTCCCTCCTGGTTCTGCCTCCCCCTAACCAGTGATGGTGCACAGGTCAGCCCGTCCATCTGGCCTCAAGTTACTCATCTATACAATGGGATAATAACCATCCTGCTCTGTGAGAACACAGGACAATGTGAAAACTCAGAAAGAATAATGCATTGGGCAAAGGTGAGCCTTCATCATAGTTTACGCAGCCCTAAGGTGCTCCATGTCTAAGGCACAGCCTTAAAAACATGATCCATAAGGGATACAGATAGACTTTATCCTTCCTTTCAAATTTAGGAACAATATACACACAAGGAGGCATAGATAGGCAGGAAGACAGTCTGTTCAGTCTTTGACCTATGTCCTCCCCCCATGCCCGAAGTCTACTTCCTGCCCATTCTGCCAACTTACTGGATGAAGGCCAGTGAAGGTCAATGTGGGTTAGGTTTGGGGCCATCTTATATAGTGGGATGACAGCTGTCCTTTGAGTGGGACAAACCGAGCCATCCTCCTGGCCCTGCAGGAGCGCTGGGGGAGGGGTCTCTGCTCTCCAGCCCCAGAGGCCTTGGTCTGTCCCTTGACTGTGCCCGGGCCCCTCCTTGTGTCATGCAGCGGCTTTTCTGCTGGGGAGCAAGGAAGAGGGAAGGACGTGGAGCCACCTGCAGGGAGATCAGAGGCCCTCGGGTGAACTTCAAATGCGAAAATGAGCCTGAGGCGGGGAACACCAGCCCCGGCCTCTTCCGCATTTTTCCTTTAACGCTTCTCACCTCCGAAGATGCCCTGACCACTTCAGTCAGATTTAAAGGGATGCAAATATCTGCACCGGGGTGGGGGAAGTGGAGAGGAACACACAGTGAGATTCATGACAGACCTCTGCCGAGCCCCAGGCCCCTGACAGCAACCAACACAGTCAACCCTGCATAGAAACAGAATTTCTGGGCCAAGTCCCGTCTTAAGCTCTAGGGTCACATACGTAAGCTCCAGAATCGGGGAGAAGAATGTAGTGAGAAGGGGGTTCAACCAGCAACGGATAGGTTTCCCAATAAGCACAGCAGATCCCACCCTGCCCAGAGCTGGAGGGCTTCAGGTGGGCCAGAGGAGACTCTCTGGGTGCTGAGCTCCCAAGAGACCCTGGCAGTTCAATTCCAACACATCCCCAGCGGGGTCTGACTTGGGAGGACCCTCCCCCAAGGACACAGCTGACGATGGGCAGCACAGATAGTCCTCACTGTGGCCACCAGCCGGCTGTTCTTTACACACTCAGGGATGATTCCTTTCCTCCATGAAGAGGCCTTTCTCCCATTAAGATTAATAGGAGTCATGTGGCTGAAATGAAGGCATTTCATTTTCCAGATTTTCTAAAAGTAAAATGTGGTGATGGAAAACATATGTATTGTTTCTATTTGGGATTGTAAAAACACAAACCAAAGGAACCAGGGAGATTCATGGCCCAATCCTTCTCGATTATCACAGCAGATAAGGTTACTCATCATTAAGTAGGTTTAGGTGTGGGGCGATCTGAAGTCCTGGCTCAATTTGTTATATGAGCACAGTTTAAGTAATGCTTTTTTTTCTTTTATCCCGTGAAAAATACATCCCGTCTTTTCTTTGATGACCAGGATACCAAAAGGTTTTTTTTAGTAGACTATGGAATGGTCATATGTTATGGTTCAAAATAAAAGGTGTATTCCAGAAAAGTTTACTGTAAAGAAAATGACTAAAAAGGGAATTTTATTTTCCTAATGACTTTCATGATTTGCTCATAATTATGTATAGTAAGGATTTTAAAATTACCTCTTGGATATGAAATAAAAAATCACAGTTAAAAACACCAACATCCTTTTGTAGTTACGCGGTTAAAGAAAAGGTGGTGATAAAAATGTCAATAGCATTCAAAATACCAACAGCACCCTGGGCCAAACTCAAAACTTAGCAACACTGAGAATGAACTTCTGGTCCGCCTTGTGTCACATAAGCATAGTATTTTCTAAAAATTGGGTAAATTTTCTCAATCTTCTATTGGCATTAACAGTTCTAATTTCCATCTAGAAGCATTTCACTGTTTGTTTTACTTTTTCCATCACTTGAATTTATGGGCATCTTTAAGCATGGCCACCCCTCAGTGCAGAATTTGGTCCAGCGCTTAGAACCTATAGACACATCCAGTCTGTCTGGCAATGAAGGTTTCTCCCAGGGACCTGTGAACATACGGCAGTCTACTCACCACCTCATACATTTGAAAATGACTAAGGAGGACCTGAGCTAAGCACCCTGTCCCTTAATTCAGTGTCTTATTTATGCCCAAATCTAGGCATTACCTTGATTCCCTCCCTCCTTCCTCTCCGCATGGAATCCATCAGCAAGTCCTGCTAAGTCTACCCACCTAGAACGTACCTGGACCACTCCCACTTCTCCATCTCCACTCACACCACTCACCTGGCTGGCTTTCCTGCTCTGCTGACTGTCCTGCTTCCACCTGAGACCTTGAGAAACTGTAAGTCAAACCATGGCAATCCTCTGCTCAAATCCCTTCCATGGCTTTTCCATCACACCTAAAATAAATCACAAACTCTTCCCCACAGTGATCTGCTCACCTCCCTGAGCTCACGTGGCCCCTCCCCTGGCCCCTCTGCCCTCTGCTTCCCACCCCCCCACCCCAGCCCCACTGGCTTTCGTCTTGTCCCTTGAATGTACCATCTCCATTCTTTATCCCATCAAGGGCTTCTCACCAGTCATTCCTCTTGTCTAAAATGCTCATCCTCTCTACCTTCACAAGGTGGACTCCTCGTCAAGTAGATCTCGGCTGAAATGTCACTTACTCAGAGACGCCTTCCCCGGCCGCCCTAAAAGGCCAGCAAGTAGCCAACTCAATCATATCACCTGATTCTAATGCTCTGCAAACGCTGTGTCCCCACCTGAAACTTCTCACGTTAATGCTTCTATTTGTGGCCCATCTCTAGCCACTCAACAGTAAGCTCCATGAGAGCAGGGACCTTGCTTTGCTTACCGCAGTACCCAGATGACACCTGGCAAACTCAGTAAACACTTCTCAGGTGACACATCATCATTTAACTGATGGCTCCTGTCTTCGCAAGCTTTTAGCAGGTAATAGGAGATAATGAAGAGATACAGAATTCCCACCCAAAAGTATCATCAGGGGCATTTTGACGGTTTCTTAGGGGTGAATATGAACTTGATAATTCACAAGTCTTTCTTAGGTACCTCCTATGGTCAGGCACCCTATTATGAGCTAGGGGTATGATCTGAGCAAAGAGACGTGGCTACGGGGCCCACAGAGTGGGCAAGATGGAGAATTGGTGACAGAAGGATAAATGCCTTAAATTTGGGGATAATTCCATCCTCATTCTTATAACAAAAACATTATTTTAGAGGAGGCTGAGTTCTCTCAATTTCAATGGCCTCAAGGAAAGGAAACATTGAGACCAAGCCTAATTCCTGAATAGCACAGCCATTTCAGTACTCTTCCGGCCCTTTGTTTTTCTAAATCATTCACACTGCCCAGGAGGGTTTGGAAACCCTGCTTGTCTTAACTGGGCTACCATATTGTCAGGGCCTGCACATCCATTTAGCAAAAAGGACAAGGCGGGAGGGGAGAATGTTGGGTTGTGGGCATCCCCGCCAAATGGAGACTGGACATTAGCAAAAATTCAGAGGTACAGATCCCATTATAACCATTTCACCCTGGACATCAGTTCATGCCCTTTTCTTTTCCAAAACTTTCATAATTGAGTGGCAAACCTGACCAATTCCAACTTCACATTCTCTCCTTGCATGCTATCTTAGCAAAAGCACAGATGGATAGAAAATTAGACAAAAGCCAGGTGGAGAGAAGAGGGGAGATAGAGAAGCAAAGAGCTCAATTACACTTTGACTGAAATCACTTACTTCCTAAACAGCTAGTGGTGGTCGCTATGACTTTTCCCTGGATTTGAAATTACACATTTTTCATTTCCGACACGACCACCAGACTAGCCATGTGAGGGCAATTTTCAGGAAGGAAGCAGCAGGTCAGCTTTCCAGGCCACGTAGACCAGACAGCAAACCCTGATGTGTCACTGGGGAGACAAAGATGGTCAGACTTTGTCTGAGATTAGAAGGTCGGGAGGTGCATTTCCTCGCAAGAAAAACGAATCCAAATTTTAAAGGGAAGTTTCTCTGCTGGAAAAGGAGTTAAGGAACAAGTTTGGTTTGGGCGACCCTTAATTTTAAGTTTCCTGCACCTGTGACATTAGGCACTCTTGCCGAATAATAGGCGAGAGGCAACGTTCGGAAATTCAATGCATCTTAAGATTACCATCTGGAAGACATTGCTGGCCGAAGCAACACAATGCAAGACACTTAAATGGTTTATACCCCAATGAAGCTGTTATTAAGTAAATCTTTTAAAAAGCAAGAGCGTTCACCCTGTTGATAGGCATGTGGCCGGCAGGTTTTGCACAAGGCCAGGACAGCTGGGAGTTGCACGGTATTAAAGTAAGAGCACTTCATGCTTGGCAGGTGGAGCCTCAGTGAAATCTGCTCTTGAACACTTAGCATTCTGGTCTTTGCTAGTCTTTTGACTTGTAGTCTGATCTCTTTTGGTTGAGTAACTAATTCAACTCAGCTGTAAAGACCAGGTTTTGTGCTTTAAGTTCTGTAATGTAATTAACGATTCACATCCAATTACATCATGTTAAAAATCCTTTTCCAATCTTTTCTCTACTAATCCTGGGCGCGGTGCCTGTGTGCTGACTGGATCAATGCTCAGGAGAAAAGCAGAAAGCTCATTGGCAAGCACAGAGCTGAGCCTGCCGTGATCGTTGATATTTCAGTCTAGTCCAAGTTGTCTGAAAATACATGCCTGCTTTCAGCTTGTGATTTGAGACCACCAGATGCCTTTCTGTAAGGAAAGCCTAAGAATATAGGACTATATCTTCAGAATGAGGTTTTCACATTAGCTCCAAGAACATGGCTTTCATACCAATCACTTCGTTTCTTGGAGCCCTGGAGAGCACCACGATGCCCCTGAAGGAGGCCTGAAATCTTTGCTGTGCGTCACCCTCCATGCTGGGTCCTGAACCTCTCTATTACCGTATCCTGTTTGCAGTGCTTCAAGCCTCCAGGGATCCAAATATACATTCTATTTGTCATTCTCCAAGATGTCCTGCATGTCTGTAACTGCCATGGGCTCCATCGCACGAATGGCACCTTCTCCCTGGAATTCACCCGTTCGCTCATTGGAAGCCAGTCCCCCTCGCTCTGCAGGCTCAGCATAGAGTTTGGATTTTATCCCATCAGCCTGACTTTGACTCACTGTGCATTTCTATCTTTCTCATTAGCCTGTGTGTAACTTGGGACAGAGAATGTTCTTTTTCTCTTCCCTGTGTTACCAGTAGTGCAGAGCACAGTAGTTCTGTTTTCAACAAAACTTTAAAATGTGTTAAAGTTACATTCCAGGTCTCTCCACATACCTGCCAGTTCCCTCTAGATCCATCATTATTTTCTGTTGTCACAACAGTTCCAATTCTCTAGAGACAAAGAAGTCAGAACTCGGTAGTGGGAATGTCAGATGAAGCTCAAAATGACTTAGGGCTCAGGATGAAGTGGCCCAAAAGGGGCAGGCTAATCACTGAGGTCCCTAGTGACATAAAATAGTACATTAAAGACTCCTAGGAAAAACCCTAACACTCAAAGAGCTGAAGGGAAGATAGAAGATAATTTCCAAAGCAGGAAATATACACGGCCAATAAACAAACAAATACAGTTGACCCTGTAATACGGGGGTTAGGAGCACTGACTTCAAAAATCTGCAAATAACTTTACGGTCAGCTCTCCATATATGCCGTTCCACATACACAGATTCAACCAACTACAGACCGTGTGGTACCGTGGTATTTACTATGGAAAAAATCTGCGTATAAGTGGACCCGCGCAGTTCGGACCCGTGTTGTTTAAGGGTCTACTGGAATTCTGTCTTACTTGCAATTTGAAATTAAACAAGAAGAAGATAATTTCACCTATCAAATTAGCAAAGGGTAAAGATATATGTACTCAATTCTAGAGAGAATATAAGGAGACAGAAACTCTCCTACGATGCCGCTGGTGGCACACACTGCTGCAACATTTTTGTAAAGCAATTGGCAATATAGAATCAAAGGCCTTAAAAAATTTCAAATCATTTACCCAACAATTCTCCTTCCAGGAATACAGCTTAAGAACACAATCAGAGTGTGGTCAAAACTGTACACACAGAGATATACATTAAGTATTATTTATAGTGGTGAAAATTAGGAAACAAGCTAAATGCCCAACATCAATGGTTTAAAAATTTATATCGCCACATTATCTACATGTTAGACAGTTATCTCATACGTTTGCAGAGAAATTTTAGTAATTCATACCTTGATAAAAACTATAATGATGTTAGAAAAAGCTTAATAATATCAACAACAATAAAACTTAAAGAACAGACATCATTTGTCTACTTGTATGAATGAAGAGGCATTCAATACAGGAAAATTAGTATTGTAATGATGACCATTGAATTAATCTACAGATTTAATTTTTGAAACCCCCCCCCAAAATCCTAAAATTATTTTTTTTATGGATGGCCAACTTAACAAAATTCTACTAGAAAAAACATAAATGAATGAGATCTTCTATTTCGTGTAATATGGTACATTAGATAGATAGCCAAAAACCCTTATGCTACAAAACAACTAAAAGCCTTGGGCATAAATATAAATATATATTTTACCTGTATAGCTCAGCTTGTAGAAAAGTAAAGAAACCCTTCAGAACTTAAGTTCTTAAGAAGAACTCAAGTGGAGAACAAATCCAGTTGCCCTAAAGGCAACTGCTGATTTACGGTCATCTGGAGCTTTGGATTTGAGGACAAATAGAGGGAAGGAGACAAAACCTGGCCCCTGAGAATGTGGGACTGGACACCACTGCATAGATGCTCAATTCATAATCACAGGCTCAGGGACAAATTCACACAACTTGCCTAATGTGAGCAACTACGAGCTGAAAAGGTAGCGTCATGTGAGCCCACCTGAGAGCATGGAAGTCTCTGAAGGAACTTGTCCTCTATCTAGGACTCAGAGAATTTCCACAGATAGAGTTCCAATGAGCATGAGTTCAGAATTACAGCAGCAATATGTATGAAACAGAAATCACAACTCATCCAAGGGAAAACCACCATATAAGCAAGACTGTAGAATCAGACCCACAGATACCCTAGATATCAGAAATACCAGCTACAGGACATAAAATAATGCTATGTTTCAAGGAATAAAAGAATTAACCAAAATTATGAAGAACAGGAGACTACAAAACTCACCAGAGTGATTTCAAAAAGAATAAAACACACTCCTAAAAATAAACTTAAAAAAATACAGCAATTGAGACTTAAAACTCTGATGAATGTAGGTACAGCTGAAAGTAGAACGAGTGAAGTAGAATACAAACCTAAAAAAGTTTACTGAATGTGTCACAGAGAGTCAAACAGAAAGTGTGAAAGACAGGCAAGGAGAAAGGAGGATGGAATGGGACAGTAGGAAATACACCTGATCAGAATTGAAAGGAGATAATAGAACAAATGAAGGAGAGGAAATAAAGAAATGGCTGGGAAATTTCCAGAACTATGAGAAAGAACCATCAGATTCATGAAACACAATTCTGAAAATAACCAAAAAGAAACCCATATCTAGAAACACCATAATGAAGCATAACACCAAACACAAGGAGACCTTAAAAACAGCTCAAAGAAAAGGTAGGCAGGTGTGATGATTAGACTTATAGTTGCCTTCTCTATAGCAACAGCAGATGCCTAAGGCACTGGGATAATATTTTCAAAGGACTGAGGGGAAATAATTGTAAACATAGAATTGTATACCTTGCAGTCTTCCTTCAAGAACACAGTGAAATGAAGGTGTTTTTAGAATTCCCACCTTTCCCAACTCCCAAACAAACCTGGGAGAGTTCACCACCAAAAGTCCCTTCACTTGACGCATCACCAAAAGGAACATCTAAAACATGTACTTTAGAAAGACGAAAACTGCTATCAACAGTGAAGATCTAACATTCAGAAAGAAATGGAGAGCACGAAAATGGAAAACATAAGGTAAATCTAAACACTGATTTTATAAAAGTAACAGTCAATTTGGAGGAATCAGAAAAACAAAACAAGATAGAACCAAAACATATAATAGCAGTAATGTATCTTGAGTGATCGCAGCTAAAGAGCTCTAAGTTAATAAGTTGTTTGAGACATGACTAAAAATACTGATCACCTTTGGGCTTTGTTAAGTTCACATGTCAAGCAGTGACTGAAATGATAAAAATAAATAGTATAACTTCCAACTAGCAGAGGAAAAAATAGAAGGAGAAAAAAATTAATTGAATACAAGGCTATTAAAAAGATAGAAAGGTAGGACAAAAAGAGAACCTAAATAATATGATAGAAGTAAATCCATATATATCAATAATAAAAATGAGTATAAATGGTTTAGATTTCCTAGTTAAAATAAATACATAAGATAGCTAATAAAATTTTGCAAAAACAAACAAACCAAAAAAGAAGAATGGTTGTAATCTAATCTTTCCCTGTCAGATATTAAAGCTTACTATGAAGCTATAATTTAAAAAAAGTGATATTGTAGCATACACAGAAAATATCTGGAACTGAATGAAAATGAAAAAATACATTTCAAAATTAGGAGGAAATTTATATCTTGAACTGATTATACAAAAGCATTTGACATGAGCATTTCGTCTAAGCTTCCCCCTTAAGCTAAAAAAATTAAAAAGAAGAAGAAGAGGAGGAAATTTAGGAGAGAGTAAATAGAAACACGGAAATAATAAAGCTAAAAGCAGAATCAATGTAATAGAAAATCAACAAACAACAGAGAAAAATCAGTGGAACAAAACCTAGATCTTTGGGGGAAAAAATCAATAAAATGGATAAAGCTCTAGCTAGACTGATAAAAAGAGAAAACACAAATTACCAGTATCAGGAATAAAAGTGGGGACATCACTACACATCCCAGGATAATAAGAAAATATTATGAACAACTTTATGGCAGTAATTTCAACAACTGTGATGAAATGCCTTGAAAGAAGGTAAATTTACAAATTACCAGACTCAAGAAGTTGTAGCAACCCTGACTAGTCATATAACAATTTAAAAAAATTGAATTCATAATTAAAGCTTTCCCTCAAGGAAAACTTCAAGCCAACATGACTTCACTGGTGATTTCTATAAAACACTCAAGAAATAATGTTAATCTTCCAAAATCTTTTTCAGAAAGAGAACACTTCCCAGTTTATTATATAAAGCTGGTATTTTCCTGATATCAAAACCAAAAACATTTCAAAAGGAAAATGACATGCCAACATTCCTAAAGAACACAGATGAAAAAAAAATCTCTAAAAAGATTAGCAAATAGAATCCAGCAATATGTTTATTTTTTAAAAGTATAATGCATCATGACTAAATAGATTTTAACCTAGAAATAGTTAATTTAACATATGAAAATCCATGTAATTCCCCATACTTATATAATGAAGGAGAAAAACTCTATTATTATCCCAATAGGTGCATTAAAAGTATTTCAGTATTCAACATCCGTGCATGATAAAAGCTTTCACCAGGTTAGGAATAGAAACAAACAACAAAAGAATCTGAACATAAATTGGCAAAGGATTTGAACAGACACTTCTCCAAAGAAGATATACACATGGTCAATATGCACATAAAAAGATGTTCAACATCATTAGGGAATCATTAGGGAAATGCAAATCAAAACCACAATGAGATACCACTTTACACCCATTAGGATGGCTATTATAGAAAAAAGAAACCAGAAAATAACAAGTGTTGGCAAGGATGTGGAGAAACTGGCAGCCTTGTGAGAATGTGAAATGGTGCAACTGTTGTGGAAAACAGTATGGAGGTCCCTCAGAAAATTAAGCATAGAATTATACATTATCCAGCAATTCTACTTCTGGGTAGATACCCAAAAGAATTAAAATCAGAAACAAACATTTTTACACCTATGTTCATAGCAGCATTATTCACAACGGCCAAAAGGTGGAAGCAATCCAAGTGTCCATCAACAGATGAATGGGATAAACACAGTGTGGCATTATCCGTACAACAGAATATTATTCAGCCTTAATAAAGACAGAAATTCTGACACATGAGACAACATGGATAAACCCTGAGGACATTATGCTAAGTGAAATAAGCCATCATAAAAGGACAAATACCGTATGATTCTTATATATGGTGCCTAGAATAGGCAAATTCATAGAAGCAAAGTAGAATGGTGGTTACCAAGGACTGCGGAGTAGGGGGATGTAATTAATGGTTAACGGGTATGGAGTTTCATTTTTGCAAGATGAAAACATTTCTGTGGATGAATGGTTGTGATGGTTGCAAAACAAAGTGAACATACTTAATGCCACAGAACTGAGCACAGAAAGATGATTAAGGTGGCAAATGCCATGTTATGTATGTTTTATCAGAATGAAAAAAGAAAGAGAATAAATTAGGAGTAGAAGGAACCTGGTAGATGAAACCTATGTATGTATGTATGTGTCTATCTATCTCTGTTAAGTCCTTAGAGCTAACCAGGGAATAAGTCAAAGGTGCCCACTTTCATCACTTCTATTCAACATTTACTGTGTCTTACCTGGTGCAATAAGGCAAGAAAAAAACAAATTAAAGGAATCAAGATGGAAAAAGAATAAGTAAAACTTTGTTCGTACATAATATTGTCGAGTATATAGAAAATCCTAAGGAATCTACAAACAAAAAACCACTACTACAATTAAGTGCTTTTAGCAAGGTTGTAGGATTCAAGGTCACTATACAGATATCAATTATCTATATTTCTACGTGTAACTAAAAAAAGTTGGAAACGAAATTTGTAAAAATCAGTGTCATGCATTTACAGCAGCATTCAGAATATGAAATAAATAAGGATACATTTAACAAAACATGTGAAAGATCTTTATAATGAAAACTACAAAACATTGTGGAAATTAGAGATAGATGCAGTGACATGGAAGAATTTCAAAGGCATTTGTCTGAGTGAAAGAAACCTTATACAAAGAAAGCCCAAGTTGCCTTAATATGTATAAATTCTAGAATAACAACAGAAAAAAAATCAGTGATTTCCTGAGGCTGGAGGAGGGAGTAAATTGACGGAAAAGGAGTCAAATGTTTCTCTGAGGCGATAGAAATACTCTGTATATCACTGTGGTATTGGTTCCATGGGCTTATATACAGTAAATGTGTGCACTTTAATGTGAGTAAATTATACCTCAATATAGCTAATCAAAAACGAAAAGCAGAGTGTAGGATCAGACTGAGAAGGCCTTCTTGAAATATAAAATTAAAATTTGAAAAATGTGTAATGGTGGCCAGAGTCTCTCACCACCTGAATCGTGCAGTAATGCAATATATCAAATGCCAACATTTTACACTTCGGAGTACCTGAACGATTCCCCATCTTTCAAGTCGATAGAGAGTAACAGGATAGCTTTTGCAAGTCATACAATATTCAAGTGGCATGAAAATTTCTAGAAGAGAACAACTGCATAAGTCAGGAAATCCTTGTATAAACACAACTTCTATATATGATTGGCATTTCCGACCAGTAAAGAAATAATGGATTACCCCATCAATAGTCCACAGACAACTGGCAAACCATTTATGTAAAATAGATCCCAACCTTACACCATCTGAGGAAATATATCCAGAGGGATTACAGATTTAAATAAAGGAGCAAGAGAGGAAGGTAGGCTAGAAAAGGCCATTCTAAACCTGTCAGTGAAAATAAAAGGAAAAGGACAAAGAAGGTAATAAAAACATCTGAATGTCAAAAATTACCATAAACAGACATGATGACTAAATGCCGCGTGGTATCCTTGGATGGGATTCTGGAACAGAAAAAGGACATTAGTGGAAAAATTGTTGAAATGTGAATGAAGTCTGTAGTTTAGTTAATAATACTGTAGCAAAGTATCAATTGCTTAGTTCAGACCAGTGATTCTCAAAATGTGAGTGATTTTGCTCCCCAGGGAACGTTTGGCAATGTCTAGAGACATTTTTGTTTGTAAAGGGAGAAAGGGGGAGGTGCTACTAGCATTTCATGGGTAGAGGCCAAGGATTCTGCTAAGCATCCTACAATACACAAGACAGCCCTCCACAACCAAGAGTCACCCAGCCCGCAACGTCGGCAGTGCCAAGGATGAGAAACTCTGGCTTAGATAGAAGTCCTGCGACGACAAGGAGAAGCTATATATACAGGATACTCAGGAACTCTCTGTACCACCTTTGTAACTCTTCTGTTCATCTAAAATTATTTCAAAATCCAAAGTTTAAAAAAGTACGATAAACATTAAAATATAAATACAAAGGGATATTTTTAACATAAATAAAAATTCAAAAGGAAAAAGACTAAAGAAAAAAGGCCAAAAGAAGAATAGAGGAAACTGAGAAAAGAAGAAGTATAGCTGTACAACAAACACATGAGAAAGTTCAACTTCTCCATCAAAAAAAATACAAATTAATATCTCATATATATTATAGTTTTCACGTATCAGAATCACATGGAAGTTTTTGTCATGTCAATACCCAATGCATGCTTAGGGCAGCCACTATTTAGGTACTGATAGTCTAGCCTGATACAACTGTTACAGAGTATCATTTGGAAACCTATACTAAAAAGCCTTAAAATTGTGCCTCTCCTTTGACCCAGAAATTCTAGGCATGTGGCTTAAATAAATCACATGAAATGCCCACAGAGATTTCTCTATGAGGACGTTTATCAACACGTTGTTATAAAAATGCAAAAATGGAAACAATCTATTTAACAAGATTTTCAAAACATAGCTTAGGTAAATCTTTATAACAGAAGCCTATAGAGCTGTTAAATGATTAATAGGCGAATATGTAGGACATGACAGGAACTTGACAATCTACTGTTAAGAAAAAGCAACCTCTAATGATGCTTTTACATGATCCTCTGTTTGTTAAGAGAAGGAAAGAGAAATTAAAAAATAAAATTGTGTTTCATACATGAGAGGATCCAAGGAATCTACTTGGGAAGATGCCCTGAAACATTAACAGTGATGTTATCTGTGGACAGTAGGATTATGGTTGGTTTTAACTTTCCTCTTTTTGCTTATCTACATTTTAATTTTTACAATGCACGTGTTTTACTTTTCCAATAAGAGAGGGAAAAAACATTACAAAAGCAATGGAATTGAAGAAGAAACTGATTACATTTACTCCCTATTCTAAGGAGCATCTTCATGTATGATTTTAGACGTGGAGAGAAACCACACAGTGCAACCGGCAGTGCCAACAGCCAAGGTAGACCTTGGGGTGGAGAGAATCACGACAAGCTTTGCGACAACCAATCACATCATCACAAATTCTCCCCGATGTCTCCCTCAGCTCTGTCTCCCAAATGCACAACACTGTGATGTTCAGTGCGTTTTATGGACCCCCCCCCCAAAGTCTGCTGCCTGGGCTCTGATGCTCCATTCTTCACAGCTCCTTTGCTACCGTTTCTGAACTGAAGTGGGTCACTTGGTCTTGCACACACACGTGTATTTGTAAGGGCGCAAGACAGGATGCCACAGGACCTCAAAGTCATTTGTTCACTATCTACATAGGCCATCTGAACAGAATCACCTAAATAATGTCCACCTATACTCAAAAATGGATAAGCCTCTATCTTCTTAAAACACCAGAGCCATTTTTCTGCTGAATAGACACCAGAGATTCCATATCACCTCATTCAACCGCAAGGCTGGCCCTTCACTTCAGCCCCCTGCCCAAGGAGGGAGCAGATTTTAAGTAAAACTCTATACTTTTTCCCTTCATTTCAGCCAACTTATAAATTTATACATGGGAAAGACAAGACAAGGCCAGAGCACCAAATATCACCATAACATTCTGCGTATTTCCAAGAGGTGGGCCCCAAAGTTGTCTCTGAATTGTCTAACAGATAATGTAGAAGGAGAAACATTAGGAGCTGCAAGGGTTAAATGCTCTGAGAGGTTAAAACTCAGAGTTGCTCAGGAGATGCACAACTCTCGAAGAGGGAGAGTGGAGATTTTTGTCCCTGTGGGGCCCAGGTCAATGGTCTGTATAATACGAATGACCCCATCCTTAATGTAGGCTTACGACACAAGACCAAAACACAATGAAAACAAGGGTAGTTCTACAGAAGACCAAAATGGCGCAGTCCTTGTATGCAAATGCTTCAACTAATTGAGAAACTGATTTTTAAAAATCTGAATTTGGGTAGCGTTTGTCTTTAACTTCTGATTCTACAGACAACCACCACCTACTGGGCCAATTTATACACTCCTCACCTAGACTATGTGTTTGAGTGTTCCTTCGGGGCACTTGTCACAAAAATCAGAGTGGGAAAGAGCAGGCAATTGGGGGAGCAGGTTCTAACCGCAAGTGGCGTGACAAAGGCTGTGTTCCCTGCAGAGAGAATACCTGTGCTGTGCTCCTGCCCTCAGGACCTCTTGGTGACTTCAACTTTGAACAGCCTGACCATTACCCCTAAGTAGCGAGAATTAGGATGCACAGTAAAGAGGACATGCTGACCTGCAGGGAAGAGCTATCCTTGAAGAGTAGCAGAACATGCCACCCCCAAAATATGCCACTTGGCGTAAGGATTATTTTGAGCTGAAGGCAACTGAGGAAGATGACACCAGAGGAATCAACATAACAAACTTTACTAACTAGGCTTTATCTACCATTAGTTTCCTCCCATATATCTACCCTCCCACTTTGACAACCTTGAAAGCCTAAAACTGCTCTCCTTTGTCTTTTCACTTCTCCACAAAACTACTGTTCTTTGTTGAAGATGCTATATAAGCCAGAGCTCTAAACCACTGCTCTGAGTTACTCACTTTCTCCTGATTATCTCCCATGTACATATGAGGGATACATGTTAATAAACTTCTCTTTGTTTTTCTCTTGCTAATCTGTCTTTTGTTATAGGTGCCCCAGAGAGAACCTGGAAGGGTGGAGGGAAAATTATTTTCCCTTCCTTACACTCTCCAGAACAGAGCTTTTAAGCAGGGAGGCACTGACTCAGATTCCAGAATAGGGTCTAACAGAGACAGTTTGAAAAAGCATCCCTAATGTGTCTGACGCCCTCCCCTGGTTAAGAACACCTTTTCACACTCTCTGATAACAGCCATGAACAGTGCAGGATCGCTAGAATGCCCCTTATGTGAACTGTGGTACTTCATCCACAGTAATGCCTTCATGTGGCTCCAACCTAACATGGAAAACTAGTGACTAGAAAAAAAATCTCCCCTCCCAAAAAAACCCTTCAAAATATTTTTGTAACATTGTTCATGCATTTTCTGTCTTTTACATTAAATTTGACCATCTGCAGGATAATAAAATTCTTCCTTGACAAAACTTGATTATTCTTACTAAGTTCTTGGAGAGAAACAATATTTTGAGACTTTCTTCCCTCCATTTTAAAAAGAAGTGGGGGTGCTATAGACTTCACTTTACTTTTCACAACCTACCTCTGGACGTGGCTCCCCACCCTTTCCTGGCCAGAGAGGTTTTGGATATGACCATGGGGAGAGGTGGTTTGAAGAAGGAAAGGGAGTGACCTTTTAAGTGACCTGACATCAGCAAGGCTTTGTTGGGTCATCAGAATGACCTGTCCTCTGCCCAGCACCCAGGTCCTGAGCAAGTGTGCTGTGCTCCATGGCTCACTGCCGGGCATGGAGAGCTCATTGCCATTGCCTCAGACTTGGATTCTGACCTCCAGGTCAGTGCAGTCTAGAAGAAGAAAAATGCCCCCCATGACATGGCAAGTATGTCACATTGAAAGGCAATAATATTCTTGGGAGTCAAGTGCTTGAGAGATGGAACTGGGAAGATGCACTGAGGCTACGTACGTCACAGTCTGGTGAGTGATGAGAATTGCCAAGCAGGTGGTCCACAGTAACAGTGGGCTATAGGGAGGTTAGGGCACAGTGCAGGCCAGTGGTTCTCAACCAAGATGATTTTGTCATCTCTCCCCCGATCCGGATAATGTCTGGAGAGGTCGGTGTTTGTCACAACTGGGAGGGAGGGCTATTGGCATCTCATGGGCAGAGGCTAGGGATGCTGTTAAACATCCTATGGTGCAGAGAGAGCCCTCACACAGAGAATCGTCTGGCTCCAAATGTCGATCCTGCCAAGACCTAGAGAGGGAAGGCAACACTGGGGCGAGGGGGCCAAGGTCAAGGTGAGGGGCAGGAACCATGAGGCAAAATGTTCCTTTCTACTAGCAACCAAAGAGATGCCAGCTCAAACTGCAACAGAGCAGTGTTTTTCATCCGGAAATTTGGGAACATTTACACACTAATACCTAATCTTGGCCAAGCACATACAGAAAGGCCCTTCACCTAGATTTCTCCTGAAGTCCAATTTGGCATGTGTGTCAAGAACTTTAAAAAGGCTGATGCTTTCTGATTTAGATACATTCCATTTTCGCTACATTCCATTTCAAGGGTTTTTGTTTTTTCAGAAGGAAATAATCCAGTATACAGAAAAGCCTCCTATGCCCAGTGTTCACATTGATATGATTCCAAAAAGTGAAAAACAAATAACTACTTTAAGGACCAACAATGAAGAAACAGTTAAACTACAATACATCCATAAAACACACCATTTCATAGTCAACAAAAGTTACCTCTGTAAAGTACTGTTAATATCAGGAAAAACTTATGATATGGCACTAAGTGGCAGAGACCCAGAGGGAACTTACATGTGCAGCAGGATCTCAGCTACTTGTAAGAACATAGACATGCATAGAAAGGGAATGGAAGAAAATATACCAAAATATAAACCGTGATTATTGAAAGGGACTGAACTTTTTATTTTGTTTTTTTGTCGTTCTCGGTTGCCTATAATGTATTAATTTTATAGTCAGGAAAATAAATCTACTTGGGCATTGAAATTTCATGAAGATAATAAAGGCTTGAGTGAGGACAGAGGCTGTAGACATGGGAAAGAAGGGATGGGCATGAGAGACTTTCCACCTTGCCAATGATCTGATGAGGCAGCAAGGGAGAGGAAGGAAGCGTTCAAAGATGACTCCAACTTGGGAGCCTGGGATCCAGGAGGTAAGGGAACCGTTACTAAGAGCAGGAGAAAAGCTGAGCAGAAAAGTGACAACAGTGGCCTGGGAGGTACCATTGGAAGGCCGCGGAACACAGCCAGATGCGTGAGCCTGGGGTCTGCCCCACCCCCACCCAACTAGCTGTGTATGCCTGGAAGACGAACGTAAATAACGGTACATTTGCTATGGACTTTTAGGGAGGAGTAAATGAATTAAAACCCATGGAGTATATGGAACAGCGCAGGACACACAGTAAAACGTTAGGAACGAGAGCAGGGGCCGTGGTGGTTGCAGCACTGGTATTGAGTTGAAACACAGTTGCTCCTGCCGGACCTCTAAATGCCAGCATTCCCAGACCCTTGTCGCTTCCTGTCCTTCTCATTTCCTAGGTGTTCTCAAATACTTCCGTGGCATGAAACACCAGCTCTAGGAATAACATTCCCCAAACCATAACTCTATCCTAGAGCTTTGTTTGGGGCTCCAGATTCATGGGTCCAACTCCCAGCTTGCCATCTGCACCTGCTTGTCCCATTGACGCTTCAAACATAACCTGTCCTCATGACACCTGGGATCTTCTCCACCCCTCCTCACATCTTCCCCACCTGGATATAAACCTTCTCCCCTGTTATTCACAATATATGAAGAACTCTTAAAATTCAACAGTAAGAAAATAAGTAACTCAAATAAAAAATAGACCAAAGCCCTTGACAGATATCCCACCAAAGAAGACATACAGATGGCAAGTAAGCAAATGAAAAGATGCTTCTCACCATATGTCATCAGGGAAATGCAAGTTAAAACAACAAGGTACACTACGGAACTATTAGACTAGCCAAACTCCAGAACGCGGACACTACCAAATGCTGGCAAGGATGTGGAGCAACAGGAACTCTCATTCACTGCTGGTGGGAATGCAGAATGGTGCAGCCACTCTGGAAGACAGTTTGTCAGGTTCTTACTAAACCAAACGTACTCTTACCTTATGATCCAGCAATCACATTCCTTGGTATTTACCCAAAGGAGCTGAAAACTTATGTCCACACAAAAAACTGCACATGGATGTTTATAGCAGCTTTATTGACACTTGCCAAAACTTGGAAGCAATCCAGACATCCTCGTTTAGGTCAATGGATTAATAAAATGTGGTACATCCAGACAATGGAATATTATTCAGTGCTTGAAATGAGCTGGTACACAATGGAAAGACATGCAAGAAATTTAAATGCATATTAGTAAGTGAAATTTAAATTTAAATGCATAGTAGTAAGTGAAAAAAGCGTTTGAAAAGTCTACATATTGTATGATTCCAAGTATATGACATTCTGGAAAAGGTGAAATTATGGAGTCAGTGAACGGATCAGTGGTTGCCAGGGTTTGGGTGGGGAGGGACGAACAGAGGGAGCACAGGGGATTTTTAGGCAGCGAGAGACTCTATGTGATACTGTCATTGTGGATACGTGTCATTATACATTTTCCTAAACCCATAGAAGGTACAACACCAAGAGTGAGCCCTAATGAAAACTATGGACTTTGGGTGATAATGATGTGTCAGTGTAGGTTCATCAGTTGTAACAAATACGCCACTCTGGTGGGGATGCTGATAGCAGGAGAGGCTGTAAACGTGTGCAGGTGGGGTATATGGGAAACCTCTACACCTTCCCCTCAACTTTGCTGCGAACCTAAAACTGCTCTAAAAACACGAAGTCTTTTTTAGAAGCCCCCCAATCTCCCAGTGCCCAAGCCGGAAGGTCAGATGTCAACCTTGCCGTCCCCCCACTTCCCCCATGACCTCGCTGACACTCAAGACTTGTGAATTCCACCATCAGGCTCTTTTTCCCTCCTCTCAAGCCTCCAATATGGTTCTCATCTACCCCATGGCAATAATCTCCCCCCTTTCCATCCCTCACCTTCCAATGAGTAAGAGTGATCTTCTTAAAGCGTACACTATATCATAGCATCTCACTGCTGTTAGGAGAAAACTGTAAATCCTTATTCTGGTCTCAAAGCCCCAACGCAAACCGTGTCCCGAGCTCATCTCTCCAGCTTCGAGCTTCAGCCCCATGGCACTACTTGCTATGTTGCAGCCACACTGGCCTTCTCAGCTCCTCCAAAATGCCAAGCTCATCTCTGCCTCAAAACCTTGACACAGGCTGGTCCCTGTACTTCTATGCTTTGAGAATCACATACACACACTCCTACATATAAACTAGATAACCAACAAGGACCAGTTGTACAGCACAGGGAACTCTACTCAATATTTTGTAATAACCCATACAGGAAAAGAATCTGAAAAAGCATGAATATATGTATTAATATAACTGAATCACTTTGCTGTACGCCAGAAACACAACATTGTAAATCAACTATACTGCAATGAAAATTTTAAAAATAAAATAAAAGTTCTTCCCTCAGAAATATTTTCTTGACAAACTCCCTCTTCTAAATGAAGCCTCCCTTGTTAAGCTCTCTCACGGTCGTCTCCGACCCTTAGAGCACTGAGCACGATCTGTAATGACATACGTTTTTAGGGGTCTCAGTTGGATGTCCGTGTCCCCACCAGACTGTAACCTGCATGGCGGGGAGAACACACTTGGGTTTCGTTTCAGCTCCGTGGAACCAAAGGCTCACCCAGGGTCTGGTAACCATGGCTGCCACAATGAATGTCACGTGAGTGAGGGAAGGCTCTCTAGATGGGACTCTGGTCTGACACAAGCAGGAGGTTCCAGGGTTGACACATGCCCCAACCACTTACTGAGGATGGTGGATGACGCAGAAAGGCCTGATCTTTCTGCTGACATGAAAAGAGGCAGGAGAGCCACGTGCCAAGGATGAACCTTAGTGAGCACCTGCATCTGGGGAGGGGGAAGAAAGAATCAGAGGAAGCCAGGAAGGGAGTGGTGAGAAAAGGCAGAGGAGAACCCAGAGTAAACAGTGTGATGGGGGTCGAGGGGGAGAGAGCTTTGCCCCTAGACTCTGAGCATCTCTCCTACCTGAAAATTGGACTTGTCTAAACAGCCATTGTGACAGAAAACCAGAGGCAGAAAAGTGAGTACACTAATGGACTATGAGAGGAGAGTTCAAGGGAGAATCTGGTTTACATCTCTCGTTCCACAGAGGAAGAAGTGGAGACCATGGGGGGAAGAGACCTGCCCAAAGTCACCCGGAGCTCGCCCTTGAGCAGGGCTGGCACACCTGTCCTGTAAAGGCTCAGGTAGTAAATACTGCAGGCTTTGTGGGTCACATGGTCTCTGTCCCAACCCCTCAACTCGCTGCGCAGCGCAAAAGCAGCCACAGAACAGCGTGTGGATGAACGAGCACGGCTGTGTCCCGATGAAGCTGGATTTACAAGAACAGGCGGTAAATCCCTGGGCTGAGGTTTGCTCATCCCTGCTCCAGCTGTTGCTGCATGCCAGGGGTCCCGTTTCACTGTCCATTTGTCAGCTGATTCTAACACTCCCTAGCCTCTCTTGCTATTAATGATAAAACAAAACACACACACTCATTCTGCCCAATTCTCTTGTTAACAAACTCCCAATAAGAAGGCACCGTCCTGAGATCGTTCGCCTCGTCCTCAAAACCTCCCCCACAGCAGAAGAGCACGCAGTCCTGGTGTGAGTGCTGGCCAGGCACTGGCAGGGGATGGAAACGTCCCCCTCTGGTTGGGAATCACTGCGAGGCGAGTGGCCTCAGGAACCTGCAGAGGGTTAGATATACCCTGCGGGCACTTATGGTCACCACGGGCGCTGCCAACCCATATGATCATTGGCAACCAGGCGGGTTTTACCCTCCAGTCTGACCGCTTCTCAGCACCACTGCCAGCCTGTTCCAAGTCACTGCTCCTGCGCCACTGCTCAGTAGACATTTGTTGAGTGAATGATTAAACATCAAGGGTAGGACCAGTCAGGAAGTGTGAGAGCCTTCCCAGAAGGCCAAGAAAACATCAAAGGCTTCAGAAGAATCAGCACCTGCTGAAGAGAGAAGGGGGCTTTCCTAGGCAAAGGGAACAGCAGTGCGAAGGCGGAGAGGGCAGAAAGAGAAACGGGTGCCTTTGGGGAGTGGGGCAGCGAAGAGTGCACAAGCCAGAGGAATCCAAAGAGCTTAGATGTGTGGAGTGCCTGTTAAAACACCAACAAACCAACCCGAAAATCACCCGGGGTGGGAGAGCAGAATTCTCTGCACACAGGCGCTAAGGTCCACACCCCACTACCCCAGGTTCAGCCTTGCAAGATCCTTGACTTGTTTTAGAGATCTCTGAGGCCACAGAGTGGAGAGAGTAGATTAAACGGCAGAAGAGCTGTGATGCACGCAGATCCCCCTTGGGAATAAAGGAGGTAGCCGCCCCCCCACCCTGCCCCCAGTTGCTTGAAGTCCTGCAGGAAGACGGTCCTCAGAAGTCCAGCCCAACTCTGGCAACCGGAAGGCTCACCCTTTAGATCCCCTTCCTAGGGTTATAAAGGCCCAGCCTCCTCACCCCCAATCAGAATAACTCTGAAGGGCCACCCTAAATTCAGAACCCTCTAAGCCCTTCATTATGACTGCATCACAGAACACTCATGTTCTCTGCCCATACCTACCTCCCTTCCCATCCACAAGTGCCATTCCCACTGCATAACAGATGCCCATTAAATGCCCATTCATCTGCACAATAAATGCCCATTCATCTCCACCTCAGAGCTGGACTTCCAGAGACTCCAACGTGGAACATAGGCAAACAGGGTAAACTTTGCCTTGGAGGATAGACAACAAGGAGCAGGTAAATTACAGCCCACTGCCTGTTTTGTAAATAAAGTTTTATTGGAATAGAGCCATGTTCATTTACTTATGCATTGTCTTTGGCTGCTTTCCTTCTATAATGGCAGAGCTGAGTAGCTGCTAGACAGACCACACGGCCTGCAAAGCCTAACTTAATTGCTACCTGGCCCTTTCCAAAAAAAAAAGTTTGCCAACCCCAGTTCTTAATCATTAAAGAAAAAGCACAGCTGTAAAACAAGGGTTCCTCCTCAAATGTCTTCTGGCATCTCTAGCAGGAAGTCTTCACGGGCTTGGGGAACTGAGTGTAGCGCCCGCTTCTCTGGTAGACTTCGCCTGTGTACGTGCAGCGTCCCGTAGGCTTCCCTTGAGCGGTGTACGTGCTTTCTTCACGAACGAAACCTCACTCACTACTAATGTGCTAGATTATCGCGTCAGAACACTAGTAAACACGGCATTCCTTCCGTGAACTGGCAGAGATATCTTCCTCTCCAGTCATTCCCGTCTTTGGCCACTAGCGATACTAAACTCCACTGGGGTCTTCCCAGACCAACGCCACCAGAGCAATTCTAAGACAGAGGGTCCACATAGAACATTGGTGTCTGGGGCAGATGTGGGCAAACAGTGCATTCAGCAGTGTCTTCTCCAAAAGCATCTAACAAAATCAGGTGGTTTTGCTCTATCTACTTGGTTGTCTTAGGAACAGGGGAAAGCTTCAGATCTTGGCCACAAATAGGAAATGAAACTGGCAGTAAGTAACGTATCGAAGTCAATACTGGTTTAGCAGGACTTCCCTGGTGATGCAGTGGTTAAGAATCCGCCTGCCAATGCAGGGGACACTGATTCGAGCCCTCGTCCGGGAAGATCCCACATGCCACGGAGCAACTAAGGCCATGCGCCACAACTACTGAGCCTGCACTCTAGAGTCCACAATCCACAACTACTGAGGCCATGTGCCTCAACTATTGAAGCCTGCATGCCCAGAGCCCGTGCTCCGCAACAAAGAGAAGCCACCGCTCACCGCAACTAGAGAAGGCCTGTGCAGCAACGAAGACCCAACGCAGCCAAAAATAAATAAATAAATTTATTTAAAAAAAAAATACTGGTTTAGGCATGGAACACCCAGTGAGGAGAGAAACGTTCAGATCAACACTGTACATCCCATGGAACACCAGGAGAACAGATTTCAGGCTGGGAGGGATTTCTGAGCCAATACGTTTTAACTCTCAAATGGCACGGCTTGTTACATTTAGTTAGAAATTAACTGTGTAGCTTACTCTCCTAATAGATTTTACCCACGGTACCTGGGCACCAAGTGCTGATATTATTTATATGCCCGTGAGCAGTCTCTGAACATCACCTTTGACGGTGATAGTGGAGATGGGGCCCACCGCTGAGAGAGTCCCCACCATCCTACCTGCTCTACTTTGGGCTGTCACTGAGGGTGGCACAGTGCGAGCCAAACACACACGACTGTTCTCAGCTCTGGCACTCCATGGCCAGGCGGCCTTGGCAAGTTATTTAATCTTCAAGCCCCGTTTGTCTTGTCTGCAAAATAGGAATAATGGCGTTCTCTTTACAGAATGATTTGAGTGATTCAAAGTAATAAATACAGTGGAAGTAGCCCAGGGCTCGGCATCTAGGATTCCCACAGTAAATGTTGTGGGTATTGATAGGATGATGATGATGGTGGTGGTGGTGGTGATGGTGACATTCTTCCTCACAACAGACGCAGGGATTTGTACAATGTCCATCTAGCAGGTGCTAGCAGGATGCTTCTAACAGTGGAGATGTAAGTAACAAACTTACAAGGACCAAGGAAAGGAACAAAGAGGGAACCAATTCACAAGCCCTCAGCCTCTGAAAAGAGAACAGGTACCCCTGGGTCTGTTAAAAATGTTACTTCCCAGCAGACACGGCCAGTCTGCGCTGCACAAAGCATTCGATGGCATCCCGTTTTCCCTAATCTTAGCAATCTTTCTGGGTGCGTGTCCTGGAGGCTCATTCAACAACACAATTTATAGGACTGTCTGCCTGAGGACCCAACGACTAGAGCTAAAATTGCTTTGCCTCCATTTGTAGAGTCTCCCAGGCTGCACCTACCTCGCAGCTGAATGTAAGTTGGCTAGCAAGGATACCGCTCATTCTGCATTTTGGAATCTTTCAGATACAAAGAATCAGATTCAGGAACTATAAAGTGTGATGACCACTAACAGCACATGTAGCCACAGGAGGCTGTCAAGAATGTCTCAGACAAGATTCCAGTTTCAGACGAGAAAATACAAACAGTTCATTGGAGTTTTAATGAGCATCGCCACTGTCGAAAAGCACTCGCATTAAGGTTTAAAAGCTTTGTCAAGACTGAAGGTCAGAGAGCTCACCCTTGAAGCTTTGTGTAGATTATACTAGGACAGACTGTGGTACTTAGAATCTGTGAGTTGTGCTTATAAATTTCAGGCAAGAATTCTACAGCATGGACAAGAAGTGCTTTCTTATCACCCGGGAAGAAATGCATTCCATCGCAAATTAGTTTCTAAATGAGAGAGCACAACCGTACAGGGATGTGTGTGTGCATGCGTGCGTGTGTGTGTGTGTGTGAGTGTGCATTTGTACACATGGACACGTGTGTCCTAAACAGTGAGCCCAAGGTTGTATAGCTTTGAACTTCATGACCCAGAGTCACCTGGAACCTCTTTTCCTTATAGATTTCATCTCAGAAAAATAGAGCAGAAATTTTTTCAAGCTTAAGGGGAACTTAAGCTTGAAAAATTGAACACCAAATCCAACCCCTTCTCTAGTTACCCAGATGAGGAAACAGAATCAGAGTTAGTGTGGCATGTCCACGTTCCACGTGCTGGAAAATAATAGATCAGCAGCTCTAAGAAAGGTGACCTGGCCGCCATACATATCTCCTTCCTCAAATGGTAGAATGAGGTCACGTGCTTTAGGGCCACTCAAATGCTCCACAGATGAATCTTTGGGATCAGACCTATTCTGGGGGAAGTCGGCCCATGGGAAGTAAAAATTAACGTGCACTCTTTGCCTAAGAAAATCAATTATAGGAGTAGTCATCTCACAAAGTCACAATCAAAAATCTTGTCTGCACCAAAGCCAAAAATAAGACGCAGGGATTTTCTCTGCTCGTCCGCTCCCCTCCTCTGAGATGAATGTTTGAGATCTGGCGCTGGTGACTTTTAAGGCTCCTTTGGTGAAAGTGCTATAAATCCAAGTTACCATTTCATAGCACAAAGACTAGGGTATGCTTCAATGGGGGAGCATACAACAGTGTAGGTTGTATAGTTCCAGACTCTTCATCAACGAGGAAGAAGAAACGGTTGGCTTGAGAAATGTCTTTAAAACCCAGAGTGAAGCCCAGCTTTGCAACACTGACGGCTGCTTATGTTTCCCCTCTTGCAATAAGTCTGCCAGACTCAGACGCATTCAACAGCCTAATCAGTCTGAAAGCCGTGTCAAATTGCCTTAAAAATCTCTGAGCATTCAATATATATACACTTGTTAAAATTCATTGCATCATTTAACATTTCTATGCACATGACAGCTTTAAAATGTTTTACAGTCATTTTTATTAATTAATAAAGCTTTTAATGGACAAAAATTGCGCTGTAAAATTATTATGCATATGCCACATTTTCAATTTTGCCACTATTATATTTGAATATTTCCCCCAAGTGGAAAGTCACTGATTCGTAACCCAGAATCTCTTGCGGAAGTGTACACGGGGAAGGAGAGAAGTCTGGCCTCTGGCTAAGGCCTGTTCCCCCCTCTACCCCCGATCTCCCAAGAAAGGTAAAGGGTGCCCAGGACAGCTGACCTTGGGAATTCTGCCTGGCCCTGGCCGTGGCGGAAAGGTATCAAATCCCAGCCGAGTTGCCCCAGAAAACACAATTCAAGAATCAGAAAACTACCGCTTCTGCTGTTTGGTGTGGAGAGTCCCAGGTTTGCCTCTTTTTGAAGATGTCCCATAATTACTATACACACTCTCACACACAAACACTCCATTATTGAGCTTTGTGGTCTAGGTTTCTAAGGCCAACCCATCAGCATCAACTACCCGATTGAAAAGTTAAAAGTGCAGAACTCTGGAGACTTCCAGATGTGCAGACGTTCATACCAGAGGGACAAAACATCTGGGAGTGGACGGCCCCTGGCTCTTCTCATCCTGTTTTGGAATGACAAGGGCCTAAATGAACTTCACTTGGGGTAGAGTCCCCTACTCATTATATATGGTCTGGAGCTACTGATGGAAACAAAAGTTTGAGGGAAGGCCTTTCACGATCTACAAAAGCATTATCTAAGAAAATCTATCCAAACCAGACATCAACATGGAGCTATCAGCGGTCAACTCTGAGTGGAGCAGATGAAGCAATTACTGAGAACTGCTTCTTGGAATAAGTCACGTAGAAGAAACTCACTCACTACGCACCTTGGCAATCACACCAATTACCTGAAGTGGGGAGGGGTCTGCACTTGGCGGCGGGGAGGATGGGAGTGTCACTCACCTGCCGTGTAGCTCCAGCCCGGGATGTGAATGGACAGTTGCTTGGCGTGACCATGACCACCGGTGTGACAACGAGCTGCGTGGTCCTCCTTCCCTTTTCTCACAGTGACCTGGTTACTTCCCGCAGCTGTATTTTCCAGTGAAGGAGAGCCTCTCCAAGGACACATGCCGGTTCCCGCGGTCCCCAAATGTACCCGCCCCAACGATGGGTTTTCCTTCAAGAAACTTTCTTGCAAACCTAGGTTCCAGCGAGGGCCTAGGAGGTTCTGGTTTCCCTCCGTGAGCTCCAGCTTCAAGGCGCTGCTTATTGGCTCTCCGTTAGCTGTGCCATCTACGCCATCTGGTGTCAGTCTGTGTGAACTGCAATTTAGGTTGAGGGACAGAACGGATCTGTGCATCTTAGGGCCAGCGAGTCGAGGTGGCTCAATGGGGACAGACAGGGACCTGTCCAGATAGTAGACGGAATTTGGACACGGCTGAGACACTCTGAGATGGACACAGGAGCTGAACACCAGCGGGCTCTTTCCCTCCTGTGACCGTGGGGTGCTTGGAGAAAAATGGTCCTCCCTGCTGTCCACATTGGTGATCCAGTACTCGTGTCCCTCACACAGCCGTGCGTGGGCTTCAGGGACCTTCAGCCCCATCACAGAGCTGTTTCTGGAGAATTCTGTACAGGTGAAAGGTCCATGGTGCCGACTTGGATCGGCACCACCAGCCAGAGCAGAGGGGTCCCCAAGCAGAGCATCCTGGGCCCTGCACTTGATGCAGAGCGGGTCCCCGACAGCCTCCCACACCAGGGTGCTGGCAGGGGGCCCCACGCGCCTGGCCGTGATGGTGATGGAAGCAAATCCCTTCTGGGAGCCACCGCACGGCTTCTCCTCTTTGCGCAGCGGCTCTGTCGCAGGTCCTCGCTCCCCCGCCGGCGTCTGAATTCCTAGTCTACCGGGAAGGAACTCGAAGGCCCTGTTAATAGTGACTCCGCTGCGATTAGCCAGCGATAGCTTCATGGGATACGCACACGGCACAGGCAACTCGGCCCCATTTTCTTTTGATTTATTCTCATCAATCAGCTGTGAAATGACTATGGATGAAATCATTTTTGTGTTCTGAGATGCCAGAGTCCCCTGCAAATGGAAAAAGACGGCAATTATTCAAGCAGTTCATTGTAATGCAGGCAGGGAACTCGTTCAAGGGCCAGGAAGATGCTGGAGATCTTTGTTCCTAACACTCAAGTGTTTCTCATCTCAGGCCTTTCAACACGCACCTGACACCCAACACCTCTGAGCATCTGAAGGGCAGGAAACCCAGATCTGTTTGTGAAATGATTAAACATTCTGGGAAAATTCCTCTGACTGGGGAATTAGTTTTTCTCTGCTGGGCGTCTGTTCTTAGTTTATTTAACGGTGTTTGTGTCCATGGGGATCGCCAAATTTCGATAATCACCTTCACCAGGCCCAGGAGCACCTGAATACAGGTTCACAGCCTCACAGAGGCGGGAAGACAGGATTCTGGAGGAGGCCTGGGATTTGGGGGCACAGGTACATGGGAGATGAGTCCATGCTCCTCCATGCAAACAGTAACTGTGATTCCAAGGAGCCCCGCCCAACCCTCAGTCCCCAACTCCCCAGCACAACCTTCCACCTTTGCTGGTCTAGACTGGAATTCAGTCACTCACTCAGGCTTGGCATCACAGGGGTCAAAGTCCAGAACTCAAAACAATGGAAATCAAATGCCCAAGCTTGACAACTGCCCAGACTAACACACTGATGACCATCTCATAACAGAATGGGATGGGGGTGGGGATTTGGAACAAGACAGATGCGACGTTCCTGCATTTCAATGCTCAGTTGCATAAGCAGGAGTTTTTGTCCAGTATAATGATCAAGGCGTCGCATGCCTCCTAATCAACAGACCCTGCTTCCTAATCAGCAGATCCTATGGCCCTGACAGTAAATCACTAGTGTGTCCAAAACAATGTGCTGTGATTTTTAATAAGGCATCTAACCAGGCTGAGACCAGGAGGAAGGCTGCCCTCATTTTGTTTTCGTTACGTGGGTGCACGAAGCAGCGCAGAAAGCGACCCGGGAGCCTGAGTGCCTCCAGCACTGGCGAATGCAGGATCCTGAGCCTCTATGTTGACACTCATTGACCTACGTGCTTAAAATGAACCCTCGCGTGAGCCGCACAGCACCCAAAAGAACCCTGGGAACTGCTCACCGCACGCTGCCTGCAGAGTCTTCACCTCAGGAGCCCGAAGGCGTAACTGCTCGGCACGTAAGCAGCAGTTCTCAAAGGTATCTGAGAAGCACCTGAGATGTTACACTTGCAGGTTCCTCAGGCTGCAGAGACTTTGATTCTGTAGGTCTGTGGGTAGGGTCCAGGCATCTGCATTTTAACCAACATCCCTGGGACCCTGCTATAGGGGATCCAGGGAACACACTTTGAGAAATGCTGACAGAGTCATGGGACTGCCGGTCTTTTCAAAAAGGGGGAGGGCCTGCGTTTCATGAGAGCAGATTATTATCGTTTCCTAAGATGGGATAAGAAAGCACAGTGGCCTTGTCTTTAGAGCAGGATGAATATTCATTTACTCAACTAGGGGAATGCTCTCCTCCAGCTGGGCTTCTGATGGGAAGACCCTCACTCATGTGATGTTAGCCCACCAGTCCTTACTCACTGCGTCCTTACTGTTACTCAGTGGTCCTTACTATTAGACAGGGGAAGAGGGGCAGCTGGTCCTTCCTGTTTTGTGCTTTGTTTTCTTGCTTTCCTGGCATTCTTCATCACCTGACACGTTGTTATATTTGAAAGATACATGGTAACATTGTACATCAACTATACTCCAATATAAAATAAAAATAAATAATAAAGATACGTGGTAAGTTGCAAATTCAAAAGATGACGAGAGATAGGTGAAGAAGAAGAAGAAATGGATAGGAGCATCATTTTGAAAATCATTTTTTAAAAAGTCAAAACACCATGGCTGGGGCTTCCCTGGTGGCGCAGTGGTTGGGAGTCCGCCTGCCGATGCAGGGGACGCGGGTTCGAGCCCCGGTACGGGAGGATAACGCGTGCCGCGGAGCGGCTGGGCCCGTGAGCCATGGCCGCTGGGCCTGCGCGTCCGGAGCCTGTGCTCTGCAGCGGGAGGGGCCGCAGCGGTGAGTGGCCCGCGTACCGCAAAAAAAAAAAAAAAGAAAAGAAAAGAAAACAAAAAACCCCACCATGGCTACCTTTTTCCAGATGACCAATGTAAGCCGGGCTCTGCTTGAAACCTCCTCTTTCAAGACAGGGCCTCCTCTTCAGCGGTTCTCAGCCCAGGTTACACACGTGAGCCACCCGCGAGCTTGTAAAAACCCCAACGCGCAGGCCTCATCTCCAACAATTACACTAGAATCCTTGGGGGTGGGGCCCCAGGCATCGGGGCTTTTAAAAGCTTCCAGTTGATTGCATAGGCCAGCAATGCTGAGAGCCACCTGGATGCCTGAGGCACCTCCCTCTCCCCTCCCCCTCTGTCTCTCTCCCCACCCTCCACCTAGCACGTTCCATGGCTGTTGTTTACCCACAAGAAAACTGAAGTTCACCTGGTACCAACCCCAGGCTGTTTGACTTGAACACTACCGCTCCCGTTTTAGTTAAATTCCGTTCTGATGATAGTTGTTCCCGCGCAGTCTGCAAAGTGCGTAGTCACACCCAGAAGGAACTCCTTTGACACTGGTCTTTGAAAACAAATACCCATCTTGGAAACTGGGCAGCACTGGTCTTAGAGAGCATTGTTTCCCGAAGTTTGGGCCAGTGATCACGTGCATAGAAAACACCTAGGATTTAAGTCAGCATTTTATGCAGATTTCTAAACCCTCCCCTCTGAAGCCCTAAGGTGAATCAGGATCTCGGGGCATAAGGCCCAGAAGTCGTATGTTTAAGGATCTGCCAGGTGATTCTTCTGCACAGATAAGACAGAAAGGATGCTGGGCCAGAACCTGGACCTCCTGGAGTCCCTCCTGAGCCTGGGGCTCCCAGACTGGCCACAGGACCTTGGAGGCGGCTTTGGATTCCACAGCTATACCGCAAGGAGCAAACAGTAATTCTTTTGGGGACGCCAGGCTTCCTCGTACTCTGGTCTCCAACATTAAGAGGGTACCCCACCCTTTAGGCTCAAGATCCCATGGCCTTGGCCTTGATATAAACAATGAGTGTCAGAAACAGGGGGTGTGTGTCTGGGAACGAGTTAAGGCCATCTCAGCCTGGAACAAGGGCAGACAGGGCGCTGACTCGGGCTACATCAACCTTACTGCACACCTGAGCTGAGTCGGGGAGCCACGACCCGGAGCCTGGGGCCACCCACACTGGACAGACGCCCTCGGGGCTGTGCTGGGGCTGTGGGCGTTACAGTAGGAGGTCCTAGAGGCCCAGAAGGACGGGCAGAGAATCAACCACCATTTCATTACCTTAGGGCTGGCAGGTGCTACTGTGACTTTGATCCCATCCAACGCAAACAGATAAGGGAAGAGACATAATGAATGATGTGAATCTGAACTTATTGCTGAAGCTCCGTCGTTGCTCAGGATGTCAGGGTGACACCGTTCCTGGGGGATCAATGCTGAAGGAAGCCCAGTTCCAAAGAAATATCTGTTTGCCTTCTCTACCTCATACGGAAGTTGTGGAAATCAAAACCAATGATGGGTGTGAAAGTACCTCTCAGGATATGAACATGTTATGTAACTCCAGGGTATGACTTGTCCTGTGAGTTAGCAGAAATCAGTGGATATCTGATATAAGCAAACCTATGGAGGAATGAGGGGGTATTTATATCAAAATTATACATATTTCACAGGAGTTTATAATGAATGCATTTGAGTTTATTTGAGTTGCATAACCCACTACATACCCAATACAGTGAAATTTTGTGAATGTGAATGTAGAATGAAAGTATTTTAGATGCAAATTCTGTTATTCATAACATAGAGTCATGGTCAAACCATTTATTTATTCACTCATCAGACAAATATTTATTGAGCACCTACTATGTGCCAGGCTCTGTGCTGGGTGCTGAGGGAACTTCCTGGACTCGTGGAATTAACAGACCGGACATAACATCAAGCAGGTCATCAGATTGCCAGGCCAGGGATTATTAGGTTAAATTCTACTGAGTTTTTTCAGGTGTTTAGACTCAGCTTTGACAAAAGCCCCCACCAATAAACTGAGAGAAATTAAAAAGGAAACACTGCACTCTTTGCCCTTCAATCTATATCATACACTTGTATGGGAAGTTCTATTTACGAAATTTTATTTTCTCGTTGAGATCTATTAAATAACTAAAGATAAGGTCTAACCTCTTAAAAATCAGTATCAGTTTGCCAGGGCTGCTATAACAGAGTACCACGGTCTGGGTGGCTTACACAACAGAAATTTTATTTTCTCACAGTTCTGGAGGATAGAAGTCCAAGATCAAGGTGTCAGCAGGGTTGGTTCCCTCCGAGCCTTCTCCCTGGGTCTTCACATTTTCTTCCTTCTGCGTGTGTCTATGTCCTAATCTCTTCCTATAAGGACGCCAGTTGTATTGGATTATGGCCCATCCTACCTAACTACCTCACTTAACCTTAATCACCTCTTTAAAGACCCTGCCTCCAAATATGCATTCTGAAGTTCTGGAGTCAGGACTCCAACACATAAATTTGAGGGGCCACGATTCTGTCCGTAACAGACTACACGACATCACTTTGGGTCCTGCCCTTCTTCTGGAGCTGGGAAACCAAGAAAGAGATGAGGCAGAGGGTCTACTTGATATTCCTATCCACCAACTACTTTTAAAAGAGGACAAATTTTCTTAAAAAGTAAGCACATCTTTTATATCAAATACCTTCCCCAATTAAGCTATTTCAAGGTGTCACTCCATCTGTCCTTTGATAACTGAACATGGCTTTGAAAAAAAGATGTCTTTTATCTAAAATAAAATTAATTGATGTAAGATTTGATTTGAAAGGAAGAAAATACTCTTCTATTTAAGATTAGATAAATAATCTTGTATTTAGAACATTCAAGGTCAGAGAGAGGTCAGATGAAAAGAGTTGGGGTTTGTGTCTGGCTTTTGTAGTCAACCATCCATGTCCTGACCAACACCACACAACACTACCTTTGTACACTCTCTCTTTCATAAATGTTGCTTTAAGATATTGATTTCTTTTAAATGTTTCAAGCATGATTTTGTAGTGCTGGTAGCTGCTTTCATAGCTCTATTCATTTTATTGACTGTTTTTAACTTTATATTTATGCTTTAAGGCATATTACTAAGAAGGACTCCCTTTCATAAATTGAAGTGAGAGAGAGATAAACAGCAGATGATCAGGGAAATCATATCCTGAACCACAGGAGTTAGGATGCTTTCATTCCTGTAGCAATTTATTTCTCTAAAGGATAAGCACCGAATCCAATCTATAGCTTTGAAACCTGTATTTTTCTCCATGAGACAGTTCTTTCCTTTTCCATAGCTGTTCTGCAGCGTACAACTGTATTTGCCAGTGGAGCCTTTGGTCCTGTCTCTCCACAGATACAAACTGAAGTTACCTTTGCATTAGCTGCAAGCATGCTTACTCCCACTTGGTTGATCTAGTATCATCATCACTAGGTAATCTGCCAACATAGTGGTATTCCATCCTGAATGTTAGAGTGTTTTCAAATGTATGGGTTCACTCCGGTATGTAACAATAGGGAAAGATGGTTTTAAGACAAAATGGAAAAATTGGAAATTGGAAGATGGGGATTGACACATACACACTAATACATATAAAATAGATAACTAATAAGGACCTACTGTATCATACGGGGAAGTCTACTCAATACTCTGTAATGACCTATATAGGAATAGAATCTAAAAAAGAGTGGATATATGTATATGGATAACAGATTCACTTTGCTGTGCACCTGAAACTAATACAACATTGTAAATCAACTATATCCCAATAAAAATTTACAAATAAATTAAAATTTTTAAAAAAAGAAAAATTGGAGATTTTCCCCCTCTCCATCCTGCAACTTTTATCTTTCCACACCTTTACTAGAATCCAAAGGATTCAATGCAGTGTAATGTATTACAGTGAAAACCTGGCAAGAATCTAAATGAACTTTAAAAGGGGACTGGGCAAGTAAATCATGGCATGCGTGACTGCATCATATTCTGTTGAAATTAAAAATAAAGATTACAGGGCTTCCCTTGTGGCGCAGTGGTTGAGAGTCTGCCTGCCAATGCAGGGGACATGGGTTCGTGCCCTGGTCCAGGAAGATCCCACATGCCGCGGAGCAACTAGGCCCGTGAGCCATGGCCGCTGAGCCTGCGCGTCCGGAGCCTGTGCTCCGCAACAGGAGAGGCCACAACAGTGAGAGGCCCGCGTACGGCAAAAAAAAAAAAAAAAAAAAAAAAGAAAAAGAAAAATAAATAAAGATTACAAAGAATTTAAATGATACGGGAAGTTGCCAGTGATGTTATGTAATAAAAGAAAGCTATAAATGTTGATATACATTACAGTCTTATGTCTAAAAATGCATGGGAAAAATAAGGGAAAGAAATATATACATATTTTCTTATTTCTATATTCCTGTATTTTCCTAAGTGTCTGTATGAAGTTGCCATTATTTTTGTTATAGGGAAAATTTAAACATTGTTTTTTAAGAAAGAAAACTCTGTCCCATATTTCATTCCTTTTAAGTAATCACTTGGCTGGAGAAGTGGCTGAATACCACTTCTATGGCTTCGATGAATTTGAAAGGAAAAGCGATCAGTCTTGTGCAGGCTCTGGAGGAGAGGCAGAGACTCACGGCAGTTACAAAGGAAGGGCATCCGGCTGGAGTGTTTCATCATCTTACAGCACCCTTATAACAAACACACAGGGACAAGCTTTAGAAGCTCAAAGTTAGGAGGGAAATGTGAAAGTCACACTGCTGCTTTGATCAGAGTAGACGAGCCAGATCACTACAGAGCAGATGCTTAGAAGGTATGGTTTCTGGGCGTTAACTCAGTCATAGATAATAACCAAGTGTGAATATGTGAATGTGTGCGTGGGCGCGTTACAGAGACCCAGCCACATGGCCCCGGAGATCTATATCATTAATGACCAAACTGATTAATTTTAACATCAACAGGAAAATGCTGAGCTTTACCAGCTCAATGTGAAAAACAGATGGGAAAGATCTTCAGATGGTATCTTTCTTTAAAAAAAAAAAAGGAGCAGTTGACCTTCACATTATCCTCCCCTTCTTAACGGGGCATCTCCTGCCAGGGGTGGTTCTCGATGGTCCACGGCTCCTGCAACTCATTCCCTCCCTGCAACCTGGGCTTTCTGCTCCTGTTCTCAGGGAACACATTAATTAGTGCCACCCATCTCTGCATCTTCAGACAGGGAGCTCCGTGTTCCACATAGAAATGGCTTTAAATATTGATGACTAAGTCTCAGGTCCCAGAATAGTGTCTTTTCTCCATCATGTGAGATTTCAGGCCTGGGGTCTCTGAGAAAATGTTGAACTTTCTTAAACGCAAAGCTAAATCAAAGGATAATACCTAAGATAAGCATTTAGGGGGCAAATTATTTTTTACAGATACCCTCGCTACTTTAATGTTATGAAGGATCAATTCTTACAATTCCACCCTCTCTTATAATTACAAAAGTTGGAGGCAGAATTTCATTTGTGAAAGACAAGAGATGCCTTGTAAACGGTAACACTTCAGACAATTCTTTCAGGCAGGAAAGTCCATGTTTTCAGTTCTGTTCACTGGAGTGAGCCTTTGTCTATGCCAGCCCTTTAGGGCAGGATGAGAACAGAAGCTCTGGAGCCAGACAGCTTGTGAGCTGCGAGATTTGGGTCAAGTCAACTACTGGAGCTATTGAAGCTTTAATTTTCTCATCTGCAAAATAGGTACAATAACAGTACAGTTGTCCCTCGGTATCCAAGGGGGATTTGTTCCAGGAACCCCCTCAGATACCAAGATCCAGGGATGCTCAAATCCTTTATATAAAATGGCAGAGTGTTTGCATATAACTTATGCACATCCTCTTGCATACTTTAAATCATCTCTAAATTACTCATAACACCAAATACAATATAAATATTATGCAAATAGTTGCTGGCGTGTGGCAAATTCAAGTTTTGCTCTTCGGAACTTTCTGGAAGTTTTTTTCCAAATAATTTCAATCGGCAGTTGAGTGAACCCGCAGATGAAGAACCTGTGGATATGGAGAGCCCATGGTACCTCCCTCCCAGGATCATGGGAAGGACGAAATGAGTCAGTTAGACAGAGCCTGGCATGTGATACATTGTCAATACTACCACTGTGTACAGAGTTTTTTATTGTCTAGAATCAGAAACATTTCATTTTGTAAATATGATCTCTAATTTTCTTCCCCCAATGAGACTACTGACACTTTTTGCAGTTATAACGGCCTGTGGTAACTTAGATTTCAAATTACCTCTTCTCCACCTTCACAATGCCAAATGGCATCATCCTCTCTCTCCAGCAGATTAGTTTTGGTTTAAAATTGAGATTCAATCACCATACTCTCTTTTGATACTGCAAATCTACAAATTATAGGTCAAGATTATAAAGGACTGATTGAATACACACTGCATACTTTAACGTAAAGCCTTAGTCATTGATGGTGAGATTTTCTGCTGCGTTGATTCCCTTTTTGACTAAACAAAATAAAATGCGAACACATAACAAGTAGTCCGGTGACCATGTTTTACAATTAGCTGCGTTTTGCTGGCCACTCTAGAAGTTAGAAACATATGTTACCTCAGCGAAGTCAGATTTCTTCTCTGGAACATCAGACTGGAGATTTCTAAGGGCAAAGTGATCGAGGGGACTGTACTGGTTGTCCCGTAATCCTAGGCAAAGGGAGATAATATTGCTAGTTTTTAGTATACGAAAGGATAAAATGGAGTATATAACTTTACTATAAAATTTAATGTCATCTACTCAAGTATTATATGAACCAATAGTGAATCCAGTGTACTCTGACCCTTGATAAAACCTTGTCTGTTTCCCTCATTCACTCCACCCCTCCATGGAGGCTCTGAGTTCCTTATTACTTAGTTTATCAGGCTGCAAGATTCCTTCTTCCATACCATTGTTTATGTTCCCAGACTCAGGAATAATTGAACAAGTTCAGCCCTCACACATTCGCCCATGTCCTGAGTTTACACCCAGCAGAAGGATCACTTCTATGGATTTCCCAACAGCCCTGGAGTTAAGAAAGCCTGAACTTGCAAGATCGACTTTCATCCAACCTCTTAACACAATCATTTTAGAAGGAGTCTTGAGCGACTCAGACACTGGTATTGAAACTGCTTTGGAATATCTGAGGATAATTTTGTGATGATATCCGTGAGGATAAATGAGACCCCGCAGACCACCCTCCACATAAATATCGGCCACAGCGATAGCCGAGAACATCATCAGATCCAAAAGCACAAGGCAGTGGGCCAAGAACTGTAGAACCTGGGCTCTGGTCCTGGCTACCATCCACCAGCTTGAAAACAATGGACGAGTCTACGGAATCGCTCTACGGAACTTCCTCATCCAGCCAGCCTGCCCCGCACACCTCGCGGAAAGCTGGGTAGAGGAACAAAGCAGTCTGTGAGGCAAACCAGCGGTATGAGGACGTCTCGCTGCTATTGCAGGAATGTGAGTCAAACACAAGAAGGTGGGGTAATGATGAGAGTCTGTGTGGCCCCATCCCCACAGCCCAGGGTCACAGTGTCACTTCCACAAATGCAGATATTCCGGGGAAAGTGATTTTCCAAAAGACTACAAAGAATGCTTTCCCAGCGGGTGGTGCTGGTGATGAGAAAGAAGAGATCTGAGAAAGCCCCTCTCTAAATTAGCATATTGTCTTTATCAACTCATGAGAAGGGTTTATTAAAGAATTCAGATAGAATTTAAAGCATTTTATGGGGAAAATGATACGCTATAGTATTTTTCAAGTTTGCAAAGGGGTCAGGACATGGCAATTTCAAGGGCTACCACGGACCCGTCCGAAGCCTATGTCTCGTCTTGTCCTTGGGTGACAAAAGAACCCCCGTCAGCTCGACCTCGACTTGTGGCTTGTCTCCATCTATCCCTGTTATTGAGTGACAGAGACAGTCATCCAAGATGATGTGCACAGATTACTTCCCGTGAAGCGCAAATATAAGACCTGAAAGATGTCATGGATTTCTGTGCAGAGTCGATACATCATGATGAACTGACAATAAAGCTGATGAAGACGGAAACCTCCTGGCTCTGGTCCTGTGGCACCACGTTTAAGAGCTCCACAGTCAGCACAGGCCTGGGGCCAGACCGGCCTGGGTCTGCATCCCAGCTCGGCTTACCTGCAGGAGGGGAGTTGCTCACCCTCTCTGAGTTTCTTTATCCATAAAGTGCAGATAATAACACCTCCTGCCCAGCCTTGCCATCTGGGCACTAAGGGTAACGTATGTAAAGTACTCAGGCTGGGGTGGGATGCGGGGTTAATGCTCGATAAATGACCCTGGTTATGACTGTTAATGAGCAGGACCAAGGCATCCGTGCGCACTGGAATCAGGCCACAAAGTCCCAGCGTCTCTAGCTACCTGTGAGACTCTGGGCAAGTGACTCAGCATCCCTTGGTTCCTTGCTATGAAATGGAGATCGTGGTGCTTACTTCACAGAGTTCCTTAAAAAAGGGTAAGTGACCTAAATCGCTAGCCCGTAGCACAATGCCCAGATTATAACAACACGCAACAAGCATTAGCTGTGGAGAAGTGAAATCATCTCTAGCAGGGAGGAGGGAGACTGCCGCCATCAGACAAGCAGGGGCTGTGTATGAGTGTCTGATCGCTGTTGTAACAAATGGCCACAAACTTAGGGGCTTAAACAACACAAACATATTATGTTACAGTTCTGGAGGTCAGAGTCCAATATGGGTCTCCCTGGGCTAAAATCAAGGTGTCGACAGGGCTGCACTCCTGTGGGAGGGGCTGGGGAGACCCTACTTCCTTGCCTTCCCACCTTCTAGAGGCTGCCACGTTCCTTGGCTCATGGCCCCTCATCACTCCAAACTTTGTTTCCATCATCACATCCCTTGTGATTAGATTGGGCCAACCAGATAATCCAGAATAATCTTCCCATCTCAAGGTTCTTAATGCCACCTGCAGAGTCCCTTTTGCCATGCAAGGTAACATATTCACAGGTTCTGGGAACGAGGACGTGGACATATTTCGGGGGGCCATTATTACGCCCATCACAGCCTGGTTGGGGAACCTGAGGTAGATGTATTGGTTGGAACGTAGGGCCTTTAAAATGATGACACTATGGGAAAGTACTTACAATGCAACATTAACTGAAAGAAAGGAGTCAAAGGCTTACGAACCCCATGATTGCAACATTCAAAAATTTTTTTAATGTGTGTGGGAATTCACACAAATGGCAAAGCTGTAACTGAGAGTTATGAGCGTGTTTTTGAGTAAAACTGAGGTGTGACTACAGCCATGCATGCGGGCACCTGATCAATTAATGATGACCCCAAAGGCCTCAGGAGGGGGACTACCAGAATGGTTAAAAGTACAGACTTTGGGGAAAGAAAGACCCTGATTCAAGTCCTTCTCTGACACTAACCATTTGGGCAGTTTAAGTCATTTGGGGCAAGTTCCTTAAATTGTCAGAGTCTCATTCTCCCATGTGTCAGAGGAAACACAAGACCTGTCTCCTAGCGGGGTTACAAGGAATCATGTGATGACAAATATCAAGAACTTAGCAGAGTGCCTGTCACGTGGTAACGCCTCCCCGTCCCTTCCCACCTGACCACATAACTGTCACTACTGATAGAGCCCCCCTCTATTGGGTGGCCCTACCCTGGCATCTCTGAGTAAGGCAAAGCCAGTGGACATTTGGGGCAGGTTACCGAGAACAAGACTGACAGGAGTTTGGGCATTTTCCAGCACCTGGGATTGGTGTCCCCAGTACAGAAATTTGCAGAAGCCAGGACACATGGCACCTGGCCTTGGTTTCTGGAAGAGATCCTGCTGCGAGGGCAGGAGGTGGCCAAGTCAGTCTGCTCCCTCTCTCCACAGTGCGAGCTGGTCTTTCCCAGAGCTCTCAGGGGCAGGTGCCTGTCCCAGGGCCAGCAGGTCAATTTCACTCTGCATTGGGAAATGGTTCCGGTTAAAAGGAAACTGGCAGAGGGTGGGTGGGCCCTGCGCACCTGTAGGACAGACAGGGCTTCGTCACAGGTGTCGGGCAGTCCATGTCCAAATACTAGTTGTGTGCCTCTGTGTAGTTTATGTAACTTCAGGGCCTCCAGTTTCCCTGCTATGGATCTAGGACACTGAGCTGACTCTATTCCTGCCCTGCCCCGTTGCCTTGCTGCCCCCGGCTGCTGGGAGAGTAGCAGTCAGAGGCTCACGGCTTTGCTCGTCTCTGAGAACCGTCCTCGACAAAGGCTATACTTTTCTGCACCTTGGCCACAGCCAGTGGTGACTCTGAGGGGTACAAAGGCCAGGGTAACTCTCTTGTTTGTTCCAGAGCGTAAACCAGACTGCACCTGAGACCCGTCCTTCCTCAGCACCTTCCCCATCAGGCCTCCCTCACTCTCTCTCATGGTTCTGTCCTGAAGAGCACCCCCTCCCTCATGCCCCCTAATCCCTGCCTCAGGCTCTGCTTCTTGGAAGCTCAACATAGTTCCAGCTCACGGTGCTGGCTAGTAGTGGGGGCTCTCAACGTGGGTCCCCATGCCAGCAGCCTCAGCGTCACGGGGTGACTTGTTAGAAATGCACATTCTCTGAAATAATGCTATTTGCAGCAACATGGATGGACCTAGAGATTATCATATTAAGTAAAATAAGTCAGGCAGAGAAAGACAAATATATGATATCACGTATATGTGGAATCTAAAAAATGACACAAATGAACTTATTTACAAAACAGAAATAGACTCACAGACCTAGAAAACAAACTTATGGTTACCAAAGGGAACGGGGGGAAAGGGATAAATTAGGAATTTGGGATTAACATATACACACTACTATATATAAAATAAACAACAAGGTCCTACTATATAGCACAGGGAATATATTCAATATCTTGTAATAACCTACAATGGAAAAGAATCCAAAAAAGAACATATATTTTATATATATATTTAAATATATATATATATATATATAAAATGTATACCCAAAACATTCAAATCAACTATACTTCAATAAAAACATTAAAAAATAAAAATGTTTATAGAAAGAAATGCAGGGACTTCCCTGGCAGCCCAGTGGTTGGGACACCGTGCTTCCACTGCAGGGGGCGTGGGTTCGAGCCCTGGTCACGGAACTAGGATCCCAAATGCCTCCTGGGGCGGCCAAAAAAAAAAAAAAGGAAAGAAATGCACATTCTCAGGTCCCACCCACTGACCTGCAGACCTACTGATTCAGAAACTCTGGCGCAGGACTCAGCCTTCTGGGCTTTACTAAGCCTTCTAGGACACTCCATGCAGCTCAAGTCCAAGAACACTGCTGGTCTTAGACTAACAAGCTCCTGTACGGATGGTGACTTTAGGCCCTAGAAGGTGATGGCAGTGCTTCTGATTCACCATCATCCCACGGCTTTTAGAAAACCACACCCAGGGGATCAAAATGGGGCTTCTTATCAACGCTTCCGAGTAGAATGAAGCCGTCAGGAATGGCAGCAGGCTGTTAGTTTGAAGCAAACTAAAACTCAGCCTGGTGAGCCACCCACCCATGGCTGGTTAAAGAATTGATTGTGTGCGGTGTTCAGGGCCCTCTGTGTCTGGGGAGTGTCAGTGCACGGGCACATATGATGAGGGTTTCTCTCCCGTGATGGTTGGAAAGATGGAACTCCTTCTGTCTCCACCAGCCTGAGACATTTCTCCACAGCCACTCCTGCCCTGGAGGCCTTCCCGGAGGCCAAGCGCAGAACAACATGAACTGAGCACGAGGTCCTGACCCAGGTTCTCCTGGCATCCAATGTCCTCCCTGGAGGGAAGAGTGCTTCAGGGACGGGACCCACCTGAGCGGGAGTTTATGCCGCACTCAGGGTGATGGAGGCCCCGGGCTGGACATAGCGGCAAAGGCAGTGAGAGGCTGTCCCCTCCCACAGCTCTAAGAGAAAGTCACAGTCTGGCTACTTCTGGCCCCAGTAAGCCACCGGGAGAGCCCTGCCAGCCAAGGGACCCAGGAAAGGTATGGGATGGGGTGGATTTAGACAAAAGTGGACGTGGGGTGGGAGAAGGCGGCGCAGCCCAAGCAGAGGCAAAAGAGAAAAGCGGAAAGGGCTTAAGGGAAAGTGTAAGAGCAGAGAAATCCAGCCAATCTGGGAAATGGCAAGCAGCATGTTGCGTGAAGCCTGGGATACGGGGAAGGCATTGCATACAATTCCCACGCGGCACCTAGCATGGCTTGAGCTGTCTATACAAAAATAGCCGACGGGCCACATCACGCGTTGACTAATGAACCCACCCATCAAAGTCGTGTGCAAATAACGAACGCCCCAGCCTTTCGCTGGTACACAGAGCTTGCTTGTTTTCATATCTCTATCATGTGTATCAGGGACAGAGATGGGACAGTCACATTCCCGCTTCATAGACTGTAAACGCTTCCCTCATTTCTAGTCTGATAGGAGGCAAGGTTTCCTCGGTATTTTCACCTGCCCTCAACGATACCCCTTTCTTAATATTCTAAGTAGATGTTTCTCAGAGACAATCGCTTTTCAGATTTGAATTAAGCTAATCACCTCTGTGAGATCTGACCCTGTTAACCACACGGTGCCTCTGGACCATCTTTTCATGGTTGACTTTTGGAACAACGGGGTCTTCTTACTAGCTTCTCCCTCTTGGCTACTGTGTCTTCCTTTCTTTAGTGGATTCTCTCCTTGACTCCCTCTGGGTCCTCCTACCAAATCTCAGATCAGTGCCAAGGAAGGACCCAGACCTCACCTGTGGGCACCAGCCCTTAGAACCAGCTGCCTTCAAGGCCCCTCAAACTCAGCTTTTCCAAAAAAGGAACCAATCAACTCCCCTCAAGCTGCTACCACTGCAGTCTCCTCCTTCCCCTCCCCTTCCTTCCCCTCCCATTCCTCTCCCATATCCATTTTCTTGGCAAGTGGCCAGCATCCTCCCATCACGCACAATAGAAATTGAGGTGCCCCTCCACACCCACCCTTTCCTTCACTGCCCATGTCCAGCTAACACCCAAGTCCTGATTTATCTCATGAAAAAGGCTGTGCTACATCTCATCAGCTTAATCTTCCCTGAACTGCCTGGTCTCAGCAAGGTCACAATCAAGTGGGGACCCCACCAGCCTCATCTCCCGTCAGGTACTCCCAAATCCCCTTGACATTGCCAGTCTGTGACCTTGTGAAGGTCACATGCTCCTTTGAAAACTCTAATGAAAGGGATACATTTAGTGGAGAGAATCCACTAAAGAAAGGAAGACACAGTAGGCAAGAGGGAGAAGCTAGTAAGAAGACCCCATTGTGTATACGTTGTATATACACATAACAATCTGAGCCCATGTGCATGGGGTGCTGGGGCTCAAGGAGACCAGGATATAGGCATATATCTGGACAAAACTATAATTCAAAAAGATACATGCACCCCTATGTTCATAGCAGCACTATTCACAATAGCCAGGACATCGAAACAACCTAAATGTTCACCCACAGATGAATGGATGAAGAAGATGTGGTATATATATACAGTGGAATATTACTCAGCCACAAAAAAGAATGAAATAATGCCATTTGTATCAACATGGGTGGACCTAGAGATTATCATACCAAGTAATTCAGACAGAGAAAGACAAATACCTTACGATATCACTTATATGTGGAATCTACAATATGACACAGACGAACTCATCTACAAAACAGAAATAGATTCACAGACATAGCGAAGGTTGCCAAGGGGGAGGGTGGTAGGGGACGGATGGACTGGGGGTTTGGGATTGGCGGATGCAGACTATTGTATATAAAATATATAAACAACAAGGTCCTACTGTAGAGCACAGGGAACTATATTCAGTACCCTGTGGAAAACCATAATGGAAAAGAATGTATGTTTATGTATAACTGAGTCACTTTGCTGTACAGCAGAAATTAACACAATATTGTAAATCAACTATACTTCAATAAATAAATTCAAAAAAAGAAATCATCCAAAGACTTTGAAGTTTAAAAGTCTATTAAGTAAAATTATTTCCATGAAAGAATTCTCTAATTATTCCCTAATAAAATCTCTCCCAAGTTCCAAAAAAGAATTTAAAAAAGGAGATCAGGATAGAAATCCTTAAAATAAGCCTCCTTCTCCTTCCTGGATATGGCTGCTTCATCGTCTCTGTGACTTTGGCCTTGGATGACACCTGCCCAACTTTCCCAGGGGGCTAACTCCCCTGCACAGCTCAAGATCACCTCCTCTCAGAAGGGATCCTAGGCCTGCCCCCACCCCACATGCCTTCCAACCTGTGTTGCCACCTGTATTCATTTCCTAGAGCTGCCATAACAAATCACCACAAACAAGGCAGCTTAAAACAATGGCAACTTGTGGTCTCACGTTCTGGAGGTGAGACGTCTGACGCCAAGGTGCTGGTAGGGCCGTGCTCTCTCTGAAGAATCCAGGGGAGAATCCATCCTCGCCTCTTCCTAGCTCCTGTGGCTGGGGCCGCGCTTAGCACTCCTTGGCTTGTGGCAGCCTCACTGGCCTACCTCCATTCTCACACGGCCTGTGTCTCTGTGTCTCCAAGTCCCTCTGTCTTTATAATGACCCCAGTCACTGGATTGAAGGCCCATCCTAACCCAGTATGACCTCATCTGCAAAGACCCCATTTCCAGATAAGGTCCCATTCACAGGTCTGGGGGTTAGGACTTGAACACGTCTCTGGGGGGCCACAATTCAACCCAGCACAGTGCTCCCTGACAGGCTGGCATCACTGTGTGTCCCTGCTACACTGTCCTGTCTGCTCTGAGTCTGTCCCCCAAGTTGACAGAGGCCTTTGGAGGACGTCTCATCATCACCTTCGCCTTGTGCTCAGTACCGTGCCTGCCAGCTGAAGACATTTGCTGAGTGTTGACTGAACGAACAAATTATATATATACATATATATATATATATGTATATATATATATATTTGGCGGTACGCGGGCCTCTCACTGTTGTGGCCTCTCCCGTTGCGGAGCACAGGCTCCGGACGCGCAGGCTCAGCGGCCATGGCTCACGGGCCCAGCCGCTCCGCGGCACGTGGGATCCTCCCGGACCGGGGCACGAACCCGCGTCCCCTGCCTCGGCAGGCGGACTCTCAACCACTGCGCCACCAGGGAAGCCCCAAATTATATTTTGATAAGAGTTTCATCTATGGGAAAAAATCAGAACATACCTTCCTCTGACAGTTTGATCATATTCCACTGACGTTTCAAAGACATTTTACTTAGATTCAAAGGTCTTTTAATGACAAGGATGCGCTCGGCTAAAGGAAAGAAAAGTCGGCCACAGTTGACATCTGTAATTCCTCTCAGAATGAGTCAGGCTCCCACCTTCCATGCTGGCCTGAAGAACCTCCAAACGCTCTACCTGTGATGAAGTCACCAGAATGTTTCCATGGCACCTGGGAAGGGGGTGGGGAGTCCACCCTGTGCTATTTCTCCTGAGCAGGAATAGCAATCATCACTCTGACATTTATATCTGAGGCTTTGTTAGCAAGTAAAACACGTTTGCACAACAATTAAAGTTTTCTGCAGAGCACTGTTAGATGTGAGACAAAGAACTGCTGCCTACAATCAGATACACAAAGAACTACTGCCTACAGTCAGATACACGTTTCCCCTCAACTTCTCACTTTTACTTTTTTATTTTTCACCTTGTTTTGATGATGCTGGTTCTCTTGCCAGGCAGCATTTTTACTGTGGAAATGTTCCCTTAGTATTAAAATACATTCAGATAACACCACAATGTTAATTTGTTTACCCTGCTTGTAATATGTGTTACCAATGTTTGCAAACCGGTTTATCTAGAAAATTGGGCAACACAGCAGTCTGTTTACCGTGCAAGCTATTAAAAGAATGATCAATTCCTACAATTTAATAGAACACCTTTGACACTAAATTAGAATGAATATTGTTTTCTAATGTATACCCAATCACGTTTGAGGTAGCTTATAATTAATAACACAGATAAAAACCAGCCAAACTGTGATAAAAGAAGCAAATAATGAGCTGGAGAACTCATTGGACCATAAAGCCTGGGCTAAAGATGACCCTGGCACAGAAGAATCACAAACTAAGGGTGCGTTTGCAGCAGCCAAGGGCAAAGGGGGGGGACGTGATAAATTGCGTAACTCATTGCCTTTCAAATGAAATACACCGTTTCATAGGGAGAGTGGCGTTATCCCCTGGGACAAGGCATCGATAGCATGGGTCTTTATATAAATGGACAGCACCTTTGTAAGCTGGTTCATAAACACCAGGACAATGTAAATTTCACTGGACAACCCCAAGGTGCTTTGAGTCGGGTCAGTGTCACTATTACGCCATCATGGCTAAAATTTATTGTGCGATCACAGCAAGACAGATATTGGATACAAAGGTTATCTCCTTTAACACTCAGAATGACCTTTGGAGGAGGGCACAATTATTATCCCCATTTTACAGATGAGAAAGCTGGGCCTAGTTGAAGTAACCTGCCAATCATCACCTGTCCAATAAGCTTCAAGCTGAGAGTTTGCAATATTAATGATCACTGCACAGGTAGAAAAGGTAGAAATGGAGCAGAATCTGTAGGATCTGATAACCTCTCCTATGAAGCTTGAGAAAGTGGACGGAACAGACTGGGTTTGGGTGTCAGAGGAGCTCCCTCACTATCGCTGTTTGCTCCTCAGTTAAAGGGGCAAGCTGAAGGGCTGAGAAATATGAAAAGTTTTCACGGGCCCAGCACACTGCCTGTCAACATCGGGACCCCCCAGAACGGAATGTGTTATTAGCTGCAGTTTTACATAATTTTCATCTCTTCCAGAAAATGACGGAGTATAATAAGACCTGCCCAATAACGAATAAAAACCTGCTCACTAATTCTGTCTACTTGGGCTCTAGCTGATTTCTGAGACACCCGGAACTGGAGGCACCGTGCCTCTGCCCTTGGTGCCCGGGCATGGCTCTGGGGTCTGCCTTTCTGTGGCAGGAGCAGGGTCACCCCTGGAGGACCGAGTGAGACCACCGGGCGCAACTCGCGCGCATGCGTCACTCCTCTAAACCGCGAGGCCCCGCTCACATGCGCGGCACTGGCGGGGTCACGCCACAACCTCAGTTCTGCCAACAGTTACTGGGAATCTGACGTCTTTGAGGACCTAGGTCAGGTGCTGGGCTAACAAAGATGAATAGAGCACAGGAGTTCCCATCTTTAAAGAGCTCAGAGTCCGCTGAAGGAATGAGACGCATCACGAGACCTTTTTCAATGCAACACGGATTTGATTATTTCCTCTTACGGGCGTCCCCCCTCCCCTTACTTGTGGTAAAATACACAAAACACAAAATTTACCATCTTAGCTATTTTTAAGTGTCCAGTCCTGTGGCATTAAGCACATGCATCTACACCGTGTTGGGCAACTGTCACCCCCATCCATCCACAGAACTTCTTCATTTTCCCAAACTGGAACTCTGTCCACCTTAAGTCATAACCGGTTCCCCCTCCCCCAGCCCCTGACCACGGCCATTCTACTTTCTGTCTCCATGAATCTGACTACTATAGGGACCTCAGATGAGTGAAATTATACAGTGTCTGTCTTGTTGTGCCTGGCTTAATTTACTCAGCCTAATGTCTTCAAGTTTCATCCATGTTGTTTCATGTGTCAGAATCTCCTTCCTTTTAAAGGTGAATAGGAACTTCTCTGGCAGCCCAGTGGTTCAGATTCCATGATTCCACTGCAGGGTATGCGGGTTCGATCCCTGGTCAGGGAACTAAGATCCTGTATGCTGCACAGCACAGCCAAAAAAAATTTTTTTTAATAAAAATTTAAAGAGGTAAATAATATTCCATTGTATGGATGGGCCATACTTTGTTTAGCCATTCATCTGTCGATGGACACTTGGGTTGCTTGCACCTTTAGGCTATTATGAATAATGCTGCCGTGAACGTGGCTGTACCAATATCACTTCAAGTCCCTGCTTTCAGTTCTTCCTACAGGTTGTCTTCTGCCCTTCATTCTGTGGTCCTGCCTTGGTCATATAACCCAACATTTTCTTAGCAATCACTAGAGTCTTTTTTTGAGGGGTACATATGGCAAAGAGATAGCCACGTGGGTAGATAAGTTTAGTAGTCATCTTCAAAAAACTATCCTTTCCTCCCTTCCTACCCACATGCACGGGGAGAAGGAGTAGGTCTTGTTTTAAGCCCTTGACAGGGGGAAGCAGTTAAGCACAGGTTGTCTCTGACATGTAACCCAAACGTCTTCAACATGGGCTCCAACCTGAAAAGGAAAGAAGGTGCCCCCTCCCCACCCCACCCCCCCACCCCCAGAAAGGACCCTGTGAGCTGGGAGGCAGCCCAGGTCAGAGCAGCCCAGGGCCTGCGCGGGGGGGCGAGGGGGCTGCTGAACGTTCTGGGAACGTGCAGCCTCACCTAAGCAGAGGGCCTGTGTGTGGGCAGCAAGTGGCAGCAGTGGGAGAGGCGGAAAGAGGAGGATTTTTCCTTTCTTTTGGTCCTAACACAGCACGATTCAGCAGGACAAGTCCAGACAAGCAGCTAAGACACTGTTCTTGAGCCACTCAGCACCTCTTGGGCTCAGCTTCCCCATCTGTGACACGAGGAGTCATGTCACACGCGTGGCTTCCAGGACACCACCGGGCTCTGCCAGGAGTCTTGTCCATGGTGGCTGGGCCGTGAGGCGCCGGGTACATTTGAGGGAGGGGGTGTGGCGCCGGGTACATTTGAGGGAGGGGGTGTGGCGCCGGGTACATTTGAGGGAGGGGGTGTGGGAGCGGCATCTCCACTTCAGCTTGCTTCTTTCATAAACTGGAAAATGGCATCGTGACACCCTCTCTTCTTCAAGGAACATCGAGCTCACTGAACAAGCATCATCACTACGTTGTATTGAACGTCATGGAGTGGGTTGATTTCAGAGGTGACCGCTTCTGCCGCCCCGTCCCCCCAGTTGAGATCCAGGCTGCAGTGGGGTCCCGATCACCTGCTGGTTATACAGGCAGCTTTCGGCAGGAGGAGCAGGGGCGGACTGTGTGCCTTTAGCCCAGCGCTGGATCACAAGCGACACGTGAAGAAGAAAAATGGGACGTCGTTGGAACCTCCTGCAGAAGAACCTGGAGCCACATCTGGCCCAGCTGCAAAGCCACATGCTCCAGACAGACCAGGAGAAGCTGTCAGCTCAGGGTTCATTCTATAAGCAAGCCACCGAAACATTTTCATAAGGTGTCAGAATGGATTTCCTCTCCTCCGGGAGGGCGACGTAACTCTTGTTGGTGGGGTTGTAGAGCTTCTTGCTTCTTGTGCTTTCAGCTGCCTCGGCCAGAGCCTGTCTGGAGCCTGGGGCAGGAGCCCACAGAGATGATTACACGTTCTGCCATGAGCTGGACAAAGGAGGTCCGTGCGGTGTCTGAAGCTCCAAGTTGTAAATCTCCCATTATAGGAGCCATTGGCCACGCACTGCACATCGGGGGTCTGGGGAGAGAGATGCTGTCACAGGACCATACCCAAGAGCCTAGCATTCAAGGAAAATACCCGTGCTTGGAGATGCTCACACCCTACTGCCATTATCCTGTATTCCTACCTGGAAAGCCAAAGTGGCCTCTCTACTGAATTCGCCAACAGCTCATCAGCTGTGCTGAACAGTTAGAAGAAGGCTGTTATTCTCTCTGGCTGTGATTTTTGTTTTGAGCTGTTGTTGTTTAATGGAGAAAAGATCCTATTAGCACTCTGTGTCCCCTACTAGCCCCTCCTGCTGTAACAGATCCAAAACTTGGGCAAGAACAACTGTCCCCTTATATGTATAGCCATGTCCTCACCTGCCGCTTTACAAAAAAAGGAAACAGAGGCTCAAAGAGGGGCACGGCTTGCCAGAGAAGCTCTCAGCTGGGAAGTGGCAGAGTCAGGCTTGCTCAGTTGAGTCTATAAAGACCCCGGATTGCTGGCTGTCCGTCAAGTCACCTTCTAACCACACCCTGTCTAGCTAGGCTGAGCTGCTCTCTCCCTGGCGTTGATTCTTTAAAAAATATAATTCACATACCATAAAACTTATCCTTTAAAGTGTAAAATTCAATGGTTTCTGTATATTCACAAAGTTGTGCAACTATCACCACGATCTAATTCCAGGACATTTTCATCGTCCACAAAAGAAACCCCATACCCATTACTCCCCATCCTTGGAAACCACTAACACATGTTTTCCAGATTTGCCTATTCTGGACATTTCATATAAATAAAATCATAAGTCTGTGGGCTTTTGTGTCTGGCTTCTTTCACTGAGTAACATGGATTCAAGGTTCATCCGTGTTGTAGCATGTGTCAGAATTTCATTCCTCTCTATGGCCAAATAATAGTCATTTTGCTTCAAGATTCATACTGTATGGATAGAGCACATATTGTGCATCTGTTTATTAACTGATGAACACTTGGGCTGTTTCCACTTTTTGGTTATAATAAACAATGCTACCATGAACATGTGTGTACAAGGTTTTATGTGGACACAGGTTTTCTTTCTCATGGGATATATACCTAAGGGTGGAATTGCTGGGTCATATGGTAACTACATGTTTAACTTTTTGAGGAAATGTCAATCTGTTTGCACCATTTTACATCCCCACTAGCAAAGTATGAGGGTTCCATTTTCCCCATCTTTGCCAACACTTGTTATTATCCATTTTTTTAATTACAGCCTCCTAGTGGCTATGAGGTAGTATCTCATTGTGGGTTTGATTTGCATGTCCCTGAAAACTAATAATGTTATGCATCTTTTCATGTGCTTCCTGCCCATTTGCAATCTTCTTTGGAGAAATGTCTATTCAGGTCCTTTGCTCAAATTTTAAGTTGGGTTATTTGTCTTTTTACAAAAGCAGCTCTAGGAAAAGGAAGACTATCATGGTCTCCATTCACCTTCCCCTCAAATGAGTGAAAGGAACAACAGTGATTCCCAGACCCCCCTAAGGCAGCATCTCATTTCTATGTACCTTCAATGATAGCAGCATTACTGCATGAAGGCTTAAGAGAACGTTCTTGGGGTTCCACAGATATGGCTTGAATCTAGCTTGAACACTTACAAAGTTTGTGAGTTAGACGATCCACCTAACTTCTCAGCTTCCCCATCTCCCAAACAGGGATCACGATATCAATTCACTGGACTGGCGTGAGAGCTAAGAGAGGAGACATACTGAAAGCCCTCAGCATGTGACTTGTCACGTGGAAAATACCCAATAAAATTCATTTCTTTATGTATCCAGCGAATATTTTTATAGCATCACCATGGGCCAGGCACTGGTCTAGACCCCAAAGTCACAGCAACAGGCAAAATAGAGAGAAAATTTCTGCCTTCATGGAGATTATATGCAGCTTAACATTCTGGCAAAAGTTAATGATGCTGTTATTATTATAATTCAACATTTTTACTCTTGATTGCAAAATAAGTACATGCTCATCAGAAACTAGAATGACAAGATAAAAGAAGTTTCACTAATGAACTTGAACTTTGGAGAGACTCGGCATTAGCTTCAGTAATTACAGCTCTTCTGCCAGTGCCCCAGCGTGGCCTTTCTTCTATACTTGCACAGAGACATGAAAGGGCAGAAGCCACTGGCAGTGGCTCAAGAAGGTGAAAAAAGGTGCGAACACCAAGATGTAGCGCTTCCAGGTGTCCAGGGAAAAGGAGGGATAATACACACTTACCAATCTGGGGGAGGGAGTTAGAAACCTAGGAACAGATCATTAAAACCAAAAATAGGATAAAGAAGTAAATGAGAAGTGTGCTTGGGAAGAAAGAGTGAGCAGAGCCGCTCTTGCAGCTAGAAAAGCCGGTCCAGTGGGGCTGGGTGGGACTGAACATGAAATTGAATGAAGAGTCAAACTGCTGGCCTTGAGAACTCTTCTGGGGAGTGCGAGCAAAATCCACTGCGGCCCATGAGGTTGAGGAATCACGGGAGACGCTGCTGTGTTTGCAGGTCAGCAGCTCTGCGCTGGAAACACAGGAAGCTGACCTGCACTCAAGGCCGGCTCCGCCATGGACTAGCCGTGTCAAGTAACGAGTCACTGACCTTCTCTTTGTTTGCTCATCTGCAAAACAGGTTCAGCAATTCTGACCTCATCAAGCAGGTTAGACTCCCGAGTCCTTCTAAAGAACATTCCCACCACCTGGGAAGTAAGGCCTCTAGCATGACCCAGTGGTTGATTCCCAGCTTACTGTGGGGTTTTCTGAGACGTCCGGATGACGGCAGTCTCTTTGTGAGTGTGAGGCGATATGTCAAACCTAGTTAGAGAGGAAAATCAATAAGGCTACTATTTGGAGAAAGATACACAAATAGGCAGGGGAGAGGTATTTGCCCTGTCAGATATCAAGTTACTTTAAAGATGTAGAAAAATGATAGTGCACTGCTATAGGAATAAGTAGAAACAGACTAATGGAAAATAATAAAGAACCCAGAAGGAGACCCTTACATATATGAAAATGTGAAAAATAATGAGGTGGTTTGGATAAAGACAAAATATAAAAACTGATGCTGGGAGAATTAGTTATTACTTCAAAAACCAAATCAGTTCCATACTTCTTACCACACCCACAAATCAACTCCAGAGCATCTAAAAACCTAAATATGAATGATGAAACTTAAAGACCTTTAAGGGATAAAATAGTTCATATCCTTATGATCCTGGGTAGGAAAGGACATCTTTAAAATGTTCCCAAAGCAAACACTACTAAATAAATTCAAGTCTTTGTCATTCCAGAATTTCTGACCATCAATAGATGCGATAAAGAGAGAAAACAGACGACAAATCAGAAAAGGGTATTGGGAACCCAGATAACAGACAATGAAAGGGTTATTAGCATCAAAACTAATTTTAAAAACTCCTGTAAATTAATTTGAGAAATACTAGTAACCCAATGGAAGAAACAGGCCAGGACAGAACAGACACTTCTCAGAAGAGAAATGGTCACTGGGCAGCTGAAAAGATATTCAACCTCATTAGCAAATAGAGGAAGGAAGAGAAAATCACAGCAAGAGACCATGTCACATCTATCTGACTGGCCAAAAATCAACAATATTAGATATCAGTAAAGCTGTGAGGTAACAGCAATTCCCGTGCACGGCTGCTGAGCATAAACTGATACTTGAAAAATAACCCAGTAAAGGTGCGGATGAGCAATTTTGCTCTTATTTACAGTATTTCATCAACATCTAACAGTTCGTTGATTATAAGATGTACAATTACTTTATGCATCACCAAGAAACGGAAAAAAACTGCTAATTTATATCCTAAGATGCCACTAATTTTAATACACATTCTGATTTCAGATATATTAAAATATAAAAATACATCTTAGAATTAGTGAAATATGGTATGTAAGTAAAAGAAACTCTTCCTCATCTGCACTGGGGTCTATAAGACTGTCCGTAGCATCATTTTTTTTTTTTTTCCACCGTACGCGGGCCTCTCACCGCTGTGGCCTCTCCCGTGGCTCAGCGGCCATGGCTCACAGGCCCAGCCGCTCCGCGGCACGTGGGATCCCCCCGGACCGGGGCACAAACCCGCGTCCCCTGCATCGGCAGGCGGACTCTCAACTACTGCGCCACCAGGGAAGCCCCAGCATCATTGTTTTTAATGGCAAAAAAAAAAAAAAACTGGAAACAACGAAAATGTTCTTTGACAGGAGAATTTATAAATCAATTGTGCGATAGTTAACTATCCATCAGTGAAAATATATAAACTACAGGTACATATATTAATATGGATGACAAAAAAACAAATTAAAATAAGAGTAGAAATCAATGAAAGAACAGAAAAAAGCACAATAACAGAAAAAAACAACAAAATCAAAAGTTGGTTTTGGGGGGAAGGGAAAATCAACAAAATCAATCAGGAAAATATTTAAAAACACATATATTGTATGTTGTCATTCCATCCCAGCCTCCTTGTCTCTAACCTGACCTCTGGCTCTATCTGCCTTTGGTGGGTAACTTTATGATGATTCTCTTGGGTGGTCGTGATGCTCAGTGGGTGAGCCGCTGCCTCCTTGCCAATTTCACCTTCCAAGAGGCCATGGAGCCTGAGCTCTGCGGCCCCCTCCCGGTGGCTGGCATCACCACTGCAACTTTTTCTCATTCCCAGCGCTTCCTTGGCCCCAGAAACTCAGAGAAGACAATTCCCTCACGCTCTCTGAGCTCGAGCCTGGTGTCTTTAGTGGGCTTGATCAAAGCGGGGTCACCCCAGATCAACCCCAATAAGTGGAGTCAGGACTCATATGCAGAGTGAGCACAAAGCAAGTGTTCTTAAAAAATATATATCTTGCTACTATATCGCTAAGCCCCATATAAAGCCAGCAGGACTCCCGACAGCGGCGTTCTGGGATCCTCTCTCGGCTTCACAGATAATACTCACATATGCTTATGCTTAAATCTCTTCCCAACCATATCATACCCATGTCAAGGTGGTAATATCTTTCTTAAGTTCTCTAAACATAGAAGTAAGTCCCTTTCAACTCAGTGGAAATCTGTCTTATCATTTAAGGCTCGGCTCAAACTATTTCCCTCTAGAAGCTTTCACCCCCAGAAAAAAACAAACCAGTTGTTCTTCTGTGTTTCCAGGGCACTCTTCCACATTGCGCTGTGGTCCTCAGTGTACCGTAACCTCCTGGGGGCAAGAGCCTCCATCTTTGTATCCCCCCCAACCCCAAATCTTGTGCTTGGGGAGATAAAGCAATGAGCAATGGACTCTGACATTGGAGGACCTGACCCCAACTCTGACTTTAGCAAACTTAACCTCTCAGAGCCCATTTTCCATCTGTGAAATGAGAATTGACGGAATTGCTTCCTGCACGGGAAACTCTCAGCACAAGCGCCTGGCACACGGCAGAAGCTGAGAAGTGGCAGCTGCCTGTCAATTTAAGAGCTGATGACATGTTTGCTGAACTGGGCTGAATGACATGTGCTGCTTCTCCAGGGGTGGGACCCAAACCACGGTGTTCACCTGGCATCTCTTGAGGCCAGGATCCCCGGTAAGAGCTGGGGCCAGACTGGACCAGAGCCCCCAGGATGTTATCTACATATAAAGCGGGAGGAAGGAGGAAATACAGTGACCTATTGTGAGCGCGAGGAGGCCCCTGCTCTCTCTCCCTCCCCTCCCCTTCCTTGGAGCTCCAGACACAGCTACGCCCTCCTGCTGAGGAACCTCCCCCTTGCTCACCAGATCAGCCTCCCTGGAGAAGACCTCGGCTTTTCACATCCAGGGTACAAGTCCCGTCCCACCAAGGCCCCACCCCGACCCCTGAGACATCGGGGGCCACCTGCTTGCGCAAACCCAGTCTGTTTGGCGTTTCATATTCTGTGCTTCCAATATAGGCCTCAGCACGCCCACCTCTTGTGCCCTAACTACTTCTCTGGTTTATCCCTTGAGAATTTCTGGGCATCTTCTCTGCCATTTCATTTTCTTTGGCATCACATCTGCCATTCTCCACCACGCCTGCTCTTAACATTGTAACTGGGCATGTCTGCTTCCAAATCTCTCAGTTCTTTGGATATGGCTGGAAGCTGTTCTGCCAAACAGTGGCTACTGCTGTGTTTGGGATACCCGGTCCCTCATTTCACAGGAGTATTGCTGGTGTAACCAAGATCCAATAGACACAGACAGCTGTTTTATGACATCCGTAGAGACAGCTTCCCTCCAGCTCTCTTTCACTCCCAAAGGGAGAAAAGATAATAGTGCCATTGGGTCCACATGACTTTCATTTTTCTCATAAGAATATAGAAATTTCTAGAATGAACTCCAGGTTTCTTTGTTGCTGTTGTTTTCCTTCTGCTTCCCAGCCACCCCGCTAATGGACAGAAATGGGGAGTCTCTGGTGGATTTGGAAACTTCCAGCAAGCTGCCGTTCGTCATGCACCCACACAGTGGGAACAGAGCACTGCCTTTCCATACCCAGGGGTCTGCACATGGCTGTTTCCTTCGGTGAGTCTATGTGGAAGTCACAGCCACCCCTTTAGCACCTTCCCCCCATGCCCCCTCCAATCCCCCAGGAGCAGAAACAGGCCACTTCCACCTCACTGAGAAGAAAATGGTACCCAGGTAGCCTGCGCAGGGCAACCAAGCTCCCGCTCGTGAAAAGCTACCTATTTTCATTTCGGTCTCAGGAAATCTGTAAACAGATCCCCACCATCTTAACAGACTCCTGCTACAAGACTGTAAAACACGAACTTGTGCTCACACCTCTATCAATCAAGTGCACTGTTCGAGTTGACTGGATGGAAAGCAAATACTGAGGAAAGTATTCACAATTTAAACCATGGCTACAGGAATGCTGATTCAATAGAGAGTTTTTTCTAAAAATTCATTTTTCTTTAGTCTGTCTTGCATCTTCCCATCAGAAATAAATGAGGAGAAAATAGGGCTATTTCTTTTGCAGGTGACAGAGACGCAGTCTCCTTCTTCGCCTTCCTCAGTCAGGACTTTCCCTTCTGAGCATCCGCCATTAGGCAACACCGGATGAATAGTGATGAGCCATAAAACCCCCATATGAAGCACGGCTGCCCTTGAACTTCTAACGCCTGCTGGCTCAGGCCCACATTAGGCATGAGTGCTAAAAATTCCTGCCAGGGGTTCCTCATCTCCAAGAACAATCTGAGCTGTCACTGCAGAGCCCACGATTAGGTGACAGGTAGAGCAGAATCCTACAAGAGGGTGGCGACCAGGAGAGCAGGCAAGCCCCCAGTTGCATGTTACCGGTTCTGGAAGGGGTCTCTGCGGTGGTCCTACACTGGGATCAGGGGGCACTGAGATCAGAAACCAGGTCTTCAGTCTGGGACACCCAGACCCAGTGTTTGTCACAGAACATCCTCTCTCTGTCAATGTGGGGCCATGATACAACTTTGAACTTGGCCTTGATACAACTTTGAACTTGGGAGAGGGCTGAGGTCAGGGCGGTGGCAGTAAGAGGCGGTGGGCAGTGAACACGCCTTGCCTTAGCAAACACTCTGCCAACAGTCATCCCTAGTCTCGATTCTGTCCTGGACTTCAGGAAAGAGTAAAGGTTGCTCCGCTTTCCTGAGTGCAGCTGGGATTCAAACCCAGCCCTGGCTCGACTCTAACCAAACTTCCCCACCAAGCTACACTGGCCTCAAGAAAAATCGTTTCAGCCTGTGGTCTCGACACCGAGACCGTCCCCCGCAAACCATGCGTAAAGCTGCATTTGTGTTCTTCCAGACGAGATTGCCCTTGAATTCTTTCAGAGCCCGAGTCTGATAAAACATCTGCCAATCAAAGGCAGCCCTGAAGATCCCGCAGCAGGAAGCCTGGCCTGTGAGGAGACTCGGGGTCCTCCATCAGGCAGCTTTTGTATTTCCCCTAAAACAGAAAGCTTCCAAGGGCTGGATTTGACAAGTCCATTATACTGCCAAGTCCTCAGAAGCTGGAATAGGAATGCCTGAGATTAAACAAACGTGGGGACGTAAAAATAAAGGGTAATGCAAGTGGGTTTGGTGCTTATCTTCTTTTCCAACAAAAGATAACAGGTAATTGCTTTTTTATCACTAGCACTTGAAATCTGAAAGTAAAGAAGGAGAGAGGCTCGACATCACACCTAAACTTTGCAGCCCATAGATCCTTAACTTCCACGTCTGCTATGGACCAATAGTCAGACTGCCCTGGTGCTCACACAACCCAATACAAAAAAGGGCCAAAAAGCAACAAAGGACCTGTCACCATGTCATTTCCAACAGGAGGGACTTATATTTAGGTTTTGTGAACTGATTACATATATACATTCCCTTCCCGCCCTGCACCCCTCCCCCGCAAAAGTTCTAAACTATCAGCAATTCTCTAAACGTAACCTTTACCAAAGAAGAGACGTTCACAAGGGGAATGAGATGGTTTGTGGATTTCCCAGGAAATGATAAAGCTGTTGCCTAGCAACCCAGCCCCCCCACAAGACTCCAGCCTGTTACCTGGCTCTTGTTAAAATGGAACATCTTTAATAGACACAGCTATTGCCTGCAGCTGCCTGAGCAAAGGCTTTGCAGGGGAGCCTTCCTTTCTCTCCTCCCTCGCGCTTTCCCGGTGACAGCGGGTGAGCACCGAAGTCTCCTGTCTGAGCTTCACTGGCTGCTTTCCTTTAAGATGAAGATCCTTGGATTTCTCACCACTTTCAAGCTTTCCCTGTGACTCGGCTCAACAGAAATTGACTCTTCTGTCTAAACGTTCTCTGGCTGCTCAAGAATGTCTACGGCCCAGCGGAGAAAGTGCATCTTTCATCTGGTGACAATTCTCCAGGCTTTGATTTATTATGGAAAATTTTGAAATGGATAATATGTACTGTATATTGTCTCGGGTTGAATTATGTTCCCTGCCCACCCCAATTTATATAATGAAGTCCTAACCACCAGGACCTCTGAATGTGACCTTCTTTGGAGACAGGGTCTTTGCAGATGTAATCAGGTCGAAATAAGTCCTTAGGGTGGGCCCCTAATCAATATGATTGGTGTCCTGATAAAGAGAAAATTTAGACACACTGACACACAAGGGAGAGTACCATGGGAAGGTGAAGGCAGAGATCGGGGTCATGCTTCTACAAGCCGAGGAAAGTCACAGATGTGCCAGGAAACCACCAGCAGCTGGGAGAGGGGCCTGGAACAGACTCCCCCTCACGGCCTCAGAAGGAACCCACCTTTCCAACACACTGATTTTGGACTTTCAGCCTCTGGAACTATGAGAGTAAATTTCTATTGTTTAAGTCACCCAATTTGCCACACTTTGTTTTGGCAGCCCTCGGAAACTGATACTCATGTTTCCCATGGACTGTGTACTGCTACAGGCGTATTATTCTTCTTTCTCATTGAACTCTCACAGCGACCCACGTAGGATGAACTGTCTTTAGCACGTAAGGAAGCTGTGGCTTAGGGAAGTGAACTTACTTGTCCAACAACCCACAGTTCCTAAGTGAAGGAGCTGGAATTCAAATTCAAGTTGAAACCCCACGGAAACCCATGCTCTTAACCGCCATGGTGTTCCCCCTCTGCTGACTAGATGTAGCTTTCCACGTCATCCCACAGTGAGGGGTTTCCTCCCAAAGTCGCTAACAGAACAGCCAGCTGCTAACAGGGTAGGGAAACCCACAAAGCCACAGCACTATGAAATATTCAACATGTTGACAGGAGGCACATTGCCAGCTGAGTGGGGGCCAGGAACTGCTCCTTGGCTGATGGGCAAGAGATTTCTGCTGCAGAAAGCTGAGCCTGGAGCGCAATTAGCTTTGAAGTTTATTAAATCTTTGTGTCTCTCGGGCCATGGGGAGAAAGAGCCAGGGGGTGGCTCCTGCAGTCCTGAGCTGCGCAAGGCGGCCTGGAGGGGCCTTTCTACCCCACGGGCAGAGCAGGGCATTCTGGATGTATTTTTCACATTTGGAATACTCAGCAACTCTACTGGAATTCGGATTCGTGCATTTAGCAGGAAAAGCAAAACTGCTGGGAACACAGGCAAAAATCCACGCTAGGGTTCTGCTCCACAACGGAAAAAGGCTGAAATTACCATGAGCAGGTGAAGGTGAATGTATACTACAAACAAGGTCACCGCATTTGGAAACATAAGCAGAGAGGGGAGGGTGTGGAAGAATTCTTTACTGTTAATGGGAGTCTCTGTGGTAGCATTTTATGACAGGGGCAAAGGTTTCATATCAAGGAAGCTACCTCCATCTTCTACATTATTTAAAAGGTGAGATCGGATAAAGAAATGCATTTTTGTGATTCTTCTATCCACACAGACCTTCAGCCAAACTGCTGTGTAAATAACTCTATTATATAAATATAGTATAAAGGAAATATAAAAATCTGATTGAAACACTTAATGAAACAAAATAAATATAATGCTTATTTTGTGATTTTTATAAAACAGGCAAAATTTCTAAGACCAATGTATTTGGAAGAGCTTGTAAGCTAAATTTTTTCCCAGCATGCAGTCATTAAACACGCTACTTGACTTCTGGATATCATACAAATAATGATACTCGTTGTGACAAAACATGAAATAGCAAATAATGAAACTTTAGGACCTGGGGAACCAAGCACACATTCCCAAGGTCACCGGGGTGCTGCCAACACCGGAAGATAAAGAAGGAAGAGGCATGATGTTGAAACGGAAGAGACAAAGCTCTCATTATTTCAGATGATAGCACTACCTGCTTGTAAACCCAAGGATTTCAGCTGAAAACTTTGACAACTGCTAGGAGAGCTGAGTGATTTAACCACAATCAAAAGCAACCTCCAAGAATCAATAACTTCATAAAGAGGGGAACTAATTAATTATAAAACATCAGGAGAAAACAATTAACAATGGCAAGAAGACCCTAGTACAGCCAGGAACACATCTAACATGAAATATGAAATACCCATATCGAGAAAATCGTAAAACTGTACTGGAGGAAATAAAAGAAAACCTAAGTGAATGGGGAGACATGACATGTTTCTGGATGAAAAGGTCAAAGGGTAAAGTCAATTCTGCCCAAATTAGTTTATAAATTCCACATTTATCTAAAAACTGGCAATAAATAACTAAATAATAGACGATCTGATTCATAAATGTATGTGGAAGAGAGAGAATGCATAAGAATACCAAGACAGCTCTAATAATGTACAGTGAGCATGGGATATTGTCATACTACCTATTAAAACTCACTCTAATGCTGTATTACTTAAAACCGTGTGGTCTCAGGAAAGGAAAAAATAGATACGTCAATTAGATGAAACAGAGAGTAAGACATCCACGTACATTTGGGAATTTACTCTATGAAGAGGACATTCCAAATCAAAGGGAATAGGACAGCATATAAAATTAGTAATCCATTTGAGGATAAAATAATGTTAATAACGTTATGGTCCATATTTAAAGCCATACACAAAACTAAATTTAAAATGGATTACAGGTGTAAACGTCAAAAAGCGAAATTAAAAAACAATAATAGAAGAATATTTTTTGTAACAGTGGAAGTCTTCTTAAAGAAGACAAAATATCTAGAGGCCATAAAAGATTAACAATTGAACTATAAAATAATGCGTAAGTTTTATATGACAAATGTTATTACATACAAAATGAAAAGACAAGCAATAGACTGAAAGAAAATATTAAAAGGATTAATACCCAGTCTATAAAAGTAACTCTTACGATTATATTAGAAGAAAACACTTTAGAAAAGTGAGTAAATGATTTGAACATGGATTCTATAGAAAAATAAATACAATAGGATAACATACATTGAAAAAATGATAGGGCTCTTTAACAATGGGGAAACTATAAACTAAAAAAACAACATTTAAATAAAATAAATTAATACCTTGGGCAGCAAAGAATATTATCAAGAAAGTGAAATCTACACAATGGGAGAAAATATTTGCAAATCATATATTGGATAAAGACTTAGAGTCCAGAATATATAAAGAACACTTACAACTCAACAACAAAAAGACGAGCAACCCAATTTAAAAACGGGCAAAGAACTAGAACAGACATTTCTCCAAAGAAGCTGTACAAATAGCCAAAAAGTACGTGAAAAGATGCGTCATATTATCAGTCATTAAAGCAATGCAAATCAAAACCACAATAAGATACTACGTCATATCCACCAGGATGAGTATAATTAAATCTAAAAGAAAGCAAAACAAAAAACAGAAAATAACAAGTGTTGGTGAGGATATGGAGAAATGAACACTCCCTTACAGCACAGGTGGGAATGTAAAATGGTACAGCTGCTGTGGAAAACAGTTTCACAGTTCGTTGAAAAGTTAAACATATAATTGCCATGTGACCGTATTACCTGACATACATACTCAAAAGAATTGAAAACAGGTACTCAGACAAATACTTGTACACAATATTCATATCAGCACTAATCACAACAGCCAAAAGATGGAAACAACCCAATTGTCCCTCATGGGATGAATGGATAAACAAACTGTCGCACATCTATATGATGGAATACTACTCAGCTATAAAGAGGGATGACGTACTGGTACCTGTTGCAACATGAGTGAACCTTGACGACATCAGACACTAAAAGTCACATATTGTATGACTCCCTTTATATGAAATATCCGTAATAGGTAAATCCACAAAGATGAACACAGATTAGTGGTTGCTAGGGACTGGGGGGAGGGGAGAAGAGGACATGGCTGCTTAATGAGTACCGGGTTTTCTTTTGGGATAGTGAAAATATTCAGGACTAGATAGAGATGATGGGAGCAAACATCATGAATGTACAAAATGCCACTGAATTGTACACTTTAAAATGGTTAGATTTTTGGTCCTTGTGAATTTCCCTTCAATTAAAATCAACAATGAGATACCATATCTTTCTGTTAGTTTGGCGAACACACGCACCCCTATAAAAATCCAGTGTTAGGGTGTTGGAAAGTGGGTTCTTTCCACACTATTGGCTCAAATATAAATGGGCAGAGCATTTGGGGGAGGTAAATTTGGCAAAATCTATCAATATTTAAGATGCACATGTCTTGTGAGCCATCAGTTTCAATTACAGGATTCAATTCCACACATGCCCCAAGATGTATATGTTCACGGGTGCTTTCTTTGTTTAAAAAAAAAAAAGAAACAAAATTAATATCTGGCAATGGCTGGTGTTGATTTTGTTGAGCACCTCAAAGAAAAACCCAAAAGGCCATTTGGTCTCTAACCGCCCTTGAACATCCCTTAAATCACCCATAAATTACGTACATATGATTTGTGCAAACAACTTGGTACAGCAATAACAATGTAAAAACATAGAATTTACACTACAACATATAATACATAATTCTATAAAGTGGTTGTAATAAAAATTAAATCACTCCAGTGCTATACTGCTTAGATACCCTTCAACAAATTTATAAATATTCAAACTTGCCAGCTTTGCCCATTGATGGATAAATGTCCCCGTACTTTGGTTCCTTCATCTGAATTAACTCACCGTGTCTTCTCTGTGCCCCTTTGGGGCAACACCCCTGCCCCAAAGGGGCACAGAGAGGACACGGTGAGTTAATTCAGAGAAGGCCTGGCACTCTATTGGGTGCATCTTAAGTCTTCCAGTAAACATGGTATATTACTAGCCATTCAAAGGGTTGACATTCTGGAAGAGGAGGTTGATAATTGACAGATAATTTTAGGTGATGTGACATGATGAGGGCTCTGGCGGCTGTGGGCACAGGTCCTGTGGAGAACAGACAAGGAGCCCCGAGGGCAGGCTGACCACCCAGAGGACCCTTCCCGTCACCTCAGGCCAAATGAAGCTGGTCATCAACCCCTTCCCTGAGACCAACGCTAATATGCTGCTCTCCACGGTCACAGATATCATTTTTCCATGCCTGTGCTAGCTACCGTCAGCACATATGTTTAAGAATTCTCTGTGTTTGTTCTCTAGAAAATAAACTGTTAGAAAGAAAAATCAATGTTCATTAGCAGAGCCATTACTTTCAAGAAAATCCTTTCTCAAGGAAAAGTGGTAGAGGACACTCGAAAGCTGGTATCAATCTGACCTTCCCTGCAGGACTGAATGTGTTACTGACTCAGCTTCAAGGCCATTACTTTCAAGAAAATCCTTTCTCAAGGAAAAGTGGTAGAGGACACTCGAAAGCTGGTATCAATCTGACCTTCCCTGCAGGACTGAATGTGTTACTGACTCAGCTTCAAGGCTGTCATCTCGCCCCAGCTGGACACCAGGGGCACACAGTGATGCTCAGGCAGCAGCAGCAGGTGGGTGGGGCTGGGGTGAAGCAGAGAGCCTCCCAGGAGGGTGGGTGTCCTCAGTTCAGCTGATGGAAGCACAGGTCTGGTGTTGCCAGACCTAGTTTTTTAAGAGAAACTCTAAGCCTGAATTTTCATTTGAAAATTCCCAATTTTTTAATATTGTCAACAAATTCGAAGTAAATAATAAAACAACACTCTTAGAGCCTGACAAAGTAATTCTGCGGGATGAACCCCGCCCCAGGGCCCCAGTTGGTAACTTCTGTGACACGTTTGGTCTTACAGGTTGGAAACCGTGCATCCAAAGGTGTCACAGACCATGGCTGTGGATGTCACAAGAAAACAACCTGCTCCGTTCTTCGGGTCCAGCAAGCCCATCCTTGCATGTGAGTTGATTTCCCATCCCCAGCCTGTCAATCATCTGCCCCTGGGACTCGGCTCTATCCTCCCCTCCACACCATGCTCCCTTGCTGGGGGATCATCATTTGAAATAACATCTGTAGCTCCGTACAGCACTCCACATACACCTCACTGCACAAAAATAAATCACAAGATGGTTTCCCCACCGAGAAAGCACATGAGAGTTTTGTTTTCCTTTCTACTTAAACAGTCAACAGAATTTGTGATATTCGGCATTTCCCCTTTGTCAGAAGAGCTTTTAGAAACATTATCTTAAATGAATACACAGAAGAATGATGGAATCAGGGGGGGAAACTACACAGTCACCAGGCAGTGCTCAAGCAGAACTGATTTTTCTTAGGTGAGGTGAGTGAGTAATCACATAATGAATGGCCTGGAGAGAAACTCTGAAAGCCACTCTTTCCCAGATGGTGTGATGTGCCTGCCCTGCCCTGTCGATCCCACCACATGTGCTGTCCAAAGGGTGGAGGACCTTTGACCCTCTGGTGATTTTTACTATCTTCTCCTCCCTCCTCATTAGCACTGGCAGGGTGACTAATGTTCAGGCCAATTTCTAGGCTAGGTTTTCCCATCCCTGGTGTAGGCAAAGTGATTTTTAAACACCACAGTCATTTTTAGAAGAGATAAATGCTGAGCCATTATTTAAAAGATGTGTTGAGTGTTATCCTGTGAGTGAAGGTGACTTAGACACCAGCCAAGGTCGTACATAATCATCCCACCCCCACCCCTGCGCCACCTCACAGAGGGTGTGACTGCACCCTGAACACCCTCCTTCATCCAGCCCTCCTCTGACCTCTCCCATCCAGAGCCAGGTCCCCTGTCCCCAGGGACCCGTGGGACATGGGATGAGACTGAGCACAGTAAAAATCTCCCCATAAACTACTCTCCGGGCACAAGATGTATAAGCCATGGTTGGTTTTCCAATATCCTAAGCCCTCTTGGTCAAGGTGTCTCTGTGGCCTTAATCAGTTCCTTGTCCTTCCCCTTTCTTTATGTTAAGGAAGCATCGTGTCCTGCATTTCTGGCCAAGTTAATGGCACAAATACTTTGATTTTTTTTGTTGTTCAGTGATTAAGAATCCTTTAAAATTATCCACTTTGTTTTTACCAAAATGCTATGGCTGTTTCGGGTTGTTTCTACTCATTTCCTGTGATTACAGAATAGATGAGGAACCTGGAGGCAAGCATTTCTCATAATATTTAAATAGCCCTTCCTCTCTCCCTTTTTCTCCCTTTGGCAAATCCATTTACTGGAATCTGGAATTCCTGAAACCACAGCATCCAGAAGGAAGTGACAATATTTTTCAAGTGCTGAAAAAGAACTTTCAACCTAGAATCCTATACTTAGTGAGAATATCATTCAGGAATGAAGGGAAAATCAAGACATTCTCAGATAGAAGAAAAAAAAAAAAAAAAACGAAGAGAATGTGTGGCCAGCAGACTTACCCTAAGAGAATGGCTAAAGGTAGTTCTCTAAACAGGAAGAAAAAGATGAGAGAAAGGAACTTGGAATGTCAGGAAGAAAGAACACAGTGAGCAAAAGGATGGGTAAATAAATTAGGCTTTCTTATCCTGTTGGGTTTTGTAAATTATGTTTGATGGCTGAATCAAAAATTATAACACGGTCCGATGTGGTTCTAAATATATGTAAAGGAAGTATTTTAGGTAAAATTTCTGTACTTGAACTGACAAATGATGACGTTAAGAGACAGTAATTTTATATATTTATATGTCTGTGTGTGTGTATATAATATAGCTACTCCTGCTTTCCTTTGATTAATTTTTATATGATATACCTGTTTTCATCCTTTTACTTTTAATCTGCCTATACTGCTCTATTTGAAATGAGTTTCTTGTAGATAACCAATGGTTAGGTCATGTTTTATAATCCACTCTGTAAATCTCTTTTACCTTGTGTATTTAGATTGTGTATATTTGCACTATATACATATTGATACATTACATATACATAATTTAAATGCATACATTATATATTTATTATATATATGTGTATATATATCATATATATATACGTATATATATAAAATATGATACCTAGAGTATCACACCTAATACCTTTGACTAATCATTAAAAAAACTATACAAGACATGCTGAAAAAACACTATAGTTAAATCATGATGAAATTCCTGCCACAGGAAGGCAGGGGAAAAAACCCCTACAGAAATGAAAAACAGGGAAAAGCAGCAGAAAACAATAAATAAAATGGCTGACTTAAGCACTAACAAATCTAAATTACATTAAATGCAAAGGGTCTAAATACACAAATTGAAAAGCAAAAGCTCGTGGAGTGGATTAGAAAGCACGACCTAACCATTTGCTATCTACAGGAAACTCACTTCAAACAGAGATATATAGACATGTTGAAAGTAAAAGGATGAAAGCAGATATATCATGCAAATATTAATTGAAGGAAAGCAGGAGAAGTTATATTAATATTAGATGAAGTAGACTCTGCAGAGCAAAGGAAATTCACCAGAATAAGAGGAACAATATTTCATGATAAAAGAGTCAATCTATCAAGAAGACATAGAAATCATAAATGTGTGTGTTTCAAACAACAGAGCTGCAAAATATGTGAAGCAAAAGCTGACAGAACTGAAAGGATTAATAGACAAATCTGAAATTATACTTGGAGATTTTAACATTCTTTTCTCAACTGTTGATAGGACAACTAGACAGAAAATCAGTAAGGATACAGAAGAACTCAACATCACCGAGAACCAACAAGATCTAACCAACATTTACAGAATACTGAGCCCAACAACAGCAGAATGCCTATTATTTCCAAGTGCCCATGGAATATATACCAGAATACACCATATACTGGGCCATAAATCAAATATCAACAAATTTTTAAAAACTGAAATCATAACGAGTACGTTTTCTGGCTACAGGAAAATCAAACTAGAAATCGACAACAGGAAAATCTCTGAACACTTGGAAACTAAACAACACACTTCTAAATAATCAGTGAGATAAAGAGGAAGTCTCAAGGGAAATAAGAAAAATAAAATGAACTGTTTGAAAATGAAAATACAACGTAGCAAAATTTGGAGGACACAGCTACAGCACTGCTGAGAGCAAAATTTATAGCACTAAATGCATACAATAGAAAAGAGGAAAAGTTTTAAATCAATAATATGAGCTCTCACTTCAAGAAACTAGAAAAAGAAGAGCAAATTAATCCCAAAGCAAGCAGGAGGAAGGAAATAATAAAACTTAAGAGAAAGCAATGGAAAAAAAAAAAAACTCAGAAAAACAATAGAGAAAATCAATGAAACAAAGAGCTGGTGTTTTGATTAAGACCAATATAGTTGACAAACTTCCATCAAGGAAATAAAAAAAACAGATTACCAACTGGTAAACTGGTAATTACCAACAGATTACCCCCCCAAAAAAAACAGATTATCAATTTCATCAGGAATGAAACAGGGGGATATCACTGCAAATTTGATAGACATAAAAAGGATAATGAAAGAATACTACAAAAACCTCTATACATATAAATTTGACAACTGAGATGAAATGGGACCAATTTCTTGAAAATACAAACTACCACAACTCACTCAATATGAAATATATAATTTGAGTAGCTCTATAGCTAGCTATGAAAGAAACTGAATTCAAAAGTCAAACCTCTCCCCCACAAAGTTTCCTGGCACAGATGGTTTCAGGCAAGAATTCTACCAAACATTTAAAGAATTAACTCCAAGTCTACACAATTCCTTTCAGAAAGAAGAACACTTCCCAGTTTATTTTATGAAGCTAGTACTACCCTGCTACAAAACCAGACAAGGACAGCAAAAAAAGAAAAAAAAAAACCTAAAAACCAATATCCCACATGAATATGGATGCAAAATTCCTTAACCAAATATTAATAAATATAATTAAGCAATACATAAAAAAATTACACATTATGACCAAATGGGGTTTATTTCAGAAATATGTCTAGTTCAATATTCAAAAATCAATGTAATCTACCATATCAATAGGCTAAAAAGAAAAAGCACATATTCACATCAATGGAGAAAAAGCATTTGACAAAATCCAACACCCATTCATGATCAAAACTTTAAGAAAAATCTTCAAAATCTATAAAAAGCCTAAAACTAACATTATACTTAATGGTGAAAGACTGAATGTTTTCCTCTAAGATCAGTAACAAGGCAAGTATGTCTGCTTTCACCATTCTTATTCAACATAATTCTGGAAATTCTAGCCAGTGCAATAAGGCAAGAAAAGGAAATAAAACGCATTCAGACCGGAAAGAAAACGGTCTCTATGTGCAGATGACATGATTGTCTACATAGAATATCCCAAGAATCTATAAAAAAGTTCCTAGAACTAAGTGAGGTTGCACATGACAAGGTTGCACGATACAATATAAACACACAAAAATCAATTGTATTTTTATATATTAACAATGAACACATGGATACCAAATGCTCAATTAAAATACCATGTATAATTGTTAAAAAAATGAAATTCTTAGGTTTGACTCTAAGAAATCACATACAGAGCATGCTAAAAATGACACAATACTGATGAAAGAAATCAAAGAAGATATAAATAAATGAAGAGACATTCCATGTTTATGGATTGAAATAGTCAACATGGTAAAGATGTCAATTCTCCCCAAATTGACATACAGGTTTAACATAAATTCCACCCAGTAAACTTTTTTTGTAGATAGAGACAAGATGATTCTAAAGTTTATATGGAAATACAAAGAATTTAGACTAGCTAAAACAATGTTGCAAAAGAAGAATAAAGTGGTAGAAACCAGCCTACCTGATTTCAAGACTTATTATATAGCTTTAGCATTCAAGACTATGTGGCATTGGCAGATGGATAGACACATAAGCCTATGGAACAGAATGAAGAGCCCATAGATATATCCACACAAATGTGTTCAACTGATTTTTGACATAGGTGCAATAACAATTCAGTGGAGGAAAGATGGTCTTTTTAACAAATGGTGCTGAAACAATTGGACATCCATTGGCCAAAAAATTATCCTTGACATAAGTCTCACACCTTATACAAAAATTAGCTTAAAATGGATTATGAACTTAAATGTGAAATGTAAAACTATAAATATTTTAGGAAAAAATAGGAGAAAAGCTTCAGGGTCTAGGGCTAGTCAAGGTGTTCTTAGACTTGACACTAAAAGAATGAGCCATAAAAAGGAAAAATTGATAAACTGAACTCCATCAAAATTTAAATACTTTGATCTGTGAAACGCTTGTTCAGAGGATGAAAAGACAAGCTACAGAATGAGAGGAGATATTGGCAAACCACATATCCAACAGAGGGCTATTATCTAGCATATATAAAGAACTCTCAAAACTCAACAGCAAGCCACAGAGCAACTAAGCCCATACACCACAACTACTGAGCCTGTGCTCTAGAGCCCACATGCCACAACTACTAAAGCCCATGTGCCTAGAGCCCGTGCTCTGCAACAAGAGAAGCCACGACAATGAGAAACCACACATTGCAACAAAGAGTAGCCCCCGCTCGCCACAACTAGAGAAAGCCTGCGCACAACAACGAAGACCCAACACAGCCAAAAATAAAAAACAAATAAATTAATTAATTAAAGAAAAATCAACAGTAAGAAAAACAAACAATCCAGTTACAAAATGGTCAAAAGGCATGACGATACATTTCACCAAGGAACATATACAAGTGGCAAGTAAGTGTGTGAAAAGATGTCAACATCATTATCCATGAGGGAGATGCAAATTAAAACCACAATGAGATAGCATTACATATGCATCAGAATGGATAAAATAAAATAACGACATATATATATATAAAACGGAACATTACTCAGCATAAAAAAGAATGAAATAATGCCATTTGCAGCAACATGCATGGACCTAGAGACTATCATATTAAGTGAAATAAGTCAGACAGAGAAAGACAAATATCATATATCACTTACATGTGGAATCTTAAAAAATGATACAAGTGAACTTATTTACAAAACAGAAATAGACTCACAAACATAGAAAACAAACTTACAGTTACCAAAGGGGATAGACGGGGGTACGGGAGATAAATTAGGAGTTTAGGATTAAAACATACACTACTATATATAAAATAGATAAACAAGGACCTACTGTATAGCACAGGGAACTATATTCAATATCTTGTAATAACATATAATGGAACGGTACATACATACACACACACACACACACACGTCTGTATAACTGAATCATTTTGCTGTACACCTGAAACTAACACAACCTTGTAAATTAACTTTACTCCAATTAAGAAATGGTTGTTAAAAAAATGACAACATCAAATGCTGGCAAGGAAGCCGAAAAAGTGCCTCACTCAGACGTTGCTGGTG